>NC_064641.1:520224297-520849297 GCF_023864345.2 Schistocerca serialis cubense
ATGCCTATCAGTAGTTAGTGCCTTCAGTAGTTTGAATCTCTTATGTAGCTGGCAGTATTGGCGGTCGCTGTATTGCAGTTGTTCGAGCAACGAAGATTTTTTTGAGGTAAGTGATTCATGAAATGTATAGGTTATTGTTAGTCAGGGCCATTCTTTTGTGGGGATTATTGAAAGTCAGATTGCGTTGCGCTAAAAATATTGTGTGTCAGTTTAGTGATGATCAGAATTAATAAAGAGAGAAATGTCTGAGTGCGTTCAGTTTTACCTGTTTGAAAATCAAATAACGTAAGAGGTTTATCAGCACTGGCAGTCTTAATTTTTCTAAGGGGATGTTTCAAAAGTACTTTGATGATACACCGTCGCATGCCGTGACGATCCGAGGGCGCCTATCGTCTGGCGTAGTTGGGGTTCCATAATGCAGAGGATCTTTCAGAGCTCCGCATAGAATGAAATCAACAATGTCAAATCAGGAGACGTGGCTCGGCCATTTCACTGCAGCATTCCCTCCTATCCAACGGTCAATAAACTTGTGACAGTATGCGGCACGGATAGAGTTAGCTGGACAGCCGTCGTGGTGGAACCACATACGCTGTCACTTACACATTGGTACAGGTAGAATGTTCGTAAGAAAGCGTGAATTCGTATATCCAATTAACACACCCGGTATGAAGTACGTCGACAAATGAATTTCCTACACTGCCGCACTATACGTTTGCACTCCACAGTTGGCGCAGTATCTGACCAAGCTAGCGTAGATTTTCTGGAGCCCAGTAGCGCAAGTTACGTAATTTTATATTATCGTGGTTCGTAAACGTTGCTTCGTCAGCAAAGAGCAACCGTTGGGAAAACGAAGTGTCATCTTTCGGCCGCTGCAGAGCGAACCGATAAAATTCTATCCACCGTTAGAAATCGCGTGCTCCGAATGGCTGATGTTGTGACAGATGATACGAGTGGAACTTATCTTGATGTAAGACGCGAATGGCTCTTGTCCGGGTGATTCCACATGCCTTGGCAATGCGTCTGCGTCCTCGCCGTCTGTGTGACGCTAAAGCTGCCAGCTGGCGCGACGAACAGCGACGATGAGGATAGACACTCCTACTCCGCCGCACCTTTTCGGCACTATTTCTTTGATATTTGCCATACAAAACTAGCACGCTTAACTACTCCTCATTGGCGTATATGTCTGCATGCAAGGAATACTGAAGCAGGGATGATCTGCCGGTAGGCAGCGCAGCTCCTGTTAGTTCTTCAGTGCAGACACCTAACAGCCTGGCATGAGCATATAAGCAGTAGTGGAGTACGACCGATATGCTTTCAATTTTAGATTATGTCTCAGATCCTTTCGCGAGAAGTTTGGAAACCAAAGTTAACAAGCATTATATCACCGTACTAGGCTTTTCAAGCGCTTTCGGATGTAGCATTCTATTTCAAAAACGATGCGTGCTTCAATATCTCGATCGATACACAAGTTTAGACTCTTCGCCCCACAACAAAAAAGTGCGTGCCCCTTAGTGCACTATTATTTGCCGAAAACCTCTAACCGTTCACGAAATAAAAGGGTTGTTTCGTCTTACGTGACTCATCTTGTATCTTACGTATATATATAACCTCTTTATTTATAATCAAGAAAACACTCAGAATGCATATTTATTAGATACTTTCCGATAGTTAGAAAAATCAGTCTCTCCATTAGAGAGAAGGGGATTGCAGAAAGATTCTGCGCTATATAACCTCCCGCAGTGTGATTCGACTTACTAACAAATATAAAAATGTATTAAATTACAGTAATAAAATGGAATAGTATTGTTCCGTCAGGAAGTTCCTGGATGGGATGGAACACTCTCTAGGTGTGAGAGTTTCCTACGATTAACTACCATTCACAAAACTCCACGCTCAAAGGTGTAGATGGACTAATAATTCATCGATCATCTAGGAACTGTAGATATGGGTGAGCACGATTCAAACAATAAATGTAGTATCTACATCATAAATGTATCTACATTAGCCTTCAATTACAGAGAGGGATCTGCGAATATTAGAGCAGTAAGCAGAACAGCGGTAGGTCATCAGCAGCCATAGAGCAAATTTTTAGATTCTAAGATTGCAAAAAGGAGATGGAGTAGGTTTTAGGTGTTAATGAAACATATGTGGATCACATTCGCTTTTGTGTGACACATTGTTGTTTACTATCAGCGCGAATAATCTTAAATACACGACTGGACATTAAAATTGCTACATCAAGAAGAAATGAAGATGATATTCATTGGACAAATATATCATACTAGAACTGACAGGTGATTCCATTTTCACGCAATTTGGATGCATAGATCCTGAGAAATCAGTACGCAGAACAACCAACTCTGGCATAATAACTACCGTGATACGCCTGGGAACTGAGTCAAACAGAGCTTGGATGGCGTGTACAGGTACAGCTGCCCATGCAGCTTCACCAAGATACCACAGTTCATCAAGAGTAGTGACTGGCGTATTGTGACGACCCAGTTCCTCGGCCACCATTGACCAGACGTTTTCAGTTGGTGAGAGATCTGGAGAATGTGCTGGTCAGGGCAGCAGTCGAACATTTTCTGTATCAAGAAAGGCCCGACAGGACCTACAGCATACGGTCGTGCATTATCCTGCTGAAATGAAGGGTTTCGCTGGGATCGAATGAAGGGCAGAGCCACGGGTCGTAATACATCTAAAATGTAACGTCCACTGTTCAAAGTATCGTCAGTGCGAACAAGAGGTGACCCAGACGTGTAACCAATAGCACCCCATACCATCACCGTACCCGTGGTCTAGGGGTAGCCGGTCGTGGTGGCCAAGCGGTTAAAGGCGCTACAGTCTGGAACCGCGCGGCCGCTACAGTCGCAGGTTCGAATCCTGCCTCTGGCATGGATGTGTGTGATGTCCTTAGGTTAGTTAGGTTTAAGTAGTTCTAAGTTATAGGGGACTGATGACCTTAGAAGTTAAGTCCCATAGTGCTCAGAGCCATTTGAACCATTTTAGCCGGCACGGACAGAGCCGGATCGGACAGAGGGTTACATACCCTCTGTAATAAAAAAACTGAGTTAATCGATCATCGACGAACTTAATCGGATGTCTTTACGACGTCCGCCCCGAACAGATACAACGAACAAACATGGACAAAAATGAGAAAAAAAAGGAGTAGCGTCTTTGATTCATAATCAAAACGTCTTCGGTCCCGGGTTCGATCCCCGCCAATGCCTAAATTTTGATAAGTAATCAGCATTGGCGGCCGAAGACTTCGGGCATAAGAAGTCAGCCTCATTCTGCCAACGGCCTTGTCAAAGAGGGCGGAGGAGCGGATAGAGGTTCAGGGCACTCTCTTGTCCTAGGTGTAGGAAATTGCCCCTAAAGGCGGAAGAATCAGCAATGATCAACGACATGAGGATGCAGAAGGCAATGGAAACCACTGCATTAAAGACAAGTAACGTGTATCCACAGGAGATGTGGCCTGTATTTGAAGAAGTCTCATGATGATCTCTCCATTGGCAAAAGATTCCGAAATAGTCCCCCATTCGGATCTCCGGGAGGGGACTGCCAAGGGGGAGGTTAGCATGAGAAAAAGACTGAATAATCAACGGACGGATAACGTTCTACGAGACGGAGCGTGGAATGTCAGGAGCTTGAACGTGGTAGGGAAACTAGAAAATCTGAGGAGGGAAATGCAAAGGCTCAATCTAGATATAGTAGGGGTCAGTGAAGTGAAGTGGAAGGAACACAAGGATTTCTGGTCATATGAGTATCGGGTAATATCAACAGCAGCAGAAAATGGTATAACAGGTGTAGGATTCGTTATGAATAGGAAGGTAGGGCAGAGGATGTGTTACTGTGAACAGTTCAATGACCGGGTTGTTCTAATCAGAATCGACAGCAGACCAACACCGACAACGATAGTTCAGGTATACATGCCGACGTCGCAAGCTGAAGATGAACAGATAGAGAAAGTGTATGAGGATATTGAAAGGGTAATGCAGTATGTAAAGGGGCACGAAAATCTAATAGTCATGGGCGACTGGAATGCAGTTGTAGCGGAAAGAGTAGAAGAAAAGGTTACACGAGAATATGGGTTTGGGACAAGGAATGAAAGAGGAGAAAGACTATTTGAGTTCTGTAACAAGTTTCAGCTAGTAATAGCGAATACCCTGTTCAAGAATCACAAGAGGAGGAGGTATACTTGGAAAAGGCCGGGAGATACGGGAAGATTTCAATTAGATTACATCATGGTCAGACAGAGATTCCGAAATCAGATACTGGATTGTAAGACGTACCCAGGAGCAGATGTAGACTCAGATCACAATATAGTAGTGATGAAGAGTAGGCTGAAGTTAAAGACATTAGTCAGGAAGAATCAATACGCAAATAAGTGGGATACGGAAGTACTAAGGAATGACTAGATACGTTCGCAGTTCTCTAACGCTATAGATACAGCAATAAGGAATAGCGCAGTAGGCAGTACAGTTGAAGAGGAAGGGACATCTCTAAAAAGGGCCATCACAGAAGTTGGGAAGGAAAACATAGGTACAAAGATGGTAGATGCGAAGAAACCATGGGTAACAGAAGAAATACTTCAGTTGATTGATGAAAGCAGGAAGTACAAACATGTTCCGGGAAAATCAGGAATACAGAAATACAAGTCACTGAGGAATGAAATAAATAGGAAGTGCATTGAAGCTAAGACCAAAATGGCTGCAGGAAAAATGTGAAGACATCGAAAAAGACATGATTGTCGGAAGGACAGACTCAGCACACACGAAAGTCAAAACAACCTTTGGTGACATTAAAAGCAACGGTCGTAACATTAAGAGTGCAACGGGAATTCCACTGTTAAATGCAGAGGAGAGAGCAGATAGGTGGAAAGAATACATTTAAAGCCTCTATGAGGGTGAAGATTTGTCTGATGTGATAGAAGAAGTAACAGGAGTCGATTTAGAAGAGATAGGGGATCCAGTATTAGAATCGGAATTTAAAAGGGCTTGGAGGACTTACGGTCAAATAAGGCAGAAGGGATAGATAACATTCCATCAGAATTTCTAAAATCACGGGGGGAAGTGGCAACAAAACGACTATTCACGTTGGTGTGTAGAATATATGAGTCTGGCGATATACCATCTGACTTTCGGAAAAGCATCATCCACACAATTCCGAGGACGGCAAGAGCTGACAAGTGCGAGAATTATCGCACAATCAGCTTAACAGCTCATGCATCGAAGCTGCTTACAAGAATAATATACAGAAGAATGGAAAAGAAATTGAGAATGCGCTAGTTGACCATCAGTTTGGCTTTGGGGAAAGTAAAGGGACTAGAGAGGCAATTCTGAAGTTACGGCTAATAATGGAAGCAAAGCTAAAGTAAAATCAAGACACTTTCATAGGATTTGTCAACCTGGAAAAAGCGTTCGACAATATAAAATGGTGCAAGCTGTTCGAGATTCTGAAAAAATTAGGGGTAAGCTATAGGGAGAGACGGGTCATATACAATATGTACAACAACCAAGAGGGACTAATAAGAGTGGACGATCAAGAACGAAGTGCTCGTATTAGGAAGGGTGTAAGACAAGGCTGTAGCCTTTCGCCCCTACTCTTCAATCTGTACATCGAGGAAGCAATGATGGAAATAAAAGAAAGGTTCAGGAGTGGAATTAAAATACAAGGTGAAAGAATATCAATGATACGATTCGCTGATGACATTGCTTTCCTGAGTGAAAGTGAAGAAGAATTAAATGAACTGCTGAACGGAATGAACAATCTAATGAGTACACAGTTTTGTTTGACATTAAATCGGAGAAAGACGAAGGGAATGAGAAGTAGTAGAAATGAGAACAGCGAGAAACTTAATATCAGGATTGATGGTCACGAAGTCAATGAAGTTAATTAATTCTGCTACCTAGGCAGTAAAATAACCATTGACGAACGGAGCAAGGAGGACATCAAAAGCAGACTCGCTATGGCAAAAAAGGCATTTCTGGCCAAGAGAAGTCTACTAATATCAAACACCGGCCTTAATTTGAGGAAGAAATTTCTGAGAATGTACGTCTGGAGTATAGCATTGTATGGTGGTGAAACATGGACTGTGGGAAAACCGGAACAGAAAAGTGTTGTGTCGGTATCTGGGCCGACACCGTGAAGTTGAGATGGCTGAAAATGAACGCTAGACTAACGCCGATAGGGCACGCAAGGCTAACGCCGACGGGCGTGAAGTCTGGAACATGAGAACTTATAAATGAATAAGAAGAAAAGTATGTAGATGCTTATTACTTATCTTTTTATTAGTCCTTGGAATACATCTCTCTTGAATACTCGTAAGCTATAGGCACTGATACAAATGGCGCCTTGCTAGTTCGTAGCCATTAACTTAGCTGATGGCTATTCTGTCTCTCGGCTAATGAGAGAGAAAGGCTTCGTACAACTGGGCGGTAGCTAGGTTCTCGTACAACTGAGCGGTAGCTAGGTTCTCGTACAACTGGGGTAAGTCCACTCTCGTATCACGAGACCTGCCTTGGTGGTGGCGCTGGGTCTGCGATCACAGTGGCGACACGCGGGTCCGACATGTACTACATGGACCGCGGCCGATTTAAGCTACCACCTAGCAAGTGTGGTGTCTGGCGGTGACACCACAAAAAGAATCGAAGCATTTGAGATGTGGTGCTATAGACGAATGTTGAAAATTAGGTGGACTGATAAGGTAAGGAATGAGGAGGTTTTACGCAGAATCGGAGAGGAAAGGAATATGTGGAAAACACTGATAAGAAGAAGGGACAGGATGATAGGACATCTGCTAAGACATGAGGGAATGACTTCCATGGTACTAGAGGGAGCTGTAGAGGGCAAAAACTGTAGTGGAAGACGGAGATTGGAATAGGTCAAGGAACTAATTGAGGACGTAGGTTGCAAGTGCTACTCTGAGATGAAGAGGTTAGCACAGGAAAGGAATTCGTGGCGGGCCGCATAAAACCAGTCAGTAGAATGATGACCAAAAAAAAAAAAAAAAAAACCAGCACGCCGGGTGTTACGCCAGTATGGAGATGACGAATACACGCTTCCAATGTGCGTTCACAGCGATGTCGCCAAACACGAATGCGACCATCATGATGCTGTAAACAGAACCTGGATTCAACCGAAAAATGCCATTGCCATTCGTGCACCCAGGTTCGTCGTTCAGTACACCATCGCAGGCGCTCCTGTCTGTGATGCAGCGTCAAGGGTAATCGCAGCCATGGTCTCCGAGCTGATAGTCCATGCTGCTGCAAATGTCGTCGAACTGTTCGTGCAGATGGTTGTTGTCTTGCAAACGTCCCCATCTGTAGACTCAGGGATCGAGACGTGGCTGCACGATCCGTTACAGCCATGCGGATAAGATGCCTGTCATCTAGACTGCTAGTGATACGAAGGCTGTTGGGATCCAGCACGGTGTTCCGTATTACCCTCCTGAACCCACCGATTCTATATTCTGCTAACAGTCATTGGATCTCGACCAACGCGAGCAGCAATGTCGCGATACGATAAACCGTAATCACGATAGGCTACAATCCGACCTTTATCAAAGTCGGAAAAGTGGTGGTACGCATTTCTTCTCCTTACACGAGGCATCACAACAACGTCTCACCAGGCTACACTGGTCAACTGCTGTTTGTGTATGAGAAATTGGTTGGAAACTTTCCTCATGTCAGCACGTTGTAGGTGTCGCCACCGGCGCCTAGGTTGTGGGAATGCTCTCAAAAGCTAATCATTTGCATATCACAGCTTTTTCTTCCTGTCGGTTAAATTTCGCGTCTGTGGCACGTCATCTTCGTGGTGTAGCAATTTTAATGGCCAGTAGTGTAATTAATGGTACAAGTTTGAAAAGTGTACTTAAAGCGAAATACAACAACCTATAATCAACACAATATAAATATAATTTTGTTGCTTATACATGTTACGAATGAAGCAATGCATATGCAATGAGACATCATCATGCATACAGTTTCCCAGAGCAGTCTGTTTAATTCAAAAAGGTTAGACTTTCCTTCGTTTTGCTATAGATGCCAATGTCTCTCCACATCCTTAGGATATGGACAGGTACAACGAAACATGTCAGTACACGAGAGTAAAAACTGTAGAGAAACACATATAGTGGAATACGTCCAGCAAATAATTAAGGACGTATGTTGCAAGTGATACTCTCAGATGAAGAGGTTGCCACAGGAGAGAAATACTCAGAAGACTGATGACTAAGATGACAAGAAATCGACATTTGGCCACCTTTCCGCTGCGGAGTCTCATGGCTACCGTCAGAGCACTGCAAGACGATGTTAGAATGGTCACTGGAAAGCTGTGTCCGATCAGACTGTAAGGTACAAGTTAAAAGAAAAGCCTTTACGATCCAGACGTCCTGTTTAAGTATCCTGCAGATCGCCTTCAGCTCTGCCGATCTCATGTCAACAGCCAACTTCGTCACTGGCGAAACGCGTTATTAACAGACGAGTACACATTTCCAGGGGACGGTCGTGGTTGTGTTTGGAGACGCCATGGTGAGCGGTACCAGCCAAATGTTGTCCAGGAAATCGACAAATTCGTCCAACGTTCCGTGGCAGTGTGGAGATGCATCAGTGTAGATAGCCTTACGGATCTTGCTGTTTTCCATGGTCGCTTAATCTCGAGGCACTACGGCGTACAGATCCAGTTACACCATGTAGTGGCTGCTGCTTAGAGGGGTGGCCCTGAATTCAATCCCACTCACGATAATGTCAGGGACCCATGTGGCGGGCGTCACCTCGGATGTATGGCGAATACTGGACATTAAAGTAATCGAACGGCCCGCGGTGATCCTCGACCATGTATGGGACGTGCTTGAATCGAATCATACCGCGGGAGGTTATATAGCTCAGAATGTTTCTGCAACCTCTTTTTTTTCTCATGGAGGGATTGATTTTCCCAGCTATCTGAAAGTATCTAATAAATATGCATTATGAGTGTTCCTCTGCCGGCCGGAGTGGCCGAGCGGTTCTAGGCGCTACAGTCTGGAACCGCGCGACCGCTACGGTCGCAGGTTCGAATCCTGCCTCGGGCATGGATGTGTGTGATGTCCTTAGGTTAGTTAGGTTTAAGTAGTTCTAAGTTCTAGGGGACTTATGACCTCAGCAGTTGAGTCCCATAGTGCTCAGAGCCATTTGAAACATTTTTTTGTTCCTCTGATTGTAAATAAAGAGGTTACATTTATGTAACATACAGGGTGAGTCACGTAGAACGAAACAAGCCTTTTATTTCGTGAACGGTTAGAGGTTTTCGACAAATTGTAGTTACTCATTAAAGTTTCCAGAATGAGATTTTTAGTCTGCACCGGAGTTTACGCTGATACGAAACTTCCTGGAAGATTAAAACTGTGTGCCGGACCGAGACTCGAACTCGGGACCTTGGCCTTTCGCGGGCAAGTGCTCCACCAACTGAGATACCCAAGCACGACTCACGCCCCGTCCTCACAGCTGTACTTCCGCCAGTACCTCGTCTCCTACCTTCCAAACTTTACAGAAGCTCTCCTGAGAACCTTGCAGAACTAGCAGGAAGTTTCATATCAGCGCACACTCCGCTGCAGAGTGAAAATCTGATTCTGGAAACATCCCCCAGGCTGTGGCTAAGCCATGTCTCCGCAATATCCTTTCTTTCAGGAGTGCTAGTTCTGCAAGTTTCGCAGGAGAGCTTCTGTAAAGTTTGGAAGGTAGGAGGCGAGGTAATGGTGGAAGTAAAGCTGTGAGGACGGGGCGTGAGTCGTGCTTGGGTAGCTCAGTTGGTAGAGCACTTGCCCGCGAAAGGCAAAGGTCCCGAGTTCGAGTCTCGGTCCGGCACACAGTTTAAATCTGCCAGGAAGTTTCATTCATTAAAGTTAATCATCCAGGCAATGTCGATATGGGTGAACACGATTCAAACACGTCACAGACGCTCCAAGAATTCTCAAAGCCTCTCACTGAAAAATGTTAAACGTATACCACAGGGTGTCCTTTGTAGACTTATACAGAGCTTGACACATAGGTCTTAGGTTATGATAAACGCTCGAGAAAGTCATGCACATTATTGAACCTCTCAAAGCCCACTGGAAATCCCCCGAGATGATGGAATTAGTGATTGTTTCCACTTTGTTTTCGGTAGCTGTCAGTTGTTGTTTATGTAAGTGAATGAGGTTTTAATGATGTTTAATTGTGTACATAATTTGTGAAAGACAAAGATATAATACGGTAACATACTCAGTCCTTAGTTATTCCTCAATGGGATTTAGCAGACGCTCAAAGTTATGTTCCCCTAATATTTTTAAGTATAAATTTTGTCAGTTATTGCGTTAAAAGTTACAGAGAAAGCAGTCTATGTATTAAATGTTCAGGCGATTTCACACTGTACACAAGATTGCGTCCCGACGGAAAACATCTTGCTTTTCGCTGTCAGTACGTTACCAACTGAAATACACGAACACATCTCATGGACAGAAAGTTTGATAGGTTCTGAAAGAGACCAGTGAGCTGAGGAACTGACAATTGCAGTGAAGCATGTGTCGTAATGAAAAACTGGTAGGGCCTTACACGTGAAGACAGGCCTTCTGCACGCACGATTTAGATTTGTCTCAAATGTTCATTGCAGCATGTGTGGCGTCCCCGCAGTCCAACCTCGTGCTCATACTGTCAACGCCGTATAGCTGCTAGTGCCAGAGCTCTCGCAGTGGAGTTGAGACACGATGCGCGATGACGTAGGTCCCCGTTGGTGAACGGGAGACAGAAATTCGAACTCGTACGATGGATGCTTCTTCTGATTTAAGATTGAATGATTCATTGCCCGGATATGGAGTAGTTGTTAAATCTTATCTCATCCACATCGTACGCACCACCAATTGCGAGGAAACATTGTAATTATCAGTCTTCTCGTACGTTGTTGGCTCGCTGCTATGGAGTTCTTGAACCTGTATGTAGCGAGATCCACGTCTGAGTGAACATACGCTTTAATGTTAAAAAAAAAATTTTCAAAAGTTCTCTTTCCAGTTAATGATGTAGGTATTTAGATATTCAGATTATATTATCCCTGCTGAACAGTCGTTGGTTAACTATGATTGATTAAATCACTTAATAATGTAGTCCACGCTTGATATTTCACTTGGAACGAACAGTTTATTGTTCCCTGGCCACTAAATACTTTTTAACTTTCGCACCACACGCACACGCAGTTGGTTGGTAAAGTCAGTTCTATTAAAATTAAGTTTCTTGACAATTACGACAACTTGACTCTTCAGCGTAATTGTATTATCCTCGTGAAGTCGCGTAATTGTGCTCTACTCGAAACTAATTGAGTGTAGTACTTTGATATACTATCTACTCTTGTTTTAGTTCCAACTATTTGAAAGTCAAGTCCAATATTCACTAGTTTCGTCAATAAAGTTCAATTAACCCGTTATGCACGGTTAAACGCGTCTATCAGTTCCTGTCTCTGCTTAGAAAATCAGTTTCCGAAGTTCGTGAATCACGTCACGCAAGAAACACTTCTGAACGCAACACAATCTCTTCGCGTTCCGTACTATCAATAACTAACACAAGAATTGTTCTCGCACGTCTTTACAGGACGAGAGCCAGCAAGCGACTTCTTCTGTGAAAGAGTACTGTAGGCGCATTGAATTTCTTCGTTGCGCTTACAACTCTCTTCCACATAAAAGTAATCTCTGACTGACATCATCTTGGACTTAGCTTTCAAAATATTAATTGTAATTATCACTTGGATATTTGTCCATTAATTAAATCTACCTCCTCTTTTCATAACAAAAACACTCAGTGATGTATTATGTTGTTGTTATCAAAACTTCTTGGTGTAAGCTTATCGGCAAAGATGTCGTATTTGCCAAGATAACTCTTCCCTACTTCATATTATGATATTCTGTCTTAATTGACTTTAAGGGGGTCGTTGGGATGTTATAAGCAACAAGGACAAAGTAATACGTCCTGTCATTTCGACATTAATCTGCAGGTAGTCATCACTTTATCTTACATTACTTCTGCTCTGCGTCCTTCCACCACATGAAATAAAAACATACAACCTAGAACATGAAATAAAAACATACAACCTAGAACTTTTAGGGGAAAAGGGAAAATTACTCGTATTCTGTAGGCTGGGCGAGTGTTTTTCAGAGAGCTCACGAAGCTATTTAAGCCTCGTCAGAGCTCACAGGTGGGAGTTTCCCAGGCCGGAGCACCACCGCCCGTGGGCGGAGCGGCTGACGAAATTCCCCACTTATCCCGGCAAGGAGGCCATCATCCCATCAGCAAGCGGCGGCGGCGGCGGCGGCGCCGAGACAGTGGTTAGCACTAAGTGACTTGTGCTGTGGCACAAGTTTGTCCGACGCCAGGGTAAGCACATAATGGACTTCAAACTTTGCTAATGCCGAAAGGTAATCAGCCCAAAGTAATCGGATATCTTGTGTGTTACTACGAGAGAGCCTGGCGATAATTTAGCAACAGGTCTCTCACGTCCATGTGCGGTACCCGCGCGTGGTAAGGCGTCCGTTTCCGGGAAGGGGACATATGCCAGCTCCGGACCGAATCCGTCAGGAGGATTAACGACGATGGGTGAGTGTGCCGGCCAACCTGAATGTGGTTTTTAGGCTGTTTTCCACACATCCCATTAGGTGAATACCGAGCTGGTACCCATGTCCCTCCACATTTACACGATTCGCAAACATTTAGAATACTTTGTCACAATTGCTCACAGAATTTACTCCATACGTAAGCAGACTGGCTACACGGCTTCTGTCCTGGGAGTGAATCAGAGACTGACTGATGACCTTCGCTGGTTACCTTAAACACTACTCAACTTCAGCATCTGAACCTGCCAAAGCTTTGTGAGGTACTAGCGGATTACAACTAATAAGTTACACAATACAACGACAGGCCAAGAATTTTTATTGAATGCAGCACTACACTCCAAACATACACTATCTCTCAACGTATTCGTCAATTCTCTGTAAGCAAAGTCGGAAAGTTTTATCAGTCGTTCGATTCCTCGAGGACAGAAATTCACTGCTTTTTCTCGGAGCCTTTCGAGATCCACTGTGAGTACATTCTCATTGTCGGAAATTCTGCGACTGCTACGAATCAGTTCCTCGAGTGCTCGGACATTGTCGTCCGTGGCAGACGTTGGTGCCCATTCCTCCCTATTAGTATTACCACGTCTATACAGCCTTCATCAGATTGTTGTAAACAATTCACTCCGTCCGGAAGCGACATTGCATTTGGTCCATATACCATAAGAATATCATCATGTATCTGTGTGCAGTTTAGACATTTTGCCCGCAACAACTGTGCTGTTCCGCATGCTTCAACATTGATGTACATTTCCAACAGTCACGCTGTTTCACTCCCTTACTGTGATGCATCTGTTATCCGCACCGTAGCAGCACTGCGTCTGCAGGAAACCCAGAACAAGAATTTCTTCTGACAAGAAGAACGCCGACGAAATTTCATAGATGGTTCAAACATATTTTTTGAGTATGTCGCTATTAGATACTTGTAGTCTCTATGCGTTGTTACAGATTGACTGCACTTCAATCGCCGTTGATCCATTGTGGATACGGGGCAGCGCCAGGTCAGGTATTTACCAAAGAAGGCACATGTTTTCAGAAGTTGTTATTTTATTTAAACGACCAATTTCAACATCTCATTAATACCATCCCCAGGCCACTATGGACTCCATTTATAGGCAATCAGATATATCGATGCATGCACAACCGGAGCCATCAATTCCTGGATTCTGTGATTTTTTTTGTGAAGTGTGCTCTAGGACGACTTGACAACAACTCAACAAACTTCACGGAATCCAGGTATTGATGGCGCCAGTTATGCATGTATGTCATTCCCTATACATGGAGTGCATTGGGGCCTGAAAATGGTATTGATGAGATGCCGAAATTGGCGCTTAATAAAATAACAACTTCTGAAAACATACGGCTGCTTGGTGATTTTTCTTTGATAAACGCTGCAATTTCGTTTCTTACCTCGATTTATCTTTGCGAAAATATATGCACAGTAGCGTAATTTTCGACGGAGAGCCTTGTGTGCCTCGTCCGGAAACAAACTTGCTTCACCTGTGGGAGGTACCTTCTGGGAACAAGAGTGACGTCCACTTTACTCTTCGGAATTAGGTTTGCATTCATTAATGCTCGGGTCTGTTTCGGGTTTGTTTTCACCGATAGTGTTAATTCTATGTTAATAGCGATACACAGCAGTATGGATAAGTTCACTGATAAAGAGCTGCATAAGTTGGAAATGGAAAGGTAATTCGATGTGGTTTCTGCCGGTGTTGGGTCAGCTTGACACAGCGTCGTTGTGCCACAATACCATTGTACTCAGTGAAGCAGTACACGAGTTGCAAGTCCTCCCAGAAAGAAAACCGCCGGTGATACCGGGAACTGAAACTGCGATCTCCACGTTACAGTCAGAAATTCAATGGTTTTGTGGTACTGATTGTTTCCTCTGTTCTTGATAGAATATTTTATACATTATGAATGAAACACGCACAACACTAGTCTAATAATCCACAATATTTATTATTATTTCACAAACTGTTTTTCAGCTCTCATGCCTTCATCAGGGGCAAATATAAGTATGTGGTGCAGTAAAATTTTGTTGGATCAAAGATTTTAAAGGAGTGCAGAGTTCTACATTTTCAGAATTGAAAAATGTTAACATTAGGCATAGGCATAAGACAAGAGGTATTATTTCAGTGTAAATGCTTTGTAAGATTATTTAACTTGGGTAGAATGAGTGATACATTAACTAATGTGCTGTATGGGAATTAGAACCTTTTTGTGAAACCGCTAATAAATGTTATAGAATATTACACAAGTCTTGAGTGTATAGCTCATAGTACGAATCTTGGCCTAAGGCTGAAGTATGAAGGCTTGTTCCAGGTAACTGGTCAGACGTAAAGTTACGTAAAGTTTGAAACAAAATGTATTCTACAGGTTTGTTTTAAAATAACTTTGCCAAATGCTTTGTTTCATTATTCAGTAATTAGGTTCAACCTAACAATCACTTGCCAGGACTGTATTCTAAGAAACGCCTTTTGATGGCTACATTCAGTGTGTTAGGTTTAAATATATGTTTCTAATGCAACCGAGTAAACCGTGCCACTACAAACTCAAAATTTAATAACAGGTTTCCAGCACGAGAAAAAAGCCCGAGATCAGCGTTTTCATGTTTAACTGAGGAGTATGGAGTGCTTTTCCCTGTCTCCTGCGAGATGTGACACAGTACAGGGTTCATTTATTTTCATGCCAAAGTCCCTGAGAAGTAAGATCCAAGATACCTTACATCAGACTTTTTCTCATTAGCTCTGCTTTCCAAGTCGTGTGTTTCTTAGTTGTTACTCAGTCTCTTTCACAGATTTCATTGTTGCTTCTATAATCTATTTTTCTTCTATGAAATGCAGTTGAATTGCTGTGTCTCCTCCAGCTCTTTTTCTTAAATCAACCGGGAAACCCATTTTTAAGCATAATATTAGTATTTGTTACCCTCAGTATTATCTAGATGTTTCAAACATCGTAGTAATTAAAAGTAATTGTCTCTTAATTTTCCGCGTGAATACTCTGAAAGCAGGATATGTGGTCAGTACACTGTCCTGCCGGTCCCTGTTCTTTGTTTTATCGTTCAGAGGTCACTATTTCTTGTCGTATTAGTATCTGCTCATCGTTCACCCAATGCTTAATGTTACTACACACCATTATTTCGTTATCGAAGGCAGACAATGTATATGGGACAGCGAATGAAATAATGTCACTTAATCGCAATAATTATTTAAGGTAGACAAGAAAAGGAAAACTCGAAGGACTGTCGCTGTGTCGTCTCTACCTTTGGTGTCGTTAGGTTCAAAAATGGCTCTTAGCACTATGCGACTTAACAACATCAGTGGTCACCAGTCCCCTAGAACATAGAACTACTTTAAATCTATCTAACCTAGGGACAGCACACACATCCATGCCCGAGGCAGGATTCGAACCTGCGAGCGTAGCAGTCGCGTGGTTCCGGACTGAGCGCCTAGAACCGCTAGACCACTGTCGTTAGGTTTTATGATATAGCAGTATATGTTAACAGTCAATGTAGACTCTTCCAACCAGGTGCAGTTTTGTTTCCTCTGATTATTCACGTAGTGTCAGGAGAGGCACTAGCTTGGTCCATCTCTAATGAAAAAAAAAAGGATGCTGGAAATCGAATCAGATCCACTGCTTGCCGGTAAAAGAATTGTAACATCTCAGCTTGTGAGGCAGACTTTCGAGATATTTCACTTGTTGAACAGTGGAGTGCCCCAGGGCAGATGATCCGTCGCGGCTGGAAATGACCAAGCACGCATTTCAGACGCCCATCACAAGTGATAAAGAGACAACACATTTCTCTCTTAAACGGTGCTTACACAAGAGAAATGTAACGCTGTCTAGTAATAAGCAATCCCCAAGTAAGAGTTGCGACCATTCAAACAATACGGTAGCAAGAAACTGGTTGGTTAAACACAACATATTTCAGTCAGTGACTTAATGCCCATTCGTCAGAAAGATATATGGTATCCAGTTTTCTGCTCGGTAGGACCTGAAATTATGGTGTCACGGGAACAGCCTGTTACAAATGAAGCCTTCCTTTACTGTCAGCAACCACACGCAGAGTTGGAGGGAATAATGCGTACAGCCGACAGCCAGAGTCGCTAAAACACTGTTATTTAGTTTCACAGGTGGCCGTGATTGATGATTACACCAGGAGTGCATTCTTGTTATTTACTCACTATCTGAAGAACATACCTCTGTACATCTTAGTTTACTGAAAAGACTTGTCGCCGTCCTTTTTCATGCTTTTGTCTCTACCAGGCTTTCCTCAAACGAATAACTGATGGCGTATGCAATATTTTCTTTACCCTTCCGTAATCCTCAGTTTAGATGGATTTGGTGCAAATATTATCTACCAAATACAACGGGATTATGATTCTACCACAGGAGTGGAATGAAATAGTTATCTTGCTGTTACAGAATTACTGAGCAGGTAATTCAACAGTATTGGTAGAAGGTGTTTGACTCGATAAGTATTGCATATTTTCCTGTACAGTTCACTAGCGGGACTGGAGATATAGGCTGTTTTTTTATGTTCATGATATTCTCAAAAGGAAATATACAACCAGCAGTACCTCTCGTATAAATGACCTTTCGGAGAAAAACTGCGTCATTGAAATCGACAGGGCCGTTCGTACCATTAGGCATGGCTGGACGGCTGCCAATGGCAGCAAAATCTTAAAGGCGACAAAGGGCAGAAAAAATTAATTTGAAATCAAACAGCGGAAAAACTGAGCAAATGAGGAGAAAAAATGAAAGAGAGGAAAAATTAGACATCGAATTGTTTTCAAAAGTATACGAAACAGCTACTGAAATGTCTTTGCTCACTTTGCCGTAAGTGGGTGCTGAAAAAGTTGAGACTGATTCTTTATTCTATAAATGTTTTAATTGAAACAGAAAAATAATACCACGATATTTCAGATGACATGCTCTGGTACTTCGGCATGTCTCCCATCAGCGTAGCATAACTTCTAAATTCAAGTAAAAATTCACTCGCACCAGAAAATAGTTCCACACCTGTATTAGTCCATCTTTTTCAACTAAACAAAATGAGTAACTGATGCCAAGTTTAGTTGCACTGGTATATTCAGTTGAGTTCTAGTGTAAACTGTTCAGTACATTCTTATTAATTCAACTGTTTTGGGAAATTTCGAAAACTGAGGACAAAAATTAGAAACTGAGGACATTTGTTGTCCTCAATCAATTTTAATGGAATTGAGGTCAAAGCATGAAACTTAAGGACTGTCCCCAGAAAATGAGGCCGTCTGGTCATCTTAGTTTAATTATTAAAATTATAACCTGAGATTTGAATTGTTGTACCATTGGATGTTGGATGCTGGTGGTTGTGGATGTGGAGGGGGGGGGGGGAGGCAATATCCGGGAGACTGATGGTAGTAAAAAAGTGGGGCGTCATTTTTCTTTTCTCTCCTAGGACGGCAAAACACCTAGCAACGTCCTTGGAATCAGCAGGGAAAACCCTCATTTTCCCCTCCGAACAGCTTTCATATAGATTCAACAGTCTCAGGAAAATCCAACATTACTACTTGACGATCATAAAATTCGAACAGTTTTCGATAATAATTCGCGACATATTCTTGAATGGAGTCTCATACCTAACACTGTCTCGCCTCACATAAGCACTTCGCTGTGTGGATTATTATTTGATTTCGCTGTAAATGATTTCACAGTGTTACCACAGTTCTGAAGATATAATAATAGTTCGTGTTAATAAAAATATAGAGAACATATCATTCAACACCGTAAACGGTAACACAGATGTATTGTGTATATGTGAATGATTATGTTGATTATCTTGTTACATGGTCCGTATTCAGTCATTACGCTCCAAGTTCAACACTAATTTCGAAAACTTTTTTCTTTATTGGCTTACTTGTTTCCGTGCCTCCGTCCATTATAGAATACTGGTGTCTTTTACGAAAATGCAGAATGTCTTGATTTCCATTGAGAAAATCTTCTGGTGTTATTAGTCTAGTAACAGCTTCGCATAGGAGCAGCTAATTCTATTGGTCCATCCGATGCGTTGTATAGTGAGAGGAGAGCTGTCCAGAATATGTAAAAGTTCGCGTTCTTCATAAATCACACACCTCACCGGAAGTTGGTTCAAATGGTTCAAATGGCTCTGAGCGCTATGGGACTTAACTTCTGAGGTCATCAGTCCCCAAGAACTTAGAACTACACTCCTGGAAATTGAAATAAGAACACCGTGAATTCATTGTCCCAGGAAGGGGAAACTTTATTGACACATTCCTGGGGTCAGATACATCACATGATCACACTGACAGAACCAAGGCACATAGACACAGGCAACAGAGCATGCACAATGTCGGCACTAGTACAGTGTATATCCACCTTTCGCAGCAATGCAGGCTGCTATTCTCCCATGAAGACGATCGTAGAGATGCTGGATGTAGTCCTGTGGAACGGCTTGCCATGCCATTTCCACCTGGCGCCTCAGTTGGACCAGCGTTCGTGCTGGACGTGCAGACCGCGTGAGACGACGCTTCATCCAGTCCCAAACATGCTCAATGGGGGACAGATCCGGAGATCTTGCTGGCCAGGGTAGTTAACTTACACCTTCTAGAGCACGTTGGGTGGCACGGCATACATGCGGACGTGCATTGTCCTGTTGGAACAGCAAGCTCCCTTGCCGGTCTAGGAATGGTAGAACGATGGGTTCGATGACGGTTTGGATGTACCGTGCACTATTCAGTGTCCCCTCGACGATCACCAGTGGTGTACAGCGAGTGTAGGAGATCGCTCCCCACACCATGATGCCGGGTGTTGGCCCTGTGTGCCTCGGTCGTATGCAGTCCTGATTGTGGCGCTCACCTGCACGGCGCCAAACACGCATACGACCATCATTGGCACCAAGGCAGAAGCGACTCTCATCGCTGAAGACGACACGTCTCCATTCGTCCCTCCATTCACGCCTGTCGCGACACCACTGGAGGCGGGCTGCACGATGTTGGGGCGTGAGCGGAAGACGGCCTAACGGTGTGCGGGACCGTAGCCCAGCTTCATGGAGACGGTTGCGAATGGTCCTCGCCGATACCCCAGGAGCAACAGTGTCCCTAATTTGCTGGGAAGTGGCGGTGCGGTCCCCTACGGCACTGCGTAGGATCCTACGGTCTTGGCGTGCATCCGTGCGTCGCTGCGGTCCGGTCCCAGGTCGACGGGCACGTGCACCTTCCGCCGACCACTGGCGACAACATCGATGTACTGTGGAGACCTCACGCCCCACGTGTTGAGCAATTCGGCGGTACGTCCACCCGGCCTCCCGCATGCCCACTATACGCCCTCGCTCAAAGTCCGTCAACTGCACATACGGTTCACGTCCACGCTGTCGCGGCATGCTACCAGTGTTAAAGACTGCAATGGAGCTCCGTATGCCACGGCAAACTGGCTGACACTGACGGCGGCGGTGCACAAATGCTGCGCAGCTAGCGCCATTCGACGGCCAACACCGCGGTTCCTGGTGTGTCCGCTGTGCCGTGCGTGTGATCATTGCTTGTACAGCTCTCTCGCAGTGTCCGGAGCAAGTATGGTGGGTCTGACACACCGGTGTCAATGTGTTCTTTTTTCCATTTCCAGGAGTGTATTTAAATCTATCTAAGGACATCACACACATCCATGCCCGAGGCAGGATTCGAACCTTCGACCGTAGCGGTCGCGCGGTTCCAGACTGTAGCGCCTCGACCACTCCGGCCGGCTGAAGTAGGAGAATAGGAAACTTGTCATATAGTTATTTACTCTGCTGAGGCTTTTAATGTGATAAATTTCACCAACTTATTTATTGGCTTTCCGTAGGCCATCTTAATGGATATGCTGTTTCTAAATGCATAAGCTTATTTCCTCAATATTAATTTTATTTAATACTTGCATTATAATTTTCCACTTATCCACTGTCAACGTTTCAAACAAACGTATATGTGATTACCTGTCCTTTGGTTATGGGATAGGTCTTTCCTTGTTACGCTTGTATTTACAATATTATTCTTCACACTTTGTTATCAGTTGTTGAAACTTAGAAATGGCAAATAGACAAACCCATCTGAAAATTAAGCGTTTCTTTTCCTCTGATTTTTCAGAACATATTTGAATAAACTCCTGCAAGTTTCAATACTGTCGTAGGTTATATTCTAACTCATCATCACAACTCAGTGAGTCAATAATTATGTTCAAAGTTAGGAGAGAAAGACGATCTTTTCATGTCACATGATACGTTAGTCTCTGTAGACTGCGAGATAATTGATGCCTCACGGACTAACCTCGACAAATTCTTCAGTAAACGTACAATCCTTCCTCTTCAAAGTAAACTAGCAAGGGCGCCGGTAGCTGTCACGTCTTGCTGCAACATAGCAACGAGATTGGCCAATTATTACACTAGCTGCTGGTGCTGAGCCGTTTAGGCTCATGGTGGGATGTATTGCTTATGATACGTCTTCGAATGCCTAATGTGTCGCGGTATCCTGTCATAGATTTATCATCGAGTAACTATTTGATTCTGTTCCAATTGCTTTAATAAATTTCCTGCCTTTACATTTGCAAATAATGAATTTTTTCCTTTTCCGATAATAAACCTGTAAACGCTAATACTGCATTTGAGTTTTCTAATTGTGATAAAATGAGTTCCGATCTGCAGTTGCATAATTCAACAGACCATTTCTTATGTTCAGTTTACGTACGTTGTTTCAGATTTTGAAATCTTGCCATCCTTTCAGGTTTCCATATTAGTAAAATGATCGCTGCGCATACAGTGTACGCCTGTTAATTAGTAATAGCAACTAGCCAAACAGTAACTGTCGTGCACCGTAAATATTTTACCATTTGCTGCGGATATTCGTAAGTTGACATGGCTGTGTGATCAACAGTATCCAAACCGTGCATTATCTATTTTCAACCCATTTAATATTTCCAAATCTCTGTTAAAATTTAGTCTACAGTTCTTGTTGTTAACATGGGGAGCCATACTTTGATTATAGTCACCAACGCTGATCATCACCTGGCTCGCGGCAAAAATTTCACCTGCTGTGTCACTTTTCTGATGAAATCCTTGCTACAGTTATTACTAGTACCGCACCGCATTCGCTCTTCCCTAGTACACACTCATCGTTTGGAGACAGCTGTAGGAACAACAAGTTTCCGGAGTTGTAACGCTAAGTTTCTGTCAGAATATAATAAATTTTTTGAGAGTATTTATATTAGATTTTGATTATTAACAAATAACAGAAATAGCCCAGTTGCAGATATTTGTATGTGGATTCATGCTATAGTTTAGAAAAAGCCGGTGAGATATCCAATTTGCCTCAGTTTGTTTATGAATATTTCAGAGGCATGCCAGTACAGAACACTGCAATGTGGATGGCAATTATGGCAAAACGTTGACTTTCTCTTGTAGTTCTTCTGACAGTTTTCAGCGCCTGTCAGTAAGAGACTTTTTTACCTTTTTTAGCGTAAACGGTAACACCATTCCTTTCAGAGACCATATAACCGTTACACTCAGAGGTTACTCCATTTCATCGGTATGCAGGACGACTGTGAGGACTTAGGTGTAATTCTGAGTTGCGCAACTGACTATTTAGTTAAAATATGATAGCTAGTTATTATTTTGCTGTCCTTGTTTTATAATTTGTTGTTCAGATGGCTCGGTAAGTGAATCTTACAAAAAAGGTCTGTGTAATTGGCGTATCTGTTTGATACAGTTGTTTTAACTCTGGTTTTCTACTTGTACTACTGCATTCGATGGCAGAATAAAGTATATTAAGGCTACCTACACAGGTTTTGGACAACTATTACCTTTTGATGACTCTCTACCGCGAATTAAGGTTAGCATTTTCTTTGGCAAAGACTTTTTGTTTCTTCAGTTACTTGCGGGAAGTCTCATTCAGTTTATTTTCTAGTAATACACATTTTCTTCTGTTGAATATGGTCTCCCTGGACACCGACGAGCATATTAGGAAATTCTCCGATGAACAGAGCTCCGTATCTATTATTCCGTACCAGGTGCTGGTATCTTGTATGACTACTTCGTCATCCGAAAGAGATTAATTTGTAAGTCTTTGTGAAAGCCAATTGTACTTTAATGCTCGGATGAGTGGCTAAAACATACACTTAAGTGTCCACACCAAAAAGAAGAAATAGTTTCTCCTTCGTAATTCCTAACGGCTTGAGAACAAACATTATTGGCTATAATTTTTGGTATCCTCCGAAACTATAAACGGTCATAGTATTGTCTGTGCTAGCATGAAAGTGCTATGAATACCTCTGGTTTCAATGAAGAGAGTTGTATATGCTACATGCAGGAGCGACGGAAGAGTCACCGTTCATTTTGGTAGAGTGGTCTCTCCGTGCACGCTGTATTGGTTTAGCGAATGGCGGCGTACGGCTTCCTGGATTACGTCGTATCTTCCTCGCGACTAGCAGTGCATTCTGACATGCCGTTGCACGGTTCTATAGTGTGTAGTTTCTGCAGACCTTTTCCGCCTTTGCAGTGCTCTACTTTTCCTAAAGAGTCTGTCAGAATAAACGTAAAAGCGCGCCGGTTAAACAAATCAGATTCAATACATATCAAATTCAATCAGTGTCACACGAAGTCAGAAAAACGTTCTAAAGAATATCTGTAGTCAATTCCGAAACTAAAACCAGAGGAATTCGCTCGTATTTCATGAGTAGGCATCCAGTTTATCAACAAGGTTTCTTTAACATCCGTCGTATTCAAGTCCACTTCACCTCGTTAGTGAATAATCTACTATTAAAGCACACAGGAAGTAACCATAAAGAAAATATGGTAGTAATAAAGAAATTTAAAGTTTTATTTACTGACGCAATTGTAGAATGATTCACACCAAAAACTGGTTTCAGTCGACATCGGTCATCTTCAGATCATGACAAGAAGTAATTGTACACACCAATCTTATATTCAGATATACTTCTCATTACGATGTGAAGATAGCCAGTTTCGATGAAAAGAGGTTTCGCTGTGTAAACTGTTTTTGTTACGACGTAAAGTCAAACGCCGGCACGCCAGTCTGGAACGACAGAAAAGAGCTGGCTGTTCCTATCAGTTTCGATGCGGAAAAGAATACAAATGAAAAAAGGAAAACCGCAGAATGGAACTGGGAACCGAATACCGATTTTTAGCTTCCAAGACAAAGGCCATGGTAGCCAAGACAACCGCACTTTCGCTTAGCAGCTTGTATATTATGGATACATAAGTGGCAGTTGAAAAAGTTTGAAGAATTTTCTAGCCACCAGCTGTACATCTGCTGCTTCATTCTCAACCTGTGTCAGTTTCAGCAGCTATCGTTACGGAAGACTGCAAAACTGAAACTGATTGAAACTGATCGTGTATATATACAGATGACCGCTGAAAACTTATTTCTTCAGATACTTGACAACCGTAAATACTTACCTACAGTAAGATCTGAAAAGGTTATTTCCTCGATTTCTAGGAGAATGTGCGTTAGAGGACCCCCTGTATTTCGATGAAAGATGCTGAATTTTAAATTACCTATCGATTCCAACAGTTCTGAGTCGATTGCGCGTCGTGAACTTTAGGGGAATATTTCTGATAAACAACGGGTTGTTGAGCCAAAATATCGTGGAGCCTTTTATTTTAGGTTGCGCACAAGCGACATGCCAAATATGAGCCGAATCGGTCGGTCGTGTGTCAGGCCTTCCCTTGTCAGTGAGAAAGTTCTACTTGGCGTCTACAGCCTCCGGTGCCGTTCTTGCAATCCGCGCCTGGCTGTTAATTTCGAGAGGCGTCTTAAGAAGGAAATAAGCTTAAGTGGATGAAGTTTGGCACATGACTTCGAGGGCTATGAAGCCATTACTCCAGGACGATTACAGAGGAAAATTATTTGGCGAGAACATCGTGCTGAAGTGGTCTCTAGGTTCTGACCGGAAAACTGGAATCGAACTTTGCTTGTTCTTGCTTTCCACGGTTTATATTTCTTGTGTGCATTTATCTGTATCATTTATGTTAGTGATGATATTTAACTTCTCTCCCTCTGGGCCGAATGATAACGGCTGAATACTGTATTTAATGTTTTAATTTATGACTTCAGTTGGGGACCTTTTATAATCAGTTTGTTTTTTCTTTAGTTGTATGATTATTTTGGGCGTGCCAAAGCATAACATACTTTCTGCATCTCTTAGCTACATCTGCTCTATATTTTGCTGTAATCTTTAAATACTGCAAAGAAAACAGGGTGAGTCAGCGGCCACAATCTATTGCTTTTGCGCAACCCGCAGTGCCTTTGAAATACCTTACGCAAGATTTTCATATTTTCTCGCTCGCTACGCAGAAGCTATTAGTCCTACAGAAGAAAATGAACAGAATCTTTTGTAGGAAATTTAATGTAGTTAAATTTCGAACTAGGATACATTTTCACTAGAGAGTGTCTTTTTTGGATTATTCAAAAAATACGTACGAAAGTGACCTTCAAACTCGTTTTTATTGAATAACTCGAAAACCGAGGCCTCTAGCGAAAACGTATCCCAGTAGAAAATATGACTACAGTAAATTTGCCACAAAAGGGCCCTATTAATTTTTGTATAGGGCTTATAGTTTGCATGTAGTAAGCAAGAGCAAATGAAAATCTCGCTCGTGGTTTATGAAGTCGTTGCAGGTTGCATAAAACCCATAATTAGCGGCAGCTGATCAACCTGTGTAATTGGCGTTTCCTATGTTTTGGTACACAGGTCTTATTACTTGTTAGAATTGTTGTTTTGACAATATACATGCTCCTTTTCATTTTTGATTCTTTCTTTCTGTTATAGATCTGAATTATTGTTATTCTAATTATTATTACTCCAAATGCTCCAGTGGACTGGTTATGTCAAAATCAGTGAACCAGAAGTACATCTCATTAATTGTCCTACAGTACAGATTGTTTAGTTTATTCAGTTAGTGAAAGTCTTCTAGAGTTTATTAATCTCACAGATATTGTTAACTATCGAATATGGTAAATGTCTTTTATTGATTAAATGTTGAGATATGATTTTCAAGATTTCGTGTCTGTTATTTTGGTAGAGAACTAAACTAATAAAACTTTCTGCTAATGTCCTAGTTAAAATTATCCCTTGCACCTTACCACTTCACTTTCCTGCCTCCTACCTATCAAGATAACGGTGCAACGAAAATCACACGTTTCTATTGTAGTAGTCATCAGCCCGAAGACGGTTTCATGTAATTCTCCTCGCTGGTGTAAGCAGTAGCATGGGACCTAGTATATACCTTCGGAAGTTCCAAGTGAATCAATAGCACTGTCCCAATTTTCCATGCGTGAAGGGAGTCGAATTTTTTACGTTTACTGCTGAAGGGAGACAAGCACGAAGAAGAATTTTTATGAAATAGTGTAAATCATAGTAAAATTTAAGACTCGCTGACGAGTATACCATATAATGATGAAATATGCGTAATGACGTAGTTTCAGCTCCTTACGTACCGACGCTGTTTATTTTATGTAGTTGTTGAAACACTAAAGTAAAGATGACTTGCTGAATCACTCAAGTAAAGTTGACATATAATTGGACGAAGTTATCATTAGGTAAAGATGACATGTAATTGGACCAAGTTATCGTTATCGCTTGATTTCGTAGTAGTTAATGCTACAGTCTTGAAGACTGGTGCATGCTTTTCTTATTCGTCCACTTGCGTTCAGTAAATCATTATAACACAACGTAATCATAGGCATAGAAGACAAGCGAATACAAGCGGAACAGTATAGTGGATTTTTATTTAAATCTCTGTATTTTGCAGCCCTGTATGTAGTGGACTATACAATCGCAGATGTGCTTCAAAAAATGTTCGTTGTATATTTTTGCACAAAAATAGTAACCTAAGATAGTGATTCCTACGTTACTTAAGCACGTATGTAGTTTAGAAAGTAAGTCACATACGCTGAGCCCGTTGCGCAGGAAGAGAGCACATTTCCCGATTTCCCTGCACACACAGTTCCGCTGCGGCACGGATAATAGATACATCATAGTGTGCGAGTGACACGGCGCGGCTATCGGAAACTTACTCTGTTGTTGAAATATGTAGTATTCTTGCGGTCAACACGTGTCAGTTGGACACAGATTCACTGTGAAGTTGAGGCATTATACGGAAAAAATGCAATCGTCCAGCCGCAATGAAATGGTGTCAACAATTTGACCAAGGTCGCACAGACGACAAAGTCCAGGCAATCGATGAATCGATTCGAAGCAGTGGCAAAGTGGGCACTGTGGACATTCCTCAGCAGATGCGCTTCTCAACAGACGGTGCTCATTCCCTCTTCCAGGGACATTTGCAGTATTGGAAATTGTGTTCACGCCGCCATCACTGTCGCCTGCAACCAAGGCGCCAAGTTTATGGCGCACTAGGATTTGTTTGGGCAATACTCCGCGGTTTGTAATGATTTTCTAAACCTCATCACTGCGAGTGATATGAGATGCGTGCATCACTTCACACTTGTAACGAGGAGAGCTACTATGAAACGCTGACACATGTCGCTTTCGCAGAAGGAATGCAGAACTGCGCTATCAACGGGGAATGTCATGGCGACCGTTTCCTTCGATTGTGAAGGAGTTCTGTACAGAGAGTTTGTGGCACAGACGTTAACGCTGGTTTTTACTGTTCAGAAGAGACACAGCTTAGCTACGCCATAAATAACAAGAGGCGTGGAAAATTAAGGAACGTCATTATTCTCCTGCGCGGCAGCGCTCAAAATAAACCTTGCTTCATCGTTTTCGATGTGAGGTTTGGAAGCATCTGTCATACACTGCAGATCTTGCACCATGCGACTTCCATATTTTCGGCAAGCTGAAAAAAACGTCTATGAGCTAAGAGACTCTTCAGCGACGACGACTTTGACACGATGGCTCTCGAACTGCTGCGCGACCAACGAGCGTATTTCTACTGTCGAGGACCTGAATGAATGGTAGAACGTTCCAAGTATTGTTTGCAGAGACCGGGGCTGTATGGTGGATGATCGATGACAGGGAACCCAAGGCGCTGTATTATTATACATGTTGCAGCACTCGTGTCTGCTCTGGCATCGTCATGTTGTAGGAATCGGTGCTCCAGTAGTGGATGAATGTTTAGAATACGAAACTCGATTTCACCACACTGTTTCTCACGCATCGACATCGTTACGTTACACGCAACCATGTTACACTCTACAATTCGGAACCGTGTAACGGCGGACTGCCGCAAATATGTAGACATAGAAATGAGGACGTAGGATGTCAAAAACTTTTGTTTTATTCCAAATTCCTTAAGAGTCTTCATTTTGCGGCACGCTCTGATAGTATAAGTACACTAATGGCCATTAAAATTGCTACACCAAGAAGAAATGCAGATGATAAACGGGTATTCATTGGACAAATATACATATGTATTATACTAGAACTGACATGTGATTACATTTTCACGCAATTTGGGTGCATAGATCCTGAGAAATCAGAACCCAGAACAACCACCTCTGGCCGTAATAACGGCCTTGACACGCCGGGGCATTGAGTCAAACAGAGCTTGGATGGCGTGTACAGGTACAGCTGCCCATGCAGCTTCAACACAATTCATCAAGAGTAGTGACTGGCGTATTGTGACGAGCCAGTTGCTCGGCCATTATTGACCAGGCGTTTTCTATTGGTGAGAGACCTGGAGAATGTGCTGGCCAGGGCAGCAGTCAAACGTTTTCTGTATCCAGAAAGGCCCGTACAGGACCTGCAACATGCGGTCGTGCATTACCCTGCAGAAATGTTGGGTTTTGCAGGGATCGAATGAAGAGTAGAGCCACGGGTCGTAACACATTTGAAATGTATTGTCAACTGTTCAAGGTGCCGTCAACGTGAACAAAAGGTGACCGAGACGTGTAACCAATGGCACCCCATACCATCACGCCTTGTGATACGCCAGTATGGCGATGACGAATACACGCTTCCAATGTGCGTTCACCGTGATGCCAAACACGGATGCGACCATCATGAAGCTCTAAACAGAACCTGGATTCAACCGAAAAAGTGACGTTTTGCCATTCGTGCACCCAGGTTCGTCATTGAGTACACCATCGCAGGCCCTCCTGTCTGTGATGCAGCGTCAAGGGTAACAGCAGCCACGGTCTCCGAGCTGATAGTCCATGCTGCTGCAAACATCGTCGAACTGTTCGCGCAGATGGTTGTTGTCTTGCAAACGGCCCCGTCTGTTGACTCAGGGATCGAGACGTGGCTGCAAGATCCGTTACAGCCATTCGGATAAGATACCTGTCATCTCGACTGCTAGTGATACGAGGCCGTTGGGATCCAGCACGGCGTTCCCTGTTAGCCTCCTGAACCCACCGATTCCATGTTCTGCTAACAGTCATTGGATCTCGACCAACGCGAGCAGCAAGGTCGCGATACGATAAACCACAATCGTGATGGGCTACGATCCGACCTTTATCAAAGTCGGAAATGTGATGGTACGCATTTCTCCTCCTTACACGTGGCATCACAACAACGTTTCACCAGGCGACGCCGGTCAACTGCTGCTTGTGTAAGAGAAATTGGTTGGAAGCTTTCCTCATGTAAGCACGTTGTAGGTGTCGCCACCGGCACCAATCTTATGTGAATGCTCTGAAAAGCTAATCATTTGCGTATCACAGCATCTTCTTCCTGTCGGTTAAATTTCGCGTCTGTAGCACGTCATCTTCGTGGTGTAGCAATTTTAATGGCCAGTAGTGAAATAAACTAAAGCTTACACAAGTAATTTATTAACAAACATTGTGCGACAGATATTCTGATGTCTTACATTAATCATGCTGGCAGTTTCTCATAATCGGTTTGTTTTAGTTCATTGTTTTTAAATCTCGTTGGCGAAAATTGCTCCAGAGTGGTAGATTTTTACTACAGATTTGACTCTTCCCGGCAGAAACAATGTCCTCCACCGTTACATTGTTTTCCATATTCTTTTGTCAATGATTATAGATGATCCATTTATAGCTACAGGTGACAACACCACCTATTCGAACTCGTGGCTTCACAGGAACTGTGAAATCTGTTTCTGCTGTCAATAAATGACAGCAGCACCAAAACTGCCCTTCATTCTCGTCAAAAAAGATAATTTGCCACACATTTTGCTTCAACTTTTGTTGCCGAGGATTTGAGAAGTTAAATTTCAAGCTAGTGCTCTACCGTAGTAATGCACTAGGGGTTGAACCTGATTCTTTAATAGTAATTACTTCATGTACTGTATCAGTCCGTTTGTGTACAGTACGACGAGACAAAATGGGCGCCATATTTTCCCTATACAGAGTTTCAACTTCGTTTTTCTTATGTTGTGTTTAAGCAAAATCCATTTCGCCAGACACATTTATGTCACATAACGATACGAATAGGAGATTTGACCGTCTAAGCCACAAAATATGAAGTATGTGATTTCTAATGTTTTCTCGACGTGAATTATTAATAGTGTGCTTCCAGGATTTCTGCCAAGCTATTTTTCCTTTTTATGCACAACATTTTGATTATCGACCCAGCCATCTTCTTCAGGTCTTGCGAGTTTTGTTGTTACGTCTATTTATTGCTTCGACTCCGATCACACTGTGAGCTATTGTAGACGATAAGAGATTGTGAGATAATTTGTCTACAAAGTAGTGCACAGTTCTTGTTGTCGCTGGACTGCAGGGTCCCTGATTCGATTCCAGGTCTGGTCTGAGATTTTTTTGCTCGGGGACTTAGTTTTAGAGTTGTACTAATCATTTCATCCCAGTTTCATCGACGCTGAAGTCGCAGAAGTCCCATCAAATTGAATATCTTGCACCAGGCGGCCACACAACTGCAGACGTCTCCTGGTTGACAATGCCATATGATCATTTCATTTCAGTTTGTAAAGTTCCCTTTCACAAGGACGGATGAAACGGCAAACACATTTGGCAGCGGACCAGTTCGTGGAAGTAAGTCCTACTTTAACAGAAAAATATTCTTTACCTGCATGTCTGCAAGAAAGAGACATCTGGAATGTCTCTTCATCCAGGCATGCAAGTAAATATTGCATGCCAAGACGAGGTAAATCCGATAACATCATTGGTCACTAATCGTCAGAGTCTCATTCTCCCTGTTGTGGGACTCGACAGTAATGCTGTGAGCTTCGAGTCATGAATGTAAGGGAGAATGGTACAAGGATGTACACAGTGTGACATATGGAAGTTTGAGTTTATCCGGCAGGCGTGCGCAGATAGCCGAAGCTATTAAGGAGACGGCTCGCGATAAACCAGAAATCCGGTTTTGTACCCGTCCGGTGCATATTTCCGTATGTTACTAACAATAGTACATTTATACCTAACGTATCAGATGTATTCTCAGTGAGGCAGCAGATGGAACTCATAACAAATTTCTCGTTCCAATAGTATTCATGTGACGTGGTTTTAGTCTGTTAATAATATAACAATTTCTTTCTAGTGAGAGCCGAGATGAGATATCATGGGTGGCGTGGAATCTATTATTGGACCGCCAAACACCAAGTGCCTCTAATATTACGGAGCTTGTCCGCTAACACTATGCATTCGGCTTTTGCTTGGTTTGTGAGTACATTGTGAAAATTAGTGTAAGGTAGGAGTATGTCGGAAGGAAGAAAATGATGCACCATTTTCGTGAGGTGCTTAGCTTAATAGGCAATCGTGCTGACAGGAATGGCATTTCGCTAGGAAAATGAAATAAAACGGCCAAATCATGAGAAAAAGCGGTCTCCATTCATCGAGATAAAGCGAGAAAAAAGAGAGAAGTGTGGAATAAAACTCCGTTGTTGCTTGGCCCTTATTTCCTCGCAAAAGCAGTCCCTTCAGATGTAAGGCTGCCGAGGAACACTGCACACAGGAACCTTGCCTCGTGGAAGGAACAGCAGACCTTTAAAACCTGTAAAATCAGCCAGCGAAGTCTGTTTGTATTGAAGAAGGATTCAAAACCTACTATAGTTGCAGGAAAAGGAGACGTCTGCGCCGTAGCGTTCTCGAGTGAGCTGCCTGTTGTTGTCAGATGGACACTGCAGCATTCTCGAGTACTCGAGTACCTGCTGTTGTCAGACGGACAGCCGAGTGTGAAAGCGGCGCAGGGCTCTCTTTTTATGCCCTATTGTGAGCGTAATAAATGCGTTGCGCGCCCCCGGCCGCTGAACTCTAAAAATAGGAGCCGCGTAACGAATGGTGCCGTTACATTAGCGCAGCCCAATTTAGGGGCGACCTGGTCCGGATTACTTAATTCTAGTGGCCCGGGGGGAGCCGCCTCTACGCCGCCCGTGGAGAAAGCGGGCAGCCCGTTGCTGAGACTGCAGCGGCGGCGACGGCGGCGGCGGCGGCGGCGGCGGCGAGTCGCTGCTCCTGCCAGGCCGGAACTGGGGAGCGGAAAGGTCGCCCAAAAAATGTCAGGCCGCCCTCAACGCTCCGGCACTAAACGCCCATTCTCCTCTAAGGAAGCTGTTGGACGATAGCCAGAAAAGAAAGCTTGACACGTGCACGAAATTAGAACTGGGTCTTTGTGGGCTTCATGCGTATGGACACAACACCACACCCGTATTTTCTTCTACATCATCCAATACACTCTACGTTGTGTGGGGAGGGTACGTCTGATACCAGTATCAATTTCCTCAATTTTCTGTTCCGTTCGCGAGTGGTGCGTATCAATCCTAACACCAATGATTGTTTTTTATCCTTTGTGATCATTTCGCGAGACATATCTGGAAGTTGAAAGTTGCCTGTTCATTTGCGTTTTAACTTTTTGCTCATAATATTTTTGCTTTTATTCAATCGCACGTCATCCTCGCAACGATTTGCATGTTTTTCTCATAGATAAATTCGATTTTTCGAAATAAACCCTTCGAACAATTCTTTTGTGTCTCTCCAGACGCATTTCTTAGTTCGAATGCGTATTCGCCGTTCTAGTGCCGAGTTTTGTCCAGTTCTGTCCGGTTCGACCTGAGAGGTAATTTGGCTATGTCTGGTCTCTATCCGAACTGGTTCATAGTTTCTGCAGTGATGAAAATGCGTCAATTCTTTTGAATTACTTGCTATGGCGACGGTTAGGCGAGTGTATAGGTCGTTCACAAGTGCATTCTACGAGAGCGTGTTGAAAAGAAACGCCTCCGATACATTTCGGTTAAAACACATATAGATTTCCAAATGCAACAAACGATGTTAACAGTCTGAATATTTGTTCTTCGCCTCTACGAATTTATTTTTCAGCGTAGTTACCCTGGCGACGAACACGTTTCTCCCAACGAGAGGCAGATTTTTGATACTTTCACTAGTGAATGTTTGATTCTGCTGACGGAGCCACAACTTCACCTCTGCTTGCACCGCCTCATCAGTATCAAAGAGAAGTTCAAAAATGGCTCTAAGCACTATGGGACATAATATCTGTGGTCATCAGTCCCCTAGAACTTAGAACTAATTAAACCTAACTAACCTAAGAACATCACACACATCCATGCCCGAAGCAGGATTCGAACCTGAGACCGAAGCAGCAGTGCGGTTCCGGACTGAAGCGCCTAGGACCGCTCGGTCACCGCGGCCGGCTCAAAGGGAAGTCCTCGAGGGTGTTATATAAGCTTCGGAAACAGATGAAAATTGAGTGGGTCCAAGTCGGGGCTGTATGGAAGATGATCGACAGCAGTCGGCCCGAGGCACCGGACTGTTACAAAGGTGTGTGGTGTCGCATTGTCATACTGAAGGAGAGGGTCTTCCATGTGTGGACAAACTCTTTGAACTCGAAACTCGATTACAGCACGCTATTTCTCACTCACCGACATACTTGTGTTACACACACCCATGTTAAACGCTACAATTCGGAGCCCTGTAGCGACAGAGGGCTGCAAATATGTGGACACGAAGAATAAAAATGTTACATGTTAATAACGTCCGTTTTATTAAAAAAGATTTAAGAGTTTTCACATAATAAATTCGCGTGCGTTACTGTTCAGCCCGCGTTCGCTAATATCTCCATAGTTTACTTCCAATCATTCTGCGTCCATTCTTGGTGAAACAGAAGCATTTCCGTGGTGATACGGAAGCTCACAAGTTGGTCGCTTTTCGTTAAATTGAAGCTGATTGAAGAATCATTTATTATTTTTTCAATCCATCAAGCTGCAGATTCAAAATCATCATCCTCTCATGCTTTATGAAAAGAGTTTCTATCTTGTTAGAAGTTGTGTGTTGACAACATTCAGTTTTATGACAGGTTTGATGCTATCCGCCACGAATTCCTCTCCTGTGCTGATCTCTTCATTTCATAGTAGCACTTGCAACCTACGTCCTAAATTATTTTATCGATCTGCTCTGTTTTCCTCTACAGTTTTTACCTTCACAGCTCCCTCTAGCACCATGGAACTTATTCAGTGATGTGTTAACAGATGTCCTATCACGTTGCCCTTCTTCTTACAGTGTCTTCCATATATTTCTTTCTCCTCCGATTCTCTGGAGAATCTCCTCATTCCTTACCTTACGAGTCCACCTACATTTGAACGTTCTCATATTCTTCGATTCTCTTTTTTCCGGTTTTCCCGCAACCCATATTTCACTATTGCAGCATCATACATTCACAGAACGTGTGATTGCATTAACTTTTTGAGAGAATCATATTTATATTACCTACACGGAGGGCCCAAGGGAGCTTTGTAAATCAGTTCAAATCTTTTGAGAACAGTATACGTACATATTTACAACATTTTCCTCTGAATTATTTCGTCCAAACCAAGTCATATGATTTATTACCTCTACGTACATATTTACAACATTTTCCTCTGAATTATTTCGTCCAAACCAAGTCATATGATTTATTACCTCTACTTAATGCAGTTATATGTTGCCCTTGACCATACGGTGCACAGTTGTTGCCTACGGCTTCGTCACATAAATGCTGTGACATTCACTGTTAACTGAATTAACTACGTTCTACACCTGCAAACCATTAGCAATAAATGCTCTGTTTTCTGCATGGAGTTAGGTTTCAGATAGGTAAAGGTGCGGTTTTGGCTGCTATTCTGGAAGACTGCTGGCGTCTGAATGTAACGTGTAGTCATCTGCTACATCAGTGACATATACTGTGGAATGCGTGATACCGAGGAGCTTACCGGTTTGCATTGTTAGGGAGAGATTGTTTTGAAGTTGCATACTCTTAGTTGTTCGAGAAACTTAAGGTATAATTGTTTTTCGAAGTCTAGATTCAGGTAGTATACACGAGAGGGGACTTCCTCTCTTGCATTTCTTGGGGCTGTTAGCCAAACGCGAACACACACTATAATTTCTGTACAGTTTCTTGGTGGAAAATTACTTATTTATTAACGTTTGAACAATTATCTCCACAACATCCATTTCCGATGCACCTACGTTAATTATTCTGTTAGATATTCGTGGTCAGATAGCGTTCCAATTTGTTTTCTGGGGCATACGGGCTCATATATTGCAGCATAGCTTAATAAAACAGCGCTCCCCCCCCCCCCCCGAAACACACACACACACACACACACACACACACACACACACACACACAGACACATACTCAAGAGAAACCACACGTTACAAAGTTATATATTTCCCTACTTTGCTTCGAACATACGCTCTCGGAATTTTAACGGTATCCTTTATTGCGATTAGCAACGCCTTTCCTGTAACGCATGACTACTGGAGTTTGTTCAGAATCTCCGTGACGCAATTGCAGTTACTAAGCGTACCGCCCTTCGTAGGATCTTTGTCTCCACTGTTTGCCCTACTTGGTAAGCGTCCCAGACTGATGAAGAATCGAACAAAGGATTTGTAAACCACTTCTTTCTTGGATGAATTACGTTATCATAAGAATCTTTCAACGAATCTCAGCCTTGCGTCTGCTTTTCCTACAACTAGTTCCCGCCATTTCACTTTAGGTCGCTCCAGATGGTTACTCCTAAGTATTTTACGCTTTTTACGATTTTATGTTATAGAAAAGTAATGAATCACTTCGCCTGTTTACGGCTACCAGGCCTTGTACCAATCATCGATCATCTGTAGGCCTCCCGGCATGTCACTACAGTTCTCTGGCGTTACCTCATCCGTCTAGACAACAGCATCGTGTGCAAAAAGCCTGATGGAGCTCGCGAAATTACCGACTGACTCAATTTTGAGTGGTTTGTATATTTCATGACAGCCTGACGCTTCTAAAAGTTTGCGCTTTTAATACATGACAGTAAATATCTAAGACAATAGGGAAAACGTTTATTTCTGAGGTCTATTTATTTGTTGAGAATGTATTGTGAATGTTCTTCGAAGGTGATACAGATTTTGCTTTCTTCTAGAGCGTCCAGTAATCTGCCTTTCCATACATTAGTGTAGTACCTCTAAAGATTCCTTGTTGCTGCTGGTGTTATGTTTGTAGTTCCGCTGAATATTTGCAGTACTCGCGTATGTTTATGTGCTCTATCAACCTGGAGTAGAAATATCTACCTGTTTGCCCTAAATAGTTATATTCACTTTCACCGTATTTGACCTTATAAATCCCTTATTGTGTAAAGGGCGTCTTTTTTCTGTGGTTGGTGTGTTTATTGCACCTGCTTTCGTGTTCGTGTGGAAATCGCTTCGCACGATAATTTTAAGTAAATTGTCGACTGTTCTGTCTGATATCGTACCATCACTCCGTCTTCAGGCCTCGAGTGGCCTACGGGGACCATCCGACCGCCTTGTCATCCTCAGGGGGGGATGCTGATAGGGGGGGCGTGGGGTCAGCACACCGCTCTCCCGGTCGTTATGATGGTATTATTGACCAAAGCCGCTACTGTTCGTTCGAGTAGCTCCTCAATTGGCATCACGAGGCTGAGTGCACCCCGAAAAATGGCAACAGCGCATGGCGGCCTGAATGGTCACCCATCCAAGCGCCGACCACGCTCGACAGCGCTGATATGTATTCCACGAAAAGTATTAATGTTAGTAACGTCTTGAGACAGTGTATTTCATGGCATACAAATTCACTGGACTATATTTATCCAGTATTTCAGTATGAGAGCACGTAGCGGCATTCCACGAACTTTACACATAATTTTACAAAAATTGAGGCTTTTTGTTTCTCTGACACACCACTGCCCAAAAAAGTAAGTTTACGGCTTACTAAATTTTATATGTTCATGCAGTAAAACTCCGACAGCAACGACGTTTTAATTTATTGCTTCTTTCCTACCAGCTCTATTCGCAACACATTTTGCAAACTGCGTATACCACTGAATGAACCTGCAAAACTACATCATTGTGCAACGGGTATTTAAATGTGTGAAAAAGTAATGTTTTGCTTCTTCCGCCGTAAGGGTTGTAATATATCGATCAGGTGACATTCAGCACCCGGTAAGTAAATGAAGAAAAACATTTTTTAACCACCAGCAGTTACTATTTGAACTTCGTTATCTATCGGTTTCGGTCGTGGACCCTCTTCACAGCAGATCTGGCGAAACTACAGCCTCGAAGAAATACCAACACTATCAACTAAAGAATACAAAATTTATAATTAGTACATAAGCATAATCTTTTCATGAATACTGTTCAAGGAAAAAACAGATCAAGTAAATACACAGAATTTATTTGTTCTAACAGAACATAGGAAACCTCATAATTGGGAGATGTGCTTTTCGTAATGATAGTTAACTTAATGATGTACAAAAAGGTAAGAAAATTAAAAAGCTAAGAGTTGTCCAGTCTAGCAACCCATAAAAGTTTAATATTTCGGTCAGGTGACATTCAGCAGCCGTTAAGCAACCGGAGAAAAAAAGTTTTCGACATAAAATGCAAACAAAGCTGAAAGTGAGGTAACAGTGTAGAATCTGGTAATAGTAACATACACGGTGATGACAGAAGTCGTGGGATAGCTATATCCACATACACAGGGGATAGGCAAAATAATGTGAACAGTGGTAGCAATGGGATGATTGTGTTTGACGGTCAACGGCGCAGGTAAGACACGTGTCGCTCTGTACTGTGCGTGTTCAGTACTGACTAGGCCACAGTTCCAGTTGTTTGCGAGTAGTACATACTTCATATTTGCGTTTAGAGACAGAGGCAGACGTGTAATGAAAGACATAACAGAGTTCCGAAGAGGACAGTTGGTGGGGCCCGATTAGCTGGAGCATCAGTAACCAAAGCAGTCAACTTATTGAATGTTTCAAGATCAACTGTTTCAACAGTCATGGCAGCCTACACATAACATGGAAGGACATCATCGTGTAAATGTAATATTGGGCCCAAATCAAAACTAAACGACAGAGATCGTCGTACGCTAACATGAATTGCGTCAAAACAACACAAAACTTCGGCGGCTAAAGTGACTGCAGAACTCAATGGCCATCTTCGAGACCCCGTATCTATCGACACTGTCCGCCGAGAACTCCATAAGGGAATATTCACACACGAGCCGCTATACCGAAACCGTAAGTGACGACAACTGACACAAAGAAGAGTAAAACATGGTGTCAGGATCATAAATCCCGGACGGCTGATCAGTGAAAACATTTCATATGGTTCGACGAGTCAACTTTTTCGTTATTTCCAATATCTAGCCGAGTTTAGGTCTGGAGAATGCCAAAAGAAGCCTACAGTCCTGGTTTGCTTGATTTCAACTGTTAAGTATGGCGATGTAAATATATCATGGTATTCTGCTTGTCCCATCATTACACTCTAAGGACGTGTTACTGTCAACGACAATGCGGACATTTTAGGTGATCAGGAGCATCCCATGATTCAAATGTTGTTCCCCAACAAAATAGGACGATAACGCACCCATTCATACTGCCGGGACAGTGCAAACTTGGTGTGAGCAGCATGCAACTGAACTGCAGCGTCATCTCTGGCCAGCACAGTCCTAGGAATTGAACATGTCGAACCCTTGTGGGCGGTATTGGAGCGCTGACTCTGGAGCAGATTTTCGCCTCCCTTGTCACTATAGGAGTTAGAAGAGTTTCTGATCGAATAGTGACGTAACATTCCACTGGAGACTATACAATCACTATATGCCAGTATTCCAAGAAGAATCGCATTTTATTGCGGGCAAATGCGGAACGAACCCCTTAGTAATAAACCATTCCTAAGTAAATACAGGTGCTCACGTTACTTTGCCTATCCCTCGTACGTGGCGGTAGTATCGCGTTCAAAAGGCAGTGCAGTCTCGGCGCTGTCATCTGTTCTCAGATGATTGACATGAAAAGCTTTCCAATGTGATTACGGTCGCACGACAGGAATTAACACACTTTGAACGCCGAATTGTAGTTGGACCAAGACGCATGAAACACAGAGTTTCAAATATCTTAGGGAATTCAGTATTCCGAGATCCATAGTGTCAAGAGAGAGCTGAGAATAGAAAATTTCAGGCCTCTCATCACAGGCAACGCTGAGGCCCATGCCCTTTACTTAACGACAGAGAGCAGCGGTGTTGGCGTAGAGTTGTCAGTGCTGACAGACAAGCAATACTGCCTGAAAGATCCACAGAATTCAATGTGGGACATACGACGAACGTATCTGTTAGAACAGCGCGGCGAAATTTGGCGTTAATGGACTGTGCGAAGAGACGACCGACGCGAGTGCCGTTGCTAAGAGCACGACATCGCCTGCAGGGCCTCTCTCGGGCTCGTTACCATAGCGGTCGGACCCTAGACGACGGGAAAATCGTGGCCTGGTCAGACGAGTCCTAATTTCAGATGAGACCCAATTTCAGTTGGTAAGAGCTCATGATACTGTTCGAATGTGGCGCAGACCCCAGGAAACCATGGATCTAAGTTGTCAACAAGACACTGTACAGTCTGCTGGTGGCTACATAAAGGTGTGGGCTGTGTTTACATGAAATGGACTGGGGTCCTCCGGTCAAACTGAATCGACCACTGCGTGGAAATGTTTATATTTGGCTACTTGGAGACAATCTGCAGCCGTTCAAGTTCCCAAACAACAAAGGAAATTTTGCGAATGACAATGCCCCATGTCACCTGGCCACAGCTGTTCACGATTGATTTGACGAACATGTTGGATAATTCGAGCGAATGATTAGGCCACCCAGATCTCCAGACATGAATCCCATGAAACATTTATGGGACATACTCGAGAGGTCATTTCGTGCACAACATTCTGCACCGGCAACACTTCCGCAATTATGGACGGCTGTAGAGGCAGCATGGCTCAGTATTTCTGCAGGGGCTTCCAACGAATTGTTGAGTCCGTGTTACGACCAGCTGCTGCACTGCGCCGAGCAGAGCTGTGAAAATACGAATGACGAACTAGTAGCATATTCATCAAAAAAAGTCAAAAAAAGAGTGTAAACGAAATTATAAGTCTTATTAATGACAAAGAAAAGTGTGTTATAGGTGATGTCCGTACCGAAGTACGAGTTTGAACCATAAGCACATAAATAAATTGACAACAAGTAAGAAGGATAAATGCAGAATCATCCACATATTGTTGACCTTATTCAATCGACTACGCAAGTAATAAGTAATATACATAACGCAGGATCAAATCATAAGTAATCATAATCTCAGGTCAGCAATCTTAGGTGTAAGCATGAAATTTCAGATACACTATGTGATCAAATGTATCCGGAAACCCCAAAAAATATACTTTTTCATATTAGGTGCATTGTGCTACCACCTACTGCCAGGTACTCCATATCAGCGACCTCAGTAGACGTCGTGAGAGAGCAGAATGGGGCGCTCCGCGGGACTAACGGACTTCGGACGTGGTCAGGTGATTGGGTGTCACTTGTGTCTTTCGTCTGTACGTGAGACTTCCACACTCTTAAACATCCCTCGGTCCACTGTTTCCGATGTGATAGTGAAATGGAAACGTGAAGGGACACGTATAGAACAAAAGCGTAGAGGCCGCCCTCGTCTGTTGACTGACGGAGACTGCCGACACTTGAACAGTGTCGTAATGTGTAATAGGCAGGCATATATCCAGTCCATTACATAGGAATTGCAAAGTGCATCACGATCCACTGCAAGTACTATGACAGCTAAGCGGGAGTCGAGCGGCTGCTCATAAGCCGATAAATGCCAAAAGTCGCCTCGCTTGGTGTAAGGAGCGTAAACATTGGACGATTGAACAGTGGAAAAATGTTATGTGGAGTGACGATTCACGATACACAATGTGGCGATCCGATGGCAGGGTATGGGTATGGCGAATGCCCGGTGAACGTTACCTATCAACGTGTGTAGTGCCAGCATTGAAATTCGGAGGCGGTGGTGTTACGGTGTGGTCCTGTTTTTCATGAAGGGGCCTAGTACCCCTTGTTGTTTTGCGTGGCACTATCACAGCACAAGGCTACATTGATGTTTTAAGCACCTTCTTCCTTCCTACTGTTGAAGAGCAATTCGGAGATGGCGATTGCATCTTTCAACACGATCGAGCCCCTGTTCATAATTCACAGCCTGTGGCGGAGAGGTTACACGACAATAACATCCCTGTAATGGACTGGCCTGCACACAGTCCTGACCTGAATCCTATAGAACATCTTTGGGATGTTTTGGAACGCCGACTTCGTGCCAGGCTTCACGGACCGACATCGATACCTCTCCTCAGTTCAGTATTCCGTGAAGAATGGGCTGGCATTCTCTGAGATACCTCCAGCACCTGGTTGAACGTATGCCTGCGAGAGTGGAAGCTGTCATCAAGGCTAAGGGTGGGCCAAGACCATACTGAAGTCTAGAATTACCGATGGAGGGCGCCACGAATTTGTAAGCCATATTCAGCCAGGTGCCAGATACTTTTGGTTACATAGTGTAGCTTTTTTCTAGGGTTGCTCGCCTGAGATGACGATCACTTACGGTATGGCGCTACTGGGGTGTGATAAAATGAGGCTTTGGGTCGGATGGGAAGCGTGTTCAGGTGGCCGAGAAGGTGAAGGCGACCGCTGATTGGTTGAAATGGCTCTGAGCACTATGGGACTTAACATCTGAGGTCATCAGTCCCCCTAGAACTTAGAACTACTTAAACCTAACTAACCTAAGGGCATCACACACATCCATGCCCGAGGCAGTATTCGAACCTGCGACCGTAGCGGTCGCACGGTTCCAGACTGAAGCGCCTAGAACTACTCGGACACACCGGCCGGCGCGACCGCTGGCTTAAAACGTAATTTCCGGGCTCGAGTCCCTGCGCGGCACAAAATTTCACTTGTCCCGGTGAATTTATTTTAATTTCCAGTTGCGGCCGATGTCTTCGATTCTCTAAAAGATCTTTGAAATCATTGTGATACGAATTGTTCAAAATGTTCAAATGTGTGTGAAATCTTATGGGACTTAACTGCTAACGTCATCAATCCCTAAGCTTACACACTACTTAACCCAAGTTATCCTAAGGACAAACACACACAGCCATTCCCGAGGGAGGACTCGAACCTCCGCCGGGACAAGCCGCACACTCCATGACTGCAGCGCCTAGACCGCTCGGCTAATCCCGCGCAGCTGATACGAATTCCTAACGTTTCTTGGTGTACACAACACTTACGAAAGTGTCTTTCGTGAGGGCTAGTGGGGCAGTGAATGTAATTTTGGAGTCAATTTTTATAGCCAACAAATGTTGGTTTAGACTAAAATATTCCTCTCCACTCCTGTTGTTTTTCGGTCTCTTTCAATAAGCACTTACTGAAAATAAAATCTTGTAAGACATTTCATTTTTCGTACCATGCGTTTCTAATGGCTTGTACGCATATGTGAAGTTTCTAGTTCGTTATACGATTAATACCAATAAAGAAGTGGATCAATTCCTGACGATAAAGACGGATTATCCAACTGACCCTAATGATCATCTTGTGGTACATTTGTTCGTTATGTTAATTGGTTGTAACGTTATACTCCCATCGACGTAGATACCGATTGAAGTAAGAGTGTCTGGGTATCGATTTTCTCAAGTAGCTCTTAGTGTGATATGATAAAACTGCTTATATACCATGTATAGTGTTATGTTAATTTACTAATGGTGTCTGATTAGGTATAGGAAAAGGCTTGAAGGCCCTAATTTTTCCAGGTGAAATAAATGCGCAAGCAAATAAAAAACCGAATGCCTTGTAAGTATAGTAAATGAGCTAAGGACGTAAAAATGCTATTCGCTTTCGGCTTTTCTTGAATTCATGAATCAGCAGCTTGAAGATTGTGATGGAAGAGTTCCAGGGCGTTCCACGAAACGACGTTTGCAGGCGTTCCAGCGCGTGCCAAAGGATTGCGTCCAACAGCAACACAATATATCTGAGCTGAGGAAGAACTCCCTCTTGCCCCATAACGTCGCTTTGGCTGTGCCAGTTCGTGGAGGCATTTACTCGTCAGCGGAAGCAGATGTAGCTTCTTTACCATGTGTAGAAATAATTTCAGATTTTCAACCACATTTCACACTCAGCAGCGAATGACGTACGGCACACTAAAAGTGCCACGTGAGCGCGTTTGACGAGTTAAATCTTGCAGTTTTGAATGATTAGTCAAATATTTCCGTAACATCATAATTATTTTAAATAATGAAATGATAACCAGGTATCTTGAAGCGTTGATGTAAGACTGTAAGCTGTAAAATATTCACGTTTTTACCAGAGTCGATTCTAGAAATCGAATGAGACACGACACAGAACGAAATAGGAACGAACAATGAAAAACAGCGTTTTCTTCAGAAACATTAGCACGAAAAGTGGGTATAAACTACTTCACTTATCTAAAATATTTTTACAGAATCGTCGACTGGTTTTGGGTGACTTCATGTGTGAATGTCCGATTGCCGCGGAATATAGCTTCAGTCGTCTCCAGTCAGAAGACATTTCTGGCCACAGTCATGCCATTGTAAGTTTCCCATCACAAAGTCTTACCTTGTGAGCGGCTCCACATGGATCTATGTATGTTTCCTCCATTGTGGTCGCTAACGTAAGTTGGTGTCGTCATAGGCTATAGTGACAACATTATTAAAGTCGCTTATGTCTAGGTATTGCTAAACAATGCTTTATCGTTAGGATGGTTAGATTGACCTTTAGGTGCTTAATGTGAAGCACTTTACACGAACAAATGCATAATATGGTGTCAGATGTTGAATATCTACTTTCGGGAGTTAAGAAGCGTAAAGTCTGCATCATATCTCTGTTAACCTATTTCAGAATGCGGATCATCTGACATGAATCCCATCGAACAATTCTGTGACGTAATGGAGAGGTCAGTTCGTGCAGAAGATCCTGCAACGGCAACACATGCGCCATTATGGAAGGCTATAGAGGCAGCATGGATCAATATTTCTGCAGGAGACTTCCAAAGACATTTTGAGTCCATGCCACGCCGATTTACTCCAATACTCCGGGCAAAAGGAGGTCCGACACGATATTACAAGGTATCGCATGACTTCTGTTACCTCAGTATTTACAGTTGTGCAGAAATACACTACTGACCATTAAAGATGCTACACCACGAAGATGACGTGCTACAGACGCGAAATTTAACCGACAGGAAGAAGATGCTGTGAAATGCAAATGATTAGCTGTTCAGAGCATTCACACAAGGTTGACGCCGGTGGCGACACCTACAACGCGCTGACATGAGGAAAGTTTCCTACCGATTTCTCATACACAAACAGCAGTTGACCGGCGTTGTCTGATGAAACGTTGTTGTGATGCCTCGTGTAAGGAGGAGAAATGCGTACCATCACATTTCCGACTTTGATAACATCTACATCTACATCTACATCTATACTCCGCGAGCCACCTTACGGTGTGTGGCGGAGGGTACTTATTGTACCACTATCTGATCCCCCCTTCCCTGTTCCATTCACGAATTGTGCGTGGGAAGAACGACTGCTTGTAAGTCTCCGTATTTGCTCTAATTTCTCGGATCTTTTCGTTGTGATCATTACGCGAGATATATGTGGGCGGTAGTAATATGTTGCCCATCTCTTCCCGGAATGTGCTCTCTCGTAATTTCGATAATAAACCTCTCCGTATTGCGTAACGCCTTTCTTGAAGTGTCCGCCACTGGAGCTTGTTCAGCATCTCCGTAACGCTCTCGCGCTGACTAAATGTCCCCATGACGAATGGCGCTGCTTTTCGCTGGATCATGTCTATCTCTTCTATTAATCCAACCTGGTAAGGGTCCCATACTGATGAGCAATACTCAAGAATCGGACGAACAAGCGTTTTGTAAGCTACTTCTTTCGTCGATGAATCACATTTTCTTAGAATTCTTCCTATGAATCTCAACCTGGCGCCTGCTTTCCCCACTATTTGTTTTATGTGATCATTCCACTTCAGATCGCTCCGGATAGTAACTCCTAAGTATTTTACGGTCGTTACCGCTTCCAATGATTTACCACCTATGGCATAATCGTACTGGAATGGATTTCTGCCCCTATGTATGCGCATTATATTACATTTATCTACGTTTAGGGAAAACTGCCAGCTGTCGCACCATGCATTAATCCTCTGCAGGTCCTCCTGGAGCACGTACGAGTCTTCTGATGTTGCTACTTTCTTGTAGACAACCGTGTCATCAGCAAATAGCCTCACGGAGCTACCGATGTTGTCAACTAAGTCATTTATGTATATTGTAAACAATAAAGGTCCTATCACGCTTCCCTGCGGTACTCCCGAAATTACCTCTACATCTGCAGATTTTGAACCGTTAAGAATGACATGTTGTGTTCTTTCTTCTAGGAAATCCTGAATCCAATCACAAACCTGGTCCGATATTCCGTAAGCTCGTATTTTTTTTTCACTAAACGTAAGTGCGGAACCGTATCAAATGCCTTCCTGAAGTCCAGGAATACGGCATCAATCTGCCCGCCAGTGTCTACGGCACTGTGAATTTCTTGGGCAAATAGGGCGAGCTGAGTTTCACATGATCTCTGTTTGCGGAATCCATGTTGGTTATGATGAAGGAGATTTGTATTATCTAAGAACGTCATAATACGAGAACACAAAACATGTTCCATTATTCTACAACAGATTGACGTAAGCGAAATAGGCCTATAATTATTCGCATCTGATTTATGACCCTTCTTGAAAATGGGAACGACCTGCGCTTTCTTCCAGTCGCTAGGTACTTTACGTTCTTCCAGCGATCTACGATAAATTGCTGATAGAAAGGGGGCAAGTTCTTTAGCATAATCACTGTAGAATCTTAAGGGTATCTCGTCTGGTCCGGATGCTTTTCCGCTACTAAGTGATAGCAGTTGTTTTTCAATTCCGATATCGTTTATTTCAATATTTTCCATTTTGGCGTCCGTGCGACGGCTGAAGTCAGGGACAGTGTTACGATTTTCCGCAGTGAAACAGTATCGGAACACTGAATTCAGTATTTCTGCCTTTCTTCGGTCGTCCTCTGTTTCGGTGCCATCGTGGTCAACGAGTGACTGAATAGTGGATTTAGATCCGCTTACCGATTTTACATACGACCAAAACTTTTTAGGGTTCTTGTTTAGATTGTTTGCCAATGTTTTATGTTCGAATTCGTTGAATGCTTCTCTCATTGCTCTCTTTACGCTCTTTTTCGCTTCGTTCAGCTTTTCCTTATCAGCTATGATTCGACTACTCTTAAACCTATGATGAAGCTTTCTTTGTTTCCGTAGTACCTTTCGTACATGATTGTTATACCACGGTGGATCTTTCCCCTCGCTTTGGACCTTAGTCGGTACGAACTTATCTAAGGCGTACTGGACGATGTTTCTGAATTTTTTCCATTTTTGTTCCACATCCTCTTCCTCAGAAATGAACGTTTGATGGTGGTCACTCAGATATTCTGCGATTTGTGCCCTATCACTCTTGTTAAGCAAATATATAAAGGTCGGATTGTAGCCTATCGCGATTGCGGTTTATAGTATCGCGGCATCGCTGCTCGCGTTGGTCGAGATTCAATGACTATTAGCAGAATATGGAATCGGTGGTTTCAGGAGGGTAATACGGAACGCCGTGCTGGATCCCAACGGCCTCGTATCACTAGCAGTCGAGATGACAGGCATCATATCCGCATGACTGTAACGGATCGTGCAGCGACGTGTCGATCCCTGAGTCAAAAGATGGGGACGTTTGCAAGACAACAACCATCTGCACGAACAGTTCGACGACGTTTGCAGCAACATGGACTATCAGCTCAGAGACCATGGCTGCGGTTACCCTTGACACTGCATCGCAGACAGTAGCGCCTGCGATGGTGTACCCAACAACGAACCTGGGTGCACGAATGGCAAAACGTCATTTTTTCGAATGGATCCAGGTTCTGTTTACAGCACCATGATGGTCGCATCGGTGTTTGGCGTCATCGAGGTGAACACACATTGGAAGCGTTTATTCGTCATCTCCATACTACCGCACCACCCGGCGTGATGGTATGGGGTGCCACTGGTTACACGTCTCGGTCACCTCTTGTTCGCATTGACGGCACTTTGAACAGTGGATAATACATTTCAAATGTGTTACGACCGGTGGCCCTACCCTTCATTCGATCCCTGCGAAACCCTACATTTCAGCAGGATAATGCACGACGGCATGTTGCAGGTTCCGTACGGGTTTTTCTGGATACAGAAAATGTTCGACTGCAGCCCTGGCCAGCACACTCTCCAGATCTCTCACCAACTGAAAACGTCTCATCAATGGTGGCCGAGCATCTGGCTCGTCACAATACACTAGTCACTACTCTTGATGAACTGTGGTACCGTGTTGAAGCTGAATGGGCAGCTGTACCTGTACACGCCATCCAAGTTCTGTTTGACTCAATGTCCAGACGTATCAAGGTCGTTATTACGGCCAGAGGTGGTTGTTCTGGGTACTGATTTCTCTGGATCTATGCACCCAAATTGCGTGAATATGTATCACATATCAGTTCCAGTAATATATATATTTCCAATGAATACCCGTTTCTCATCTGCATTTCTTATTGGTGTAGCAATTTTAGTAGCCAGTTGTGTAAATGTAATAAATCTAATGTATAAAGAATACTTTTCTAGAATTAATGTGCACTCCTAAAAATTTACTGTCCCTCCTGGAACACATCGTATAGAGCAGTCAAGTAGTAAAATTAAAACTGAATATAAGCTTATGCTGTAAGTTACATCATCAGTGACCAAGTTCTTAATAAGGGAATCCGTTCATATCTCTGCAAGCAACTATTGTACAAGTATTTTTAACTATCACCACTGTCATTAAGACGAAACCCTTGAACTGATAACTGTCTCGCCTTCGACATTGGAAGTCTTGACTTCCAGATTCTGACTCGTAAAAGCCCATAGTAAAAATATATGTATGGAGAAGGAAAGTACAGAAGCCGGTAGGAACAGCGTATAACACAGTCAGTGAGGTCGTTCCCTTTAAGCTGAGACATTTGAAGTTAACATCGACACGCCGCGAAAGCAGTACAGAATTCTCGGGCTCTCCGCGGCTTAATAACGCACAAAACAAGCCATGCTAAGGAAAGTTTGCGTTTTCTCATCTTCTGACTCCGCAAGCATTCTACAAGGAATGAATAACTGCTATCACGCGCTTGAAGACTTCTGCTCTCTCGAGTAAACATCGTTTCATATCGGGGCAAAATTTGCAATATGGGATGTTACTGAATGCTTGAACCTGAAAGTATGTGACTTTATTTTACAAAGGGATTTAATTCAATAAAATTAATAGATGATCTCAGTTCGCTGATAAATACAACGTGGTTATACACCTCTGAATTAAAACAAAAGAACATATTTGTGCTCCTTTCGATCCCCTCGTTAGCTGTTAAATTTCAATTAATACTGTCCTTTCTAGAAGTAGCGTAATCGTGTTGATTTATAGCGGCGTCATAAAATTGTTGCTTGTCCAGTGTAATTTTTATTCTATACATTCGTCTGATTATATTTTGTCGCTTTAGATTTTCCAAGGTCTTTTCACTTAAAGTACAATTTTGAGAAATCGTCTAGGTATTCTACGTAATTCAAAATATTTTTGGTACCTCAGTTAGAAGTTTTTCTTTGTTAATTGTATTGCGGCTTAACCACATTGACCCTGAGACGACAGAAGCAGTTCCCCTAGGACAACAGAAGGCAGCGCAAGAAAAGGAGACGAAATCGGTCTCGTTCATTTCAAGGTGACCATGCCGGCGTGAATCAATTTAAGGAACGAAATTATCGAAAGTACAGGAAACCTAAATCAGCTCCAATGTCCTCGTCAGCCGACGGGTCACTTGGTTCGCAAAGTATCTAGACATCCTTTAAAACATAGAAAGGGAACAGTTCGACATACTGCGTTTTCGGCAGGACCTCGCCCTCTTTGTTAATAAAAACGTTTTTATTTCATCCCAGTCACAGTCGCCTCTCCGGAGTATAGGATAAAATCATCATCTATAGCAGACGTGATCCTCCCGAGAAGAGCGATTAAGATCGTCCTCTTTTTAATGGGGTGATAAAAGTTATGTAAGTGGCCTGATTTTCATGGTCACTTTCATAGATGGTCAGTTGTTGAGTCGTTAAGCCATGTTATAGTTTTTCTAACTTCTTCTGCTTCCTCTGCTGGGATCGTTTTTCCTGGATGGCTGAACAACGCCGAACGTTGAAGAATTTTAAAGAGGAATAAGCCCGTCGCACTCTAAGTACTGTGGCCTGCGGTTGCCTTCCAAACGACCTACGGGCAGCCAACTTTGTATCAACTTTACATGCCAACGGAAGATCGTTTGGAAGGAACAGCGAATCGAACATTCAGGAAAATGGGCGTTTGCTTGAAGGCTTCACATAAATGAATTTTCCTCTACCAGCACATCCATGAGAAAACATACAAGTACGTACAGCATGTTCCATTCTCGCCTGAACCATGAACGTTTCTAAATTCCTTACTGAAATTGATTGACATTTCTTGTAAATGGATTTGTACACATTTCGTTAAAATACATCAGCTATGTGTTATAAAAAATTGATGTTCTGTTTAAAAATTGTAACTCTTTGGACCATAACTGAACTCCGTAACTCCACAGGAAAAGTAAAGTTTAATATGTTTACCTGTTGTTGCGGTCTTCAGTCCGAAGACTATCGACACCTCCGAAAGAACAGACACCATTTCGATCCTGCAGCCACTATGAATCAAAACACAAAGGAATTAATGACATTAGCTGCCAATGGACTTTCTTTTAAATCAGAGGGAAAAGTTGAAAATATTTGCTGGATCGGGAATCGAACCCGGGTCTCCCACTTCCAGTCATATGCATGTCGGGAAGAACAGACAGCACGTACATAAATAAAACTTCCTTTTAAGTATTATTTTGCAGTTTACAGAGGAAAACACTTTAACTGAAGCACCCTGCATCCAACATTTGTTACACGTGCACATTAATTAAACTGTCGCCACTTGAGAGGTCCCCCACGAAAAACAGGTGATCGTACGACAATGAAACTTTGTGGAAACATTTATAAGGGCATGCAGAAGAGAAATACCAAATAAACCGTTGAAAGAAACACAATTTAATTTCCAATGCGAGTGTAAACTTGTTATTGTGTACCACGTTTACGTTCTATTTTACGAACGTTGCTCAGTGTGACGACCACATGTACTCACGGTGTTCTGGGAGTGCACTAGGGACACCATTTCACAACTGTTCGCAGCATTTTTCGAACGGTGGATTGCTCCCAAAAGCAATTCCACAATCGACTTCTACTTCGAACTTCCGAATCATATTCTTCAACGCTGGTGGGGTAAGAGGACCTCTCCACATTTCGTTAATGACTAGCGAAGAGCAGCAGCAATGACTACAGTTTTTATAAAACAACTTTACCAGTAAAGCCCTTCTCACCTTGTCCAGACCCACGTTGACTGGCTACTACACTGCACACTGATGTTGTTTCAAACTGAAGTCACAGTACTAGTATCGGTGGCTAACCGCAATTCATGACACCAAAATTACCAAGAACGCAAATCCTGGAGCGTACGGCCTGAAAATCATTCGCATAAAGTTTGGACCCATACGGTAAATAGTTTTCTGTCGACACTGGCTCAAGTAGCGAAAGTTTAACCAGTCTGTTCTATTGATAACTTAATTTAATATAAATACCAATACAAATAGTTTTTTCTTTTCCTATTAAAAATTTAATTCTATGCCTTTCCTTAATGCACTAATCAAATCATAATTCCTTATAATGTCAGTCAATACGTTCACCTCAATATGGACACAACACTCTTTGTTAAACAAGTACTTTTATATTTCTCAGATATTGTTAACTAATAAACATTTATTATAGCTTCTCAATCAGTGTAATTCACAATGCTAGAATAATTATCTTGTGTTTAACTTTTAGTTTTGATGTTTACCAAGTCATTACGTATATTTTTTGGCTGAGTAAGTGGTAGATATTTGAGTCCAAATAAAGAATTAACCACAGTGACCCTTCGCCTAAGAGAAGTGCTAAAAAGACAAAAGGATTATTCTTCTGCGCATTGTTAGTGTATCAAAAGAGACTACTGGTGAATACGACGATATGCCACATAATCGTAGAATCACACATACAAACGTGAACCACCTGTCCAATCAGATCCGAGACTGAATTTACGAGCGTATAAGCGACGTTAGCGCAGGGACTACAGTGACAGCTTCAAATATCAACTTTAAGTAACATACATGGAGTCGACCAGTCAGTTGTGAGCAAGCAGCGGTAAGTATTTAATGTGAGGCAGTAATGTGTGAAAGTTGTGTCACAAACCGCATCTCTAAAGCAAGTGTTCAAGACATTCTCCAGAATGTTTCTAGGGAGATAAATAGCGTGCAAGGTTTATGCAAAACAGGCAAAATGAGGACATTTCCTGATCCTCATGCTCATGTTGTCACTATGGTCTAGCAATATTACTGATTCGTCTGGTGTAGATCCTGATGCTATCAACAGCAACTGTTCCTACTACAGTAAAGTGTTGTACCTCTGAGAGGCATGGTTAAGACCTACTTCTACAAAAAGAGCATCAACAACTTTATCTCCCAGTTTGTGTCACGTTCAAATAACAATTCATGGTAAATGTATCAGTTTTTACGGTCGCGTGATGGCTTAACGATCAGAATGCCTGAGGGACTAACAGATGTGTGTGTAGATTTACGTAGAAATCTTTCTTGTTTCGAATGGGTGGAATCGCGCTCTTAAGGTTTGAATTGCATAGATATGAGAGCGCAGTCTCGGCACAGAAGCTGCTCTGGATATTGATGTGTTGGAGGTGATCTTTGGTCTGCGATGATGCGCCCTAAACTTATATGTTAATCGCGAAGAGAGGAGACAGACAGTTGAACATTGATGCTAGATGTGAGCAGTCGAGTTGTGGTTTCCTAGCAGTAAGCAGAAAAAAATGGATTTTTTTGGGATTTAAATTATGGATTAATGGAAGATTTATTTTTACATTGGTGTGATTATACTATTTGTGAAGGGTGGATTATAGGTAATGATGAAATTTGTTTTATTTGTGACAGCGGTTTGATAATGGTGCATTCTCGTTTCACCAAACATCCAGATCAGGAATGTTTTTGCTTTTCATTTATTTCTTAAGTTTTATTGATCATTGTGAGAGAAATGCATTTAAGAATTAAATTTTAGAATTTTATTTAGGGAAAGATTATACGAGTGAAATTTGACTTTGTGTTCTTGGATTATAGTTACTTGATTTCAGAGGAAGCTTAAGTATTATGGCAGTTTAATTAAATGTTATTAAGTCAAATGATAAAAGATTGCTATTGAGTTCATTTAACACAGAGTAATTGTCCACATCCAAAAAATCAATTAATTTGTTTAAAACCATTATCAAAAATTATGAATCAAGAATTACAGAAGTGTTTTTAGATAACGCATTGCACTCTTGTTTAACTTATCCGTTAGATTTTGCAGCTGTGTTATAGAGACGTGCTGTAACTAGGAAGGCAGTTTCCACAGCGTAATCCAGTGCTACCCAGGTAAGGAAAATAGTACAGAAAATATATTATTTTTTTAATTACATTTCACAATGACCAGTTTTAGTTCCAAAGTAATCAGTTTTTCATTTGATAGATTTTATGACAATGTTTCATACACATTTCTATATACATTCTCGTAATAGAATTTTGTCACCTGCAGTTCGCGTTACCCTAGCCACCAGCATTAAGGTCTGGTGCGTGCACCATTCTTAACAGGAAGTCCGAAATTGGAAATTTGTGGTAAAGTATAACGGGACGAAACTGCTGAGGTCATCGGTCCCGGCCGGCCGGGGTGGCCGAGCGGTTCCAGGCACTACAATCTGGAACCGCGCGACCGCTACGGTCGCAGGTTCGAATCCTGCCTCGGGCATGGATGTGTGTGATGTTCCTAGGTTAGTTAGGTTTAAGTAGTTCGAAGTTCTAGGGGACTGATGACGTTAGAAGTTAAGTCCCACAGTGCTCAGAGCCATTTGAACCATTTTTCATCGGCCCCAAAGCTAACTCACTACTTAATATAACTTAAACTAAGTTACGCTCAGGACGACACACACACCCATGCCCGAAGGAGGACTCGAACCTTCGACGGGGGAAGCCGCGCGGACGGTGGCAAGACGCCTTAGCCCGCTGGGCTACCCCTCGTGGCGGAATTCCGCAGTTTAGCATCTAAAAGATAACATAATATTAGAAACACGATCAACAAACAGATCCACTTTTTATAAAATATATTCAAACAGATAACTTTCAGGATAACTATGACAACAAATCAATAGCATAGCGTATTTTCGCCCGTCACAAAAAGTATCAGTAGGTGACATGTTGCGGTGACGGCAGTCGGTCCCAGCAGGATGTTTAAGGCCAGTGTTACTGGTGTGGAGACGTGCTCTCACTATAGATGCGCTCCGGGCAACGTCATTAATTTAGCGAGGCCAGCGCCACCGTTAATTACGCAGCCGCTCCGTACAGCAGCCGGCAGCGCCCGCAATCGCCAGCCCCCTCCACGTGCTACCGGCTATTGACAAACAGCAGTCTACGCGCTCAGCGATGCCGTCACTGGGAAACGACATTCTCATTCGTCAGCTTCATGTCACATGCTTGCCGGCAGATGATTGTGTACATATATAACGCAGCAGTGCGCACACCTCCGTATTCGAGATCACCAGCACGCACAAGCACTTTTCGCTAGGTCCGTGGTAATCAGTTCGACTTATAGTGGTGATAATGTCGTAACCATTAAGGCGACTAAAGGAAGGAGAGGGAAATGTGTTAAATTACTTGTCAACAGCCCTGCACCAATGGTTTGGGTTAAACTTAAATCTCTCAGTACCGTCTCGATGCCAATTGAAAAAAAATTTAGATGACGATCAGTTTGGCGTTAGGAAAGGTAATGCCACCAGAGAGGCAGTTCCGACGTTGCTGTTAGTAATGGAAACAAGACTGATGAATAATTAAGACAAATTCAAAGGATTTGTCGACGTGGAAAAAGCGTCCGGCAATGTCAAATGGGGCAAGATGTTTGAAATCCTAAGAAAAATCCTGGTAAGCTATACGAAAAGACGATTGATTTACAGAATGTACAAGAACCAAGAGGGAACAATAATAGTGGAAGACCAAGATCGAAGGGCTCATATTAAAAGGGTGCAAGTAGTCTTTCGCCCTATTGTGTAATTCATACATCGAAGAAACCATGAGGGAAATTAAAATAAAAAAGTTCAGGGACCAAAATTCAGGGTAAAAGGATATAAATGATACTATTCGCTAATAACTTTGCTATCCCCAGTGAAAGTGAAGAAAAATACAGGATGTGTTGAATGGAACGAACAGTCCAATGAGTACATAATACGGATTGAAATTAAATCCAACAAAGGGGGCACCAATGAGCACTATCAGAAATGAGAACAGCAAGAATCTTAAGATCAAAACTGCTGATCACGAAGTAGATGAAACGAAAGAATCTTCTTACTTAGCCGGCCAAAGTGGCCGTGCGGTTAAAGGCGCTGCAGTTTGGAACCGCAAGACCGCTACGGTCGCAGGTTCGAATCCTGCCTCGGGCATGGATGTTTGTGATGTCCTTAGGTTAGTTAGGTTTAACTAGTTCTAAGTTCTAGGGGACTAATGACCTCAGCAGTTGAGTCCCATAGTGCTCAGAGCCATTTTGAACTTCTTACTTAGGCAGCAGAAAACCTATGCAGGGCGGAGCAAGGAGGACATGAAAAGCAGACTAGCACAGGCAAAGAGGGCATTCCTGACCAAGGAAGTCCACTAGTATCAAACACAGGTCTTAATTTGAGGAAGAAATTTCTGAGAATGTACGTTTGGAGCACAACATTGTAGGGTAGCGAAACATGGGCTCTGGGAAAATCGGACGGAAGAGAATCAAGCATTTGACAAGCGGTACTACAGATCAATGTTGAAAATTAGATGGTTGATAAGGTAAGGAATGAGGAGGTTCTGTGCGGAATTGGCGGAGAAAGGAATATATGGAAAACACTGACAAGAAGGACACCTGTTAAGATACCAGGGAAGACTTAGATTTTACTAGAGGGAGCTGTAGATTGTAAAAATTGTAGAAGAAGACGGAAATTGGAATGCGTCCAGCAAATAACTGGGGGTGTAGGCTGCAAATGCTACTCTAGATGAAAAGGTTGACACGGAAGAGGAATTCTTGGCGGGTGGAATCAAACCAGTCAGACAGCTGATGACGCTTAAAAAAAGAACGGAAAGTGAGGACAAGTGACACTGCGAACGGAAGAAAATGGAAAAACCATATTGCAGTTTATGTTGACTGACAAGACGTGGAAGAGAGAGGTGCAAGTCTGCTTGCCCAGCATGTGAAATGCCGCAGGCAAAGGAAAGGAATGCAGTGAGAGAAGTCCCAACCCACCTCTCACAGTGGCGCCACCAAACGGGTGCTTTGTAGCCCGTAACGAGTTTCTAGAGGTAGCATCCGCAGGAACTCCTAGCAGAGGCAGTTTGAGCATATTGCATTCTTGGAATTCACTAGCCCTTCTTACCACTTAGCTGTCCATTTCTGCTTTGTAAACAAGCTGTGCTGGTGGTATTAATTGTGCAGCAAATCTTTTGTCTGGAGTGCTGTGTAGTACAAGCCAATTATACCTCTTGAGCTGACTTTCTTACACCCTCTCCTAAAAAATTACTACATTTGTTCAGATTATAACAAGAGTAACGCTTTGTGAAGCAGATTATGGTCAAACTCACATGACACAAGCCTTCCCATTTGTTAGTAGTGTTTGTCTTTTCACAGACACACACATACACGCAAACAGAAGCTTTTGAGCTTTTCAAAACAGTCCACAAATATTACGTGAGAAATAACAAATGAAGTCCTACATTGCTTCTACTCCGGAGAATGGAAACAGACACACACATACACCCAAACAACAAATGAGGTCCTATATTACTTCTACTCCGGACAATGGAAACATCCATTGTAATCGGACTGATATTCCGTCGCCACGGTCATTTTTTTATTATTTATTTTTAATGGACTTGTAGTCCGGGGGGTGATATGTTACAATACAGCATCACCGGTCTATTGCGGTCTAGCTGTGTTGGTGGGGCTCGGTCATAACCGAGCAAGTTATTTATAAGGCTCAAAGTCTCCTTACGAGTGCGAGAGAGATTATCTCTGACTCGTCATATAAAAACTTTGTGGATATAATGTGGAACATTACGTGTACTTACTTCTGACTGTGAATTGCGGAGAAGAAGATCGCAATGGGAAAGTAATTAGCGGCATTGTTGTAAGTTGGCATTTTGAATACCGAATGTAGTTTTATGAATGATGATAACGTTTAATTTCATGCAAGAGAATGATGTGTACTGAAATGAAGCTAGGAAAATCGTTCATGGAAAAATATAATTTCATGGTTATTTTAACTTCTCCCTTATTTTTGGCTCGGACCATTACTTGGTGCGTCGTGACTCGTAGGGAACTTTGTATCCTGTGAAATCAGTAGATTCTGCACCACGGTCATTTAGCTCTATTTTAAGACATTAAATTCTGGACTTTGTCGAAACTGATACATAGCTCGGACACTGATTCCCATGCTGCTGAGTGAGTACATTGCCCTCAAAACGGCTTCCCCACGGAGTTCGATTGTGCCTATGATCATTTTAAGTATTTTCAGAGTCAACGATCGCCGGAACTCTGCGGAGTCACAAAGGATTTATTGGAAATTTGTGGTAACGTCTTATGGGACCAAACCGCTGAGGTCTTCGGTTCCTAAGCCTACGCACTACTTAATCTAACTTAAACTAACTTACGCTAAGGACAACACACACACCCGTGTCCGAGGGAGGACTCGAACCTCCGACGGGGGGCAACCATGCTGACCGTGACAAGGCGTGTCAGAGATTTGGTTCCAGGTGGAGTAATTAATTTCGTACCCGGAAGGGAGGGAGATAATTGTGTAAAAATATTGGGGAAGCAACTTCTCTCGGCCAAAAGTAACTACATACGCAGAAGCGCCAAAGAAACTGGTATAGGCATACGTATTCAAAAACAGAGATATATAAACAGGCAAAATACTGCGCTGCGTTCAGCAATGCCTATATAAGACAAGTGTCAAGCGTAGTTGTTAGATCGATTACTGCTGCTACAATGGCAGGTTATCAAGATTTAAGAGAGTTTGAAAGTGGTGTTATAGTCGGCTCACGAGCGATGGGACACAGCCTCTCTGAGGTAGCGATGAAGTGGGAATTTTCCCGTGCGACAATTTCACGAGTGTATCATGAATATCAGTAATCCGGTGAAATATCAAATCTCCGACATCGCTGCTGCCGGAAAAAGATCCTGCAAGAACGGGACCAACGACGACCCTCGAGAATCGTTCAACGCAACAGGAGTCCAACCCTTCCGCAAACTGCTGCAGATGCTGGGCCATCAACTAGTGTCATCTTGCGAACCATTCAAGGAAACATCATCGATACGGACTTTCGGAGGCGAAAGCCCACGCATGCACCCTTGATGACTGTACGACACAAAGCTTTACGTCTCGCCTGGGCCTGTTAACACCGACATTGGACTGTTGATGATGGAAACGTGTTGCCTGGTCGGACGATTCTCGTTTCAAATTGTATCGAGCGAATTGACGCTTACGGTTATGGAGACAACCTCATAAATCCACGGATGCTGCATGTCAGCAGGGGACTGTTCAGACTGGTGTGGAGGCTCTTTAATGGTGTGGAGCGTGTGCAGCTGGAGTGATACAGGACCACTGACACGTCTAGATACGATTCTGACAGGTGATGTATACGTAAGCATCTTGTCTGACCTCCTGCATCCGTTCATGTCCATTGTGCCTCCCGGCGGACTTGGGCAATTCCAGTAGGACAATGCGACACCCTACAGATCCAGAATTGCTTCAGAGTTGCTCCAGGAACACTCTTCAGAGTTTAAACACTTCCGCTGGCCACCAAACTTCCCGAACACGTACATTATGGAACATATCTGGGATGCCTTGCAACGTGCTGTTCAGAAGGTATCTCCACTCCCTCGAACTCTTATGGATTTATGGACGTCTCTGCAGGATTTATGGTGTCAATTCCCTCCTTCCCTCCAGCATTACTTCAGATCTTAGTCGAGTCCATGCCACGTCGTGTTGCGGCAATTCTGGGTGCTCGAGGGGGGGGGGGGAGGCCGTACATGATATTAGGAAGGTGTACCACTTTCTTTGGCTCTTTATTGGCTCTTCAGTGTATTATCCACTCATATTAATTTAAGGGAAGCTAAATATGTTCGGTATTGTTTCATTTTTTATGCCTTCTTCTTCGTAAGATTTTATCATATCATTTGCGGTTAACATGTTCTTTAAACTCTGTTGTTTGTATTACACATTGTTTCACCAATCTCTGGGGGTCTCGCACTAAACATTTAATTTTGGTCCGTAAAGTCGGACATGTTCAATGGGATTGAGATAGCAGTGGTATTGTGGAAGACGTTAATTTTGAGGTGCTTATGAATAGATTGTATACTACGTCAGTTTTTGAGAACATTTGGCGCGAGAAATATCAGCGGTCGCGATAAAATATTTTAAAACTAAGGTAAAACTCTGGCTGCAAACAAATATTTATTTTCAGTGGTAACCAGTTTCGGTCAAAGTGAGACAATATTCAGACAATATATATCATGATGGCAGTGGCTGGCAGTGAACGGAGCAGGTGTCGTGGATCAACGAACGTCATCTGCTCGTAGGTTGACCAAGCGTTTACCATTGCCAATAAATATTTTATTATGGTCAAGACTGATTTTTTAATTCAGTTTTAAAAGATATTACATTGTTTTAAACTATTTAATATGTGTAGATCACTACAATTATTGGAAGGTGATCAGCTTCAACCGCTTCAAGTGGTGTTTAAGGACATACTATAGTTACTGAAGCAACTTGTCACAATAGTCTGATCACCATTTTCCGTATTGCCATGACACCTAAATCGAGGCCTCCTCAATGAAACTACGTTAAATACGATACATATTACGTTTTCTGCAGTTTTTGTCCCTTCAATTTCGACTTTTTTTGTATATCCTATTCACAGTCAGTATTGCTTTCCTACAGTCGGAGCGAAATTTCAGTGTACATTGCAGACGCAACTAGTGCCTTATTTAGCTGTACATGATGGTACGCCGCATTATCAGTTAGATGTAACTACACGACATGACGTTCCATAGCAGCTAAGCAAGGAACCTTTCTATAAATGTATCAAAATCTAGTTATTCATGGTAATATATCGTTTTTAATGGACAAATCAAGAGCGCATGGACACTTTCATAGAGCTGGCGTGAACAATGTTTGTTGTCCGCCCTTTCCTGTCGGCATACTTACTGTTTTGTGTCTTGTATCGTGAGTGCACGCGACGTATCCTGGTCGGTGCTTGTTTCATGAGCACGTATTATAGTCTTCAGATTTAGTGCCAGCACATGACAAACCATTTGACGTCTCCACGCCTCAACGCCTCCGCATATCATTGACACTTTCTCCCAGAGAACGTTTTCCACCGTTTTGCATTAAAAATCTTCTTAACTGCATTTTCATCAAGGGTACCAGTACCTCCCAAATGGCATGTCCCTCTTCTTGGTACTCCAGGAATGGGAATAACAGTGGTAGTGAAAACAATGGCTCTTTATTTGATTTTCCCCAGTTTTACTGTAGGGATTTTCTGTGATTTTTCGACTTAATTGAATGGTAAGAACGAAACGTGGCGGTCCTTCTTCAAGTAAACCCGTAATATGTGCTTAAATGGCATCCTTGAACATCAGCATAGCTTCTTTTTATAACCTAGACTTCCCTGCGCTACAAGAAGCCATTTTCACGATACACACCAAGAAACACACCTATATAATCCGTGGAACGTATGCAAGCAAACCTTTTGAACGAAACACGCTACAGTACTGGCTGAAAACCAGAGCTGCATAGAACTGTATCAACACAGTGTCATTGTCCAAAAAACAAACAAAAAATTGCGTTGCCTGATTGATCGTCGTTTGCATACGAACATGTCGCGACAACCCTACATTGTGGGTCTGGGATCTTCTTTTGGTGAACCAGCTGTACGTTACTGTGCAATTTAGAAATGTGGGTTTCCTCCCTTTCTATTCACAACACAAACCACGCACTACGGCCTTTTCAACAGTGGAGTTGGATAAACTACAGCGGACCAACTTGTTTTCTTAGTGTGGCTTGCGCTCGAGCACTAAAGACCCATCAGATCACAAGACACGCACGATTCGACAGTACCGACGGTGTCATCTGTCAGGACGCATTTCAGATTACATCTCACGTGCAAACTACACAGAATTAATCTTAAAAACCTTATTAGCGACTGTTGAAGGTAGGCGCAGGCCGTCCAGAAAAAGGCCTGTGAATAGGTCAATTTATTTAAGGGCGCTTAACATTGTGAAGTCAAGTGCTTTTCTCTCCTGTTTCTTTAGACGTGTGTGAGAAAAAAATTAGATAGACGAAAAGGTTTCCGTTTTTAAATCATCAGTGGAATCTCTTGCGCCCACCGATTACGTGAAATATTTAGACTGTTCCGTATTTCAAATCATGGTGTAGGTGGGGCAAGAGTACACATCGAGTTTTCAGGTCCTTAAAACAGAAGTTCACAATTACCCGATCATGCAGCGCTTACGTCACCTCTTCAGATCCGCTCTGGACTTCGTGGCAGTTGGACGCCTACAGATCTAGAAAGAGCCGTAAGTCAAGTTTGTAGGTTTTCGGTGTAAAATCTGTAAATGTTTGCTTGAGTGCCAGGTGAACCTACACCTATTTAAAAATTAGATAAACTCGGTGCCTACACTGGTGGCTGTAAATTTCCAATGTCCTCCTTCATCTCTACGACTTCAGTTGTGTGCGTTATCGGAAGATCGCCGAAAAAGAAAATAGCGCAATGAGGTCTCTATTGGGGTGAAAGTTCGCAGTAAGTATTTTTACCCCATCGATTTTTTACCCCATAGCCTGTACTTTGACTTGTGTAGTCTGTTCTAGCGTATTCAAACATTTTTTGTTGATGTTTGTTACCTTAATTGTTTCATTATTCACTTTAGAGAACCTGAATTAATTTTTTCTTTTCTGTAGTTTTTCTTCCGTTGGGTAGTAGTTTTTTCGAACATACCTACCTCTCTCATAGATTTGAAATAGAGTCGCGACTTCTACAGTGAATTTTTTCCTCTCCAGAAACCGACGAGAACAACTCGATATCCATTAACAGAGACGCTGTTCCACCAAGCTGTTGGCCTTATTGAAAATGGGAGCACAATGCTGCAAGCATCCAAAGATAACGGACTTTCAGAGGCTGTCTTAACAATACGTCTTAAAATCAGGAAAGTTAGTGAACACCTTGGCCGATTCACAAAAACATTCGGGGAGTAAAAAGTAACAGTGCAGCTCTCCATTTCTTTCGCTGAACGTTTTTTCTGCCTAACTATAAGATCATTCGCAGAAAAGTGAAGGCTTCCAATTGGCTTTTGCTTATATTTAAATTCCAGTTTGTTTTTTCAGAAATTTACCTGTAATCCGTTTTATTTTCTTCAGCTGGGGATACACATACGCAATGCGTAATCTTTCCCCACGCCGATGTACCCTTACCTCACAGCATGAGCTAAAAGTACGCAAAATAATATCTTAAGAAAACTTTTCCTACTTCTCTAATAATAATCACTGGATGAGAATGAAACTTTTACACGATATTACCTAGACGGTGAACTAAGTGTTGCATGCGATTTTTAATATAATATTTCTCTAAGTTTAAATATATATTTAGTAAATCCAAAAATTCCTTTCTTTACCCCCACCTACTCTGTATTTGTACGTAAAAATGTGGTAGCACATATAACATTCCATTATGTATTTACCAATACTTTATTATATATGATGGATTCGTGGAAGGTCCTTTGTACACCGGTGTGTCTGGGAACATACAAAAACTACTAAATACTACACTTCGACTTCAGAATGATGTAATTTAATGTGACATGTTCGGTACTGCGTGTAACGCAAAAAGCGTCATCTGCTTGTCATGTTCGGAGATATTCCACGGAGTGGTGTCAGGAAACGTCTCACGACGCGCGTATTCGTTAGAGTTCATGGCCATTGTGAACAGTGCCTGTGTGTGTAACTGGATGCAGTTTTCAGCGTGTGGAAATGAGCTGATCGTATGGCATTGTTAGCCGGGAGACGCCATTTGAGGTTATTCTGCCGTCTAGTGCAAATCTTTATATCTGACGCAACTTCGGCGACATGCATGTCGATGATGAAGAAATGATGATGAGGAGGTCAACACAACGGCCACTCCCCGAGCTGATGACATATCCAACCGGACCGCAAATCGAACCCTGACAACCGGCGTGGCAGTCAGCCGTGCCGATCATTCACGTACGGAGTGGACATGGGGCATGTGGAAATATAGCTGGAGAGCCTGTCTTGTCACCTCTTACGCTTTAGCGCAGGATACTCAACACGGGACTGGAGAAAAAGAAAAACCATTAGCATGTTCTGCACGAATGGTTAGCATTTCAATCACCTTCTTTCAGCATGTGTCAAGCGTGATGACATCGACGCGCGTAAGAGGCGAATGGCGTCCTGTGGTATAGTCATCCAAGCTGCATTCACCTGGTTCAAAAGTTCATCTGTGGTAGTTAGCAATGTGTCACAGCGCTGCACCCGCCGTTTCACCATATCCCACAAATTTTCGACTAACGGCCAGTCTGGTGGTCTGGTGATCTGGCGGGCCAGAGGAAAAGGCTGATATCTTGTGACACCAAGAAGACACGTATTCGGGCAGCAACATGTGGTTCGTGCATTGTCTTACCGAAAAATGGCGTCAGGATTTTTGTGCAGAAAGTGTATGGTTCAAATGGCTCTGAGCACTACGGGACTTAACTTCTGAGGTCATCAGTCCCCTAGAACTTAGAACTACTTAAACCTAACCAACCTAAGGACATCACACACATACATGCTCGAGGCAGGAATCGAACCTGCGACCGCAGCGGCCACGCAGTTCCTGACTGTAGTGCCTAGAACCGCTCAGCCACTCCGGCCGGCAGAAAGTGTATGGCTACTGGTCGCAGGATGTCATTCACGCAGATCACACTGGTCAAAGTGTCCTGGATACGCACCAGCTGTGATTTCTCGTTGTACCCAATAGCACCCCACACTATAAGGCCTTTAGTTGGCACCATACTTCTAGAACAAATGCAGTCACTGTGAGGCCGCCCCCCCTGTCTGCAGCGAACCAGAATGCGGCCATAACTTTCACACAAACAGAACCTGGATTCGTCCGACAACACTATGTAATGACATTCCTGTCCCAGTGACGTCGTTCCATACATCATTGCCATCTATCACTTTTCTGCACGTTCGTCAAAGGTAATCGGGGAAGCGGGTGAAGCGCACGTAAGTCATGCCGTAATAAACCGCGATGGACTGACATCTCCAATAGCATACATTTGTTACACTGTTCCACTGTTGCGCCAGATCCGAGAAGGACGCAGATCCGTCCTCCAGTTTCATTCGTTTGAGGTGTGGATCTTGTCGGTGGTGTTCTGGGTGGTGCGATGTCACCTACCTCGTCGCGTTCTATGGCCTTCCGCGAGTCATTCGGCACACACACTTTGCAGTGCCGAACACTTCGTCCCACACAAGCAGCAATTTCCCGGATGGATGCATCACATTATATTATGCCAATAATGTGCCCTCTTTCTGTCTCATGATTTGATGTACTGTTCGCACATACGTCTGCGAAACATCCTGCACGTCTGCTCAAGTCACACTGATCCATCACCTTCGGTTTATAACAACAACGACAGCGCCGCGATACTGCTGTTGACCTTGAATCCATGGGCCGACATGACATTTCTGTAGAGGGGAGGATACTAATGCACATGTCCTGTGAACACTACCATCCTTCAAGGTGTCCTGTTTTCTTCTGAACATGTGTGTATGTGGCATAATTACTGGAAAAATCCCAAAAGACAGTTTAAGGTGCACAAACAGGACCGTTTTGCACAATATCTACAAAATCCCAAAGGGAATTATAAAAGTTGGTTCAAATGGCTCTGAGCACTATGGGACTCAACTGCTGTGGTCATCAATCCCCTAGAACTTAGAACTACTTAAACCTAACTAACCTAAGGACATCACACACATCCATGCCCGAGGCAGGATTCGAACCTGCGACCGCAGCAGTCGCACGGTTCCGGACTGCGCGCCTAGAACCGCGAGACCACCGCGGCCGGCAAGTATAAAAGTGATGTATGGAGAAAATTGAGGAAGTCTGATAACAGGAATCATTGTAAGGAAACAGAAAACAACCAAGCAAATATTCACAACAACGTGAAAAGGCATTTCCTACTCTGACAGTCGATTTCGCCCTACCGCCTAAAAAAAAATAAACAAACTTTGAAAATTGGGAATGTACAGCACACTTAGCACACACTGTACGTTAAAGAAAGATAAACAAAATGAAAGGGATAACGAGTAACAGAAAAGTACACAGATGTGCAAGTGCAAAACATAAGGAAGAAAGTAACTTTCACATAATGTGTCAATGACAAGTAACATAGCTCGATGAAACTTGGACCATGTGTAGAAAGAACTGCTGCTGTGTAGTACAGAAGGTAACTTAAAGAGGTGAACAGAAATGACAGTTTCATTGAGACACAATAAATACACTGAAGTCACAGCGATCTATGATGGTTCCCTGTATATTACTAAAGTCGGGACATTGGTCTTCATGGGGTGTGTGATTACCACGGACGGTACTGCATACTCTGTAACGCGATCACACGGTGGCCGCAAGACCGATAAGTTCTTGCGATAGTGAATTCCATTCCTCCAGCAGCACGTTTGGCAATTGATGGATGGTTCCTTGATGCTTGTGGATGTGCTTCACTATTTCTCCACAGATGTGTTCGATGGGAGTTCAGGCAACGGGCACGCGGTTTCATTCGCCGAATATCATCTCGTTCCAACAGCTCCTGCATGTGCGCTGTTCGATGGGGTCGCGCTTTGTCGCACATAAAAAGGAATTCAGGGTCGAACGCAACCCTAAAAAGACGCAAAGTAGAGAGTCACAATAGCATTGACTGGTCAGTGTACCGAGTTCGAACATTTGGAGTTCAGTACTCCCATGCAACATTATGCCTCGCCGCACCGTAAAACACGGACCACTAAAACTATCATATTCCACAACGTCCATTGATGCATTGCGCGTTCCATTTCTCACCATATCAGGATAGTTCCAGCATTGTCGAAAATTATCGTTTTGGTAGTCCAGGTGTTGCGGCGAGGGAGTCATAACGTTCCGTTGGCGTACGACCTCCAAATTTTAGAACACGGTAAACGCACCGATCAACGTTATTTTAACAGTGTATCCATGGCCATGCGTGTCTCTTCAGGGGAGCATTCTACTCTGCCATTGTCCATTAAATTTCGGGCATGCAGCCGCTCAAATAAAATTTCCTCCACTGATATTTCGACAGCGTATCGTCCGGCCATCTTCAGAGTGAGTCAAAAGACTGACGACAAGATACCAAGCGCGGCCTTGTATGCTCCACTGCGGCGGTACTGCGCATGCGGGTCACAGATGCTGGTCGGCGGCAGAGGCATACGCTTACACATGCGCCGCCTGTGGCGAAGGCGTAGAGACATTCGATTCGCTCATCGATGTATGATCGGCGGCGGTGACACGATGACGACTCCTTTGCAGTTTAATTACTCCAAGAGCCGGATTCCATGCTTTGTCCAAATTAAAACCATTATCTCTATTTATTAAATTGTTAGCTAATCTAATTTCTATACCTTACTTGAAGACAGATTCCCAAAAAGAAGAGGTGGATGTGTAAGCGTATGTCTCTGCCGCCGACCAGAATCTGTGACCCTCATGCGCAGTACCGCCGCGATGGAGCACATAAGGCCGCCCTTTGCATCTTGTCGTGAGTCTTGTGACCTACTCTGAGGATGGCCGGACGATACGCGGCCGAAATATCAGTTGAGGAAATTTTATTTGCGCGGCTGCATGCCCGAAATTTAATGGATTATTCATTACGCCGCGAGAAGTTGAAAATGTACCCTGACATTCTTTATATTTATGACAATGAGCGACCGCGTCGAACAGCGCTGGTGGAGGAGTTTTTGGAACGAGAGGCTATTTGGTGAATGGACTTGCCTGCCCGTTCTCTTGACCTAAATTCAATGGCACGCCCTACCCCAAAAACAACACGGTAGCATGTCAGACAGCATGCACTGCCGTTTGTGGTGATGCAGAATAACGTCCAGTCTTTTGTAGTGTCCGGGCATTCTGAATCGTGATGATTTCAGCGTAATTACTGCGTCGGAATAAAAGTGTTATTCTTGTTAATCTCATGGTGTATTTCTCCAAGCTACATTCTTTACTATACCGTAGTAGTTTATCCTATGTGTTATCCAAGTTTCATCGACCTATGTTACTTGGCAATGACACATTCATCGTTAAGTTTTGGTGACCAGTTTAGGTTCCTGTCAGGCACAGAAATTGTACTGAAAGCTACAGCTACTTGTGTGGACACAACGTGGAAGAGGGAAGAGAAAGATCAGAAGAATCTATATTCAAGAAAACGAAACACGTCCTCAGTACAGAAACATTAAATGCGTGTTCATTCGCATCCAGTGTTTTTGTAGAGTAATGACGAAGATATTTTTAAACTTCTACGTCTGAACTCAGAATTGTACGGAACCTGTGTTATTCGACAGAGCGCCGAGGCTAGTCACGCTCTTGTTTGATACCGACTTGGTGCGGTGTGGCGAGGATCCTCGTGCAGGTGAGCATAGATCGCGAGAAGGTAAGGTAAGGCGTGGAGCCGTGTGCTCGACCGGTAGATGACGCATAAACACCTACTACACCTACTACTGAGGGAATATAAGAGCTATGACGCAAGGCGGCTGTCGTGAGAACAGCAGGTAAAGGGTTACTGCGATCTGCATCAGCAAAATCCATAATAATGAACATACTGATATGCGTTAACGGAGGAGCTGGAAATGGTAAGGTGTGAGACTGCAAAAACTGAAGACTTTATACAGAAAAGGTATTTTTTCTAATTTCTTCAGAATCGTATTATGAATTTGTTTCACAGGTGAAATTTGAAAAAGACAAATGCAAGAGGATTAACAATATGGCGTTGATACTTGAAAGTTAAGCAGTTTTCATTTAATGTTACCAACTGTGACGTCACATAGGACTTGTGTCTCAAATATGAGGCGCCTTCAATAAGTAATGCAACACTTTCTTTTTGAAAACAGGTTAGTTTTGTTCGGAATTCCAATACACAATATTATTCCCCATGCTTTGGGTTGCAAGACCCTATTTTTCAACCTAATCTGCGTTCAGTGCGACAGCTGTACGCCACCTTATTGGGAGGTCCAGTATTCCCGCATGGCACCAGTCCCGGAGACAACGTCCTGCTGCGCCAATAACTTTCCCGTCGTATCGTACGGCTTCCCGCGGAATGCATCCTTCATGGGACCAAACAGATGGAAGTCAGAAGGTGCGAGAACCGGGCTCGTGGACGACGGAGGCGTCCAATCAAGTTCTGTGAGCTCCTGTCGGGTGCGCATACTTGCGTCATACCTCGCGTTCTGGAGAAGTTCGTTTGCATTTTTGTGCCGACGAACAGGCTGAAGTAATTTATTCGCTCCCTGAGCGTAGCACGATACACTTCCGAGTTGATCGTTGCGCCATGAGGGAGGTCATCAAACAGAGCAGTCCCCTTCAGGAGACCGTCGCCTCGAGTTTAACGGCTGAGGGTGCGACTTGGAACTTATTCTTCGGAGGAGAGGTGATGTGGCGCCACTTATGGATTGCAGCTTTGTTTCCGGCTCGAAGTGATGAACCGATGTTTCGTTGTCTGTGACGTAGCTCTACAAAAAACTTTCACGAACAGCTTCGCAACGCGCAAGCAGTTCTACACTGCCTTCCGTTAGGCGGCGAACAACCAGCGCCCACACACCTTTGAACACCAGCTGGTGGAGGAGTGTGTCAGCACTACGAACAGAGACAGCGAGTTTTGCAGCGATGTGTTTGATTGCGATCCGTCGATCAGTTCGAATGAGAGTGTCCGCACGTTCAGACGTTCCTGAGTCCGAGCAGAGTGCGGCCGACCGGCACGCACAAGACTGGACAGGCTTGCACGACCTTGCTGCGGTGATGACAGACGCTTCGCCCAATGACTCGTGCTTTTGTTCACTTCCAGGACTCTTTACACATTCTGAAAGCGCCCATGAATGTCTGCGACGCTGTGGTTATGCGGCAAAGGAAACTCAATGACAGCTCTCTGTTTGAAACGCTTGTCCGTTAGAGATGTCATTTAGTAGGCTACATATAGCTCCGCGATCTATCGTAGCACTATGAAGCAATAGGAGCTGAAGCGGGAATATATCACGAGGTCCCACAGCAGTCTTCAACCAAAATAGACCGAGAAAAAGGTGTGGCCTTACTTGTTGGACACCCGTCGTGCATTCAGTAAAACACAGGTACTCAGCCGTATGTTGTAAGCTCTATCCAAGTTGTAAATAAATTTTGTCAGTGTAGGACGTGCAAGACATTTCCACTAATCATCGAATGGTTTAACCGTCAAGCAGCGACACGAAATTACAGGTTTATGACATAGTCTGTGCCTGTTGTTGATAACTCTATTCTCTACAGTTTATCTTCAGTTAAGATACAAAATAAGATAGACATTAACACACAATTGAAAAACTGTGAGAAATACATATCAGAAATATTGAAATATCTCGCTAAACAGTGCTACAATCATCTATAAAAAGTTTAACTTGTCCTGTTAATCATTTTCTCCCAACAATAAAGCTGTTCTCCTAATTAAAATAAAATACACTAGACTACGTAAAATATATTAGAGTAGTTTGGTTAATGTGTCGGCAGGTAGTGATATATCAAAATTTACAAATGAAGCTCGAAATAACATAGAGAATTGCCACATACGAGATAGTATGCTGTTATACCAGTGAAAAGGAAACAGCATGATAAATCAGTGTTGGCTTATTCAAGTCTGTAATAAAAGGAAATGAGTTCACCGTAGACGGAGCGCGATTATCAAGTCATGCAATATCCTGTAAAGCGACTGTATGTTTTATCACCTTGTTTAAAAATTAAGCACGCTTTTACCGGTTCCGTCCAAAGCGACTATGGATTTTTCATAATACCAGTTTAGGTGCTCGGCAGCAATAACGGCCAGTAGCGACAAATTAAAGGGGTATTCACGTCGATACACGTTATATAGTGTCAACCCATTGCCCACTTAATATCACTTATAAAACAAGGGGGTAAGACAGAAAAGACAATATACGGTGCTACTGCTTTCAGAGAGAGAAGTTAAAAGTTGTATGAATACTATTTTCCAAATTTAGAACCGTTGAAATAATTGCACAACTCAGAATAATCAGGGAAATAAACTTCGAAACAATCTTGTATAATATTAAGGTTTTTTTGTGCATAAATAGTGTATGCTATATGACAGACATTCCGCTACAGTAGAATACTCTGTTAGATGACAGCCTGAGTCGACTTAACCTCTTTACCCAATAAGCTTCGAGAACCTTCGGAAGCCGGCCGAAATGGCCGAGTGGTTCTAGGCGCTGCAGTCTGGAACTTCGCGACCGCTACGGTCGCAGGTTCGAATCCAGCCTCGGGCATGGATGTGTGTGATGTCCTTAGGTTAGTTAGGTTTAAGTAGCTCTAAGTTCTAGGGGACTGATGACCTCCGCAGTTAAGTCCCATAGTGCTCAGAGCCTTTTGAACCAGCCAACCTTCGGAAAAACTAAAATAATTATGCACCTTATTAACGCTACGTTTAAGAGGATTTCTGCTCCCTCTGTAATTGTTATCGTCAGACTGCACTGGAACTTTGACACACCAGCTCACCTGATCCTGAGATCTTTCTATCCCAATTTTTGAGAAACGTTGAATACAAACGACAAAACGAATTGTGATACTAGACTCTCCATTTCACAATCCTTTGTTTACTGTTAAATAAAGTATATATGGATTCTTAATGAAACGTGTTTATTTAAAAATGTTCGTAGTCAATAATGTACTGAGGTGAAGAGTCATGAGACAGATGGCGACATTATCGCGAACACAAGGTATAAAAGTGCAGTGCATTGGCAGAGCTGTGATTTGTACTCAAGTGAGTCATGTTGAAAGGTTTCCGGTCTGATTATGGCCATTCGACGGGAATTTACAGACTCCGAAAGTGGAAAGAATTGGAGCTAGACGTATGAGACATTTCATTTCGGAAGTAGTTGGGGAATTCAGTATTCCGACATTCACAGTGTCAAGAGTGTGCCGAGAACCACCATTTCAGACTGATATAGCACCACAGATAAAGCAGTGCCGAAGACTTCACTTAACGACCTAGAGCAGCGATGTTCTCATCTAGTTATCTTTGCTAACAGATCAGCTGCGCTGCGTGAAGTAATCACAGAAATCAAAGTGGCTCGTGTCCGTTACGACAATGCGCCGAAATTTGGTGTTAATGCGCTATGGCAGCACACGGCCGACGAAAGTGCCTTTGTTAAAAGCACATCATCGCTTGCAGCAGTTCTCCCAGACTCGTGACCATATCGTGGCCTTGTCAGATTTGTCGCGTTATCAGCGAGTAAAAGCTGATGGTAGGCTTCGAGGGTGGCGCAGACCTCACGAAGCCATGGACCCAGGTTGTCTACAAGACACTGTCCAAGCTGGTGGTGGCTACATCATGATGTAGACTTTGCTTACATGGAATAGACTGGGTCCAACCGATTACTTGATGGAAATGGTCACGTTCGGCCACTAGGAGACCATTTGCACCTGTTCATAGAGTTCACGTTCCCAAACAACGATATTTTTATGGACGACAATGCGCCATGTAACCGGGCCACAATTATTCGCTATAGGTTTGAAGAACATTCTGGACAATTCGAGCGAATGATTTGGCTACCCAATAGCCTGGCGAGGGACATACTCGAGACGTCAGTTGTGTACAAAATCCTGTACCGGCAACATCTTCGCAATTATGGACGACTATATAGGTAGCACGGCTCTGTGTTTCGACAGGGCACTTCCAACGACTTAAGAAGTCTATGTTACGTGGAGCTGCTGCGTTACGCTCGAGAAAAGGAGCTCCGACACGATTTTAGGAGGAATTCCATGACCTTTATCATCCGACTGAAATTAACGTTTAGGTGTGGGTTAAGGACGTGTGCGTTTTTCAACTGGAAGCCAATTTGGTGATTTGCTTGCTCCTAACCAGTCCCATTTATCCACTGGGAAAGGTAACGTACAGTTTAACATGGAATCCGAACGAAGTGTCGTTTCTGGCGACTCCTTACATCGTTGAGTTGTGAAGGCTAGGTTAAAACGAGGACTGAGAATCTGTGTACCCTAAGGCATTCGATTACACGACCTCTCGATTTCTAGGCATGAGCTTTACTGCTTTGTTTTACAATATTTTGTTTGAATAATTGCAATTTCTCAGTGACTTAAAACAGGTAAAATATCTGTCTTATTAATTTTTAATTTGTTTTAATTTTTATTATTATTAGGGTTGGAGTCAGCTAAAGACTGGAGGAGACAAAGTGGGCAGGTGTCGAACCCCGATGCCTGGCGACGATGCGTCTACATCCCATCGCTGCGCTGCACCCTCAAACTGTTCACTTCTATTTTACACTTCCACGTAAATACATTGTAAAAAAAGTTAAGACTACCCATCCAGAACCCTGGAAACCGTGCAAGGTGGTAAAGGAGGGCAGGCGGACCGAGTCCAAGGTGTAGGCGCATCATGTTTCGTTCCGAATAGGGTGGGCGCTTGTCACATATAGCGTCCCCAGTGCCATATTACGAAAAGACAATATTTATAAAGAAGACATTCATAATTTGTAAGAGATTTTTTTTATCATGTAGCCGTAAAATAATAATTTCTCTGTGTAGGTTTAGATTGCAAAGAAATAATTTATGACAGAATGATCTAAAGAGAAGCCCAGTTACACTCTTTTGTTAATTTTTTAGTCGACCTTACTTCCTCTTTTGTCTTGAATGTGTCTAGAGGGACATCTTGCGTGTGCTGACGAATGTAAGCATATTTGTATGAGTTAAGCATATAATATACTGATTCAAATTTATTGTACACTTTTAATTTGTAAGAGGTGATCCCGATTTCATGTCCGCCTTCCTTGAATTAACCTGCATTCAAGTAATTTACAGCTCAACAATCGCAGCGGCCGATGCAGCCAACGGCGCCATTACGTGGCGATATTAACTTATGAAAAATTAGCGGAAGCGGAAAACTCGCCCGCTATTAGCATAATATTAATTTTTCTCCACAGCCGCACGAAGTTGCAGAAATACTTAGCTTTAAGATTCTTATTTTCAGTACCATAGCCGAGACCCAGAGCCAGGACTCTGACTACAATACAATGGTTAACGGAGGTAAGAAAATACTCTCGCGCGTGTGTGGGCCGCAATTGTAATTAATAACTAAAGATCTTTTGCTTTAACGTCAACTGACTAGCCGAGGAAATTTATATGAAAAGTTTATTGCATTGCTCAACTTAAATATCATTTTTATTAAGGCCCACCACGTAAGTCGGCAACAATCAAAAAATAATAATAACAATAATAATATATACATTAAAATACGACGGCCGACGGACGCGAGATTGGCGCCCAACGTGGGGCAAATTGTCAGGTATCGCCTGGCAATTTGGGCGGATATCATCCCACTCCGCCACGCCCGGCCGAGACAGAAGCGCATCGCCAACGGTGCAGCCGATCAGCTGATTCTGACGTTCCGCGACGGCGAGACACACGCTGGCATCGAGCGGGCGTTGACCTCTCCGCAGCCGCCGCGAACGCCGAGCACCGAACACACCAACCGACGCCGTCGCGAGCCAAACGTCGCGGCGTAGATCATCAACGACACCGCAATCAATTGTTATAATGACCTCATTTTTTGCATAGTGCAACAAAAATATTTGTATGCACATCCTGTACTCCAATGACATTCCAGAAACAATTAAGTGAAAGTGACCAAAGCAGTTAGTCTGTCGCTCCGCCGAGGTTTTCCCCAGGTTTCCCTACGGCCGCGCCAAATGGGGAGCGAACAGTTGACACCCCTGGGACTTCAAATATTCCGGACTAACTCGTGGTTGTATACCTTGAACCTCATCTGTATTACACTTTGTGGACAACACACCTCAGTAATTACAACATACGATGTGACATATATAGACTATGAAAGAAAACTCTGCGTGTGGACACTGTGGACATGAAAGTGGAAATATTTATGTCAAAAAACACGAACATTTTTTATGACATAAACATTTCGGGGGGCAATATAGCGTCCCCAGTGCCATATTACGAAAAGACAATATTTATAAAGAAGACATTCATAATTTGTAAGAGATTTTTTTTATCATGTAGCCGTAAAATAATAATTTCTCTGTGTAGGTTTAGATTGCAAAGAAATAATTTATGACAGAATGATCTAAAGAGAAGCCCAGTTACACTCTTTTGTTAATTTTTTAGTCGACCTTACTTCCTCTTTTGTCTTGAATGTGTCTAGAGGGACATCTTGCGTGTGCTGACGAATGTAAGCATATTTGTATGAGTTAAGCATATAATATACTGATTCAAATTTATTGTACACTTTTAATTTGTAAGAGGTGATCCCGATTTCATGTCCGCCTTCCTTGAATTAACCTGCATTCAAGTAATTTACAGCTCAACAATCGCAGCGGCCGATGCAGCCAACGACGCCATTACGTGGCGATATTAACTTATGAAAAATTAGCGGAAGCGGAAAACTCGCCCGCTAATAGCATAATATTAATTTTTCTCCACAGCCGCACGAAGTTGCAGAAATACTTAGCTTTAAGATTCTTATTTTCAGTACCATAGCCGAGACCCAGAGCCAGGACTCTGACTACAATACAATGGTTAACGGAGGTAAGAAAATACTCTCGCGCGTGTGTGGGCCGCAATTGTAATTAATAACTAAAGATCTTTTGCTTTAACGTCAACTGACTAGCCGAGGAAATTTATATGAAAAGTTTATTGCATTGCTCAACTTAAATATCATTTTTATTAAGGCCCACCACGTAAGTCGGCAACAATCAAAAAAATAATAATAACAATAATAATATATACATTAAAATACGACGGCCGACGGACGCGAGACACACCGGGAAAACACCAGCTTAGTGGGGGCGTAGTAGAACCGCTGTTAATATGATTAGCAAAATACGCGGGAAATAACGGGAACAGCGCGCAACCTCTACATGTGCAGTTTGCAAGTACTAGCAAAAATCGACGCGTGAGTGATGAGCCTTTCCATACGCCAAGGTCTAGCCTCTTATCTATAGAATCGTCGGAAACTTTGTGGCAGGAAGATATGCCACCGTTGCATAAAGAAAGGATTCTGGGTCAATAACACGCCGCGACACTCATAGAAAGCCGTGACCTTTTGTCGCCCCAACAACCACATATCCGCACCGACTTCATAGGTGAATCGGTGATTATTATCATCGATACTACGAAAGCGGTGAAGAGGGGAGAGTCCGCCAGTCCTGATTAGCTGGAAACTTCCCACAGGCCACACAATGCGAAGTCGATCTGAGGTGCGTCGGAAAGAAGCTGTGATGAACGGGCCTCGAAATAACACGCCACCGCAAAAGTGGCAACTTGCGTTCTACGACGCTGCAAGCGATACTACGCTGGAAAAGAACATAGAAATCCTTCGCCAGCGCCCGGCGTATTCGTGGGAGCTCGGTGCTAGCATAACTGTCTGCAAACGCTGGTGTGTTGTTACCGACTGGGACTGGCGGGAAGATGGACGCTGCCACAAAGACGGCAAGTAATTGGTGCGTAATGGAGCCTTCGACATTACGCCATTGTTTATACATCGTGGTCATGTTAAGTGTCGCCGCACGACAGTCTACGTTCGTAAGACCAAGCCCTCATGCACGCTGGGCGAGAGGACGTGTATCACAGCGTACTTTGAAGATTCACCCAGTAGTCAGAAAATATGATTATGGATACAAAGTTCTGCGGTAATCGGCATCTGTAGAACATGCAATCTGGATGCACGTAGCCATTCAAGTAGGCAACATGCTGTAGAGGATCGAGGCGGCTTAGGAAGTTGTGACTGTTCATCACACGGGTAATACACAAAACCTGACGAAAGTTAACAACCACTGTAGGGCACGTTGACGATTTAAAGGTGACGTTAGACACGTGGCAGGGTTGCCATTCAGGGGGTAGCCCGCGACCAATAGACAGTGTGGTGGATTTGGGCACAGTCATCACACTTCCAGCCGCCCTCCCACGAGCCGTAATGGTGTTGAGGATCTGGGGGGCCTCCTCCCGAGAAAGAACCAGCAGCAGGAGTTCATTGACGTATGCGCGACGTCGTTCAGTGTAACCACTTCAGGAGAGTCAAGACTACTGCGCCATCAGCAGGCCTATGGGCGGCTCCGACGCCAGCGCGTAGAGGTATAGGAATAAGGGACAGCCTTGGCGGACCGACCATTGGATAAGTTTCGGACCTGCCATACGCCCATTGACCAGGACCAGCGAATGAGCGGTGCTAAAGAGCCGTCGAAGGATGCTGATGGACCGGGCAGGAAAGCCAGTCCGTTCTAAGACGGAATATAGAAATGCATGGAGCATCGTGTCAAATGCTCTGTAAAAATCTACTGCCGCTATTGCTGAACCAAGTCTGTAAGCCTCTGCCAGCGCAATCACATCACGACAGTCTGCGGTGGCTGTCTGGATGTGAATTGTGACACATGGTGAAGTTCGCCCTATGTAGAGGACACGTGGTAAGGTTGGTCTGCAAGGCGCTGCCAATAACCGTGCAAAAAGGTTATAATCAGTATTCAATAAGGTGACTGGGCGGTAATGGGCCATAGCAATTCCTGGTGTCGATTTATGATCGGGAACAGTAATGTTCTAAAGCTTGCAGAACTGCAGCTGCAGATGTGATCATTTCATTATATATCTCCGCCTATTGTGTAGGCATGAGACGGCAAAACTTAAGATAAAATTCAGTAAGGAGTCCGTCGATACCTGACGAATTTCACAGTGCACCCCTGAATATAGCGTTACTGATCTGTTCAGCACTACGGTGCAGAGAACGTAGTCCAGAATGGCCCCATCATCGGCATGGTAGACTCCGATAACGTTCGACAAAGAAATTGACTATTCGCTTGGCAGGTGGCCCACTGCGCACAGTGATCTACGAGATCGGTGACCTTGTTTTGTGTGCGATGTCTGCAATCGTGCATAATACGATGCACGGAGCGATCCTCCCACCACAGCACATCTTATCTGTGGGCAGGCCTCACAGCTCCCTGTAGCTTCGACTTAATCGGGCTGCGTTCAGGATGCACTTCTAGGAAAGTGGCTGGCCATCAAGATCACGAAGGCGCTGAAGCAGACGTTTATAGTGTGCCTGTGCCAAGCGGCCACCTCCTTGCTGTAAGTGAAGAACGTGTGACGGAGCATTGGTTTGGGACATTTCAGCCCCTAGTCCATCATCGATGCGCAGGATTGGAGACGCCGTTTGCACCTTGTTCACGTCTCAGTATTGCGTTGGGAACAATCAGGATCCTGCAGATGATAAGACTGAGTTTCCATGGTGACCGACTCCTTCAAATCTCCTGGCTGGGAAGGAGCAGTGTACACATGTACGCGAAGTTTGTCAGAGGACACCATAGGCCAGCGCTCTACATCGATCACTGCATCAATCACCCCACGGGAGACATACTGTTAACGCGATCAAACCGACTAGCCGAACGGCTTGTATGAAACGTGAATCCTGGGTCATCAGTGAACCGTTCCGCCCAGGTATCTTCGTAGGGCTACCTCGTGAGCAATGCGACGCAGCTCCTGGCGCGTTGTAAAATTCGGTACTGGTCTTCCCTGCCGAATACGCAGTTTAACTGTCCTCCAGAGAGAAGATGTTCATGTCTACTTAAAAACAGTGGGGCAATTTCCTTCGCATAAAATCGTGCCTTTTTACACCAACTCTCCGTACCAGAAGGTGCATAGACATTAATGACACGCCTGGAGTGAATCGTAAACGCAATAGCCCAGGCACATGGGAGATATATAATGTGACCAATCAGGATGCCACTCCACGGCCAAGGCATAGAGATCATACCCTGCTATGCGTGATAGCGCCGCCAAATGCACCTCCTGTAACAGTGCAATGTCTACTTACGAGATGGATCTCGACGGGCTCCCGGACGTCGTTGTCATTCAGTATCGCGATACGGTATGCATGGAGTTGCAACCTAACGGGATGAGGGGCTACAGGTCGCCGCTGGTAAGATGCGGGGGTAGCCGGCACAACCACCTCGGCTGACATTGTTCCGTCTTCGATAGGGATTTCAGAGGCAGGAACGTTCAGTCCCGTCGATGCGAGAGCCATTTGAGGGCTGCTGTTCCACAGACGCACCGAACACACAGTCGTCCACGGTCTCAGACGGTGTAATGTTGATTTTCTCAAAAGATAGTTTATTATCTGGACAGAGAGATGAGTCCCGTTCCGATGTCGTTCGAGAGAGCGTTTTTTACGCAGTCGTCGTTCTCACGACAGACATCAGCGTCGACCACGGGCGCAGCCGGAGCAATCACCGGATCTGAGGACATGTCCGATGTCATATCGTCAGTCACCTAGCCAACAACCGGTTCAGGAAGGATAGGATTACTATCCATCAGCTGTTCAGGTGGTTCCGAGAGTCGCCGAGCGCCCGGTGGCGACTTAAAGTGCCGTCGCATATGTAACCAGAACTATCGCAGACGACGAGAGAAGTACCACTCCTCCAACTGGTAGCATCGTTATCCGACGTTGCAGACATTCTCTTTTTCCCATCCAGAACAAGTACACTGCTGTCCACCGTACATGATTATAGTCCGACATCCGTCGATGGTCACAAGGCGGAACATGGCTGCGCATATCAATGGTGATGTGATGCAGCCCGTCACCAACAGGGTATGTGGGGAAGTGGGCCCAGCGTTCTGCCTTCTGATCATGAACAGCACCGTATGAACGGAAAGGCACTATGACGTCCTCTGCAGGTACCTCGAACGCCAGTTCAAACGCGCGAATAGTTTTAATGTCTAATTCCAAATGTTCGACTTTGACCATGCCGAAGTTACGTGACGTTAACGGAGTCCCTCTTTGGTCGTGTTTGAAATGCACTTGCACGCAAAGTAATTGGTCATTTTAACGTAAGTGATGCCGGGATCTTCGGCTGCTCATGGAGGAAACGTTCTACATCAAAGGTTTTCGGTCGTGCATATTCCGGACAAAAGTTGAAACGTAATTTCGATTTCCAGAACTTCTTTGCCATGATCTCAGTACGCGAAGCCTATGCGCAGACTAAGTTGCAATGTAAACAAATACGAGCTCACACGCTCCACAGGCGGAAGTACGGTAGGTCCTTTCCGAGCGGCCGCTAAAGCCAGACTGGTCCGACAAGCCACCAGCCCCGAATCCTCGTAGCTTAGAAGTAACGATCACACTTCTCCTAAAATAGTAGAGCCCTGCACCTGCCTCCAGCATAGCAGAAATTCTTTCTTCGTAACAAAATACACTTCAATATACTACAAAACCATTCTCACAGGTAGTTTATTCACAAATATTTTTTTAAAGATTTTCCTGTTCGTCATACTTGTAAGGGGTGGAAACACCACAAACACAATACATTACTATCCCTAACAAGGTGTTCGAAAACCAATGGCAATTAAAGTAGCTTCAAGGTGTTTCTGAATGGGTAAATACAGGTCCTGTGAGGCTCTCAAGGGTAACTTACACCATTACCCCACAAACACAATACATTACTATCCCTAACAAGGTGTTCGAAAACCAATGGCAATTAAAGTAGCTTCAAGGTGTTTCTGAATGGGTAAATACAGGTCCTGTGAGGTTCTCAAGGGTAACTTACACCATTACTCCTGCAAAATAGTGGCAAGTTACATTACTATCCCCAACAAGGTGTTCGAAAACCAATGGCAATTAAAGTAGCTTCAAGGTGTTTCTGAATGGGTAAATACAGGTCCTGTGAGGTTCTCAAGGGTAACTTACACCATTACTCCCGCAAAATAGTGGCAAGTTGTAGTAACTATGATAGAGGTGGATAAGCGATCACGCATCCATCTCTCCAAAGCAGACAATAAAAGCTCAAGAATATTAAGATATGGTGACTGCCGTGATGCGTACATGCAACAGTTCATCCTCGCGCTCGCAATGCAGGACCTGGACGATGCGAGCTGTGTTGACAGCGGCCCTGTCGTCTTGGGACACAACATCACTGTTTGGAACAAACACTGTGCTACGGTATGGAACTGATCAGCCAAAATGGTCACATAATCTTTGGCAGTAATTCGATTTCGCAGAGTAGCCATGGGACCCAGATATGAGTGGCCAAATAATCACCGAACCCACTTTGTCTTTCAGCCTTGGGACGTGCACTCGGCGAGAAGTTGGGAGGAGAGTTCTTTGACAAAGGGATCAAGGGGCTTCTTCCCCGCCTGAAGAAATGCGCCGAACTTCCCGGGGATTTCGTAGGAAAATAGTGTAGCCGTGTACAAACATTGCAGTGAAAAATATTTGTATGAATAAAATTTACGTGATTTTTACAACTAAAACTGTCTTTAATTTGTGGACTACCCTAGTACTTCAACTATTTAAAATGATTTCAAGAGTAGTTACAACTAACATCTTCTTTATAGGTCTATGCATTACCACAATAACTGCTCCAGTAAGGTTCAAAATCAGAGTCATATGTTAATTTCAAATCTAGTTGAACTGATACTTTCAACGGGTGTAAAAATTACGGCTCAAAAAGTGACTCAATAATTTAAAACTTTGGTGGTGATACAGAATACGATCGCATGGGTAGTACGAGCATTAACAGACATAATTACCTACTACAAAGTTTGGTTGTAATATACTATTACCTTGTGGGTTCTTCTCTTTCTGGTGTTCTCCATTCGGATGCCCTCGTTTTGCGCATGTGTCCCTTATTTGTGCGAATTTATAGAGTATTTTTCTTCATTTTATTTGGCCGTAGACCTGCTACAACAAACAATAGCCCTGACGATAGTTGTTGAAAGAATTTAATCCATGAAATAACCGACACTATGTGATAGAAAGAATGGCTTAGTACTTAAAAGTGAAACCTAACGGGGGTGTTAGAGCTTATTTTCGGAGCAGTTTATTAGAAGTGTTCAAAATGGCTCTGAGGACTATGGGACTGAACATCGGAGGTCATCAGTCCCCTAGAACTTAGAACTACTTAAACCTAACTAACCTAAGGACATTACACACATCCATGCCCGGGGCAGGATTCGAACCTGCGACTGTAGCGGTCGCGCGGTTCCGAACTGAAGCGCCTAGAACCACTCGGTCACAAAAGGTCGGCTATTTGAAGTGTTACAGAACTCTCCATGGAATAGATGTAATGTATTTTGCCTTCAAGAATGTGAGTGACATGAAACTATAACAGTTCCTGAAACGAAGACTCAAAAAAGAAAAGATGAAAACGGAAAATTGTTAACCCTTGAATGGTTATCCGTAAGCGCTACACACGTCTGCACTGCCGTTGAAAATGTTCTACAAGGAGGTGAAAGTTCTCTGTACTTTACTAATTTTATTGCTGAAAATGAACTGTGTGTAAGTCTGGAAGAAGCTCTGGTGTCAGTGGCAGGCGGCAGATCGTTCCCTTTTGCTTCCCCTACCAGCTCAAAGTGGCTAAACTGTTAGGCTTTTCTTTTTATATTTTGTGAAGTACGTTGAACGTGATGGGTCGGGGTATCACCAAGTGCAGTAATTAATTTACAATAAATTGCAGCACTTGTAATTTAATTTCTGAATACCAAGACTGTTTTCAGTCACCAGGCAAATTTTCTACTGATTGTGTGCTTACCGTCATGGAGGTACACAGATGCACTTGGAAATGGCTTTGGCGCCTTAAAACGTTATTATTAATGTTAGAAAATAAAATTTCAGCTATTGCTGTAATTTGTTACCAGGGGTTAAAAATTCCTTAAGCCGTAGCGGTTCGTTTCACTATCGATAATTTTCAGCTGGCGTCTCACAACCGGCCGCGGATTAGTCCCTTGTGCGGTTATTGCACAAAAGTGGGCGCTATATCGGATCTAAAGTGAGAGGCCTCCGAAGACCGCTGCGCAGAGTAGTTTTGGCACAGTGTGGAGCTGGGGGATAGCAGCAGTGCTTTGAGCAACGGACACGCGGTGCGGATCTGCACGACGTCTTTTCCGGGTCTTCGTTCACTTTTCTTCGCCAGGACCGGGCAGAAGGCAAACGTCTGGTTCGCTTATATTGTGCGCAACTACTTGTTCAGTTCTGGGCTCCGATTTCCCGATCTGCAAGCCGTTTGAATAGATGTTCGTATTTATGTTCATTGAGTTGTGATGCACGCGTTGATATTTGGCTCTGTGATTTTAGAAATAGTGTACTGCCCTGTTGCTCTGTGCGATTTTGAAGTAACTTGTTTTAATCTGCTGGCCAGCGTTATCTCTCTCAAAATTTGCCTTGGAAATGTTGTTATGGTTATGTAATGTGCCCAGTTGCCACGTACAGCTATATCAGGGGCTTTCGCATTATCTAGTTTAAAAAATTGTGTTTTAAAATGGTTATGCAAGAAAACCAGATGCTCCCAAATTTTGCTATATGTTTTCGTGATGTGTTAGAAGGTGGTGGGCTCTGGTATCACTATTTCCGAGTCCTTTTAGGCATTTTGTGAGCTCCAGTTAATGGTAAGTCCCTAGCGATTTGTTTATTATAATTCTTCCGCTGGGAGAAGCTTCCCATCTGTAATTTTCTGTTAGCGAAGTGTATTTCCTAGGGCGTATCAACGTACTGGAACCGCTCAGATCAATTATGGTTAAACCATAACTTTACTTGTAGTATAATCCAGTCAGTCACTTGTCTCTTTTGTTGTTAACAGCATTTATTAGGTTTCTGGGAGAGTGTTTCGTGTCGGCTGCTTCTCGCCGTGTGGTCCTGGCTCACTTGTGGCCGTGTGCACGGCTCTCGAGCGTAGGCTTGCTGTCTGTTTCCAGTCGCGGGTCCTGGCTGTCTGTCTTCAATCTGAGTACTCCATGTAGTCTAACTTAGAATGCAAATTCAATTTAGTTGTGAGCCAAGAGGCCTTTAACTGACTTCGCACAAGAAGCTTTCCCTGTTATGTTTAATGAATTTTAATCCTTGGTCTACGTTTATTGTAAATAATGTCTTGAAGAAAATTATCTAGAACTGCTTTAGTTGGCTGGTTTATTTAAATTGTTTAATTTAAAATTTTTAAGAAGGCTAATATTGTTAAGATCATATTTCTTGAATTGGTTTGAGGTTCTTGTTATTGTAATTCAACAGCTGCCTCATTCAGCATTTTGAACGCCTTCATGTTTGTGATCAAATAAACTTCAATTTTCTCAATTATTTTTCAAAAGGGACCTGTTCTTTATTAAAAAAACATATATGTTAAAATAAATGTCGCTGTTCAAATATAAATGGTGTTTGTTAAAGGGGTATAGTCCTTCCATGTGACTTCCCTGATCCTGGTGATTCCCAATTTCTTCCCTGAACTTTGCTGAGCCGTTCATGCCTGTGATATCTTTTTGTACAAGAAATTAGTGAGTGGCTAGCAACCAAGGGGCATGTGGCGAAATCATTACCGATGAAGAAAGCCGGAATCGTCTTACTCAACCATGAGTTCCAACCCAAATTTAAGGGTTAGAAAACAAAGTTATCTGTTCTACCGTTTTGAACATGGCGGTCTTTCAGCAACCGTATGTAAGTTTAAAAGGAAAAATAACGCAGCCTACCGGTTGGCTATTTATTTCCTGTAGATAGCTAACGACTATCTTCATGCAACACCTGGAGTCGCATTACGAAGGAGTAAGTATGCACCGCACAAATAAAATAGCAGCCACTTTCAAATCTGTCTTCTTATAGCTGGAGTGGCAGGATATTAGGCTGAAAAACTCTGCAACAATTTCATCTCTAAAACGTCTGGCATTTTGTTACTGCAGCTCATCATGCAGCTCTGCGAATCCTTTTCATCTCCTGTTACCGAAAATGTAAATCTCTGTTGACTCACCATACATGAAGACGAAAAGGCTATCGCGAACTCTTTCCTGTTTTCCTGTAGCCTACCGCTCTCCCGTAAAAAAGATTATGTAAACCGGTGAAGCGGATTTCCTTACGAACAGCGAGTTCCTCCATTCATTTTCAGTCTGTTCTCGATCTTGTTGACTCCAGAACAAACTAGTTCGAATGGCATATCTATCAGCTATTGTGAGGCCGTTTACGGGAAACAATGAGTCCTCATGAAGCTGTTAGTTCTGAAGACAATAGTCAGGCAAGCTGTTGGAGATACTCGAGCATTTAAGGCCAGATGCTGGTCCTGCCGATCAGCTGTTAATTTTGGTCAGCCCTTATTGACCTCCCATGGATTTTTCCTATCTCTCGGAAAGGCCACCAATAGCCTGAAATAACAGTCTGTGGCTTGAGACATTCAGTTCTACTGCTACTGCGAGCTGTACCTTACCGCCTCAATGGGTCTGAAAAAAAAAAAAAAGGTTCAAATGGCTCTGAGCACTGTGGTGGGACTTAACATCTGAGGTCATCAGTCCCCTAGACCTTAGAACTACTTAAACCTAACTAACCTAAGGACATCACACACATCCATGCCCGATGCAGGATTTGAACCTGCGTCCGTAGCAGTAGCGCGGTTCCGGACTGAAGCGCCTAGAACCGCTCGGTCACAGCGGCCGGCAATGCGTCTGAGGATTCCGTACACTGGCCACAAAAGTGCCATAAAGTTTTAGACACTGCTGGTCCAGCGCCCTGCTCTTCGTTGTCTTTGAATCTCGTGTACATTGACCAGAGAGTTCACTTGCATATACTACATACAGTAAAATTCTGGTTTGTGGGAAAATTTGAAAACGTTTGTTCACCTCATCTCTTTCTATTTTTCTCTGATCTCTTACTTTACAGCTACACGTGTATTAAAAGTACGAAACTGTTTAAATAAACCATAATATTGTTTGACTGATACGGAAAATTGTGAAATGATGTTCTAAAGAGATCTAGCTTCGCTAGTAAATTTCGTGGGTCGTCTGTTTACCTATCATCTTGAAAATCTGTGAACCAGTTTTCAACGTAAATGTTTAATAAGCGAATGCTGTATTGAGTAGATAGCATTTTAAATTATAAGTCTTTGGTGTAGATAAATATACAGAGTCAGTTATTTAGATTATAGTCGAGCGTTCAAACGAACAAATGCACTGTCGTATCAGGAACAGCAAGAGTAGATTAGAAACGAACTATCTGGGCATAAAGGCTACCCGTTTATTTTATGGGAATCGATGAAATCAGTTAAAGTGTTGGGACACATATTATAAAGACTTGAATACGGAAAGGCACTGCTATTACGGAGTAGTGATTCTAGTCTTTTTATAGCTTATTCCGACAAATATTGTCTAAGGAACATCTGATAACACAAACTCGATGAGAGGTGAAAGATGGAATTACTGACAACTTACCGTAACAACTTACCGTAACGGTACCTGTGTTCATCAACTTCTGATGCAACCATAGATCGTACTGCTTACCTGAAAAAGAGGAAAAATGAAGCCCTATATTTAGACATCGCCTCAGAACAAACATAGTAACTAGAAACATCATTAATAACTGAGACATTTAGTGTAGAGTTTCTGGAAAAGAAAGTTTGCGAAATATGTGAAGCATGTGGTCCTACGCTTAATGACAATGGCTAGTGTGAAAGCAATAGCATATTTCAGGTACTAGAGCTACTTGCCATCAAATATTCGAGATCTTCCTATAGTTAATTCGCCTGTGGAACTTATTAGAGGTGGTAGCACCAGTACTACGAGCTGTAAAGTAATACCCCAAAGTTTTAGCTGAACTCTTAAAACTTTTTAAATAAAACAAACGTTACTAACATTCTGCATATTTACGTATTTTGCAGCCTTGTGCCGCTAGAGGGCTCCGAACTGTAGCATGTAGCGTAGTGGTATGTATCGTAACTATGTTGGTACGTGAGAAATAGCGTGCTGTAATCAGTATGGAATGCGAAGACTTTGTCCACACATGGAGCACACTCTCCTTCAGCACGTCAGTGCCAGACCACATACGAGCGGTGTGACATCTGTAACAATCCGATGTTCTGGGTTCACTGTCATCGATCATACTCCATACAGTCCCAACTTGGCCACATCCGATTTTCATCTGTTTCCAAAACTTAAAGAACACCTTCAAGGACTCCACTGTTAATGATGAAGCGGTTCACGCAGAGGTCAGGTTGTGGCTCCGTCATTAATGTCCAACATTCTACAGTGACGGTATCAACAAACTGTATTCATCTTGGGAGAAATGTATCCGTGGCCAGGGTAACTATGTTGAGAAATAAATACGTGACGCAACGATAACGCGCCATGAGCGTGCTATTGTTTATCATTTTCATCTTTGCAAGTATAGCCTGCAATCTAATGTCCTATACGAAATCCGATGAACACAGTTATTGTAGTACAAACTATTTTGTTGCATTGAAACTAAACATGAAGACGTTTTGGTCTCAAAAATCATCCTCTCTCCAGAACTTCTGCATCTAATCAGTCATTTCAAAGAACAAATCAGGTACTTAATTCTGGTTTGGGGAAATTAATGCACCTCGTTAGTCGTGGAAGTGGTTCTTGTTTTTACAAATAAAGCTTTTATGAATAATGTTTAACTTAAGGAAAGTTCGCTAACGAAATGTTGCAAGATGTGTGTTTTGGACTTAATGTATCTTGTTTGTGCTTGGAAGTAATTAGAGCTCTGATAGGAATCGTGTGGACATTAGTTTCATTCTTTAAAAATTTTAGACGATGCAAGAGGACATGATTTTAGATGCTGCCTTATTTCGAAAAACAATTTATTTTCAGTTATAAACATTTAAAAAACCCACACATGGGCAAATATATTGCTGGCATCACAGTACGTACAGACAGCAATGCATTCAGTGTACCTAAGCAGCAGTTTAATACACGTAGTATCGGTGATCTTGACATAGAAGAAATTTTCGCAGATAAATCGTATAATCGAGGAGACTAAATACAATCGAAGTGATGTAACGAAGCAGATAAATACCGCAAAAGAGTGCATACACATGACTGTGTTTAATATCCGTTGCACGAAGGAGCCCTCGCAGATGTAGAAAGTACGCGAGCAGAAGTGGTTTAATACGCGTTACTATACAAGTGCAGCTGCATTCTTTGCAGTCCGTTACAAGCCGGTTGTGTACATCATCAGTCAAGCAGGCTGCTCCCTCAGATACGGTTACCTTTGTTCCTTAGCATCTGCTAATTAACTTCGCCCTTAGACTTCTGCACCGCATTGGAGCAAGCGTGGTTTCACTACTGCGCATTCCCAAATTTCATTTCTTCTACGTGGAACTACTCTCCATTGCTAGTTATTCGCCGAAACTAAACACGTACTTCTGTTTTCAACTTGATGAGATGCATATATCGTTGTTCTGTACATTTGTTATAAATACGGCGAATTGGATGCGTGGGAATATTCAGCGTGTCCCTTTTATTTTGATCACACCAAATAAGTGTTTGAACATAAGCAAAGTAAAAAACATGTCAAGCAAACGAATGTTTTTAAGCTACCAGGGGGACAGTAACCGGCGCGGATGCCTTTCTTGCAACTTTGTTCTTTACGAATATTTGGACAAGACAACATTCTCTCGAGTAGCCCTGTACAATTTTTACTCCACAGTTCACTTCTGTGGTATCACGTTTCGCTGTCACCCCATGGGCGTCTTAAGTTGGCAACAGAATTGTAAGTTTCCGTCAGACACCTATAGTGGAGTCTATGGAGCGCATCGACTGAGCCGTGCCTCAGGCGGCTTTGGAATAAGAGCGCCCTCTGCTGCCGCAGTACAGGATGACCGGCTGCAGCCACTCAGCCCAATTGCACTTGCAGCCTCTTTGCTATGGCGCTATTGTTCGTGCTCAGTAAGGCGAACCTCTTCCTTGTTGACAATATGATATATGCACTCTGTTTGTTGCTGCAGTATTTGTAATGAGTCTTCATACGCTATGAGAAATACATGTGTAGTAAATGTAGTGTTTACTGTGTTAACTTGATCGCTAAACATTTCTTCTTCTGTCCAGCCCTTCCACGACAACTGTTGCTGCACTACTCTGTGAGCTGGTGCATTTCTGGCGCCAGTTTCCATCGATTGTCATTTTGATCTTTGAGTCGACTCCGATGCTTATTTGTCTTCGTCACATCTTTGGCGGCGGGATTTAGCGGCAGCGCGTGCGCTCTGCGAGAGGCGGGAGCGGGTAACCGCGGTGTGAGGTGTATGTAGCACGCTGAGAGGCCGAGTGGACATCACGAAGGAGCGCGGCCAGCCGCTACGACGTGTTTAATCGTGCAAGGCAGATCCATTGCCTATGGTTATGGGGTTTTCCTAGAATTTGGAAGGACATGTTCCTTCGAGTCTGTTACAAGCTACACAGGCCGAATGAATTGGAGTCGTCGAGTTGCTTCGGTGGGTTGTGTGCATCTTAACTCAATATTCCACTGTACTAAAACCCTTTGGGACTGTTCTAGTTGTTTATCACTCAATTCGGTGTCGTGACTTGATACCTAGACGGCAGTTAAAGAAGTGTAGCTACGCCCAACAAACAGACACGATGTATTGCTAAATACGTAGCTAGAATGGCAAGTAGTGCCTAACTCGGTGTCTGGCGTTCCAAGCCACGCCGAGATATTTCTCCCATTTTACCTTGTAGTTCATTAATGTGGTCTGGTGTTTAAATGTGTGCCGAGATAGTTGTGTGTCTTTTTAACTTCCAGGCCATTATTTTATTGGTGATTTTAAGCTGTTGGTCCATTAAATTTTAAGGGCCATGACTGGCCAAGAAACTCACGGAGGTTAATTGTGCTTGCATTTAGTTGTGACGTATATCATTGAAAGTTATTGATAACCTATTCTCTAGACAAGATTGTGTATCTCAAGCCTCAAAATACTGTCTGTCGCTGATGTGTTTTATGTTGCGGATCATTGGCAGTGGTCGACGCGAGCAAACCGGAAGCCGAGTGCCCCACGGTGGCAGTGATATTTAAGGCCCTACCTCCTCCCCCCCCCCCCCCCCCCCATGCATACTCGGTTATGTTGTCACTGTTTTATGATTCCATCCTACCGGCGAAGAGTTATGGTGTCTGAAGTTTAAATTGCAGTGCAAAGTTGAGCACATTTCTATTTCATTTTCTGTCCCGTGGATCTCTTGTATTGGTTAAAATCCTTTGGTGTGCTCGCGTCTATCTGATTCATGCGCTGAATTGAAGCGGCCTCATTTTAGGGGCTATTTGTCACATTGTTATGTTTAAGTAGCAATAGTTTTATGAATATTTTTTGTTAATCATCTTGGTTAATCAGACTTAAAAAAATGGTTTGGGGAAATTAATGCACCTCGTTAGTCGTGGAAGTGGTTCTTGTTTTTACAAATAAAGCTTTTATGAATAATGTTTAACTTAAGGAAAGTTCGCTAACGAAATGTTGCAAGATGTGTGTTTTGGACTTAATGTATCTTGTTTGTGCTTGGAAGTAATTAGAGCTCTGATAGGAATCGTGTGGACATTAGTTTCATTTAAGTAATGAAACTTATCTGAATTAGTACACAAAGTCACATTCAATTTTTCAGGTTTTATGGGAATTGTTCTAATTAAGGAAATTTATGTCATTTGTTAAAGTTATAGGGCTTTATAAGGCAATCGCCTTTATATTATTGTTATGATGGGGATATGATAAAACTTTATGATTGTAATAAAGAAAGATCTGGCAACTACAACGGATTACTCCTGTGATTTCGGTGTCCTTAAGATCCACATTACACTCTGTAGCACACATTTCCCTATCGTTGTGTACAAAGTAGTAGTAGCAGTAGTAGTAGTAGTAGTAGTAGCTTTATTCATCCGCACATCTCTTTATACAAGGATATAGGACATGTGAAAGAATTTACAGGTTTAGACCAATTTAAAATAAGCTAATTAGTTACAGACTTCTAGTTAGAGACAATCATTAGATTTACTCCTGGTATACAATACTTTTTTTACAAATAACTTACTAAATAATGTAATGCCACACTGTTCACTCACCTCACTATCAGTCACTGCACACACTATACACACACTGTTTCATAATACTTCACTCACTACAGACACGCACACACACACACACACACACACACACACACACACACACACACACACGTGATCTCTGGACCATTTTCTCTACCGCAACTTCCCATTTGCCATCCTGAAAAACCGAGTCAGCATCCCTCCATAATGAGTGAGATGTTGAGCTCAGAGAGACGAAGAGGTGTTAGTGTTGTGCTACGCATAGCTTCGGGGGTAATAGTTTCTAGAAAGGAAAAAACATAAAGTGAAGGTGTTATGTGGAATGTTGGATGTTTTATAATCATTATTATTATTTATTTGTATAAGATTTTTTTTATCAAACCCCTACTCTGTTTTATCCAAGCAATCCTTCAGTGTATAAAATGTATTGTATAACAGGTACATTTTAGCTGCCTTTTTAAATAAGTGTATTTTTGCAATTTCTTTAATCTCTTTTGGATATTTACTGTACACTTTTATTCCTTTGTAGAAAATGCTGTTTTGAGTTTTATGTTTATTTTTTCTTGGTATATGTAAGTTGAGTCTGTCTCTTGTTGCATGGTCATGGACAGAACTGTTTCAGTAGTAATTACCAATGTTATTTTTGATGTGTAGAACTGACTGGTAAATGTATTCACACAGAGCAGTTAAAATACGCAGTGTTTTGAACACATCCTTACAATGAGCTCGACTACCATTTTTGGTTATGATTCTTATGGCATTCGTACATAACAACTTCGTATTCTCTAAGATCTGTTCGAAATCGTATCACATTGCATGTGAGCATGACGTTAGTAAAACGTAACACAAAGTTGACTTTGACCCTTCTGTACTAACACACTGTGCCGGTATCCACGGTAATTTAACAATTTCACGTTCCAACGTTCACAGTAAACAATCTGTCATATAAGGCAAATGGACGTCGGTTATTCATTACCGTCTTCTGTTCAACGTTTATGTGCGTTATGGAGATTGACCTCACGCCCACCTTCGCATGTCATCTCCACTGGGGCCGAACCCCGCAATAACCCTAAGTTTGGTGTGGGGCGGCGTTGGGGTGGGCGGACTGCTGTGGCCTGTTGTGGGGTTGCGAACCACTGAGGGCTACGACGGGACGAAGCCTCTCCGTCGTTTCTAAGTCCCTGTCTGTTTCGCGGAAGATACGTTGCTCGACGTAAATATCGTTTATAAGGAACGTACGTGTTTTCGTTGTTTTTCTACTGATTGATGAATACATAGATGTCATATGAGTGTTAATTTGCTATCAAAATTAAGGTTAAAGGATGTCGTAATGGTGTCCCACAAAGGGCAACTGATCGACAGAAATGACTAAAGAAGTTCGTAACGCAACGGACTCGCTTGCGTAAATTAAGCGACTCATTGAGCATTCTTAGTTTAGGCGTGGAGAATCACGTATCAAGGTTAATGACGACATCCGTGTAAACAATACTGTTTTAGAGAATACTGTAAAAAGAAATAAAAAACACACGCTCATATGGTCAAACGCAATCTCACACAATGCATACAAACGGCTCGTCTGCATTTATTTGCAAAATGAGGCAGAGTGTGATGCTTACTAATACAGGCCTAAAGCGCTGAGTGTGCGACCTTTCCACGTGAGAATACGCTCATAACGTACGTCGCGACGTAGCAGTAGTTGGTCGCTGCCTCTTGTCCTAATTTTGCAAGGATATGAAGACTGACGTGATCGCTGATCTCACTAACCTCACGAGGAAACAACTTGGAAACCGTTTGGTATCTACGGAGTAATAAGAGTCAATTATCGAGCCAGAACATCGCCGCCGGCAGAACACGTAGCCATTGCGGATACAGTCAGCTCCGTACGAGCGACCCAGTTGCCACAGCATCAGATGAAAGCCCCCCGGTCGCGATCTCCCATATTACGCAAATGGGCCACTGCTGCAACTGGAATTGTGTTTCCAAAGCAGTACAATTCTAATCAGATTTCTTAAGGTTTTCAAGCAATTAACAGTAATAACAGTGAAACTTCCTGGCAGATTGAAACTGTGTGCCGGACGGAGACTCGAACTCGGGACCTTTGCCTTTCGCGGGCAACTGCTCTACCAACTGAGCTACGCAAGCACGACTCATGCCCCGTCCTCACAGTTTTACTTCTGCCAGTACCTCGTCTCCTACCTTCCAAACTTAACAGAAGCTCTCCTGCGAACCTTCATATCAGCGCACACTCCGCTACAGAGTGAAAATCTCATTCTAGTAATAACAGTATTTTAGATGCTATTAAATATATAATATTATTCATTACATTTAAACATCCACTGGGTGATGTTCACAAACACGTAACGCTTTTGGAATACATAATTTTCGTCTTGGCCGCTAAAATTATTTTATTGTAAACTTCACGACTGCAGTACCGGAGTTTATCCATTTCAAGCGAAGAAAAATGGAAAAAAACGAAGTTTACTATTTTTTAATGAACATAAGATAAATTTACGAAACTGTGTATTAACACAAGAACAGTTACATAAATAAAGACAACAGGCAACAACTATACAAAGATTTTTGGCAAAAGAGACATATTTGAATATCATTTTCCTTATAATCGAGCAAGCTCTCCAAAACCCACAGTTCTTGCAGCTTCCCGATTGCAACGTGCTGCGCATTATGAATTCCACAGTTTTGAAATGCACCTTTCGGGTTCCCCTTTCACCACTTCAGTCCTCGACCTTTACGGTGTCTTTACTTCATGTACACGAGCTCATATTAACAAGTTCCTCTTTAATATTCTTCCGTTGATTTCCAGTGGCTCTAGGCGCTGCAGTCCGGAACCACGCTGCTGCTACGGTCGCAGGTTCGAATCCTGCCTCGGGCATGGATGTGTGTGATGTCCTTAGGTTTGTTAGGTTTAAGTAGTTCTAAGTTCTAGGGGACTGATGACTTCAGAAGTTAAGTCCCATAGTGCTCAGAGCCATTTGAACCATTTGATTTCCAGTTATTGTACTTCGTGAGAGCTCCATACGGCATAACCCTTGGTCATTTGTATCTTAGACTCTTAAGTTCAGTTTGGACAGGTGACGGCCGATTCACTGCATACAGGAATTGAGTTCACTTGTTCTTTTGCTTATGAGGCACTCGTAGAAGAAACTTTGAGAAAGAAATGAAGCACATTGATTCTGTTCCTTGTTCACAAGAAAGCTGAAATTAGCGAATTCCATTATTCTCCCACAGCGGGTAATACGGAATGTAATTCAAAATTGCATACATTTCGGCCATGAGTGTTGTTAACTGTACGGAATTATCACTTAAGAACTGGACTATGTGTGTTGTTACCTAAGCCGGCCGGTGTGGTCGAGCGGTTCTAGGCGCTTCAGTCTGGAACCGCGCGACCGCTACGGTCGCACGTTCGAATCCTGCCTCGGGCATGGATGTGTTTGATGTTCTTAGGTTAGTTAAGTTTAAGTAGCTCTAAGTTCTAGATGACTGATGACCACTGATGTTAAGTCCCATTGTGCTCAGAGCAATTTGAACCATTTGTTACCTAAATAACAAGGGATCGTAGTTGGAAGATTAGTATTACGATATATTAAACGCCCATTTATAAATAGCTTTTCATGTGTAGCTGTGGGAGGTAAAAGAAGAATTTTTTACTGTAGTAAACATTGTATTATATTTGAATAAGGGATTTTTTTGTTATTATAATTTCCTGTTTTGATACAAATTTCGATACGCCGTAATACACTTCCTAGCTGCTGACGTCACTGGCATTTCATGATCACACAGCACGACAAGATTTTCTGGATGTCGGAGTGTATTGTTAAATATCAGTAGATGAAAAGACGTAGCGACAAATCACGACAGTTCATGCGTACCACTTTCTATACAAAAACGTAATCAGGGCATTCCTTCCCTGCATGCTACGTCACGTTGTCATTGGACTGAAAATAAGAAAGGCGAAGATAAATGCCTGAGGACAGTATTTTCAAAACCTCGAACTACATCTCATGGGAAGAGCATAGCACAAGATTCAAATCGTTGCTACAAATGTCTGAGATGCTAGCGTTTTATGTAGCTTGATGTGTAAGTCATGGTACACTTCATAACGACAGGATCTAAATCACACCTTCTAAAATGGTTTCATGCAATACCATGAAACCAGCGAAATGGTGGAGAGGCCTGGATCACCTATTCTCTACTTTTTGCTGATGATGTTCTACGTAAAATTAAATTCGTTTAGTCATTGTGGAAGTATCACTGAAGTGTCGCCGAAAATTAATCAGTTGATCCTTTGCTAACAGTAAAAAATAGTGAATAAGTCCAAATGCATAGTAGAAAATGAAAATAAAAATCCGTAAGCGTTCTTCCTTATTAAGAATTCTAAAGGAACGCCCCACATGTTCAGGTCGTTTCTGGTACCAAGCAGCCTACTGCCATTGTGAAGTCTAGCGGAGGGACACGTCCTGAAGTCAATCTCAAAGCCGGGTCGTGCCGTAACCTTATTTTCCCTGGCTATTTACCTGTTCTTTAGAACCAATCTCGTTTATCCGTTTGCTCTTCCTCGAGAAGTTCTTACATTTAGGAGGCGGGTTATTTGCATCCTAATAACTCGGTAGATGAAAGATACTGGATCGGCGCCGTAGGAGTTAGAACTTTTTCTCTAGTGTGTACTCTGTTATAGGAAATTAAGTGGTTGAATGACATTATCCCTGCGTGTTTTTCTGGTGCTCAGTCGGTATTATATCTGGCTCCGTTGCCAGCTGAACAGCACTTAATAAAGGAGGCAAGATGCTTTGAAAAAACTTGAAATGGTGCACATATATCTGACTGTTATAAGAATGAATATGAACTATAGGAAAAGTTGCGTGTTGTACAATATGTACAAAAACAATGAATAAGCAAGAGGGAAGTGCTTGGATTAAAAATGGTTTAGGACAGGGATGCAGCCTTCTTCCCCTAATGTTCAAGCTGCACATCGAAGAAGTAGAGTCCAAAGTAAAGGAAAGATTCAGGATGATAAAAATCCACCTTGAATGGATGTAAAAGATAAGATTAGGTGATTGCATTGCTTTCCTCAGCGAAAGTGATGAAGAATTACACCTGAATGGGCACAGAATATAGGATGACATTAACCCAAGAAAGGTGAATGTAATAAGGAGTGAGGGTAACGATATTATCGATAAGGGTAATATCGAATTTCGTACCGCGTGGAAGGCGAAGGAATTCATTTTTTCATAAAAGAATACGTAGTCCATTTTAGGCAGCAATTGAGAGATTTATACCAAATAAACTAACAAACGACGGACTTGATCCTTCTTGGTAGGTGCACAAAACAGGTTAGAACACTGTTGCAGATACAACGAAAGAAACATGCCAAATTTAAACAGACGCAAAATCCCCAAGATTGGCAATCCTTTACAGAAGCTAGAAATTTAACGCGGAGTTCAATGCTTGACGCCTCTAACAGTTTCCACAACGAAACTTTGTCTCGAAACCTGGCAGAAAAACCAAAGAGGTTCTTGTCGTATTTGAAGTATGTTAGCGGCAAGAAACAATCAATGCCTTCTCTGCTCGATAACAATGGAGATACTATCGAAGACAGTGCTGCCAAAGCATAGTCACTAAAAACAGCCTTCCGAAATGCCTTCACAAAAGAAGACGAAGTAAATATTCCAGAATTCGAATCGAGAACAGCTGCCAACATGAGTAACGTAGAAGTGAATATCCTCGTGGCAGTGAAGCAACTCAAATCACTTAACAAGAGCAAGTCTTCTGGCCCAGACTGTCTACCAATTAGGTTCCTTTCCGAGTATGCTGATGCATTAGCTCCATACTTAAGAATCATATACTTAACGATCATATACAACCGTTCGCTCGACGAAAGATCCGTACCCAAAGACTGGAATGACACCAATAATTAAGAAAGGTAGTAGGAGCAATCCACTAAATTACAGGCCCATATCGTTAACGTCGATATGCAGCAGGATTTTAGAACATATATTGTGTTCCGGCATTATGAATTACCTCGAAGGAAACTGTCTATTGACAGACAGTCAACATGGGTTTAGAAAACATCGTTCCTGTGAAACACAACTAGCTCTTTATACACATGAAGTTCTGAATGCTATTGACAAGGGATTTCAGACCGATTCCGCATTCCGGGATTTCCAGAAGGCTTTTCACACTGTACCATACAAGCGGCTCGTAGTGAAATTGCGTGCTTATGGAATATCGTCTCAGTTACTTGACTGGATTTGCGATTTCCTGTCAGAGAGGTCACAGTTCGTAGTAATTGACGGAAAGGTATCGAGTAAGACAGAAGTGATTTCAGGCGTTGCCCCAGGTAGTGTTATAGGCCCTTTGCTGTTCCTTACCTATACAAACGATTTGGGAGACAATCTGACCAGCCGTCTTCGGTGGTTTGCAGAAGACTCCGTCGTTTATCGACTAATAAAGTCATCAGAAGATCAAAACAAACTGCAAAACGATTTAGAAAGAATATCTGAATGGTGCGAAAAGTGGCAGTTGACCCCAAATAACGAAAAGTGTGAGGTCATCCACATGAGTACTAAAAGGAACTCATAAACTTCGGTTACACGATAAATCAGTCTAATCTAAAAGCCGTAAATTCAACTAAATACCTATGTTTTAAATTACGAACAACTTAAATTGGAACGAGCATATAGAAAATGTTGTGGGTTAGGCTAACCAAAGGCTGCGTTTTATTGGCAGGACACTTAGAAAATTTAACAGACCTACTAAGGAGACTGCCTATACTAAGCTTTTCCGTCCTCTTTTAAAATACTGCCTGCGTGGTGTGGGATCCTTACCAGATAGGACTGACGGAGTACATCGAAAAAGTTCGAAGAAAGGCAGCACGTTTTGTATCATGGCGAAATATGGGTGAGAGTGTCACAGAAATGATACAGGATTTGGGCTGGAAACCATTAAAAGAAAGGCGTTTTTCGTTGCGACGGAGTCTTCTCACGAAATTCCAATCACCAACTTTCTGGACGGCCGCGGTGGCCGAGCGGTTCTAGGTGATTCAGTCAGGATCCGCCCGACTGCTACGGTCGCAGGTTCGAATCCTGCCTGGGACATGGATGTGTGTGATGTCCTTTGGTTAGTTAGGTTTAAGTAGTTCTAAGTCCTAGGAGACTGAAAACCTCAGATGTTAAGTCCCATAGTGCTCAGAGCCATTTGAACCATTTGAAACAAATTTCTCCTCCGAATGCGAAATTATTTTGTTGACACCGACCTACATAGGGACGAGCGATCACCACGATAAAATAAGGAAAATCAGAGCTCGTACGGAAAGATATAGGTGTCCATTCTTTCCGCGCGCTATACGAGATTGGAATAACAGAATTGTGAAAGTGGTTCGATGAACCCTCTGCCAGCCACTTAAATGTAATTTGAAGAGTATCCATGTATATGTAGATGTAGTCTGTGTTGTGCTGTATTAAAATCTTGCTATTAACTAATTTCAGCCGGGAGCCATTACGAAGCACATTTGTTATATCAATCATCACATATTGGGCTCATAACATTCTTTTATGTCATATAAAACCAAAAGTCGTACTCTATGTTGTATGTTACAATGGAGAAATAATTTCAATGAAGCACAGTACATCATACAACGAAAAATGTATTGTTATTAAACAATTACAGGTTGTGGCTACCCTCGGAAAAAAGAACAATTAAGTGACTGACCATCATTATTTTACAAATCGTGGAGAACATAAGAAGCAGACTACCACTTCTCGCTACAGAAATGTTCTACTATGCTATGCCGTAATTTAGGGAATAGACGTCTGAAAATATACTTTTGGAGCACACTATTATACGGAAGTGAATCACGGACTTAGGGAAATCTAAAAAATCGAAATGTTTGTAATATGATGTTACCGAAGAATGCTAGTAAAATAAAATGTGTGAATTTCTTCCTTTAATTCCAGTCAGCAATTGCCAATAGGGTTTCGTAAGACTGCCTATTTTGGTTTAGACTGAATGTTCCAGGTCAGATTAAAACAGGAGAAACTTTATATAATCATATGATTAAGCCGAAGTGGGGTCGCAGACGACATCATTAATGACGTAAATCAAGCTCCAAATGGACAAGGATGAGGCAAGAAACAGAGCTGTGTTCTTTCGTAGAAACGAAGCCATGGAAATCTACATCTGAATCTACAGACAAACTAAACCCCTTCCCAATGCCAGTTAAACGTCACAGACACTTAGGTACCTCGCTTGCAAAGTACTTTGAAGTCTTGGTCGTGTTATTACAGCCCTTTGTTTTTTACAACCATATGTTAAAGCACATTACAGTTGATAATGGTTGAATAAAACACTTAAAGTACCTCTGTCAACTAATCCTTGAGCACCTTCGGGCACATGTTTTGCATTCTAATAAGTAACTTCACTCGTATAACATATACTTGGATATGTAATCATTTTAAATTACCATTATTCACCGATAGTGGGTCATATGAAAGTATCTCTCAGACTTAGGTTCACTTAACGATATGTCGCTAACGCTACGCTTAATTGGCGTCTAATGCACTTCTGAAGTTGAGCATGGATATACAAAACGTTATGGATTCATTTATAATGTAATCAGAAGAAAGTTATTGAACTACCCCTGGTATACAGTGTGAACATTAGTTAAACCGACGAAATGCAAGGACGATTTCTGACTGGAAATGGAGGATAAAAGGTCCTATGAACATGTATCCAGGTATGCATCGTTGCAGCGGTAGATGGCGCTGACAAATGAAAATTAGTCTGACCATGTACTATGTCTGTTGTCCACAGATTGATGATGCCAGTTCTGGTAAAGGTTGCTTCGTCGGTAAAGAGGACTGATGACGGACCTCCCACAATTGTGATGGTCTGGTGCAAAAACCATTGACAAAATCCTTCCCTTTGGGGGAATTCCTCTGCTGATAATCCTTGCACTCATTGTAGGTAATACGAATGGTATTGGCTTTCATGCAGGATACACATAATAAAACTTTGGCTTACACGATGTTGGCAGCCGCTTGCCTGGAGCTTGTACTAGGGTTCGTCTCGATATCCTGCAGAAACCGGTCCTCCAAATCTGGTGTATGCACAGTCCGCCGCATCCCTGCACGTTCGTCTGTCTTAAAGGACCCACGATCACACAAACGACCAAAAAGGTCTTAAATGCTGCGTGATGTTGTTGGTGTCTGTGAAGGTACCTGGTATAGCCACGCTGCTACTCGACCGTTTCCATCTGTTTAGCCGTACACCAACACCATCTCTGTTTGTTCCCGACTTGAATACCGGACCATACTGCTGCTTACAGTACATCCGGCAACACATAAGGAACACACGGCACGTGGTCAGAGGAACTTCCATTCGTCAGCGCCATCTACCATGGCAACGATGCAATTGCGGAGGCATGGGCATCGGAAATTTTTTCCTCTACTTCCACTGAAGAATTCGTCCCCGCAGTGTTTCGGTTTTATTAATGTTCACCCGTATTTTCGGTCAATATATATGATTAATTTAGTAACGCAATATCAGAGATACGGTTTAGTTTCGCACATAGTGTTGCGGAGCTGTATTATCCTATTTACAAAACATAAATCTTGGGTAGTTTACTGAGAGAGAGCGCGCTGCAGTTTGGTCACTGGCCACGATATTAGGGGGTTAGGCGATCGATTCCCCGAATATCTGTCTACAAAAATATATCTGTCTACATGTTATCTGTTCTCTGGTTTTCTATGGCCGAAGAGCGCCGTAGATAGGCCGCTACCGGCCTAGCTTTTGTACAAGGTTTTAAAATGACAATAAAGGAAAAAAAATCGATTCCCCGTAGACTTGTAGATCTATTCTGCTCAGTCTTGTTGGTTTGAACCTCGTGAGGTGACGCACAACCTGTGAGGCTGATACTGTAACCTGCCTCGCCAGAATCAGAACGTTCCCTGCCTTTGTAAAGACGTAACTTACTGATTTACGTAGTGGTTGTGCAGAGGTTTCAGCTACAAAACTTTTCACTGTTTGGCCTGAGAAAAAGAACAAAGTAAAATAGGGTGAACAGAAACAGTTATCAAGTTCAAAATTTCTAATTGGTAGCTTTAAAAAGAAATTGGAAAATCAAAAATATGTGAGATCATAGGTCTTGTGTCTAACTTTAAACTTATATTAGTTTTGAAACCTACTTTGACAACATAACAGCATCAAGACTTGACTTTTGTGTTCATCCTACAGAGAGGGGTAAATAGTAACAGCAGTGTTAATTTTATTATTTTGTCCGAATAGTGGCCTTTGGGGTGAACAGCGGCAACTCGTGCTTTGGATCTAGGAGAGTAAAAAACAAAATTTATTTAGTTTTTTATGATACAAAAACTAAAAATATTGCATCAATTGTGGTTTTCTATTCTGTTTCCTAAATAAAAATTGTTGTATCTCTAATGGATTTATTATAACGCTATTGAACACAGCAATGCTTTTTAGTTGCTAAATACGTAATGGAATTGGATACACGCCCTGATCTCCTCCTCCCTCTCTTTGTCCCTCTCGTGTTCTACCTCTCTTTATCACCCCCTCTCTCTGCTCATCGCCTCCTCCTTCTCCATATCTCTCCATCTTCTCCTCCTTCCGCATTTTCTGTCCATGTCCTCCTACCCACTCTCTTTTTACGGGTAATATATAAATGTAGCTGTTGGACAAAATGTCTCAGACATATTTTCCAGTGCCTATAGATAACATCCCAGTATGAAGAAATCTGCTGAAATTTGTACTAGAGAAGTATATTCACAGTAAGCTTAAAAGCAATGAGATACGAATTATGCGAATTATCTACAAGAAGAGAGAAAAATTTGCATCTTCTTCGTGGAATTGCAAACTGTGTATGCCAAATATAATCCAGCGTTTCCCAAAAGGTTCCTTTACTTCCACATCTACAAGAAGAGACAATCACTTCACTTTCAACCACTCAAGCATCTGTCTTCCCAGGTAATTCCGTATGTATTCTGTGTTACGTGCAATGCAGATTATAGCTTTAAAGTATTTTATCTAGTACGCTGAAGCCAGTGCTACATATTCGGTGTACTTGTTATGTTACGAACTTTTCAATTCTTTTTCGAAATTTGGTACAGATAACTATCAAATGTTAGCATAGCCCTGTAGAAGGTTCGCTGCAATTGTTGGGTGTGTTTAGTAGGAAATTACAAGCCGTCAGAAGGCTGATGATTACACAGATACATAGATGAGGTAAAACGCTACGACCACTGCTCACAAACACACTGATTGCCACCTGGTGGTGTTGTGAACTCATGATGCGGGAAGGAAAACTATGATAAGAAGCGAAAAAGGTCAGTGGGGAATTTTTTAGTGACGATACGGTCCACAGATGGGAAAATCCACTGCACGCACAACGGTTTCGGGATGCACAGCTCAGCTTCGTTGCTGAACATGGGGTTCCACAGTAAATTACCCTACGCGATCCAATGTTAACCGAACTACAACCTCAGATACGATGTCTTAGGGAGCAGAGTCACCAAGATTGGATCAGTGGAAACGCGGTGCCTGGACGGATGAATCTTGTTTCTTGTTCCATCGAGTCGATGGTCATGTCCGGATACTCTATCATCCAGATGAAAGGGAGCACGGAGGCAGGTCGGTGAGACTGTATCACGCTAAGAGGTACATTCTCCTGCGTTTCCATGGGATTTATTGTAATAACTAAAGATCTCAAGACAGCTATAGATTACTTAAACGTACCTGGGGACCATTTACATCTCTTCATGCTTGACGAATTTCGTGACGACAGTCGCGTCTCTTGCTGATGAGTCTTCCGGGCTGTAACGTCGAGGTCGAAGAAACCTTTTGGATCAAGATACTTCGTCCAGAGCTGGACTGGACATCTTCAGAGATGCTCCTGGAGAGGCTGAATACTCAGCAACAGTACCTCCGAAGATGTCCAGTGCAGCTCTGGAAGAAATGTCACGAAAGGAAAAGCTTCTTCAGCCACGGCGTTACAGAGCCCACACAGCTAGCCGTGCGGTCTGATGGGCTGCTTCCCGAGCGGGAAGACGTGCCGGTCCCCGGCACGAATCCTCCCGGCGGGTAAGTGTCAAGGTCTGGTATGCCGGCCAGTCTGTGGATGGTTTGTAAGGCGGTTTTACATCTGCCTAGGCAAATGCGGGCTGGTTCCCCCTATTCCGCCTCAGTTACATTATGCCGTCAGTCGCTGCGCAAACAATGTCTCCAGTTACGCGTAAACCATAATTACTCTACCACACAAACATTTGGGGTTACACTCGTCGTATGAGTAGTTGCCCGGGGGCTAGGGTGGGGGTCCACTGGGTGCCGAACCGAACAATAACCCTGGGTTCGGTGTGGGGCGGCGATGGCGTGGGTGGACTGCTGTGACATGTTGCCGGGTTGTGAACCACTGAGGGCTACGGAGGGACGAAGCCTCTTTCTAGATTTCTGGTTTAATACACAATACACACACACGGCCTTACAGACCGAAAGATTCATCAGCAACTATGACGTCCGGTCAAGAAAGCCATAACTGTATGACAGTGATATCTTGTAGAAAGATAACTGTTCGTACCACAAGACTGGAATTGTGTTATTGTGGTTTGAGGAGCGTGATGATCAACACACGCTGATTTCTTGGCCAACTAATTCACGCGATCTGAACCAGAACGAACAAGTATTTGGCACTATCTGGCGTCAGACCGGGATTTATGGGAAATGATCGATCCAGGAATAGACGTCTAGTGTCACATACCTCCAGAAAACTGTCAGCAGCTTGTCAGTTCCCTGCCGTGTACAACCGCTGTTATATTGCTTTCCAAAGCGGGACCAATGCGTCACACTGGGTTGGAAGTGCTATAAAGATTACCGTGTGCTTCCTTGCTGCTTAATGCCCGGTGTGACACGTGTGTAACGCCTCCGTAGCGATTTCTGGAGGCGTTTGTATGAATCAGTGGTGCGGGCAAAGAGCACGGAGGTAATACGAGAACGAAGTCTTTCGCGACGCCATTTATATGTGAAACATTCTCCGTTTTCTTGCCTCGCCAATTCGGAATAAGATCTCAAGCTTTCGACGATGGGCTCCATCGTCAACATCAGGAGGCACTGACTGTCTTCACTGCTACTGCGGTGGCCTTTTATGGCCCGTGGACGGTTTCTGATTGGTCCGTGATTACGTACTGCTGTTGCAGACGGTGTCAATGTGTGCGCTGGTGGCGCCACCGCTTCCGTTGGAACGTAAACTTCTGAAGGAATGTCTCTGCTGCTTCTCTGCATCGAGCGCTCGTTTCCACGCACAGCTTAGATAGTATTCCCTATCGCGGTTAAAGTTCTTCTCGCTGATTCTTATTTCAACAGCCTCCTTAATAACAGAAACTCAGTATGTGGAGGCATGGGACAGAATTTTTGTCTCATCGACCAGTATTTTATATTTGATCGTGAGGCTGTGCTTCGCAATTGTCGATTTCTCCAGTTCTTCATTTTGATATGGTGTTGGTGTTCTGCACAACTGTCGGAAACGGTTCGAATGGTCTGACCTATATAATTGCTTCAACACTCACAGGAGATATTATAAATTCCAGGGACCCTGAGGCCGAGACTGTCCTTAACAGGGCGCATCATCTCCTTAATTTTCTTAAGAGGACGGAAAAACGATCTTATACCCCGTATACCCAGCGCTATTTCCATTTTGCTGGATATAGCGCCACAAAAAAAGGAAGAACCGCAATCGGTATGCGCAGAACACCAATGCCATATTAAAAATATAGAACTGGAGAAATCGGCAATTGCGGAGCACAGCCTCACGAACAAACATAAAATACTGATCAATGAGACAAAAATTCTGTCCCATGCCTCCACATACTGGGATTCTGTAATTAAGGAATCTGTTGAAATAAGAATGAGCAAGAAGAACATTAACCGTGGTAGCGGATACTATCTGACCGGTTCATGGAAATGTGTGTTCGATGCAGAGAAGCAGCAGAGACATTCCTTCCAAGGTTTACGTTCCAACGGAAGCTGTAGCGCCACCAGAGGACAAATTGACACCGTCTGAGACAGCAGTACGTAATCGCCGACCAATCACAAGCCGAAAATCAGAAGCCGTCCACGGGCTACAAAAGGCCACCATAGCAGCAGAGAAGAGAGTCAGTTGCTCCTGTCGATGACGATAGAGGCTATCGCCTGAAGCTTGTGATTTTTTGAAGCTTGTGATTTTATCCCGAATTGACGCGGCAAGAAAACCGAGAATGTTTTACATAGCTCGGAGGTAGTTTTGTCATCCGATTGCTGCTGTGAACAGCGATGGGTCACGCCAGGTAACATTGTTGAATTCACTCTCTTTATATTTTTCCATTTTTTTATGACCAAGAGACAACACATTAACACAACCCAATTTCTATTACACTAGATTTTTAAAAATGCCTCCATTGACATGTAAACAAAGGTTACACCGTCCGATCATGTTCTGTCTGACACGGGCAAAAACCCCAGGAGTATCCTGAATTGTTCCTGCTGCTGCTGCTACTATCCGGGCAACCAGATCCTCTTCTGATGCAACAGGAGTTGCGTAACCAAGGTTGAGCATCTCTCCCCACACAAAAGAAGTCCAGAGGGGACATATCTGGGGATCGAGCAGGCCATGGTACAGGACCACCTCTGCCAATCCACGTTTCTCGGAACCGTCGGTCCAGGAATCGACGCACACGACGACTGAAATCTGCCGGCGCCCCGTCATATTGGAACCACATGCGTTGTCTTGTAGGGAGCAGGACGTCTTCCAGCAATTCTGGCAATGCTCTGGCGAGAAAATTGTTATAGTGCCTGCATTTTAATGGCATAGGTAGCAGATACGGCCCAATTAAACAGTCCACAACAACACCGACCCACACTTCAACGAAGAACTGCACTTGACGAGCGCTAGTAACTGTGCCATGTGGGTCATCCTCACTCCAAACATACGAATTGTGCATGTTGAAGACTCCATCACACCCGAACGTTGCTTCATCGGTAAACAACACAGAGGATGGAAATGTAGGATGCATTTCACACTGTTCGAGGTACCACTGCGAAAACTGTGCTCTGGGTGGATAATCAACTGGTTCCAGGTTGTGAACACGTTGTAAATGAAATGGACGTAACAACTGCTCTCGAAGGACTGTTCGTACATTCGTCTGATTCGTCCCCATGTTACGTGCAATTGCACGAGTGCTAATAGAAGTGCTGCAAGACAGCTTCCTCAAATTGTAGCGTTCTTACCGTGCGACGGCGTCCCTGTCCGGTAATCTGCAAAATGACCCGGTATCACACAGACGTTGGTACACAGCAGCAAAGATCGTATGATGCGGGTTACGGCGATGAGGATATTGTTGTTGTTAACCCGCTGGGTGCATCTCGTCCGTTGTGGTGCGCTACGTAGTACGTAATACTGCCTCCACCGGTTTAAATAATTCTCATAGGAAAAAATGACATTAGGGAAAAATATTTGTTTTGATGTGCCCTACAACCTCCCAGAGTTTGTCGGTTTAAATACTTTTCACCCTGTATATACACTAGCTGCTGTATGGTAATAATCAGTCATTTACCTCATTTATATGTATTAATTAAAACAAATACATTTAAAAGTAAGCTGTATTAAAGTATTATTGTTCAACACGGGCTTCTGAATAAAAATGAGAATAAAAGAGATTTTGCAACTGATGGTCCCTGAACCTACAAATTCAATTCAATTAACATCTTGACAAATACGTCACATTAAAATTTTGCGGAGGAAAATTCTAAATGAGTAAGAATTACACATGAAGTATAGAAAAGACGTAATGATAAGAGTTTTTGGTGAAATAAAAATCTTCAGACGGAGAATGGTGTTGGGCATTATAAGGTTTCCAGGTGGACATAATGCTTTGGCATGTCTGTGTATTTTAATTAGTGAACACATACACATAACACAAAAGGCAGCTATTTAGAAGACTCACAAAACAGCCGAATGAAAGAATAACACAAAGACAGGTTAAACGTGACTCAGTAACATAAAACAAATTATTCATTGTTCTTATTTGGGACGAGGTCACCTTCGGAAATCAGCTTTTTTGAATACCAGCAATCTTGTCCTTAACCCTGTACTTACATTAAAGTAACCTTTTGTTTCGTCTCCTTCACTACTGCAAGTGACGATGTAATCCGTCAAATGGACATATTTGAGTGACAGTAAAAATTTAGGTTAGTTGTATGTTGTTATAATGCAGTTGAGTGCTTGGATCTTTTTTTTTCTTTTTTACGACACGACACCTTGTGTTTCTTGAGTAGCTAACAACTATTTCCATCAGGGACGTTGGAATACGTGCTTGGGAGAATGTAACAGTTTCATGAAATGTATGCCAATGAACCCGATACACTACTGTGTTCACCTAGGATCCCTTATTTTCAAGTACATTTTTTCAGAAGCTAAAACAGACTTGTTAAAAATTCTCGTTTCCCGTTGAATATGCTGATTACACGAAATGCCACCGATGCGCCCGGATTTCTCAAATGTCAGCGACCGGCCAAGTGGGGTCGCAATGCCGTGGCAAACTTTAAGTCTCGCAGCCTTTCTGAAGCTCCTATCTACCATCATCGTTTCTCCCTAAAGGTCGCCACCTGACGAACTCACGTTTCTAGCCGCAAGAGCTTAACTTAGCCCGCGCTACGAGAAGTACGACCCCACGCTGCCTCTGAGGACACAGACAAGGTTCAATTTCTTTACATTGACGTCGGTATGGAATATATACGGATTCACTCACTCCCTGTATTTGCGCAGTCACTTTCTCTCCATGTTGCATCTGAGCACGATAGGATATTTCTGTGGTTAACAATACTGGTCTCATAATAAATAATTATGTTTGTAACTGTAATATCCCAAGCATAATGCAGTTCAATCTAAATAAAAACTGGGCCTTACAGAATTTGCTTCGTACGAATATTTCAGAAAGAGTATGCAAATGAGAAACGAGTTAATTTACGTTTGTTGTATATGATAAATCTAAAATACTGGGTGGTTATGGGAAAAAAGAACATTGTTCCAATTTTTTAACGCCAAAAATTTTAATATGAATAAAAAAATTAACAGATGGTGTAGAAAACTGAATATGTATTATTTAATGCGTTACTATTAAAGAATAACTTCACTTTTCACGTATAGTTACTGTTCTTAGAGTTATCAATCGTAAGTCTAGATATACGTATGGTCAACACAGTTGTCTATTTCCTTTATGAACTGCAAGAACTATGAACTGTTTTCACAAACACAGTTCATAACCTCGTACACTGCCTGATTAAAAAAAAAATGAAGCACCGACAAAACGTGGTCAGATGTCAATGTAACTTTGTGGTCGTACACTCAATCGGTAGGTATGTAAACTATTAGAGTAAAATTTCACAAGTGTAACAGCCGCTGGGGTGTGTTAGTGTTGTTCTTGTTTAGTGCTAATACCAGAACTGGTACGGTATATAAAGACAAGAACAGAGTCTGATGTTGCGTAATCACTGTGATGGATACTGAGATACTGCTTACTCGTGTGAGACAGCATTATCAGCAGGAGACATTCTGAAAGCGGAAGGCATACCACATCGCCAACGTTCCATTTCACCATGCCTTATCGCCACAATTGAGGATCGTCGTATTTTTGCAATAAGCACATCATATCTAAAACTACAGTACTAAAGGAGTTCCAGCAAGGCTTTTTGTCATCCCTTCCATGGACATTAGCAGGTGCCTATCTAGGGAATTACCAACCCGTGCTTAGGCTGCTGTTAACAGTAAAGCACAAACGGCTACGTCTGGATTGCTGCCGTAACCAGGAAACACGGACTGGCGGTGAGTGGCATAGGACTGTATAAAGAGATGAACCGCGCTTTTGCACTACTCTGCGTGACCATGTCGGCGAGTCTAGTGACGACCTGGAGAGGTCCCACTCTTACAATATCTAGGAGAGGTGCAGAGATATTACTCATAGTATGAGGAGCCATAACTTCGGATCATTGCTGGTAGACGGTACTTTAACAAATTGTTACCTACATCCATCATCCCCATGTGTTAACTCTCATTCAGCATCATATTGGTGCCATATTTCAAGAGGAATCTGCTCACCCACAGATGAAACGGGTCTGTATGAGCGGTATGCGCGATACTGAGGTGCCCCTGTGGTCAGTGCAGCCCCTAGGTCTGTCCTCGATAGAACGCTTATGGGCCAAGTGCGGACATCAACACCTGCTTAGTGACACTTTTCCTGGATGTTAAGGACCAGTTAAAGCGGTTGTGGTCCAACTTACCTCGAGAGAGGATACAACGGCTTTATGACACCCTTCTCTACCGACTTTTTAATCACTGAAATATCGTTACATACCCTATTAGCCAGGAAACTTTCACTGCGTTTCCTCTTTCCCTTGTACATGCCACACTGTTTTGTCAGGCAGTGCATTTTCCTCCCCAAGTAGTGTTCTGCTAACTGATCTAGCTGAGAATACCTTCACGGTATATTAAAAGTTTCGTTTGCCACGAACTTTTCATATTCCTGCCGGTGTCACATATCATATGGTATTGCACATGAAAACATTTACTTACTACTCAGTGTCAGAAGGAATGATGATGTACAGATTTTTAAGCCTACAGTGTAGTGACCATGTTTGCCAAGATAAAGTTGGAGTAAACAAATTTTGTTAATAAATAGTAGAAATTTATGGCTCAGTGAAAATTCCGAAGTGACAGAAACTTAAAATCTGGTCATTACCTTCAGAGATTACATTTGCTACATAGTAACAAATAATGATGTTATAACATCATCTTTGGTGTTCGTGGGAGGTACTGAACGCAAAAATTGGACGTATTTGTTAAAACGAGTGCTAATGCCCATTTAAGAGGCTTAGAATATGCTCATTTTGTATTATAACAAAAAGATACATGCAGCCATCTAAAGAACTACTCAGCGAAGTAGTCATACGACGTTCAATGATGTCACTTTCAGCGAGCGCTTGGTATATGATCTGTCTGAAAACGTAAACATCCAACACTGAATGTAATCCGGAAGAAAGTATTTCGACAGTCTTCAGCAACTGTATGTCTCTTAGTTGAAAGAAGTAGCAATTAGTTGAGCAAAAGAAATTTTATTTCTTTACCATTTTCAGGCACGTAGTGCCTATCTTCAGAAGAATTACAGTCTTCTGAAGAAGGGCACAAGGTGTCTGAATCTAGTACAGAAATAAAATATCTTTTGTGCATCTGATTGTTGACATCTTGAAATAACACCTGAAGAACATCAGTGGTGTTTTTGTTCTACCACACAGACAAATGCCTCGTGTATACCGAGCCGTGAACCATAGACCTTGCCGTTGAAGGGGAGGCTTGCGTGCCTCAGCGATACAGATAGCCGTACCGTAGGTGCAACCACAACGGAGGGGTATCTGCTGAGAGGCCAGACAAACGTGTGGTTCCTGAAGAGGGGCAGCAGCCTTTTCAGGAGTTGCAGGGGCAACAGCCTGGATGATTGACTGATATGGCCTTGTAACACTAACCAAAACGGCCTTGCTGTGCTGGTACCGCGAACTGCTGAAAGCAAGGGGAAACTAAGGCCGTAATTTTTCCCGAGGGCATGCAGAACTGGCGTTCTACGGATCGGGGCGTGGAATGTCAGATCCCTTAATCGGGCAGGTAGGTTAGAACATTTAAAAAGGGAAATGGATAGGTTAAAGTTGGATATAGTGGGAATTAGTGAAGTTCGGTGGCAGGAGGAACAAGACTTTTGGTCAGGTGAATACAGGGTTATAAATACAAAATCAAATAGGGGTAATGCAGGAGTAGGTTTAATAATTAATAAAACAATAGGAATGCGGGTAACCTACCACAAACAGCACAGCGAACGCATTGTTGTGGCCAAGATAGACACGAAGCCCACGCCTATGACAGTAGTACAAGTCTATATGCGAACTAGCTCTGCAGATGACGAAGAAATTGAAGAAATGTATGATGAAATAAAAGAAATTATTCAGATAGTGAAGGGAGACGAAAATTAATTGTCATGGGTGACTGGAATTCGGTAGTAGGAAAAGGGAGAGGAGGAAACGTAGTAGGTGAATATGGATTGGGGCTAAGAAATGAAAGAGGAAGCCGCCTGGTAGAATTTTGCGCAGAGCGTAACTTAATCATAGCTAACACTTGGTTCAAGAATCATCAAAGAAGTATGTATACATGAAAGAACCCTGGAGATACTAAAAGGTATCAGATAGGGTATATAATGGTAAGACAGAGATTTAGGAACCAGGTTTTAAATTGTAAGACATTTCCAGGGGCAGATGTGGACTCTGACCACAATCTATTGGTTATGAACTGTAGATTAAAACTGACGAAACTGCAAAAAGGTGGGAATTTAAGGAGATGGGACCTGGATAAGCTGACTAAACAGGATGTTGCACAGAGTATCAGGGAGAGCATAAGGGAACAACTGACAAGAACGGGGGAAATAAATACAGTAGAAGAAGAATGGTTAGCTTTGCGGGATGAAGTAGTGAAGGCAGCAGAGGATCAAGTAGGTAAAAAGACGAGGGCTAGTAGAAATCCTTGGGTGACCGAAGAAATATTGAATTTAATTGACGAAAGGAGAAAATATAAAAATGCAGTAAATGAAACAGGCAAAAACGAATACAAACGTCTCAAAAATGAGATCGACAGGAAGTGCAAAATGGCTAAGCAGGCATGGCTAGAGGACAAATGTAAGGATGTAGAGGCTTATCACACTAGAGGTAAGATAGATACTGCCTACAGGAAAATTAAGGAGACCTATGGAGAAAAGAGAACGACTTGTATGAATATCAAGAGCTCAGATGGAAACCCAGATCTAAGCAAAGAAGGGAAAGAAAGGTGGAAAGAGTATATAGAGGGTCTATACAAAGGCGATGTACTTGAGGACAATATTATGGAAATGGAAGAGGATGTAGATGAAGATGAAATGGGAGATATGATACTGCGTGAAGAGTTTGACAGAGCACTGAAAGACCTGAGTCGAAACAAGGCCCCGGGAGTAGACAACATTCCATTAGAACTACTGACAGCCTTGGGAGAGCCAGTCCTGACAAAATTCTACCATCTGGTGAGCAAAATGTATGAGACAGGCGAAATACCCTCAGACTTCAAGAAGAATATAATAGTTCCAATCCCAAAGAAAGCAGGCGTTGACAGATGTGAAAATTACCGAACTATCAGTTTAATAAGTCACGGCGGCAAAATACTAACGCGAGTTCTTTACAGACGAATGGAAAAACTGGTAGAAGCCGACCTTGAGGAAGATGAGTTTGGATTCCGTAGAAATATGGGGACACGTGAGGCAATACTGACCCTACGACTTATTTTAGAAGCTAGATTAAGAAAATGCAAACTTACGTTTCTAGCATTTGTAGACTTAGAGAAAGCTTTTGACAATGTTGACTGGAATACTCTCTTTCAAATTGTGAAGGTGGCAGGGGTAAAATACAGGGAGCGAATGGCTATTTACAGTTTGTACAGAAACCAGATGGCAGTTATAACAGTCGAGGGGCCTGAAAGGGAAGCAGCGGTTGGGAAGGGAGTGAGACAGGGTTGTAGCCTCTCCCCGATGTTATTCAATCTGTATATTGAGCAGGCAGTAAAGGAAACAGAAGAAAAATTCGGTGTAGGTATTAAAATCCATGGAGAAGAAATAAAAACCTTAAGGTTCGCCGATGACATTGTAATTCTGTCAGAGACAGCAAAGGACTTGGAAAAGCAGTTGAACGGAATGGACAGTATCTTAAAAGGAGGATATAAGATGAACATCAACAAATGCAAAACGAGGATAATAGAATGTAGTCGAATTAAGTCGGGTGATGCTGAGGGAATTAGATTAGTAAATGAGACACTTAAAGTAGTAAAGGAGTTTAGCTATTTGGGGAGCAAAATAACTGATGATGGTCGAAGTAGAGAGGATATAAAATGTAGACTGGCAATGGCAAGGAAAGCGTTTTTGAAGAAGACAAATTTGTTAACATCGAGTATAGATTTAAGTGTTTGGAAGTCGTTTCTCAAAGTATTTGTATGGAGTGTAGCCATGTATGGAAGTGAAACATGAGCAATAAATAGTTTGGACAAGAAGAGAATAGAAGCTTTTGAAATGTGGTGCTACAGAAGAATGCTGAAGATTAGATGGGTAGATGACATAATTAATGAGGAAGTACTGAATAGGATTGGGGAGAAGAGGAGTTTGTCGCACAACTTGATTAGAAGAAGGGATCGGTTGGTAGGACATGTTCTGAGGCATCAAGGGATCACAAATTTAGTATTGGAGGGCAGCGTGGAGGGTAAAAATCGTAGAGGGAGACCAAGAGATGAATACACTAAACAGTTTCAAAAGGATGTAGGTTGCACTAGATACTGTGAGATGAGGAAGCTTGCACAGGATAGAGTAGCGTGGAGAGCTGCATCAAACCAGTCTCAGGACTGAAGACTTCAACAACAACAACAACATACCGAGCCGCGCTGGTTCATGTCGATACACGTTTTCCTCCGTTATCTATAGTAGTTCCCTTGTAGTCGGTGCAGTCGTGTCCCACCAGATTGCGTGGCCTGTCCGCCTGTGGTCTTTTGCAGGGCTCACCGCGCAGGCTGACATTCGTTCCTTTTTTGAGTTCGGACTGCAGGGTACAAGTGCAAGGCAAGGACATGTGGCAACCAGAGAGCAAACGCTAGTGACAGAGGAAAGCTGGACGGACTAAGGAACTTGCTGCTGCCGACTCGCATCACCAAAAAATGAAAGTTGGTGGTAACGTTTCTGAACATTCGATTTCAACGTTTGTGTGTTCTGCAAACAGTGCCTTGTGTTTTGATGAGACTAATTCTGGCTCGTGTTTCTTGGCTGCCAAAGTTCATCAGTGTCTCTAACGATGGGGTAATGCGACATAGTCACAATAGGGTTTCTGACATCGTATAAGGTGTGTGACTAGGCCCTTCTATTGATATCTCTTCAAAATAGACGCCGTTTGGACTTGGGATCGATTGAGGCTTGTTCTGTCTTTTATAAACAAACGAATTTATTACTTTCATCTTGACTTTTCTAAAGTTGGCAGTTGTAATTTCATTAATTTCTGTTCTGTGTTTTCTGCAATTTAACCACTATTTTATTTTATTAGTTAGGACTGATAGTTTTATTAATGTTATTAATTCTGTTCTTTATACTGAAGGATAGAGGCCTTGTTAATGCAGCAGAGTACTGATGTTTCTGAAGTTTGAATATCCAGGAAATGTTAAACATATACGTCCCATTGTGCAAGGGGAGGACATTGAGAAATTGTTTTTTAAATGTTGTAGTGTAGCCAGTTACCAAGTGAACTTATCGAGGGGTCAAGCTCTGCGCATACACAGTGCTGGTGACTGGAGCTGGCTCTTGGTTGCATGGCCTAAGTTCAGCCTATTGTAAAAGCATTTGGGGTCTGGCGCGAAATTTGTCTCGTTATTTTTTTCATTACACCCATTTCGGCAACTAATTAATTAATTTTATTCTAGACACAAAGGAATGAAAGACATTAGCTGCCAGTAGACATTGATTTATATCGACCGTAGAAGTTGAAAATTTGAGCTGCGCCGGGAACTGAACCCAGGTCTGCCGCTTACTAAGTAGATGCGCTGACCACTACGTCATCGGGGTACAGTGCTCAGCACAACAGCATGGACTAGCCTTCCACACCTCCATGAGATCCATTTCTCAACTTACTAAATCACACTGCTGGTGTAGTTCACTAGCCTCATTACTCGGGGTATCTCGGCAATTCCCATAGAATTCGACCTTGTTACTCATACTCATTGAAGGGGTCATTGACCATCATCGCCTTATATATATACTGGCAGCTACTGACTTTAATTCCTTTGTGTTTTGATTAACAGTGGCTGCAGCATCAACTTAGCGTCCGTTCCTTTGAACATGTCATTAAGGACAAAATGGTTCAAATGGCTCTGAGCATGTAATGGTACTTTGGCTACCGCGCCTCCGCCAATACAAAGATATAATTTACGATCGCGCATGCGGAAGAGCGCTGCGCTAGCGACCGATTTTTATAAATAATTTTGATCTTTTTTTCATTTTACTTTTGGGTAGGTGTTTGTTTTTAACAACTAATTGATCACTCTCTCTCTCTCTCTTGTCTTCATACGAAAGACGTGAATTTTTCGGCGCTGTGTTAAATATGCTTTTGGGTGGAAAGTAAAATTATATTACGAAACGAAGTTGTTTCAATAGTGATTCGAAATGGTTATCGCCGAATTTGTAAATTGATCATGACAGTGACAACTTGAAGTGTTCAACAGACGGTCCTACAAGAGAAATTAGGAGGACAGCCATGAGGACTATATTGTAATTAGTACTACGTTTCTAACGAGATTATAAGGTAAATTTCAATTAGTTTCTGATGCTATTTCCGTACAGTCGCTTTTAGTAGTGTTGCCGACCCGGTCTGCCATGCACGGTCAAATTACAGCACGATATCAATCAGTAATACGAAGTCCACCTTATCCGTAATTTATTCCATCACAATTCAAAACGCAATAAAAATTTCTATTTTATATTTTTTCACGGCAGAACCCCGAGGAAAGGAAACACTACAACTGGCGTCCTGGTGACTGGACTTACAATCCCCGGATTTGATACAAGTGCATTTATTATAAATTTTGTACATTTTATCTAATTTTAACCACTTAATAGCATCAGAAAATGAATTTGGACTAAGTCGCATTCATTTCAATTGTAATGTTACGTGCGTGAAATTTACAACAATATTGTTTTCCCTGTTATTAATTCGTGTTAATTTTTATTTTCATGCTGAGGAAATTAATTTTTTTTTTTAAAAAAGGAAAAGGATAACGTTCCATAAAATAATTTGCACGGACGGGAAAGAAAAATTTTGGATTGAAAACTGTATATCTGACGCTACGTTTGCAACATAAGACTGAAGAACAATTTACATTTTTTCCAGTTACAAGCAGCCATCTGTACTTCCTTTATTCCGATCCATTTATTTCGAAATTATTTTTCCAAATTGTAGTTAAAATTAATTTACTATTATCGCAAATGATAAGTGAAGAGCATATTCACAGTAATTTACTTGTGAGAGGGAAATTTCAGTACCAGTTTAATAATTCAATTTCTAATAAAAAATCATATAGAAATATCCATTTCCATAAGAGAAATTTCAGATTTCAACATATCATATTTTAAAATGTTTTTGCCATTGGAAAATTTTATTTGCAATTAATTACGAAAATCGTAAGATGGACGCTAGACGCTTAGAAATTGTTTCCGCGGACGAGCTTGGTGAAAGTGACGCATTGCAAAACATGTCCGACAGTCAAATGAATATTGAACTTAATAGTGAGGATGTTAAAGACATAATTTTACCGGATGGATTAAGACAACAACCCCTATATTTAAAGAGATACACAGGCGAATGGAAAGTGAGTACTACGCGACAAAACGCGATATTGACAACGTCAACTTCAGAACCAGACATCAATCAGACACGAAAAAATGACGAAACTAAGACACAGGACTCTGACATGCTCAACCAGATTCTGAAGTTACTTGGTGACCAAAACAGAAAATTTGACACTTTAGGCAAAAGATTTGACGCTTTAGACGACAATTAAAAACGTGATATTGGAAAATTTGACACTAAATTCGATGAACTGACACGGGACATAAAACAAAATTTTGAAAAACAATCGAGATAAATTGCCGACTTGACAGAAACCACCAGTAGTCTTGGAAGGAAATTTACTGACTTATCAGACAAGGTTACGAGACAAGAGAAGGTACGAGGTGCATTCAAGTTCTAAGGCCTCCGATTTTTTTTCTCCGGACTGGTAAGAGATAGAAACACGTGCATTGTTTTAAAATGAGGCCGCGTTCATTGTCAATACATCCCAGAGATGGCAGCACCGTACGGCAGATGGAATTTTACCGCCAGCGGCGAGAATGAGAACTGTTTTAAATACTTAAAGTGGCGACGTTTTCCTTACTTGACCAGCGTGCAATCATTCGTTTTCTGAATTTGCGTGGTGTGAAACCAATTGAAATTCATCAACAGTTGAAGGAGACATGTGGTGGTGGAGTTATGGATGTGTCGAAAGTGTGTTTGTGGGTGCGACAGTTTAATCAAGGCAGAACATCATGTGACAACAAACCGAAACAACCTCGGGCTCGCACAAGCCGGTCTGACGACATGATCGAGAAAGTGGAGAGAATTGTTTTGGGGCATCGCCGAATGACTGTTGAACAGATCGCCTCCAGAGTTGGCATTTCTGTGGGTTCTGTGCACACAATCCTGCATGACGACCTGAAAATGCGAAAAGTGTCATCCAGGTGGGTGCCACGAATGCTGACGGACGACCACATGGCTGCCCGTGTGGCGTGTTGCCAAGCAATGTTGATGCACAATGACAGCATGAATGGGACTTTATTTTCGTCGGTTGTGACAATGGATGAGACGTGGATGCCATTTTTCAATCCAGAAACAAAGCGCCAGTCAGCTCAATGGAAGCACACAGATTCACCGCCACCAAAAAAATTTCGGGTAACCGCCAGTGCTGAAAAAATGATGGTGTCCTTGTTCTGGGACAGCGAGGGCGTAATCCTTACCCATTGCTTTCCAAAGGGCACTACGGTACAGGTGCATCCTACGAAAATGTTTTGAAGAACAAATTCCTTCCTGCACTGCAACAAAAATGTCCGGGAAGGGCTGCGCATGTGCTGTTTCACCAAGACAATGCACCCGCACATCGAGCTAACGTTACGCAACAGTTTCTTCGTGATAACAACTTTGAAGTGATTCCTCATGCTCCCTAATCACCTGACCTGACTCCTAGTGACTTTTGGCTTCTTCCAACAACGAAAGACACTCTCCGTAGCCGCACATTCACCAGCTGTGCTGCTATTGCCTCAGCGATTTTCCAGTGATCAAAACAGACTCCTAAAGAAGCCTTCACCGCTGCCGTGGAATCATGAGGTCAGTCAGCGTTGTGAAAAATGTGTACGTCTGCAGGGCGATTACGTTGAGAAGTAACGCCAGTTTCATCGATTTCGGGTGAGTAGTTAATTAGAAAAAAAATCGGAGGCCTTAGAACTTGAATGCACCTCGTATTTATGGAATTCAGTAACGAGACAAAAACTGACTTACAACGATGTAATGAGAAATTGTTAACAGTAGTTTTTGAACAACAGAAAACCAGTACCCAAGTTGACTAATTACGACAGCCACACAACTCCGTAAAAACAAACCAAGAACACTCAGACCTGACGATTACAGACCTTTCAGACAGATTAAATGATGTAACATTGGAGCAGAAATCCTTACAGAAAAAGTTAGAACAACTTGAAGACAGAGCAGATGTAGCATCTTTAAAGAAGGACACAACTCTAGCAGAGAAACTTGTACATGAATGCAAATTGTGTGATGATTATTTAGATGAGAAGTTTGGGACAATGACACAGATCATTTTAGATAAGACAAAGGAACAAGTAAAGGGAGAAACAGATAATATTCAGAAAGAGGTACGTAAACTTAAAGAAAATGTAATACCAAGTTTGTCAGTGATACCAAAACCCATAACAGGCACCCAAAACACAAATGGAAATCCGAATAATGCTAGACCCAGCACACAGCCGAAAATAGGATTACCAATGAGTGATACAAATCCCAATGAACCATTTTAAATGCTACCACAAAATCAAAATTACTATCAGACATTGCCAGCCGCGGTGGCCAAGTGGTTCTAGGCGCTTCAGTCCGGAACCGCGCGACTGCTACGGTCGCAGGTTCGAATCCTGTCTCGGGCATGGATATGTGTGACGTCCTTAGGTTAGTTAGGTTTAAGTAGTTCTAAGTTCTAGGGGACTGATGACCTCAGATATTATGTCCCATAGTGCTCAGAGCCATTTGAACTATCAGACATCACCACATACTATGCACAGTTTGACACAAAATGCAGGACCCATACTACCATCGGGAGTAGCTGATGAAACATTAGTACGACATGGATACTTTCAGACATTTTCATGTGATGAGAAAGACAAAGTGCATCCGATTGTTTTCATCCGCTCTTTTGACGGTATTTTCCCGAGACATTGGTTAGAAGCTGATAAAATTCGACGTGTTACAAATTTGTTACGTGAAAGAGCAGCTAAGTGGGAAGCAGCAATGAAAAGGCGATGTTTAACATTTGAACAGTTTGAACAAGCATTTTTTGAGGAATTCTGGTCGATCACAGAACAGCAAAGTTTAAAACGAGAAGTATACAATCCAGAAATTTACAACCCGAAGAAAGAGACTTTATGTCAATACTTTGAACGCTACCTAGGCAAAACATTATATTGGACAAAACCAGCAGATTTACCAGACGTAATTAGAACACTTAAAAGCCACTTACCATTTCCTTACCGTGATAAATTAATAGGAGTGTCCGAGGACAACATAAAGAATATTTTCAGTTATGTTGATGAGATAGATGTTGTTTACAGAGATGAGATCAGGAATTTCAATCAATTGTATCCGATCCATCCAAGCAATTCGCGTACGCACAACAGAAATGAAAGAGGCTATTGGAATCCGCCTCCGACACCACAACAAAACACTCAAAGAAACAATTCGCACTGCACTGGGTCAAATCCATTCAATATTAGGAGAAACAACTCGCAGCATTGGCAAGGAAACGGTAATTATTACTATAATGGTTATCCGATTAGTAATTACAATCAGAACAATAACAGTTATATTCAAAATAACAACAGAAGAAGGAACCGAAATTACAGAGATCAAAGAAGAGACGATAACAGGTATCATCCAGGATATTTTCAGAGAAATAACATACAACAACATCCAAACATGTATTGCAGGAATAACAGTAATGACAATACCAGTTACAGTCATGGGCGAAATAATGTATGGGGAAATCACAATGGACCACCGCCACCACACATGCAACACAGCAACCCTCAATTCCTACCTAACGAAAATCCCAATGCGACGCGAGGTAATGTCAACAACCAAACAGCTGATACTTGGGTGACACGCGACAGAAATGTAAATATTATTGAGTTGGGCAATGACCAAAAACCACAGCAACAACCGAATTTGTCGGAAAACGAATGACGACCATGCTAAGCGCTCGAGTTACGGTCGATACGGAGCAGAGCGCAACTGAACCGACAATTTGTTTTCTCCGATATGATGACAGTAAGAAAATAGAAAAAGAATTATATCAGGATGTAGATTTTAATAGTACCGGTAGAACAAAGAAGATTATTCAGGCTATAACACGAGTTATGATTGGTAGTTATGAAGTGGAAGTAATGTTAGATACAGGAGCAGCAGCAAGTGTCATTTCAATGTCTTTATATAATGAACTCAAACAAATAATGAACATACAAGCATTGCCAGTACAGAATTGTCACATTATAAGTGCCACCGGTAACAAATCAAAGAACGTGAAATTTCATGCTCTAATTAACTTCACATTTTCAAATATACCACTCAATTACAGTTTTCTGGTAGTAGATAAATTAGTTATGCATTGCATATTAGGAATTGACTTTTTGAGTGAATATCAAGATATCATACATTTAGGAAAAGGGAAATGTCATTCAACCGTAAACCAACAACAACTGACAACAGGGTTAACACAGGGTAAAAACTTAAACAGTAAACTAGGTAAGTTTGAACAGTTACATTTTGTGTATCCACCAGCAACAAACATACGTGATTTAACTTTTAATGAAGCTGTATCTCATGGAATTAAACCTAATGATTTATATGAGAAATGCACAGAATCTGAATATCTGACGAAGGAACAACAACGTGAATTACTTGAAGTTTTGCAGCAATTTGCTGGAGAAACCTGGAATTATTAGAGGCTATACTTATGAGATGGATGTTAAACCACACAAAACATACTTTAGAACATATTATAATATTCCTTGGTCAAAGAAACCAGCAGTTTTGAAAGAAATTGAAAGAATGCAAGCTTGTGGTATCATTGAAAGGTAACATTCACCATATTGCAGTCCGATCCTAGCAGTGAATAAAGAGGATGGTAGTGTAAGGTTAGTGCTGGACGCACGAGAAATTAGCAAAGTCATAATCCCAATCAACACACGATCTATAAATTTGGAAGAACAACTTTTAAAGTTTCATAATGTACAGTATTTAACCAATATCGACCTCGCTCATCGTTTTGGCAGGTGAACCTCCATAAAAACAGCCGTAAATACACTGCATTTCTATGTGAGGGACGTAGTTGTCAATTTTGTGTTCTATCCTTTGGTCTACGAGTGAGTGCTGGAGTATTTATTGAAGCCTTAGATGCTGTTCTTGGACCACAATTGTTATCGCAAATCACAGTTTATGTTGACGACATTGTCATTGCCACCACTACTTGGGAAGAACATGTTCATCTTTTGAAGCAACTTCTGACTAAATTTTCTGATGCAGGTGTCATTATCAATTTATCAAAGACGAAATTAGGGAGGAGAGAAATCAAATTCCTTGGTCACATCATATCAACTGAAGGCATTTATCCAGACTCAAGAAAAATAAATGTAATTAAGAATTTTCCATCCCCACAGAATCGTAAACAATTCAAAGCCTTTCTTGGTCTATCTTCATTCTTCAGGAAATTTGTACCCTACCACCTTCTTAACAGTCCACATCTTCTATCTTTACTCAAAAGAAATAATGTTTGGAAATGGACAGAGTTCTGTCAGACAGATTTTGAAGCTATTAAGAATGCTGTAGTAAATGCACCGTTGTTATGTCATCCTGACATGGCGTCAGACATTTGCCTGGTAACAGATGCAAGTTCCTATGGGCTCGGAGCATTTTTATTCCAAATTCATGTAGAAAATGAACAAACAGTCATCAAACCTATCAGTTTTTCTAGCCGCACGCTCACTGAATGCGAAAACTCACACTCAGTGACCGAGCGCGAAACACTTGTCATAGTATGGGCATTTCGCAAGTTTCGCTACTTTCTATGGGGAAAACGTACTAAGCTTTATACTGATCATCAAGCTCTTTCTTTCCTGTTATCATGCAAGTTATTACATTCACGTCTTGCACGCTGGTGTGCATCACTACAAGAATATGATTTTGATATTATATACAGAAAAGGAGAATCCAACATTATAGCCGATGCACTATCTCGTTTGTCACAATGCCTACAAGAATTTTCAGACGTGACAGAACAAACATCAGATTTCAAAATTTTACTCATGTATGACGGTACATTTGCACCTTACTACAAAAACATGTGCAGGAAGTAAGCCGTATTGCAGGATAATGGTCCCAGGTGGATCCATATAAAGAATAAATTACGTGCAGCAACAGACCCACATCTTGAAAAATATTACACACATTACACAAAGAAGTACTATTTCACCGACGAAACCCTGACTCACAGCATTGGTGTGTTTGCTTACCTGAAGCGCATATTGATGATTTTATTTTATTTACACACGGAACTTGGGGACACTAGGGTGTAACCAAATGTACAGATAAGATTATACAATATTGCTATTTTCCAAATTTACGGCGAAGAGTATTGAGTAATACTAGGAAATGCATCATATGTCAGAAAGCCAAATATTCTAATCGCACAAGCACGAATGAATTGCATCAAATAATACCTAAGAGGCCATTACAGCCAATTTCTTTAGATATTGCAGGTCCCTATCCACAAGCACGTGTAGGAATGAAATACATCCTTGATGTTTTCACAAAGTATTTAAAATTATATGCTTTCGTTCAGTTTCTACCACTGCTATTACCAGACGTCTATTAATAAATTATTTTGTAAGAATAGAAAAACCTGAAGTTATGATCACAGATAATGCAGTACATTTTACCAGTTTAAAATGGAAGGCTTTTATTGAAGAACAGAATGTTAAACACATTTTAATTTCAAGATTTCACGCGGCAGAAAACCCGGAAGCAAGAACATTTCGAGAATTTTGCCTAGAATTTGCGCCTAGAACCGCACGGCCACAGAAAGGACAGATACCACATATATGCATAGTGACAATTATTGTACCACATGAAAAAAGGACACGTAAATCAGTTACAAACTACCGCGTGCTTACATTTTATTCTACACATAAACGGCACTGCAGATATTCTGATTTGGATTATAATATGTTCGATACCCTTGCCATCACTGGTGATGATGTGGCAAAAATGAATAGCGTAGATCTGCATGTCCCGCTGAGGTATCGGGACATCAATGCTGACAATGACCTTCTGAAAGGCTGTTTTCAGCTCAGCAATGATTTTGGGTTATTGCTGTACACCTTGTCTTTAAGAATAGCACCACAAAAGGAGTCTCATCAGATCCGGAGAATATGGCGGCCAATCGAGGCCTATGCCACTGGCCTCTGGGTACCCAAGAACCAGAATAAGGTGCCAAAGTGCTCCTCCAGGGTTACAAACACTCTCCTGATTCGATGGGGTCGAGCTCCATCTTGCATGAACCACTCTTGTCGATATCAGGTTCTTTGTGGATAATGGGGATAAAATCATTTTCCCAAACTACCGTTCGGTAGTCACCGTGCTATCAAGGAATACCGCACCGATTATTCAGTGGCTGGACATTGCACACCACAGTCACTTGTTGAGGGTGAAGAGACTTCAGGTTCTTGAAATACGGACTGCCAGTCCCCCAAATGCACCAGTCTTGCTTGCTGACGAACCCATGCAAATGAAAATGGGCTTCGTCGCCAAACCAAACCATGTATGAGCATACTAATTCCCATCATGCCCCGAGGCCAACCGCGCAGTTTCAATGTCCTAAAGCAATCCCGTTCAGAAGTTATGACTATTTTATGTCATATTGCTCAATAATTGTAACTCTTTATAATTAAGGTGATGACGGCCAATGATCTCTTCAGTGCAGATTCAAAAGAAGCACGAGTTCTTTTAGGAATCGCTGAGATGCCGCGAGTAATGAGCAGGGACGCTACATCAGTAGTGTGTGGTATAAGCTGAGAATTTGTGTCTGACGAGTTGTTTGTTGTGATGACGAATGTGTCAAGATGGAGTGGTGGTCAGCACATTTGCCCAGTAATCAGGAGACCCACATTCGAATCCTAGTCTGGCACTAGTTTTCAACTTGCCACATTGATATAAATCAATGATCAGTGGCAGGGAATGTCTTTAATTCCTGTGTCGTGACTCATAGTGGTTGCGGGGACAAACTGGTGTCTGTTCTTCCTGACAAGTCCGGAAGAACAGACACCACATACATATAATTTTATTGTGTTGATGCAGTCCTGGCCTGAGGAAGTAAAATAATTATCTTTTGGGACGTAATTACTTTCTTGGCCTGGCAACTCCCACTACTAGCTCCTCGCTCCCTAACTTTCACAAACTTTTAAATTAATAGACGTCTTATCTATAATAATGTTTACTTACAATATTGCTTTGCTCACATTAAATCCGAGGACGGAAAGTTTCAAAGCACCCCTGCCATTAAGAAGAATCAATAGCGGTGTCCGGCCGAAGGTTGCTAACCGCAACTAGGAGAATATTCGCAGCATTCCCACATAGAGAGAATGTCAAACCAAACGATGGAGAATGTGGTCGACAGACCTTTTACCTGCTTCTTAAAGTTGAATTCTCCAGCGTGAAAGCAATGGATTGCACTATGTTAAAAAGGGGGCAAGGCACGTAATCAAAGTTAATACTGATCAGAAGGACAACAAGAGGAATAAGTATCATTTGAGTACAAAAGTGCTGCAAAGAATCTGTGATATCCTGAATGCTCAAAAAATGTGAGAACGAATACAAGCCTAAAGAAACATTATACCTGTTAAAAACTCTTCAAAAAAGGAACTGCAAGGATGCCGCTTGTTTCTTGTCGAACAGTAATCGATGACTGTCAGGATAATAACCAGGACAGATGGATAACATTTCGATTTTTAGTTTCTCTGTTTCTAGTGGCCAAGTTTTTAATTGATGGAGCGCCGTAGCGCTTAAACTGTGTCAGTGACCAAATAATATCAGAATAGCGAATGAAGGAAAACCAATAGTAAAAAAGTGTTTGTATGGATGTCGTTGGCGAGTGGTTCTTTGCTGGGGGTATGGTGGAGGCAGGCCGATGTTGTAAAAGTATTTTGTTAATCATAAATAAGCGCTGTGCAGCGTGCCTTCAATAAGCAGGGGACGCCACTGTAAGCATCTCTCGGAGAGGCGGCCCCGTAGCAGGCGGTCTTGATATCGGTACTTTCGCGCTATCGGCAGTGACGGCGTCCCAGATTCGTGTGGCCGGAGTGAGTTGGATCAGTGTGCAGCCTAGTGGGAGACGGCGGTGTTGCCCAAGATGATGAATCCTGTACCAGTGGCTGCGGTGCTGCGTCTGGTGGCGTCAGTCCATCAGGTGGCGGCTTGATCACCGGCAGGCTCTTGACGGACTCGGTGCCTGAGTGACGGCGACTTGTGACTAGGCTGCCAAGCAGTGGTCCTTAGTTCACAACCCTGCATTGGCTTGCCGTCACACAGTGCAGATGGACAGATGGCATTAATGCAGCGCCCAGTTGTGCCGATCACCGGTTTATCTAGCCCGGAGGTGTACGGGGTGATTACATGGTGGTGGAGGAAGAAAATGTCATGTAAACAGAGGCTCTAAAATGCGTACCTTAAGAACCACTTGATATGTTTATTAATCTTTAATTATGAGTAGCAAATACATGTCGTGAGGAACTGTATCATCCATTCCAGCGAAGTCTACAGTTGCACATGATAAAATGTTAAGTTAACGTCTGTGTAAAAGATCTCAACTCGAAGCTTCCTATGGAAAGTAAGGGGGAATATCCATATAATTTATTTCAGTGAAAAACTCACCAAAATTCTTTAATGATTATACCGTTTTCGGCTGACTACTCATTATCAATACACCACAATTACATTCCGTTTCGTCGGCAAGTCAGAACATGTCTGGTCGTCAGACCACGCTAAGAGTCAGCATTTCCATGAGTCCATTGTATGTTGTGACGCATTTATTAAAGAACTTCAGTGAGCATTTTTAAGAGACAGACTTTACAGTTAAATGTCACATACCCACTCATGAACTCAAGCAATATCGTGGCAAACAAAAAAATCAGTCAATAAGCGGTTGGTAATGGCCGTAGAATTCCTTCTATCCACGTGCCTCACGTAAATCACACGTCTTCATGCTTGTAGAAGGCCTTGAACCGAAAAAGGGGGTCCTCAAACTGCGAGGAGAACTTGTTCTCATGTAATAACTGCGAAAATTGTCGTGCTCGTACCGAAATGTTACAACTAAATAAACGTCGTGAGCAACATTCGAAAACATGGGCCTAAAATAGTGGAACAACTGAAGACAATTGACTCACTTCAGCCACTAAAAGTGAAGTGTAAAAAGTTACGATCACTTTGTTGACTGTTTTCCATTTTTGGGAAACAGACTGAATGGGAAATGTGTGACAGTACACAGGGATACAGTAGCAAACCTTTAAAAATGTCAGAATAACATATGGAAATAGCTGTCGTAAAGATATGAACACAATTGTAGAATTTTACCTCTCCCTCCATTTCAAAACAAACGAAGATTGTAATCACTTTAACAACCGGTCACTTTACGCTGCGTGTGGCAACCAAAAATGGCTCCCACGAAGTTTCGTCTATCATTTAGAAATTTTTCTTATGAGTCCTAAATGAAATTTTTGATAGTAACAGTTTCAACAAATCATAGTGATTGCAGATGAAATTCTCTAAATGCACTCGATCTGAGGATATCAGCAACAGGATATGCTGGAAATATTGAACGTCCTAATGAAACGCGAGGAGACGATTTTCGGAATTAATATTTTACCTTTAAAATAGGTATGGTTTCGTCTTACTTCCAATTAATAGAACAAAATTCCAGTTCACTGTTTATGAACATACCCTGAGGGGTGAACCAAGAGCGTCGAAACATGTTTAGAATGTAATTAAAAGTGTAAATAATCGTGTTTGGACGTGGAAAATTTCCGATTACATTTTTTCGCTCATAATTATGAAACAGATTTAATAAGCGACTTTTGTTACAGTGCATGGAGCAATGCGGAAGTTTCACTGCAATGTAGATGTTTTTTATAGTGGTAAAACAAGATGTTATATGGTGAATTCCAACGAAAAGGTATGATTTATGCAATGAGAACTTTGATATGCTCGCAGACGTGGAAGTGTTTACTATTCTGTTAATTTTCGCGTACCGAGTTACCTTGTGATTGTCGATCTAAATGTCTGTCTGTTTATATCTATATGTGTTTGTCGAGCATATCTCTGAGGTTTTGGCGGATTTCTTGTTGATATTCACGGAAAGAGAAATTTTGTCGATTGCAAAACACGTAGATTTAACACATCGGATTTTACTAGCCTCATTAAATCTGCACTTATGGCATAGTTTACAACGCAAACTCCCTTCCTATAATAGAGGGTCTCGCAAAGAGGATGAGCGTAACAGAACTCCAACATGCTTTCAACTGTTTCATTAAACAGATGACTGATGGCTAACTCTCCACTGGCTAACGCAAACGCACAGATACTGCAGACGCAGTACCAACAAAATTACCTAAATCTGAGTAATTTTTGCCCTCAACTGTATCACGTGAGAGCAAGTATCATCTACATTTGGTGATTACGGATGAGGACGTGAGAGTTCTGTAGTCCTTTCGAGCGAAGTGGAAGACTTTTGCAGAGCTCATTATAGCTCGAAGCGCTGTGAAGAACTACTGGATGTTTACACAGCAGTCACGTACGCGGAGGAAGCTGAATATTCTACTTCAGACGTGTTTTTCTGCAAAAAGCATATCCACAGCTGAGTGTACCATTTCCTGGTAATGGCTTTTGTATTGGTGGAGTTCTTCATTTCTTTTGTGTGGAGGTTCTTTATAGCGCAGAATCACAACGTTCAATGGTAATAAACTGGTGTCCAGAATTAATGCAACAAACTGCTATTTCTCCGTCCTGTGTCTAATCCACGACATAATCATACTAAGTGTCAACGAGATGTAAGAACGGTCGTGTTCTTCACGGAAGATGGCATACCGTTCAACAGATAACCAAGCCAACGATGACGTCAGGGCACCTATGAAACGAGGTAGTGTTTGCCATGTAGCCCCAAATCCACGATCGCAGTGTACACAGACCCGGACGGTGCGGTATCGCGCAGAGAAGGTGCCTACCACACCCTTTGCGGTGGGGGGCCATAGAAAGAAAGGAAACAGGGCAGCCACGAACTGATTTGGCCCGTTAGCTTAATGTGAATCGTTCTGTTGTTTCTCGGATGTGGAGACAGTTTATAGAGACCGAAACTGTATCCCGATAACCAGCGGAGGGGTGACGACGTGTGGCGTCGGAAGAGAAGACTGTTATTTGGCTATAAGGGCACGATATTACAGCCTCACTACTGCACGGCAGCTGGCATGTGAACTCGCAGGATGGACTGGATGTGTTGTATCGAGGCAAACGGTATGCACAAGATTTAAGCAGAGTGTCGTTTATTATTAGAGATCTGCTGTATGTGTACCTCTGATGAGTCGTCACGGAAAAGAACGCCTAGTGTGGTGTCGTGAACGTACCACATGGACAGTCGAACAGTGGGCCAATGTTCTTTTCACAGATGAGTTCCGATTTGGTCTGGAGAGTGAATCTCGACGGATTCACATCTGGAGGGACCTTGGAACACGATTTCGGGACCTATATATTGTGGAAAGACCCCGTTATCGTGGCGAGTCCCTAATGATGCAGGCATGGATTATGTTCACCACACGAACCCAACTTTTCGAAGTTGTACTAGTGAATCGGCAACATTTAACTGATGTCAGGTATTGTGACGAGATCTTGGGACCTCATTTGCGGTTGTTGCGAGTTGCTGTGTGCCCAGACTTCGTACTGATGAACGATAATGTTCAACTTCATACAGCACGAAGGGTTGATGTTTTCTTGGAAACGAAAGATGTTGCACACATGGCGTTTCCTGCTCGCTCCCCCGATTTGAATCCCATAGAGCATGTCTGGCATACTCTTGGGTGACGTCTTGCATCACGTCAGCATCCACCAATCCCTCTCCAAGACTTGTGAGCAGCTCTGCAGGAAGAGTGGGCGTTACTGCCTCCACATGAGACTGATGACATCCTTTACAGCACGCTCCGTCGTTGTCAGGCCCGTATTGCTGCCAGAGGTGATCACACTCCATACTGGGCACATTAACCAATTATCGCAATATGTGTGCAAACCAGTTAAATTGGAAAGAACGAAGAACATCTTTGTCTACCGTTATGCATGTTCCAGGTGTTTGCGTTCTGTATTCATTACATTGTTTCTACTTTACTGTCGCCTGGTTATACTGTTTTGTGGCAAAATAAACGCATTCTTGCAAAATTTGCTTTTGTTCCTTTAATTTAGACCACCAGTGTATTTCGCACAACTTCTTGGGAAAAATTGGTTTTCAGTTCCGTTCGTTACACACACTCAGCAATTATCAGATTTATGGCTTATGTGGAGACCTCTCTGTTGCTGGTTCTAGTGTGAACATGATTAGTCTTACTCATCGATAACAAAAACTGCCACCTGTAGAGTCCGAGTCGTTAGTCGGTTTTTGTAGGTAGTAAATGATATCTGTAATCTTTTTTCATCTATGAAGCAGATTCATGTATGTTACCCGAATTTAGAAGAAATATCGGATCTTTATGAATGGACAATAATGTTACCACAGACATGTGACATTTATGCGGTACATTACCAACAATGAAAGGAACTGATAACCAAATTATGATCAGTACCCGGAAGTATTACTGCTTTGTGATTCTTGTGACCTGCAGTCCAAAGACTGGTTTGATGTCACTTTCCGCGTAAGTCAATTGTGTGGAAACTGTTCATTTCTTGTACATTAATGCTTACTATAGTCAAGCCGTGGCCACTCTCTAGAATAATTAGCTTCCACACGTTCCTTCTTATTTCCTGATGTACAACAGCATACTAAAAATTTCCTATCACTGTTAATTCTTCCATATTGTTACAACAGCTGGTGATGAATTAACTTTTCTTCAGCGTTACGAAAGTGACAGTGCACTCTTTTACGGAACTGGTGAAGGTAATCTATGGACAATTGTGATACATGTTAGAATATAATCATGTTCAACCAACAATATTTTTTTCTCTCGATTTCAAAGAGCACAATTTCTTGCTTCTTCTCATCGTTGGTGACGGTTCTTGTGCTACTCTTCAACAGCTTCTTTGGTGTGTGTAGCCCTGATGCAGAGGACAGAGCTGAAACAGTAATTTTCTAATTCATAATAATGTACGCTCCCTTTCTAGTACAGAAGAAACGGATTTCATTAGGTCAAGGAAATGCACAATCACACAAGCAACCTTTAAGGTTCTTGACTTGGCAGTATGGGGCATCCAATGCCTTCTGCTAAATACTTTGTGTACGACAGAGTTTCCAAAAAGCTTTATGTATTCATTAGGTGCTAGATGTTCTGGCTACCAACTCTATATGAGAAAATACTGCCCTAACATATTTCGAAATACAACAAAATCCTCAGTCTTCATAAGAATTAAAAGGAGAAAAAACTAGAGTGTTAGTCTAAAGGAATTTGTGTGTGTGTGTGTGTGTGTGTGTGTGTGTGTGTGTGTGTGTGTGTGTTTGTGCATTTTAGCAGAATTGTCAGAAAATATCTACGTATGATCCATATTTCTATATTTACGCCGTGACTTTCATATTTACACCAAATGCGTCAGCTCTTTCGTAAGAATAGTGGAATTACGGATGTTGTTAGGCAGTGAAACCTTTCAAATACAGTGGTGTCCAAAACTAAAGCAACAAACGGAAATTTTGCAAGGTTACGTACATTTTGACGCAACACATTATAAACAGGTGGTAATAAAGTGGAAACAGTGTGAAGAATACAGAAACTAAACAACTGTAACATGCATAACAGTAGACGAAAATGTTCTTCGCTCTTTTCCAAGTTGATGGATTTGCACACACATTCCTACAACTGCCTAATTGGCTCAGTGTGGGGTGTGACCGCCTTTGGCAGCAATACAGGCCAGACAGTGACGTGGCTTGCTATGAACGATGTCGTCAATCTCATGTTGAAGCAATAAGGCCCATTATTCCAGCAGAACGGCTCGCAAGTCGTGGTGACTGGTTGGTGGATGCTGAGGCGATGCAACCCGTGTCCCTAGTGCATCCCAAATATACTCTGCGGGATTCAAATCGGGAGAACGAGTAGGCCACGCAATGCACGCAGTATCATACGTTTCCAAGAAAACATCAACCTCCCGTGCTCTATGAAGTCGAACATTATCGTCCATCAGTACGAAGTCTGTGCGCACAGGATCTTGAAACAACAGCAAATGAGGTCCCAAGATCTCGTCACGAATCCTGATATCGTTTAAATGTTGACGATTCATCCGTACAATTTCGTTAAGAAGGATTCGTGTGCTAAACATAATCGCTGCCCACATCATTACTGATCGGGCACGATATCGGTCTCTCTCCACAGTTTTTGGGTCCCGAAATCGTGTTCCACATTCCTTCCAGGTGCGAATCCGTCGAGAATCACTCTCCAGAGCATATCGGAACTCATCTGTGAAACGAACATTGTCCGACTGTTCGACCGTCCGTGTGGAATGTTCACGACACCACTCTAGACGATAATGTATTGTCCTTGGAGAAGTCCCGACAAACTATAATCAAAAGCGGCAAGTCTTGTATGGAGCAATGATACAAGAGCATTGATATATTTTCCATCTTAAATTGTGAACACAGAAGAACGATGATTTATATTATTTCACACGATATATGAAAGAAAAAAATAGGAGAGTTTGCGAGTGTAATTCATTAGTCTGTTCTATCAAAATCGTAGTACTTACTAACGAAGGAAAATATTTTATGTCTCCCAACTGGTTGGCGTTGGAAGTTACTAACCATTACGATAGCGGCAGTATTAAGAAGCAGAAACGAATAAAATTCACGGAAGTCAAATGAAAAACCGCAAAGAAGACAGAGCAACATCGACGCTACACAGCTGTAAAGCGACATCTGTGCATAGAAAGTGTCAGAAGGACGCAATCTTATCCACGACTTTGGGATGCGACTATATTCTGCAAACGACATTTCAGTCTTGTTGCAGAACTCCATAGTTTGTGAAATTCTTTTTAAAATTATTCACTGTCCTGCACAATCATTTTCTCATGATAGCTGTTGACGGCTGAAACATGTCACTACCATTTGAAACGATGTGTGAATGTGGCTGGTAATAAATTATTTTTGAGAAGAATGTCATTCAGGCAGAGAAGTAGGACGAATCGACATTCTCTGAAATTATTGACACATCGAACTAGAATGAACAAGTGGTAACACTGTTAGTGCTTCTAGCTGTAAGAACGCTTATTTAGCTAACAGAGTGTAAAGGTGTAGTTATACGGAGCCTATATAAATATTTTTTTCTCCTTCTATTATTACGTTTTATACATCATATTTCGTAATAAATGTCACTACATTCAACTATTACAATACATCTGTCTCAAGTGTTTCATTGTATCATTACAGATTTTTGTTATGAGCGACTTTGTTTCGACTATCGACTCTGAACTATCGATTCGTTGGTTCAGTACCGAGAGAAGAGGGTTGGTGACGCCACTGTGTACTTATTAAAAAAAGAAAAAAAAAAGAAGCACGCTGTGTTGTATAGGTTCCGGAGATGACAGCCAACGAAGTCTTGCTCTGAAATGAAATGGCAACCCCGACCGTCATTCCTGGCTGTCGGGCCGTATAGCGTATGTCATTATTACATGTCTGTCGGGGTGTCTCCAGACTTTCATTGACTGGATGATGATGATGATGTTCGGTTTATGGGGCGCTCAACTGCCCGGTCATCCGCACCCGTGATTGACTGGAGCAGAAATGCCTTCAGTGATGAGTCCCGCTTTGAAATGGACTCGATGACCAACAAAGATGTGTCTGGAGACGCCCCGTACAGGGGTGGGACAACAACCTGACTCGCTCGCCACACGGCCCGACAACCAGAAGTCTGGGGTGTCATTCCCTTTCATATCAAAATGCCTTTGGTTGTGAACCGTGGCACCCTTACAGCACAACAGTTCGTCAACGTTACTGTAAGCCCCATTTTGTTGCACTTCGTGGCAAGCCATCCTGTGTTTACATTTCTGAAAGGTAATACCCGCTTGCGCACGGCAAGAGTTTCTACTGCTTGTCTTTGTGCTTGAGGCCAGCAAGTCGCCGGATCTCTTCCCAGTTGAGAATGTCTGGCGCTCTATGTGTAGGGCTCTACAGGCAGCTTCCGTGTTTGACGATCTAACGTTTTGAAGATCTAACACCCTCACTGGATAGAATTTAGCACGATATCCTTCAGGAGGACATCCAGAAGTCTGTCAATCAATGCCAAGTCGAGCAACTACTTGCGTAAGAATCATAGGTGGATGAACACGTTATTGACTTGCTCAATTTTTTAAGTTCTGTCTCTTCAATAAATCATTCAGTTTCACTGTGCACGTACATCACTCCTACCGATTTCCGTCCCATTGGAATAATTCCTTCGTGTAGCGCTTTTTGTTTTATTTTTTTGTATTTGTCCCATAAACTTAACAGATTCATCGCTTTTTATTCTCTAAGCACGTTATTATGTTTTCCTTTTAGGATTACTATTGCCAAATACAAATACTAATAGGAGGCTGAAAGAGATGAAAGTTCTGTTATGCTCAGTCGGTGAAATTACAATTCTATCCCTTAAATAATCACGTTCTAGTGTTCACAACTGTCTTTATCTCGGCAAGACATATTTGTAAGGAACGTCTAACAAAGACTGGACGTGCAAAAAGCAGTGATGTTAATATACGACGTAACTCTGAGAAACAGCATAATTAAGTTTCATACACGTCTTTCCCGCTTCTTTATTCTGTGGCTGCAAGAAGTAACCGGGCTATAATAGGTCTTTACAGATGAATATGACGTCACCATGACTAATTGCGGTCGCCAGTCGTAAGTGGTTGGCGCAGCGTTGTGTGTGCTGTTAAGAACAAAAAAGAAGCGCCGGGGGGGGGGGGGGGGGGGGGGTCGGGGCGCTTTCTGGGCTGACTGTCAGTTCGCGACCTTCACGACACTATACGGCGTTTCTTCCGCTCGGTCGTAGCTAATGGTATTTCCAGATCCGCTTTTATTACAAAGCAGTAGAATATACTAAGTGAAGGGAAAGAATAGTTTGTAACGCTCGCTTAATCGTATGTTCAGTAAGTATCGTTTACGTAAATCTGTAACCGTGGACAATTCTGATACACATCCACACTTCTCCTTTTCTTTATAGTGTGTAGTACAATAAAGCAGAAACCGTTTACGAAGATAAGGATATTCCTTCATACTCTTATCTCGGACACTAAGACCACAGTATCAATCGCACAACTGTAGTCAACTCATGCAAATAGCTGAATGTAGCCATTTGTGCTAACATGAAATGGAATGACTTTATATTTTCAGTTGCAGATAAAACGTTTAGCAGACTTCGGTTCATTGGTAGGATACTCTACAAAGGCGATCAGTCTAAAATGCAGATTTCTTACAGAACAGTCTAGAATATTGCTAAAGTGTGTGGGAACCACACCAGATGTGATCAAAATGGGGTATTGAAGGGGTACAGTGAAGGACTATGAGAATGCTAAGAGGTCTGTGTCTCGTGTGAAAGAGGTACGAAAATGCTGACAAGCCTTAACGAGCAGAAGCTTAAGGGAACCCTTCAATAGTCCATTGCTAGTCTGCTTGTAAAGTTGCATCAACCAGGGTTAAGTGCGAATTCAAGGAGTGTATGTTAGTCCCCGAAGTACGTTAGTTTAATTACAGTTCACACAGAGATGTTTAAGCTGTAATTGTGCCAGCACTCTACGGCATGTTTGTTTTGAGAGAAATAAATATCTCGAAAACGACGCATCGTCCGGAAAAAAACACCAGTCCGTCGTAGACGGTGCCAACTTCGTATTTTCTTTCGAGAATACGCGTCCAGCCATCCAGATTTAAGTTTTCCGTGATTTCCCTAAATCGCTCCACGCAAATGCCGGGATGGTTCCTTTGGGAGGAAACGGCCGATTCCCTTCTCCATGATTGACACGATCCGACCTTGTGGTCCGTCTCTCATAATCTCGCTGGAAGGGTGGCTAGGAGTTGGCCAGGTTGTACCACAGACAGATTCCCCTTTACTAACATTATCTTTTCATCTAGAACATTTTTTAGTGCGACCCAGCTTTCGAAATATTTAGCTGTCTAAAATTAAAACGAACACCACGTAAATGCGACTGAAACGGGATGAACCCCTAATATTTTAAACAGTGGTAAGGACCCACTGCCAAGCATTCACAGTGTTTTGCAGAGTGTGGGTGTAGATGCAGATCTACGTGGAGGGGGCTGTGGAGGAGCATTGTAAAACTGCAATCTATTGTCCAATACCAACAACCCGCTTAACTTGCATGGTTAAGGAATGGTAGTCACGAAGTACACACAAAAAACAGCGTGAAGTGATGGTAAGATATATTCGAGTTCCACGCACTCTTCAGATAGATCCATTCAGAAACAATTAGGCAACAGTGAGCCGTTTTAGTGTAAATGACTTCTCGCTCTTTCGAAAGAACAGCAGAGGTAATCGTCCCATCCAAAGGAAATCCCAGTTATAGTGCACGAAAAGTCTGAGTCTAAGGCTTCCAGACTGTAAATGTAGCCCAATCGGGAGAGTATACGAGAAAGATGCCGACGCTGAATGTTAATTCGTTACGCAACTGAGCGGCGGAGCCGCTATCGTAGCCCACCGGCTTTTACGGCACCAACTTCCACAGTGTCCCTAATAAACTGCACAACTTTATAGACGACTGCCTCTAGGCTCTTGCTGCTGAACCACGCCAGCATCAAATGAGGAGCTGGCAGATCATGGGACGGGGTCGCAATGTTGTCGTCTGAGCTCAACATGGCGCCCTTCTGCTCTGGCGCCGTTACAACACGGCGTGATCGTCGCTCTTAAAGAAGACTGTACGTATTGTTATTGTCATCGGAAGGACGGCTTGGACACGGCTTGGTACTCTGTGACATGTATCATCGTGCCCTGTGGATTGTCCTCCACTGTAAGCTCTACACAAACATTTTCAGGCTTTATATGATGAAGGCTTTCGCGACCGGATGTCTGGTGAGTCTGAAGTGCAGTGCAATTCACAATGTGAAATAAATAAAATTCTTGCCGACGTTTCTGGCGATTCTGAGGTGTCTCCTTGAAGACGATTTTAGTATAGGTTCCTGACTGAGTAACCCTATTTATTGCGACACAGTTTGTTTCTCACGTGGCAACAAATGATCTTCAAAGACGACAGTAGAAGATGCCCATCCAGAGGAATAAGGGCGGTTAAATTGCTTATTATGATGATTGACTCAACAACGACTCCGCAGTCTGCTAGCAGAGTCCTTACTTTCGTCTCCACTGACGATATGTCTGTAGTGAGAGTTTCTGTGGTTGCTGTGCCATGTTAAGGAGATGTGAGGTGGAAAGACAGGGGCTGCTCGTTCCATCGGAAATCATGTATCTACATGCGAAATGTGTGAGGAACCTAGTATACAGTCGGCCCAATACAGTAAGCAGATTTCGAGCCTCTAAGGTACTCGTATATTCAGGGTTCGGTGCTCAGTCGTATAACATATTATTCTCACACAGTAGTAAAATTTTGCTCTAACTGGAAGAAAATGAGGCTATTTTCGTGGAAAAATTAACGTGTTTTCCAATAGCTAGGGATAAAAGTAAGCTATGTATAGGATGGAAGTATTTTTAACCAGATTCAATTAAAATATTAGTTGCGTACTTCTTCCACCTGACATTTCGAGTGTGCAGTGCTCATTATATGAAAGCGATAGTGAGTGTAATGAACACGTGGAAAATAGTGAAGCACATGAATGGAAGGCTTAGATATGTTCCGAGAATTCTGAGCAATGGCGTATTTTAAGGAAAACATCACACAGAACACGATAGTGCGACCTGTCCTTGAGAGCGGCTCACGTATTAGGCGATCCTTATGAAGTATTTTCGTGTAGTATGCTACGTACTACTTCCAGCCGTTCTTTATTTATTCCACAGAAAGGCAGTTTCCTTATAATTTTGGTATTTATCTCATTATGTACGACCGACGTGAAACCATACCGTCTCATGTTCAGAGTGTGTTTGATACGAATTGGCAAACTGTGTGGTAGTCACACCCTATCTGCCATCCTTGATGGAACGAGAGTTTGGCTACTAACGTAATCGATTTATGAACCAAACTTGGCAAGCACCTGAACATGAGACAGTATTGTCACGTCGAAATCACAACCAATATAAATCCGAAGGCAGAGTCGTTGATAAACTTAGAACTGACAGCTCGTTTATTATTATCACCAACGCACAGCCTGAACAGTACTGACCTACTCGGCGGAGAGTGCGGCTATTTGTCCATATATCGAATATTCCAGAATATACAGACATACAGTATTTCAAGAAACTCGCAGATGGGTCAAATAATAAATTGCTTGATTTAATGCCTGAACTGACGAACCACAACACACCAGCCAGCGACGCTAACCACTATGTCACACTGCAAGCATTACAGACAAATTTGGCCTGAAATTGATTGAACCTATATCTCATAAACATAAAAATAAAATAAAAAATACACCTTAAAAGTAGGTCTAAGAGTAGACGAGGGAAAAATTCAGAATCGGCTCGATTTTTCCCGTTGGGCAAAAACACGGAAGTTTCCTTTATTTTACCTTTATAATACTCACCACGTATTGTCCCCTGAGTAACCACCACAATGTTTAGCGCTGTCAAATTTTATATTCGTGTTTAGATGTAGAAAATAGTTTCGCAAAAATCTAGGAAGAAGCTAAATGTGGGACCGAAGTTCTTCAATATCGTAAAGTTGCACGTTATCCATCACATCAGAGAGCCGAAACTGAGCTGTGGCGACTGGTGTAGGGCTATTCTCTCACTAATTTTTAAAATTAGTTATATATTTTGATAGCGAACATTAGCGTACGTTAAATCAGTTAAATCATAATAGCAGGTCTTCCGTGAGTTCATTTATTTCTTCCTTATAAAGACGTATCTCCTTCAAAACATCAGCAGATAAAAACTGATGAGTGTTAGCATTTCAGAAGAATGCTCACTCCCATGCGGAATAACACACGTTTACTTTATTTCGACGTATAGAACCGAACATTAATTAGTGAGGGTGTCCACGAAAGACTTAATGTTTTCTCATAGTGTGTCGTGATCTGAAGCGTTAGGCATTCTGTTCCTTGCGATAAAAATGAAAGCCTGTAGAGATTTAGTCACTTTTTAATTTCTCAAAATTAAGTACATAAACATTTAGTACATTAATCATAGCATGGAAAATTCTAAAAAAATAAAGACTCAGTTAACACGTGAAAAAACATTTTTCAATACTGAAAGCTCATTTACTTGAAATAAAAATTTACTAACATTTTTCACCATTTTCACACTAAGAGGTTCTTTATTATCTCCTCATAGCGTACAACAATCTACAATTTCCCCTTTCCTGTTTCTAACGGCACTCTCACGTGTTCCATTGAACTTTCAGACATATGTAAAGCCTTTCTGATCGCCTCTTAGAGTGAATTTATTGATGATGTCATAGATATTTACCCTTAAACTGACGAATGATTACCCTTACTAGGAATAGAATTGTGAGGCCTAACACATGGAAAGTTGCATTTCAACATACTGCGTGTGATACAGTTAGAGTTCAAAGCCGTAACTTCAGTTAGAGCTGCGTCTGAATATTAGCTGTCTGATGCAAACACCAGATGAAAGGAATATTTCTCAGTGGATTACGGGAACGAGTGGAATACTTTCGGACACAGCCGAAAGTGTCATAGCAAACTGCTGTAAAATCGTGTATTCTGCACTTCGTGGGATCTAAGTAATGCACACATAAACTGAAAGTAGACTGAGGAACGAAATCTGACCTAAGTTTGTGGTAATCAACTTTCCTAAAAAGTATGTTCGTGTGAATGTCAGTAATTTCATTTAGCACGAAGCCTGTATTATTATCGCTCTGATCCCTTAGGTTTCACATTGCGTCGCTCCTTTCCCCGAATTTATTTGCAGTTGGACAAAGCATCTAAAATCATGGATAAAAGAGCATCGAACAATGCATATGCTCGTGAAGAAATTCGAATTCCTTGTTACACAGTTGAAATAACAGCACAAGATAAAACTTGGAATTACAGCGGCGTAATAAGTGGCTACAACCTTGACGTTATCAACAACGCTTCTATGCGGAAGCCGCTCTCCTTGACCTTAGTGAGAGTGCAGTGCATAACAGTGGCAAAGGGCTGCCTTTGACGCCGCTGTTAACAGAGGGAAACTAGCAGAGCTGCTCGTGGCATACCATACTAGCGGGGCATTGTGTCACGGAGGTTATTAGCCGGAAGCAGCTAGCGGCTCCACTGAACAGGTAGTGGCAAAAGCATAACGTATGCGAGGTGCCGGGGCTAGCAGTGTATTTAACACTAAATTCTTCTAGAATCTACATATGTAAATGATGCTCTAAGCCCCCCCTATTCTAACTCCGACTTTTGCTGTTGCACAAGGATTAAAAAAAAATACGCGAACTGACTCTAATCAACCCTGCCAGTGGAGTAGAAGAGATTTTGGCACCTGCAATAATTTAATTTGATAAATAAGTTAAATAAACGAAGGTTTCATTAACATAGTGAGGAATGATAGGGTTGCTCTACCGATTAACAGCATGAAAGTTCTGTCCAAAATAACAATATGATTTATTAAGACTAAACACAAAATAATAAACAAAAACACATGAAACATTTACAATACATCAAATTGGCTCAAATTGGATACTCAAACAAACGCTGTGAATGTGAAGTTGTCCCTAAACTAGATTGTGAGAATAATGACGAAGTGGTATGTGGAGCCAATTCCTTGCAACTCAAATCTTAAGAGAAAACACATAGCCAACCCAACATTAATTGTTGCTACCCAAGACAGAACAAAGTTAGAAAAAGACGAACAGGCGCGCTCTGCTGAGCTCTGATTATCACCTAGGAAAATCCCTGTCTGCCGTGCTGCGGACATACCTTACCAATCTGTCTTCTTAACTGTAAGAACACGATTTGGCATACCGGAGGCGATGGCTGGTTGTTTCGACGTCCTCGACCGAAAGGCGAGAGCCGACTATTAGAGCACCCGTACAGGCCGAACACACAACATTCCCGCCCCCACGACAGTGCTCGTGGTTAAACGTTCCAATCAGCAACTCGAAAACCGGCGGAAAATTCCACTCTATTGCCAGAGCACTACCATTCCACCAATGGAGATTCTTGGCGCCAATTTCTGCGCTGATTTTGCTACGTCACGGAGCTATGCCCTGAGCAAGCCTATCACAGTTAGTATTTTGCAGAAAGCGCGGGAATTTTGCCGCCACAACTGCCTGGGTACGCAAGTCATTCCCACGCCTCGCTGGTAGCCCGCCAGAAAGTGTTTTCGCTAAGTTTCTGCGAAGTAACGGAACCTCTAGCCCAGCCGCTACTTCAGACCCCTCCAGGCGTGTCTTTTGACAATGTCGGCGTCTGCAAAGCATTCACTCGACTTCCTCACACCCGTCGGCTTAACCCTTTCCAGATCAGGAGAGCCCGCCTGTCACCGGACCACCTGGGTGACGAGAGACGCTGCGTGGGAAGTCCGCGTGTGAAGGAATAGCGACTTTTCACTGCATGCAATTAGAGAGGAAAATCGTAAGATAGAAATATGAGAGGGGGCTCATGCCACCTTTCACGTGTCACACCAGTAAACCGAGCTCATTGATCTCCGATAATATTCATAAACTTGCTTCGCAAATCCATATCTTTCCTCTTGTGGAATAAAGGCAGCTGAATAGATTCAGTGACATAGAAGGCGAAGAAAAGTAACATTTAGACTCGTGACCAAGTGGTACTCAACCTGCGAAACTCAAGTACGTTCTTGTATTTGTGCGTATACGTACTGTACAACTACTTATACTCGTACATCTCACAGTTAATAAAATATTCCCCACTACTACGCCCGTGGTCGGATGGATTTCGCAATGAAACCCAGTGTTTCGTACCCACTTGCGGAGAACATTTACAAGGGGGAACGAAGCGACTTTGATTGTCCGTTTCACACCCTGTCTCCCTACAGACTGCAACAAAATTCCATTTACACGAGCTTCTACATAGTGGCATGAAGGCTCATGTTTTCAGAGCCAGAGAGCAATCTGCCATTCTCAGCTGCTGTCATTCGCTATTGCTATCATCCTTAGTGAAAGACTAGTACACATCTTAAGCACCGGGATCTAGGTGTTATTCATATTCACCCTCTCCTCCTTCCTATTGAAACTCCTGGTGGTGTTCAAAAATCTCTCTCACTTCCCTGTACAACCCTTGGTGATACACGCTTGTGGCTGCCAGTACTTGCGTCCTATCAAAATGAATGTGTAGTCTCCTGGCTGCAAACCACGTTCCGCAACAGCTGAGCTCTCAATCTCTCCACGTCTACTTTTGCCCCTGTATTCTTATAGTTGTTTGTTGGAGGATACAGCAGCTAACATCTGCGAACCAGAGCTGTCTGACGCGGAATTAAAAGACATCACCGATTTGCTTAAGAATGATTATTCGTCCGCTGAAGTAAAAGAAGCGTTAAGATCAAGTCGGAAAAGTCTTAGTAATGCACAAGAGCCTGTGAAATCAAAAGCATTCCTGCCTTTCGCTAAGGACACAACTGACCACACAGAAAAAAAGCTCTTGAATAAACGGAACATCGCGGTAGTCTACAGACCCTCCCGGAAAACGCAGGATCATCAAAATTGGCCAAGGATGATCGCAAACTGCTTGAAGAAACAGTAATTTCTAGGATTTCAAGTAGTTGTCAGGAGGTGTACGTGGATTCTACAAAAAGAACGGCCAAGAAATGATTAGAAGTAAACAGGGACAGCTATAGAAGAGGGAAGATCGAGAGATCAACTGTTGCGGAACACACATTTCAGCCAGAAGACCGCCACAATCAGCCCAGAAACTTCAATAGGAAGAAGGAGGGAGCGAAATTGAATATCTGCATCCCAATGCTGAAGAAGATGTGTGTTAGTCTTCCAATGTGGGATGATAGCAACAGCTGACTACGGTGACCAACGACCAATTAAGCTCGGGTCCTGAAAAACTGAGATGTCATGTCATTACGATGGGGTACGCGCAAACGGAATTTTGTTGCGATGTGTGAATCGAACAAAGTAGCTACGCCCCCTTGAAAATATCCTCCGCAGATCTGAACGAAAAGTTCGGTTTTAATATGAAATCCCCCCCGACCACGGCAGAGTAGCCTGGAATATTTTATTTAGTGCGAAATTTCTAGGAATGAAAGTTCACATTGTACAATTACATCTATCTGTAAATTCTGCAGGCCGCCTGATGGAGTTTAGTACATGGCCTCAGCAGCAATTTGAATATGATTAATAGGCTTAGGTGAAGTTAATCATCGCACGCTTTCAGCATTTACCAATTCAACATCTGTCGAAACATTGGCAATTCAGTTGCTTTAGTGTTTTTTGATGACGCTGCCTAATAGGGAAAATTATTTTATTGAATAGGATAAAAGAGCAGAGCTGTTAGCGTGATGCCTAGGCATCATTAAGCGAGGTAAGTTTCTCTGTTACTGGAATCCATTTTAACTTTTACAGTGGAAATATGACAATATCGCGCGAGCTTAAAACATGTTCCATAATTCCACAACAGACTGACGTATAGGCGTATAATCTGTCCGACGAACCTTCTTGAAACCAAAAATCAAAAGCCACCTTCCAGAAGCCGTAAATCATTTTACAATCTTGTGCGACGAAACAGTATCGGACGAGTAAATCCAGTATTTACACCTTATACATCTACATAAACACTCCTCGAGCCATCGTACGGTGCGTAGCGGAGGGTGCCCTGTACTGCGACTACACATTTCCTTCTCTTATCCTCTTCCATAGAGAGGGATAAACGAGAGTCTAAATGCCTACGTATGAATCCTAATTTGTCTGATCGTATCTTCGTGGTCCTTACAATAAATGTACGTTGGCGGTGGTAGAATTATTCTGCAGCCAGTTTCAAATGCCGGTTCTCTACGTTTTCTTAATGGCGTTCCCCGAAAACATCGTCGCCTTCCCTCCATGGATTCCCATTTGAGTTCCCGAAGCATCTTCGTAATACTTGCGCGTTGTTCGAACCTATCGGTAACAAATCTGCCAGCCCACATTTGAATTGCTTCGATGTCTTATAATCTGACCTGTTGCAGATCGCGAACATTCGAGCAGTACTTAAGAACAGGTTGCACCAGTACGGTCTCTTTTACAGGTGAATCATGTCGACCATTCACCTTCGCTTTTAAAATCCTTACATGCTCGTTCCATTTCATATAGTTTTGCAACGTTATGTTTAGATATTTAATTGACGTGACTGCGTCAAAAAGAGCGTTAGTAATGCTGCATTCAAACATAACGGGTTTGTTTTCCCTATTCATCCGCACGTTTTTCTATATTTAGGACTATCTGCCATTCATCACACCAACTAGCTACAGTTACTCTATGACGACACTTTCCCGTACAGCACAGCGTCACGAGCAGAGTGCTAAACTTCCCCGGGACACTAGTCATGAACAGTCGCCGACGAGGACAGCTTGCTGGGTTTTATTACCTAAGAAGTCTTCGAGCCACCCACGTACCCGGGAACCTATTCCACACGCTGGTAACTTTGTTAAAAGTTTGCAGCGGGGCACCGATTCAGATACTTTTTATAGCTGCCAGATACCATTCATCCGTAGATCGCAGTATGTCATGTGGGAAAACGCAATCTGACTTTCTAGAACTGTGCTGTCTCGTGGGCAGAAGCTCTCCCGCCTCAAGGAAATTTATTACATTCCAACTGAAAATACTTTCAAGATATGAGCCAGACCGATGTTAAGGATATTGGTCTGTACTTCTGTGGGTGTGTTCTTTTACCCTTCTTATATACGCGGAGAGATCTACATTTTTTTCCAGTTGCTTTGGCGAGGGACTCGCAATAAATGCAAGCTAAGTAAAGGGAGGAGGAGGATATTAGTGTTTAACGTCCCGTCGACAACGAGGTCATTAGAGACGGGGCGCAAGCTCGGGTGAGGGAAAGATGGGGAAGGAAATTGGCCGTGCCCTTTCAAAGGAACCATCCCGGCATTTGCCTGAAGCGATTTAGGGAAATCACGGAAAACCTAAATCAGGATGGCCGGAGACGGGATTGAACCGTCGTCCTCCCGAATGCGAGTCCAGTGTGGTAACCACTGCGCCACCTCGCTCGGTTAAAGTAAGGGGAAAATGCCTTAGGGCACACTTTGTAAAACGGAACTGTGATTCTATCCGGACCTGGTGACTTACTTGTTTTCAACTCTTTCAGGTGTTTGTCTACGCCAGGGATTGCTGAGTCGTTCGCAAGGGATTCAGTGCGATGGTCAAGCAACAGTAAGTTTCTACAATTCTCCGACGCAGCTGATTTTTTAAACGGGACATTTAAGCTTCGGCTTTCATTTTGCTATCTTGTAGTGCAACATCAGACTGGTGAACGAGAGGTTGGGTAGAAACAAAGACTGGCTTAGCTATTTTACATAGTACCAAAGGTTTCTCGGGTTCTCGGCTATGCTTTTCTGCTAAGGTACGACGGTGATAGCAATAGTATGTTTCGGGTTGGATTGTTTTGGGGGAGGAGACCCGACAGAGAGGTCATCGGTCTCGTCGGATTGGGGAAGGACGGGGAAGGAAGTCGGCCGTGCCCTTTCAAAGGAACCATCCCGGCATTTGCCTGAAGCGATTTAGGGAAATCACGGAAAACCTAAATCAGGATGGCCGGAGACGGGATTGAACCGTCGTCCTCCCGAATGCGAGTCCAGTGTGGTAACCACTGCGCCACCTCGCTCGGTTAAAGTAAGGGGAAAATGCCTTAGGGCACACTTTGTAAAACGGAACTGTGATTCTATCCGGACCTGGTGACTTACTTGTTTTCAACTCTTTCAGGTGTTTGTCTACGCCAGGGATTGCTGAGTCGTTCGCAAGGGATTCAGTGCGATGGTCAAGCAACAGTAAGTTTCTACAATTCTCCGACGCAGCTGATTTTTTAAACGGGACATTTAAGCTTCGGCTTTCATTTTGCTATCTTGTAGTGCAACATCAGACTGGTGAACGAGAGGTTGGGTAGAAACAAAGACTGGCTTAGCTATTTTACATAGTACCAAAGGTTTCTCGGGTTCTCGGCTATGCTTTTCTGCTAAGGTACGACGGTGATAGCAATAGTATGTTTCGGGTTGGATTGTTTTGGGGGAGGAGACCCGACAGAGAGGTCATCGGTCTCGTCGGATTGGGGAAGGACGGGGAAGGAAGTCGGCCGTGCCCTTTCAAAGGAACCATCCCGGCATTTGCCTGGAGCGATGTAGGGAAATCACGGAAAAGCTGAATCAAGATGGCCGGACACGGGATTGAACCGTCGTCCTCCAGAATGCGAGTCCACTGTGCTAACCACTGCGCCACCTCACTCGGTGTTGTGTATGTTTCGAGCATATACCTTTTTACAAACGTAAATTCTCCACTAACCTTTGCCTGTCATCATTTGCGCATTCTCTTTTGAACCTAGAGTGCAAAAACGTTTGCTTCCTCACCAGTTTCCGAATTTCATTGGTAATCCACGATAGCTCTTTTCCGTCGTTAATTCATTTAATAGGCAAATATTGCTCCAGCTCACGATTTACAGTCCGTTTAAGCTTTACCCGTAATTCACCTACCTTCCCCACAATGGAATTAAGTGATGTCAATTCATTGTCTAAATGAGACGCTAACAACTGCTTACGTGCTCTTTCGTCTATAAGATTCGTAGCGCAACCTCAACCAGATTGTTGCTGTGAATTTTCACCGATTATAGGCAAATTTTTTCGCTAATGTATGACAATGGGAGTTGTTGTATATTTTGCGAATCGAACTTTTTGTAAGCACAGGAATCTCCACTAACTTTTACCTGTTGACATTTCTGCTTTCACTTTTTAACCGACAGTGCAACGCTCTGCTTTCTGGGAATTTTCCGAATTTTGTTACTAAACCACGGTATCATCCGTTCTTAATCCACTTGCTCGGCGCATCCTTTTCCTGAGCAATATTTGCTATTGGTCTAAACTTTATCCATAATTCTTCTACTTCCATCATTTTGTACTAAACGGTTCTAGAATATAGGACATTGGTGCTCGCGTTGGTCGAGATCCAATGACTGTTAGCAGAATATGGAATCGGTGGGTTCAGGAGGGTAATACGGAACGCCGTGCTGGATCCCAACGGCCTCGTATTACTAGCAATCGAGATGACAGGCATCTTATGCGCATGGCTGTAACGGATCGTGCAGCCACGTCTCGATCCCTGAGGCATCAGATGGGGACGTTAGCAAGACAACAACCATCTGCACGAACAGTTCGACGACGTTTGCAGCAGCATGGACTGTCAGCTCGGAGGCCATGCCTGCGATTACCCTTGAAGCTGAATCACAGACAGGAGCGCCTGCGATGGTGTACTCAACGACGAACCTGGGTGCACGAATGGCAAAACGTCATTTTTTCGGATGAATCCAGGTTCTTTTTACAGCATCATAATGGATGCATCCGTGTTTGGCGACATCGTGATGAACGCACATTGGAAGCGTGTATTCGTCATCGCCATACGGGCGTATCACGCGGCGTGATCGTGTAGGGTGCCATTGGTTACACGTGTAGGTCACCTCTTGTTCACATTGACGGCACTTTGAACAGTGGACGTTACATTACAGATGTGTTAGGACCCTTGGCTCTACCCTTCATTTTCACTGCGAAACTCTACATTTCAGCAGGATAATGCACGACCGCATGTTGCAGGTCCTATACGGGCCTTTCTGGATACGGAAAATGTTGGGCTGCTGCCGTGGCTAGCACATTCTCCAGATGTCTCACCAATTGAAAACGCCTGGTCAATGGTGGCAGAGCAACTGGCTCGTCACAATACGCCAGTCACTACTCTTGATGAAATGTGGTATCGTGCTGGAGCTGCATGGGCAGCTGTACCTGTACACGCCATCCCAGCTCTGTTTGACTCGATGCCCAGGCGTATCAAGGCCGTTATCACGGCCAGAGGTGGTTGTTCTGGGTACTGATTTCTCAGGATCTATGCACCCAAATTGCTTGAAAATGTAATCACATGTCAGTTCTAGTATAATATATTTGTCTAATTAATCTGCATTTCTTCTTGGTGTAGCAATTTAATGGCCAGTAGTGCAATTTGTATTCCAGGTACCTGTGTTGTTGTATGCCCAGGATGTTTATTTCTTTAAATGAAAAGCCGCTCCAGTTGCTCAACTTCGAATGTGGATTGAAGAACTTCTAATTAAGCGAACGGAGAGGCTCATCTTTAATTGAATCGACAGTTGCGGGATCATTTCTCTCCAAACTAGGAGATAACTAGTAATTTATTTGTTTACCTTTCACGTTATGTCGTATATCATACGAGGAGAGAGTTTCGCTGGCGCTGCACTCGTTAGTAATTTTCTGTGCTTTACTGCGAAGCCTTAAGACCCAGTGGTACCCTCATCGCCTGGTGCTCACGCCGCTCGTTTGTGACAGGCAGAGTGGCTGTTTTGAAACGTGTTTCGTTGATCGTATTGCAAACCGCTATGGCGTGGCTGTGCTTGACTTCTGCGGCTGTGCTTGTGACGGCATGCGAAATGTAGCCAGCTGCGGGGCGCGGCGCGGTGCTGCGCGGCGTCCTATTAGCGGCGATGCGTTTCCCTCGTCTGGCGACGAATTGCGCGCCGCGTGGGGCCATCCGTCAGGCCAGCCTCTGGCGGCGTTATTTGTCTGCCGTCACTGCACAGGACCAGACCGACCAGGCCCAGGGACAAACGAGCCGAGACCGCCAGCCAGCCTGCCGATACCGTGGCCCTCGATGTGCTGCTTCCCTTATCGTCACGTAGCGAAGCACGCGCTGACAATGAAGCAACACACACACACACACACACACACACACACACACACACACACACACACAGGGACGCCACAGGTTACGCTCTTTCCTACTGACGCTATGGAACCTATGGGGTGTTACAGGAACTATCATCCGATTTCTATCTTCTATATCAGTGGTTCCGAACCCATGGCCATGGGCAGCGTGACAATTGGCCCGGTTCAGATGGTTAAAATGGCTCTGAGCACTATGGAAATTAACATCTAAGGTCATCAGACCCCTAGAACGTAGAACTACTTAAACCTAACCAACCTAAGGACATCACACACACATCCACGCCCGAGGCAGGATTCGAACCTGCGACCGTAGCAGTCACGCGGTTCCAGACTGAAGCGCCTAGAACTGCTCGGCCACTACGGCAGGCAATTGGCCCGGAGTTCTAGTCCAAGACAAGATAGAAATTATCGGGAGCTTCCAGGATTCCGTTTTTAAGTAGTTAAAGTCATCGAGTACAGGATAAAATTAGCGGTGAAAACCTTGCATTTTTTTTATGTTAAAAACCACCGTATCGTGTGCCACCAGGAGGCTGGAAGTCTACACTGCTACAGATGCGTTACAGGGACGGCGTACCGGATTGGTTGGCTTCTCACGGCGTAGACACATAACAGTCACAGTCCTGTCGTAATCTGTCGAGTTGGTAGCTTTGGACACAGCTGTTCAGAAGAATGACTCCGTCGAAGTTCGCTCATTTATTATTCTGAGACGAGAAGAAAGAAGGACGGTGCGTGACTTGCGTCCCGTCAAAATGGTTCAAATGGCTCTGAGCACTATGGGACTTAACTGCTGTGGTCATCACTCCCCTAGAACTTAGAACTACTTAAATCTAACTAACCTAAGAACATCACACACATCCATGCCCGAGGCAGGATTCGAACCTGCGACCGTAGAAGTCGCGCGGTTCCAGACTGTAGCGCCTAGAACGGCTCGGCCACTCCGGCCGGCCGTCCCGTCCACAGCTAACATTATGCGACCCGGAGCTTTGCTTGGATATCGTACTACAGGAGGGGAAGGAAGCAGTCAGCCTGGTATAAGCATGTCGTAACCTAGGTGACGGCAGAAAACGGTATCTGGATGGCCGATATGCGAACTGAACCTGGGACATTAATTATTAGTTCTCTCAGTCCCCATGGAGATATTGCTGAATTACCGGTCACTGAGACACTTGGTTCAAATGGCTCTGAGCACTATGGGACTTAACATCAGTCCCCTAGAACTTAGATTTACTTAAACCGAACTAACCTAAGGACATCACACAACACCTAGCCATCACGAGGCAGAGAAAATCCCTGACCCCGCCGGGAATCGAACCCGGGAACCCGGGCGTGGGAAGCGAGAACGTTACCGCACGACCACGAGATGCGGGCCCACTGAGACACTTGATGGACTTCTCGACAGACTATCTATATGAACGAGCCTTTTCAACTCTACGTTTTTTGAATAATATGTACTGGACTGAACTGAATATAAATAGTGATTTGAGTATGAAATTAAACAGTTTTAATCTAGGTAAATGATTCGTGGGTGACAAAGACGAATAAGATCCCAATGAGGTGTAGATTTTGTTTTATGCAGTTGCCACTGTTAAATGAGTATAATAAACGTCTTCTCTTTACAAAAAGAAAATATTTCTCAATTCTCTTCTACAGCATGTTTTACTGATGACACACACACACACAAACGCTTTTTTCTCCATAATATGTGGTTCACATAGTTATAAAGGTTGGGAACCATTGTTCTGTAGGAATGGAGACAGAAACTTCGGATGAATTTTAACTTATGAATATCAACACTTAGCCACGCCAGTACGTCTCTAGGTATCGAAATCAGAAAGCATTGCTACGAGCGCGCTGTCGTGCTCAGAAGAGTACAGAGAAGATTCTTAGCCCTTGGCACAACTGCCAAGACTATGCCGCATCCCACTTACCCCCACCGAAAAGGTTTCTACCTTTTTTTTACACAAGATACAGGATACAGGATTTATATAGATTAAACGTTTAGTAAAGTGAGTAGCAAAGAACACGGAAGTTTCTAGATGCTTTCGCATGTGTCAGAGTTTAATTCACATTGGAATAAGTTAAGTACTTAGTTCACAGTGCCCGCCCGGCTAGCCGCGAGGTCTAATGCGCTGCTTTCCGAGCGGGAAGGCGTGCCGGTCCCCGGCACGAATCCGCCCGGCGGATTAGTGTCGACGTCCGATGTGCAGGTCAGGCCAGCCTGTGGATGGTTTTCAAGGTTTTCCATGTGCCTCGGCGAATGCGGGATGGCTACCCTTATTCCACCTCACACTATGTAGGCGATTGCTGTGCAAACATTGTCTCCAAGTATGCGTACACCATAATTACTCTATCATTTGCGGTTACACTCGTCAGGTATGAGACTTTCCCGGGGGAGGGGCGGAAGGGGGGGGGGTCTTCCAATGGGGGCCGAACTGCACAATATTCCTGGGTTCGGTGTGGGGTGGCGGTGGGGTTGGTGGACTGCTGTGGCCTGTTGTGGGGTTGTGGACCTCTGAGGACTACGGCGGGCGACTCCTCTCTATCGTTTCTAGGTCCCCGATCCAATACACAATCACACACACATACTTACTTTGAACATAGCTGCTAAGGTTCAGTGTCCGTGTGAGAATTATATTAGAAGAAATAAGCCCTCGGTCACAAATATTAAGTCAAAATTGACCAGGTTTCGACGTAAATATGAGCGTCGTCTACAGAATTAAACTAAGAGCTGCTCGTACTTGAGTGAACAAGGGTTGCAACAAGACTCCATGTTGCAACCCTTGTTCACTCAAGTACGAGCAGAGCGGCTCGCCATCTAATTTACAACTATTCATGATGTCGCCTTTACGGCTTAGATTTTTTTAAAAATGTGACTTGTAAGTACTGCATCTCTTTCCAGTCTGGACAAACATTAATTTTATTAATGTATTATATACCTAATATGTTCTGAAGACGACGCTCATAGTAGCGTTGAAACCTGGTCAATTTTGACTTAGTATTTGTGACCGAGGGCTTGTTTGTTCTAATATAACACACATACTTAGTTCATACGTGTGATGTCTGTTCTTTCGGACCCGTCTGAAAGAACAAACATCAAATATATAAACATATGCTCCTTGACGATAGGCAATGACACCTTTAGTGCAGATGCACTCTTCGTTCGACGTATAGCCGGAATCACGTGACGCTACGAACAGTGAAAATAATGGACGGGGGACACTAAATCTGCAGTGTGCGACATGTCAGAGTTTGGTTTGGACGGGAAGCGTGTTCGGATAGCCCGAGTCTAGCTGGCTTTTGGCCGTGGTCGGTTGCGGACCGGCTCCGCAACGAAACTGCTAGGCGAGAATAGAAAAGGTGGATCTGGCGGTCGAACTGCAAGGCTCCTATGTGGCATGAGTCAGTCGGTTCCTAGCAGGCAAAGTGTGCGCATCTTGCGAACTGGACGAGGTGAGAAGAACCGCAAGGTCAGATAACATTGCCTCGGATGTAGACGTAATTTGGTTTATTGTTCGTGGCTTGTTCTATACTACGAAAATCCGACATTAAGAAGAGAATTTTCAGAGCTACTGCTTTTTTAAATAGCACATGTCACCACATTCATCTCAAATAACCAGTTGAGTACTGTATAATTGTATGAACCAGTGATGTGGTTTCTCTTTTGTATTCTGTAAACTTTGTGTTGACCGACCGAATTTTATGTTTAGTTTTTTACCTGTACAGGATCGTATCCCAAGTGCTGCGATAATTTCCAGTGTCCTATTTTCCTAAACTGAAAAACAGTTATCTTCCTTAACAAAACTTAATAAACTTCATGCAATTGTAAAGTACATAATTGTTGAATGAGTTCAAGTTTTGAGATACTCCACTAATTTTCTAACAGAGTAATTAAAGTTTGATCAAAGTGCAATTACCAAGGGAACAGTTAAGGCATTCACTTTAAAGGTTCTTCTTATTGAAATAACAGTGTTAATAATTTCATGCGTTATGTAGCTAACAGTGTATGTAATATTGCTTTGTGACTAAAATGTTCAGCTTATATCCGAGTCTACCAGCACACTAATTTCTGGCTCCCCATTCTAAAAGCTGAATCAGATTTAAATTTCATATTGAAGCATCCCCTTACAAAAATTAATGAATTACTGTGCTGATAAACCTCTTACGCTATTTCATTTTCAAACAGCTGAGCAAAACTGAACGTACTCAGACATATCTCTCTTTACTTATTCTGATGAACTCTAAACTGACACACAATATTTTTAGTACAACGCAATCTGACTTTCAATAATCCCTACAAAAGAATGGCCATGACTAACAATAACCTACACCTTTCATGAATCACTTACCTCACAAAAATCTGCGTTACTCGAACTACTGCAATACAGCGAGCGCCACTACTGCCAGCTAAATAAAGATTCTAACTACTGATGGCACTAACTACTGATATGCATAGTTAGCATATGAAAGATTTTGATGGAGATCAAACAATGTATTTACCTTAACGGTGTTCAAAAGTCATATTATATATATATATATATATATATATATATATATATATATATATATATATATATATATATATCAGTTCATGATATACAGTATTACAAATTTACTCTTTCTGATGGACACACGTCCAGATCGAACGCTCTCAAAATTCTGCCATCTTACTCCCCACATCCACCACCGCTGGCGGCTCACCTCCAACTGGGCAACGCTACGCGCTGTTCACATCCAAATGCCCAACACTACAATAGCAAATATTCCAACAATGCAAACCAGCCACAGACTGCACACAGCACAGTCGGTGATTTTCATACAGAGCGCTACGTGGCGTTACCAACATAAAAAACCTAAACAGCCTACTTACAATATTACAGTAGCAGTACTCAAGAAGTTCAGCTTTCATTCTTATAACTCGTGTGTATTACGTTAATCAAATAGCTACTAATATTGAAGTTAAAATAGGTTCAGGTATCACATATCACATATGAGTTCAGTAATATATGGGAGTGAATGCCTTTGAGAATACAAACAATAATAAGTACAAATGATGCAATTACTTGAAAACTATTTCAGTGACGGTAAATTCCAATACTTGAAATGACAAAATAACCCCTTGTCCAAGTTGGTAGTGCTCCACCATTAGTTATCATTTACCTGTAATGATCATTAGCTTCCTACTTAGTGGTAGAGGATGTTGTTGGGGCGCACAGTGGCGATAGTTAAGGTGCTAACTCATCGAAACCCGCAGTGAGTGGGGACCACAAACCGGAGCTGACGGTTTGCGGCAAGGGGTAGCGCAGTCGCGGACGCCGAGGCCGGGTATCTGCTCACCAGAACCGAGTGTTAATGAGGTGCTCCGCGGACATAATGGCGCATTGTGCGCCCGTCTCGCTGCCTGCAAAGTCGCTATTAAAGGGCGGGCCGGCTCCCGCCTCGGGTAGAAATGGAGCGGCAGCAGAATCCGCGGTGACCGGTGGTGGCATACAGGGAGACCCGCCAACGCTCGTGCCCGCGGGGTCTATCATTACACGGCGGAGAGCGGCGACTGCAGGCCACGCAAATCTGGCAGCGCGGCGTTTCGTGGCGTGGCGTGGCGTGCCTGGCTGGGTGAGGAGCAGGCGTTCCGGATTGCGTGTCGGAGCCGCCGGCTGCAGGTAGCGCAGTGCGGCGCGGTGCGCCCGAGCCGACAGCAAGCGAACATCGGGAGCACGCTCGTCCCCGCTCAAGTCTGCTTCCTCTGCTCGTTCTTCACGTAACCGTTTAGGCCGACGCTCGTCTCACAGTTGACGGGACGGAACGATAATACATTCTGCAATTAGTTTAAACTGGCTGCATTCACGCGGATCAGCAACAGTGTGGAATAGAACGTGATGTCAGCAGGAAAGTTTCTCCGAAAGGATGTTCTGATCTTAATAGCATATTCTGATGACCCAACACTGCAGACTAATATCAATCTATTTTCGTCGTGCTCACTCGTACTACTCATACTAAGTCTGACGGAAAACTTTTCAACATCGCCCGCCTTAAGGGCAAGACCAAAAATAGATACAGTTGTTATTTGTGAGTTGTTACATGCAGACGATGCAATTAGTCTAGGAAACACATAAGATGAGCTGCAGTATCTTATTAACAAATCATCACATGCATGTGAAAAATTTGGTACTAACATCAATCTCCAAAAGATTAAGGGCACTGCCCAAGACACAACAAACCTTTCATCCATCAGCATTGATGGCAATTTTCTACAGGTATTTGATGATTTTTTTTACCAGGGATGTACAATACGTAGCAACTTGTCTGTGGACACTGGGAGTAATAACGGAATCGCTAAAGCATAATCTGTCGTTAATTATTCAAAATGACAGTCACAATCACATTATTTATTTTTCCGCCAACCGGTTTCAACCCGCGATGGGGTCATCTTCAGAGCAATATACAAAAAAATGGTTCAAATGGCTCTGAGCACTATGCGACTTAACTTCTGAGGTCATCAGTCGCCTAGAACTTAGAACTAATTAAATCTAAGGACATCACACACATCCATGTCCGAGGTAGGATTCGAACCTGCGACCGTAGCGGTCGCTCGGTTCCAGACTGTAGCGCCTAGAACCGCACGGCCATTCCGTCCGGCCAGCAATTTACACTGTAAAGTTATAATATTAGTAAGCAATCATGTACATAATCTACAAGCAATTAGTCAAAGTTATATAAATAAACAGATTTTTATACCCATTTGGTCGCTCGCTGGAGACGGCACCCTGCCTGTGCACGGTTGGTAACTATGCATGGTTGCTTATCTGCATGAGCTTAAATAACCGCCAATAACACGTGGGCAGACGGTAACGCCCTCCACGGTGACCGACGGGTTTTGGGACGCTGTCGTCATGGTAGCCGCTTCGTATGTCGTCTGCTGTAATATCATCTTTGCGCGGCGTTCGTTGTTATGGTAACGGAGTACCATAACGATTCACCCCCCATGTTGTTGTCAATCCATACAGGATAGGGGGCGCTTGATATATACTACCGCCCATGGCAACGGCGTCTCTACCACAAAGGTTAGAGGGCTCTACTCTTTCCACAATTGAGTGAAAAATGAATGGGACAACAGTTACCCGAATTTTAAATAATTGTAAATTTCTCGAGATTTAATTAGTTACAATTATTATTTATTATGTTTTATATTACAACTGGAACAAACTTACAAATTTACGATATCTTGCTTAAGCATGTAACTACTGTTGGTCACCGTGGAGGGCGTTACCGTCTGCCCACGTGTTGTTGGCCGTTATTTAAGCTCATGCAGAGAACCAACCGTGCATAGTTACCAACCGTGCACAGGCAGGGTGACAACTCCAGCGAGCGACCACATGGGTATAAAAATCTGTATATTTACGTAACTTTGACTAATTGCTTGTAGATGACGTACATGATTACTTACTGATATTGTAACTTTAAAGTGTAAATTACTCTGAAGATGACTCCATCGCGGGTTGAAGCCGGTTGGCGGCAAAATAAATAATGCGATTGTGACTTTCATTTTGAATAATTGATTATAAGTAAATTAATCGCTGTTATCTCCATACAACTATGTTGTCTAAAAAATAATCTGTCTTGTCTAGATTGAAAATTAGAGGAGGGTACAATGGTCTGTTCACAATAAAATCTAAATTATACTTATACAACGCTTGTGTTATCAGCACCCTTTCTCCATAGTTGTGAGACACTGACAACTCTTGCTAAACCCCAATCTCCATTGAACTGCTTTCATCACTGCTTTCCCCAGAGGATATTTCAGATCTCTTGGAAGGATAGGGCACCCAACACCAAAGACTTACAGGTCGCAGGCACAGTCATCTTTCATGCATACCTAAGCCACCGACTTCTAAGCTCTCTGGGGCATGTCAGGTGGATGGATCCTGAGCGAATACCGAAAGAATTACTGAAGGGAGAACTTAGGAGGATATGAAACCAGTGGGACGACCGCACCTTTTCTTCAAGGATGTCTACAAGAGAGATCTGACCAAGGCCACTATTAAGCCCAATCGCTGGGAAAGTAACTGATGATGACCGTGTCAAGTGGCGACTAACTGTGCGAAATGGGGTTAAACTTGCAGAAGACGAACGCGCATAAGAACAGGTCAGGAAGAGGACAAGACGGAAAGGGAGAGCGGCTTCAGTTCCAATTCCTCACGTTTCCCTTGCCAAAACTGCAGTATGGACATTGCACTAGGGACTGCCACTCTCGAGTGGTGCTTCGCAGCCGCAGCAGACGTTGCAGACCCTGAACCAAGTACTGCGCACCCATATCCCTCGAGGATAGACGGATGCCACATATTTGTATTTCACGCGTTTGTATCCTCTTACGATTTATTTTATTGTTTACTTTGTTTTCGTGACACATTGCAACGTTATGAAGGCTTTTTTCCATGGGTGAAAGCAAAATATAAACTCAATTTTACAATACTGCGACACAGAAAATCGCTACATTCTGTATATGTAAGAATGTAAACTGTGTAAATAGTTTTAATAAACAACCTTTTTCAACACTGAAACATCAGCTTTAATGAAGAGGAAAAATACAGTCGTTTTTGATGTCATGTTGTGCCGGTACATGTAAAGAAAGCAAATGCAACGGATGAGATAAGAAGCATTATTTATGGTCTGATAACACGAAATGAGTGTGCTGTGTGACCATGGCACAAACAAAGGCTATTCATTTATTAAGGTCCGATAGGTCACGAAATAGAAACAACACTGAAAATACCATGAATCTTTGCTCAGTGTCTGTAGTATGCCTAACGACCGCATCACCTTGCTCTTTTCATTTCTGAGCACATACTGAGCATTTAAAGATCTTAGAAAATAGTTTCTTTCGTCAAGGATGAGTGCCTGCTTACACATTTCGCCTGTTTTCATGCAGCCACATAATGTAGTTGTCATGCATTCCCTTCTTTACCACAGTTATCGGTCGCGCACTGCAGGGGTGATGACGACCCTCATGCAGCGTATTAGATGGGAAGTGTTTGATCACGCACTATACAGCCCAGACCTGGAACCGAAGACAACATTTTGACAAACACAACGAGCAGCAGACCAGCGTACTTAATTGGTGAACAGCACAGGTTGCTGGTTCTATGACGAAGATGTTGGAAAGTTTGTACAATGCTGTGAAAATGTCTAAGTCAGAGCGGTGCTAATGTGTAGGCGCCCCGGTGGTCCCGGTCGCCTACGGTGGACTGGAAGCCGAGCGGTGACCTCTCCAGTTGTCAGGATGCTAGGAAATGACTGTGGACGCGTCAGAAACGCCAAAGAAACATTATTAATTCATGGCACCTTTATTCCTGCCGAGTACAATGTGGCCCGCGTAACACAGGCTGGTTGAGCTTGGTGATACCAACGACCTTCCCCGAGTCCTCGCTGACTCGGAGCGATGACACCAGCTCCGGGCCGCACCAGTCTTGCTAGCGCAGCGCCGCGTGCTGTGACGTAGCGGTGGAATGCCCTTACTTCGGCCGCGCGTCGTTTGCGGCGCGCGGCTGGCCGGCCGGCTCGGCGGCGGACAGCAGGCCGCTGCGCGTAGGAGGCTCCGGGTTGGAGTCCCGGGGCTGTCGGCACGAGAAGCGTTATCGTAGTGCGGAGTGTACTCTATCCCAACCCGTCTTCTTCGCTGTTCCTCCTGGTGGCTTGTCCGCGGTGGACGAACGGAACAGGCTTCAGTGCCCCAGCGTCGTCGGCTCACCCGGTTGTGATGGCGAATGCACAGGGCCTAAGCCCCGCATGATCTCGACGACGGCTCACTGATGTGGTCAGCATTGGCGGCGAGCGAGTCTGCCGCGATGTCTGCTAATCCTGGGTTGATGATAGACAGCGGCAGCAGAGAGGACCAGAGCTGGTACTGTCCCCTCACGTCTGCTGCTGGATGGGCCGCCCTTACTGCAACATCTCCTTAATAAAGTTTAACATGTTGATCACCGAGCTGCGCGCTACGCAGCGACCCAGTACACATCTAACTGCAAGTCTAACTGCGAGTGCAATGTTGCTATCAGAGTTGGCGTATTTAAAGGAAGCACGAGCGACGTTCTGACGTCATGCTCGTTTGTAATGAACACATTCGTTCCAATTAAACTGCTGATTTATTTGTCGTACTCGCCCCTTAGGTGTTTTTGTGACAGAGTTACATGCTGTTACGGCAGACTTACGTGAAGTTATGAAATGCAGTACAGCTGACGCTATACCTCTGTCTTACACTCTACGAAAGTGTCCGTCTAACACAGACCCATGTGCTAAGTAATTCTCTCTCGCCTGTTATGTGTAACCAGGCCACTGTCCCTGCGTGATGACACATTCCGATACATGAGCAATCCTCTTACCTCTTGGCTAAGCTACTGCCTCTGGCTCTCGGCATAGACTACGAAACTTTGACAATATTCCACGTTTCCAACTCTTTACTATTCCGCGACACTACATATGTATAGCTATAAGCTATATCTGTTGCCAATAAAAAGTTTTTCATTTTCACTATGGTGTCCTTTTCTCGACAAACCAGGACTTAAATACGAATAGTCTTCGTACATATCATATCAGTTCTGAAAACTACACCTGACAACATGTAAACACAACAAATGTCTTCCATATTAACTCTCATAAAGCTCTGAAGTGCAAGTAAAATAACTGTGACCGTCCAAAGTGAACTTTTTGTATCAATTGTTTCTAAATATTCTTTGATGCGTTTTCCCCAGTAGTAAAATGTCAGTCTTTTGAAATGTGCGGAATGGAGATTTTCTTTTGTTTTATTTTCAGCAGTTAACATCTCTTCGAGCCGTGAAAGTGAGATTGTGAGATACCATCCCTGAAACTAAAAATCGAAATATAGTTACAGAATTTAGGAAGTAGCAATGATAAAACTGATTAACGCCCAAAGCAAACTCTGTAACGAATTCTTTTGACAATGTTCGTACGGTTCGTTATGAGGATATTCTAGCAGGCCATATGCACTTCTATCTTGCATTATCCTAATAGAAATGGAAGGTTTCAATCACAGAGAGCAACATTTTACCATTATTTACGTGTACGCAGGTCGCTCGATGACCATACTGCCGTCGTCCCCACCTTCTTCCATATCACCCGATATTTACCCAATTGAGCACTTGCGGGATTCTGTCAGTATATGGGTACGCTTGACCCAACCCACCACAAACCGCACGAGACTAATGATCATTAGTGTTGCAAAAATTCGCTAATCAGTATCTCAGCGATTCCAGATCTTCGCAGAGACAGTGCCTAGACTTGTCACTGCAGATTTAAGGGTTCACGGAGTAGTGACTAGCTGTTGGCATCGCATCCAGAACCTTCCCACGTCTTTTTACCACACAGTTTCGATACAGTCTTCCCTCTGTGAAACAGCTAAACAGTATGTCTATACTATTTTTTATATTGTAATAGCTTTCCTTGTCGCTCATTCTTTCCTTTGTGTCAGAATTAACTGTCTTCAATTTTCTTCCTACTTCTCACATTTACCTAATATTTTTCTTTCTTTGCCAGTTTTTTTAATTTTGTTTTATTTTATACTATTTCTTATTTCGCTGTTGTTGCCAGCCTTTTCCGTTAGTATAACATTGTACCAATTTGAAAGCGTCATAATGTGAGAAATGCACTCATTTCAATATTAATAAGATTGATGTTGTTGTTATGATTGCATTAATTACTACAGAACTAATAATCATTATTAAAACAACCCATATTTTAAATATCAATAACCTGCTTTACAAATAAATTGTCATACAACTGAAGTTCGTCATCGTTTACAACTGTTTTTCGACGTAATCAGATATGTGTCCCCTGGAAAGTGCTACAATTACCGGAATTAGAGCTTAAAGGACAACAAACGTTTTATTTATAAAGGAAGAAGCTTTTTTCCATGAACAAATTTCTTCCACCAATACTGTATACGTCTAGCATATTCTGCAAAATTATATCACTAATTATTACGTGTAATTCCTTTTCTACTTACTTTACAATGCTACTGTAACGAGAGCCCGCGTTTGAAACAGTAAATGAAGAGTACAAATGTAAGTCACTACTTCCCTTATATCACCGGCATCGCCCTTTAGCTGTATTTTGTGTCAGTGGAAAAATATCATGTATTTTTTAGGCGATGCCTGCGCCCTGATCAGGTTCTTAAGTAAAGTATGAGACAAATAAATCACAATACTAAGCACATGGCTTCTACTGAAGAATCACGGACCAAGCAACTTGCGGAGGTGAAAGAGGCTCATTTTAATGAAGTAATCAGGTGTGTCATAGCTGAGTGGTTGTGACCAACACTAAAAGTTCATTTTTGTAATAGGAAAATAGAATTCTCAAAATGACCATAAGTAAAAGCCACATATATCACACATGAACTTTACTCCAATCTTAGAAGGTCACATATACAATAGTATATCAGAGAGGTGTCTACACATGGCCGGTCGGTGTGGCCGAGCGGTTCTAGGCACTTCAGTCTGTAACCGTGCGACCGCTACGGTCGCAGGTTCGAATCCTGCCTCGGGCATGGATGTATGTGATCTCCTTAGGTTAGTTAGGTTTAAGTAGTTCTAAGTTCTAGGGGACTGATGTCCTCAGAAGTTAAGTCCCATAGTGCTCAGAGCCATTTGAACCATTTTTTTGTCTACACATGGCTACATTTCATTGACATATCTCTCTAAGTGATGCACATAACTGGTGACAGAACCGTAAGATTATATTTATCTACAAGGCCACCAACGCATACCATTAATATGCTATATAAATCCAAAACAGTATAATGCAAACGTCACGAGTAATAGTAAAAAGCATGAAATATTTGAAAATTATTACACAAACACAGTAACATTACTAACTGCAGTACGCACATGGCATGAATAACAATATGGAAAGCATCACTCAAAAAGCTAACAAGTCACCAAACTACCAAATTGTCCTCAAGGAAACATAGTGCGTCTGTAGCCATACATGGATCCCAGTGGTGATGTACAATGAGGCCTGGAAAGTCTTCATATGCGTTTGAAAAGATTCTAAAATAATAATAATGCAGATTGCAAAATTCAGAAAGAAAATATGCTACAGATGGTAGTTAGGTGAGAATGACAAAATGAGTTTCACTTTCATGTCATAACCTACCATTACCTCTCGAAAGGAGAGATGTGGAAAAAAGGAAATAAATTAAAAAAATATAGACGGGTTAAACTTTTAATCAGTCCCATTTGTTAAAATTTCATTACTATATTTAGATTACCAACATTAAATATGTACTTCACGTGTTCTTTAAGACTGGTGTCTAGGAAAACTTCATCAAAACATGTGTGATCTACTCGGCTTTTCCTGAAACTTTCCAGAGATGACTTTTTTTGGTATCATGTTAGTACTATTACAGTTATAAAAAACAATGTTAGAACAAAAAAATTTTCAGGTTGTAATCTAACCTCCAGTAGTAAACTCCCACAGGGATGATTTAGTTTCCCCTCAGCGAAAAGCTTTTACATGTGTACAGACATGCGAAATGATGTCACCTCAGCGAAAATGTTCATTTGAGACATAGTGAAACCATGATTATTCTCAACTTTGTTACAGAAAATAAATCTTCCAATCTGCATCAGACTGTACGATGTTTCAAAACTATCTAGTGTGACGTTTTCTATGTTTGGGGTTGGTAAAAACGTAGTCTGAGCGCCATTAAGAGATGCCACAAATCCAACTTGCGGTTTCATCAATGTAATGCGATAAAATAAATTGGCGGCAGTCAATTTTAGGTTTCTGGGCCCAGACTTCACATGTGCTAACACGTTTTTCTATGTGCATTATAAATACTGGTATATCATGTCTTCATAACACTGTACCCATCGTATTTCCGAAACACAATAAACACCAACTTCAGAGTAACAACAGACATCTGATGCTTATATATTATTGCAAGGCTACATTTGGATGGCATTCACAGAAATAAAAGTGTTATACGTCTACATGACTTACCACTACATGAGTCTGAACTGTCTTTTTGTATCTCTCTAAAACCTGTTTGTAGGCTTTTCTTCTAAACCACTTTACAGGACATGAAGTCACAAAATCGAAGTTGTAGTTGTGGTCTTCATTCCAAAGACTGATTTGATGAATCTCTCCATGCTACTGTATCCTGTGCAAGACTTTTCTTCTCCGAATGATTACTGAAACTTACACCCTTCTGAATCTGCTTGCTGCATTCGTCTCTCAGTCTCATTTTACAGTCCCCTCCCCTCACACACACTTCCCTTCAACACTAAACTGGCGATCCTCTGAAGTCTCAGAATATGTTCTATCAACCAATCCCTTCTTTTAGTCAAGCTGTGCCACAAATTTATTGTCTCCCCTATTCTGTTCAATATCTCCTCATTAATTATGTGACCTCCCCATTTAATCTACAGTATTCTTCTGTAGTACCACATTTGAAAACCATCTATTCTCTACATGTCTAAAGTGTTTTGAAGAGTAAAATGGCCTTGGCTAAAAAACAGGCTTCTTTATTTTACATTTTGCCAACATTACGTTTCACCTTCTTTAAGGTATTTTTCATGATCTGGAACAGCAGGTGCTAAACACATAGGCTACCGTCTATGCAGGTATCTCTGCAGGCAAACACCGGTATCTATATTTTAAGGATAGTATATGGCACTCCGATACAGAATTGTGTTGGATACACGGGAAGTCACGTTTAAGATAAAGACCTCAGTAAGTAGTCGCCTTTTTCGAATTTTAGGAGATTTCACTTAGTGCCTTTGTAGAGTACACGGTGTGGCCCAAAATGCATCAAAAATGGGATGCGGCCTACAGAAATACGTCGCAAAATGTAAAAAAGATAAGACTTAGGGTATTTCCTCTCTAATTTCTGCGATATCGAAACTCATTTTCCCCGAAGTGTGAAATTAAAAATAGAATTAAGCTATACTTTAATTGATGCCGATATTGACTTAAAACAGTTTATCCTGTGCGCATTAAATTTTTATGAATGTATATTAAGGAGGTAGCAACCGTACTTTGGTCTGGTGTTAGAGCCATGATACTTTCCGCCACCTCCGCTAAATAAAATAAAAGAAATTTTTTTCAAAATTTACAACAACTGAGATTTGATCTATTACATCTCATCTTCCACGAATTTTCGTCTTGACGCCAAAACTAGTCGTAGATTTTGGAAGTCTACATATTTTAATAGTATTAATTAAGCTGAAGCTTTGGGATTACAGTCGTATTTGTAAGACATGTATTTTGTCCTCCAGCATCAGTTAAATCGTCATTACTTCTCAAAACAGTCGTTCAATTGAATTTTATTATTGTATCACAATATTCCTCGTAAATATGTGATACAGTTCTAGAATTAGCCAAATAAGTAGGTCCCTCTGAAAATATTACAATATTATGGTCAATTCATACTAGCTAAATATGGTATGATCTGCTTTCTAAATTCGAAATATAAACTTCTCACAGCTATCCCAGAATTTAATTTAGTGGTGTTTGGTATCTATGGAATCAGCAAGCAATGGACAATGTTTTACTCATATTACAAATGTTTCTTACGAATAAGAAAAGAATTGGAATACACATGATATAAATTTCGGTTAAAGTGAAATAGTTTGTTGCTAAACGTTGCGATCGACGTTGCTTCGATTATCGATTATCAGTAATGAAAGTGTTTCACACTAGGTGAGGTGATTAAAAGTGTGTGCCAGGCTAGGAAAACCCTTCGTGAACACTAATTTTACCGACCGAGCTATCCTGAGCCTTGATAGCTCAGTCTATAACAGCGTTTCTCTGCGAGGAGCTTTGAATCCTTTTATGGTGAACAGTTTTAATCCTCTAAGAAATTTCGTATCTTTCGCAGTACGTGTGTACCTATTACGTGATGAAAGACGCAAGAAGAAAGCGTTATCCAATGGCTCCCCGGCCTCCCAGCTATAACGGCAAGAAAAAGATATAGTGTAAACAGGTGCGTCAGGTTTTTAAGAGGGTCGGAACTGGAACTGATTTACGTCTACTTACAGGTAGCCATTCGTCTTCCAAAATGGTGGAAGTACTCCAAGCCCATTGTCTACCAACCCCCCCCCCCCGCCCCCTCCTACCCATACAAGCTATCATATGGGTATCCTTGGTGTTGTCCATGTATAGAACGTAAAGACACTGCAAGAAAGAAGGGCGAGATAAAAAATGACGATAGGGGATTATGGGCAGTAAGAAGCAGACCTGTACCTGTCCATCCTACTGGGCTGAAAGCGTGCAGACAAACGAGCGCCGGCCTGCACGCCATCGGAGGCACGCCACGTATCCTGCGCACCCCTGACCTACAGCCTGAATTGCAGATTCAGAGGTCGCGCCACTCTGGATTTAGATCTCGCAACACCAGACTAGCGAAACATTAATGTTCAACGACTGTCTAACGCATTCACACTGACTCCGGGTTCCGGTCGTCTTTTCGGTAACTTCTCCCATTTCCTAAACATCGACAGTCATTCTGAATCATCCTTCTTCCTTTCCCTTCAACCTTTCCGCCAGAAGAAGGAGCCACTACCTACGAAAGCTTGGGTATTTCCATATCTTTTTCCTGCGTTTTCTGCTGTCGCCACTTGGTGAGTAGATTCCTTTATCATTCCAATTACGTTATATTTTCAAACATTGTCTACTTTAGTCAACAGCCATTCTGCACCTGTGACGTTACATATAAATTAGTATATTTTTTGGTGTGCAGAATCCAAATCTACCTTTCAAATTGTTCCAACACGTAAGAGTTTTCAGGCTTTTTTCCCGTCAGGCCTTCAACCACTTGAAAGAAAATTTCCTAGACTGAGTGAAGCAAAGCTGAAAGAAGGTACATTTGTTGGACCAGAAATAAGAAAACTGATGATCTAACAATTGATACCAAAATCGTAAATATCAGATTAGCTGCTGGTCCTCTCACCATGCAAATGTGAGCAGCTTTTTGGGCAACAGAAGAGATAACTATGTTTCCATTCCATGGCGTGTAGAATGGCAGCTAAAATCAACTTTTGGCGTTTCCCCCTTGATTTCTTTCTAGTAAATTTGGGAGTCACAAGTGCCGAACAGGGAAAACGTCTTTTACCAAGACTTCTGAATGATGGAAGATCGTTACCAAAGCCATTAGAAGCCTTTGATGACGAGCTGTACTGTCGAGGTAACGTAAGAGATAGCGACGAAATTAAAAAAAAAAAGAGCGCCGTTGTCGCATTTTTCATATTAAAACATACACTAAAGTTGAAAATTCATTGTGAACAAATTTATAACTATGCGTCATATCTATACATACACATTAAATAATATTAAGTTCTAAAATTATGAATATATGTTTCTTGTTTGTTTTAATTCTGTTACTGTTCGCCAGTACTGTTTTTGATTCTGCTTTGTATCAAGGATGTGTGACGTGCTAGAGTGAATCTGATGTTACTAGTGAATTCAGCAGGCCGGCCGGTGTGGCCGAGCGGTTCTAGGCGCTTCAGTCTGGAACCGCGCGACCGCTACGGTCGTAGGTTCCAATCCTGCCTCGGGCAGCACCCCAAAACCAGGTAAATCCGATCATTTACAAACCTGATGCAGAAATGAAGTTTTTGGTGACTACTGCTATTTTCGTTGTACGCATTCACACTTAAAGTGCAGATGCGAGTACGTTGTCATAATGAAACAGTTTACTGATAAAAAAGAGAGTATGAAACACAGCGCATCTGTTGCATAGGCCGATAATGTTCAGGCCTGCGCTAGGATGGTGTGAAGGTGCCATTGGGTGATAATGGATAGAACAGGAATTACAAAAAAATGGTTGAAATGGCTCTGAGCACTATGGGACTTAACATCTGAAGTCATCAGCCCCCTTGAACTTAGAACTACTTAAACCTAACTAACCTAAGGACATCACATACATCCATGCCAGAGGCAGGATTATAACCTGCGACCGTAGCAGCAGCTCGGTTCCAAACTGAAGCGCCAGGAATTACAATAAGCTTGCGGAATACTGGAAGAAGCTACCATGAAACTCAAATACATCAACGAGAGTCCAGCATACATTGTGTCACATTGCATTATCGATTTTATACGCTTTTAATTTATTTATTTACTGAAGGCGTAATCGGAGAACTGAACAGTAAAACTTTTGGTATGTCCATCCTTTTAGCAGTCGGCCTCTAGCACGACGGCCGTTTACTGCCGTGACTAGTAAACAAAAACACCTACAGCCGTGCTTATGATTTTATTTTATTTTGTCGCTACCAGTTTCAACGCTTCAGTGCGTCAATTTCAGGCTGTTTTTGATGCGATATAGGTTGATATGATCCCCATGCATACCACACCTGTTGCCAGGCCAGCTGAAGTGCTGACACATTATCTGCGTATCCAGTAATACTGGCAACAGATGTTGTATACATGGGGATCATATCAACTTACATCGCATCAAAAACAGCCTGAAGATGACGCACTGAACCGTTGAAACTGGTAGCGACAAAATAAAATAAAGTCATAAGGACGGCTGTAGGTGTTTTTATTTACTTGTCATGAACAGTAAAAGGTTTAGTACTGTTTTTCGACAGGTTAGAATATTAATAATTTCAAATTGACGCCTATGTTTACCAGCTATCATTGTAATTTTTTGAATCATTGAACATACAGCACAACGACAAAGTACAGGGAATAACATGAAAGCATACAACTTTGAAAACGCGCTGAGTAAACTTATTTTGTAAATCTGCTTCTCAAGTTCGCTAGTAAGAAATATATTCCTTCATACAACGAACCATTTGTGAATGGTTTACAGCGCTGGCACCACGATTATGCCTAACTGAAGACTGTCGTGACGACCGAAGCGTGCCGCAGAGCAATGCAGAGTGAGATGCCTCGGCTCTGACGATGTTAGCCGTCTTGTACAGGGGATAGGCATAATAATGTGAACAATGGTAGTAATGGGATGGTTATGTTTGAGGGTTAATAACGCAAGGTAAGGCTCGTGTCGCGCTGGACTGTGCGTGTTTAGTACGGACTAGGCATCAGTGCAGGTTGTTTACGAGTAGTGCGCAATTCGTATTTGCACTCAGAGACTGAGGTCGACGTGCCACAGAGTCGACCTAACAAAGTTCCAATTCAGTAACCATGACAGCCAACTAACTGAATGTTTCAAGACCAATTGTTTCAATAGTCATGACAGTCTACATATAACATGTGTAAGTAGGCTGTTTAGGTTTTTTTATTGGTAACGCCACCTCTGTATGAAAATCACTGGCTGTGCTGTGTGCAGTCTGTGGCTGCTTTGCATTGTTGTAACACTCGCCATTGTAGTGTTAGGCAGCTGGCTGTGAACAGCGCGTAGCGTTGCGCAGTTGGAGGTGAGCCGCCAGCAGTGGTGGATGTGGGGAGAGAGATGGCGGAGATTTGTAATTTGTCATGAACTGCTATATTTATACATGATGATATCAAGGTAAATACATTGTTTGTTCTCTATTAATATCTTTCATTTGCTAACTATCCCTATCAGTAGTTAGTGCCTTCCATAGTTTGAATCTTTTATTTAGCTGGCAGTAGTGGCGCTCACTGTATTGCAGTAGCTTGAGCAGCGAAGATTTTTGTGAGGTAAGTGATTTGTGAAAGGTATAGTTTAATGTAACACTACTTCTTCAAGACTGCATGGAAATCCACTACTTCCGTGTGCATTTTCTTCTACTGCTCAGTCTTTGAGAAAAACACTATATTTTACCGTAATGAATGATCAGGACTGTCTTTATGGACTGTGACAAAATTTTAGCTTTTGACCAACGTTGTATCAATAAGTGTGTGCATTTGATTTCTTTGTTATTGTAATTATGAAAAATTTTTTCAAATCTGTATTGGGCACTGCCCAAACCAATTTGTAAAATTTTTTGTGAGGAGCATGGGGGCTATGTAAGTAGGCTGTTTAGGTTTTTTTATTGGTAACGCCACCTCTGTATGAAAATCACTGGCTGTGCTGTGTGCGGTCTGTGGCTGCTTTGCATTGTTGTAACACTCGCCATTGTAGTGTTAGGCAGCTGGCTGTGAACAGCGCGTAGCGTTGCGCAGTTGGAGGTGAGCCGCCAGCAGTGGTGGATGTGGGGAGAGAGGTAGCGGAGATTTGTAATTTGTCATGAACTGCTATATTTATACATGATGATATCAAGGTAAATACATTGTTTGTTCTCTATTAATATCTTTCATTTGCTAACTATCCCTATCAGTAGTTAGTGCCTTCCATAGTTTGAATCTTTTATTTAGCTGGCAGTAGTGGCGCTCGCTGTATTGCAGTAGCTTGAGCAGCGAAGATTTTTGTGAGGTAAGTGATTTGTGAAAGGTATAGTTTAATGTTAGTCAGGGCCATTCTTTTGTAGGGAATTTTGAAAGTCAGATTGCGTTGCGCTAGCAAAATATTGTGTGTCAGTTTAAGCACAGTCTTTTGTAATTGTTCAAAAAGGGGACGTTTCACATGGAAAGATATCATCGTGTAAACGTAATAGTGGGCGCAAATCAAAACTAAATGACAGAGATCGTCGCACGCTTGTGTCAAAACAACACAAAACTACGGCGGTTAAAATGACTGCAGAGTTCAATAACCATCGTCGAGACCATGTATCTGTCGAAACTATCCGCCGAGAACTCCATAAAGTGAATATTCATGGACGAGCTGCTATACCTAAACCATTAATGACGACAACTAACGCAAAGAGGCATAAAATATGCTGTCAAGATCATAAATCCTGGACGGCTGATCGGTAAAAACACGTCATATGGTCCGACGAGTCAACGTTTTCGTTATTTCCAACACAGAGCCGAGTTTATGTCTGGAGAACGCCAGAAAATCCTTCAATTCTGATTGCTTGATTCCAACGGTTAGGCATGGAGGTGGAAGTGTAAAGGTGTGGGTAGCCGTGTCATGGTACTCTTCTGGCCCCGTCATTACTCTCGAAGGCCCTGTTACAGCCAACGATTATGTGAACAAAATTTTGGTGATCAGGTGCACTCTATGATTCAGATGTTATTCCCCAACAATGACACAATATTTCAGGACGATAATGCACCCATTCACACAGCCAGGCCAGTACAATCGTGGTATGAGGAGCATGCAGTTGAAATGAAGCGTCTTCCCTGGCCATCAAAGTTCCCAGACTTGAACATTATCGAACTCTTGTGGGCGGTATTGGAGCGCTGTCTCCGGATCAGATTTCCGCGCCCCTCGTCGGCACAGGAGTCGGAAGAGCTTCTGATCGAAGAGTGGCGCAACATTCCACTGGAGACTATGTAATCATTATATGCCAGTATTTCAAGAAGCTGCATTATGGGCAAATGCGGGTCCAACCACTTATTAATAAACCATTCCCAAATAAGTACAGGTGTTCCTGTTGTTTTGCCTATCCCCTGTACGATACAACAGTCGACCAGCAAGGTGCCTGTATGCAGAACGATTGCCAGGGAGAGGGTTAGGCAGCGTATGGTGTACGAGACACTGTTAGACAGTCCAGATGAGCTAGTTGCCCATTTAGCTGAAACTGTAACCATATTCGAGAAGCATTTGCTTGTTCTGAGTGTGTTACATAATCATCAGCATGTATATGACAGCTATGTATTAATACAAATGGGCGATGTTTTCAGGAACATCTCTAAAACTACAGTCTCCGAACATCGCTAGCGTCAAAGCTTTTGTTCGTTTTCGATAGTATGTATGCTAGCCTTTAATTTGCGCGAGATTCTTGCGCATAACACTAGTGCCCTCTCTCGTTGGATATGTTACTAAGCGCAAGCTTCACATGCTTGACCCTAGGACACAGGCAAACTGGTGTTCATAATTCTATTGTATGCATGTGTATTAAATAGTTGTAATATGTTTTATTTATTAAGACAGAGAATTTGAAGTAGCATAACGTTTAAAATTTTGACGGCATGAGTATGTAGCGCTCTCTCGGTGAAACTATCTGCCCTAGTGCTTCCAAACACTCTTCACGCTGGTTCACAGGCTAGGTACTGATAGTATGCCGTGTTCACATTGACCATCTCTTCATAAATATGCTGTACATATGGATGATATTTTAATTTTAACTACTGACGACACCTTTGGAACGATTGTTTTATGCACCTCCATTGCAGGATGTGATTTTAGTAAGCGGCTAAAAGTTTTTGTGCTTGTTATACTTTGGTAATTTTATGGTACTTAAAGAAAGAAGTTTTTTTTCAGTTATGTTGCTAAGTTTCTTGCTAGTGGAGGTGTCTCCCTGTTTAGGTGAACTTTTCCTTCCGATAAAGGTATATTTAGATATACCGAAACTTTGGTCAAGGATTTCAATAAAACTTTCTGCTGCAGCTGGTTGGCTGTTATTATTTACCGTGAATATTTTTAACAGTTGCTGCTTCAGCCATGTTTAAAATTTTGAAATTCCTATAAATTAGAGAAAAACATTACGATTAGGTTTATGTAATCAAGAAACACTCATAGATGCAGTTCGTTGCTTGATAAGTGGTGGAGCAGAACGTGAACGTTATAAAACACGTTGAAATGACAGTCGCACCGAAAGGAAACTACTACTGCTGCATAGCTATTAGTCCGAAAGTGGCCGATCTTGAAATAAATTATGGTTTAGCTCACATGTAAATATTAATTATATCAGCTTCAAACTGCTTGTTACCCCTTTTAGTCTGGCAACTTGTTACACTCCGGTGAGCAAAGAAAAAGTTATGAGTAGCGATTAGACACCATCTACCGATACAGTAGCCGAGGATACACTCGTGCCGGCAGGAATGTAAAGGACAGTCGCCTCTCTCAGCAGTTCGCCTCGTAGGCAGGTCTCGACAGTCCTGTAGCAGCTAAGCCGTACATGAAACCCCAGGGATTCCAGCACTGTGCGTGGTGTGCCAGTTAAAGTACCTCAGAGGCATCAGTTAAAGTGCTACTGAGACACCGTTATTTATTGTTCTGTGCCAGACTGTACTGTAAAGTCATACTGATCTTTTATCACTCTGATATTTGTTTCTTCACACGCTACCGCATCTTCCGTTATTTCCGAATTTGGGGAGAAAGGACACTAAGGCTTTTAACTCTGAGTCAAAGGTGCGAAAGAAATTGATATCTTGACAAATACAACACACCCATCGTATTTCACGCACTCAGTATGATGTACAGGTATTCTAAAGTAGTACAGCTACCACCTGTTAGCTGCACTTATATAAGAGCTGAATGAAGAAATCTGTAAGGAGCCACTGAAGACCAATTGTTCTTACATTAAAACAGCAAACAACCCTATTTAGTGTTAGAAAGTTTTTCGGTTTAATTTGAAGTCACTACGTACAAAATACGAATCACATCCGTAGGTACGAAACCGTTAGCAGCGTAACTCTTTGAAGATCAATACCGTAACAGTGAAGACCTCAACGAAAAGAACGAGCAGAACGCTAACTAGTATCCATAAAGATTGTACAATTATGCATCCGAATAAACATTTACACTTAAAAGAGCTTTCTGGTACGTGGCTTACGTGAGGGTCGGCTCATACACAATTACTACACCTTCCAGTAACATAACTTGAGCAGCTACAGTGTCGTTTTTAATATGCTATTTTAATAAGATAGGAAACACAAGGAGTGCAGTATCGATTACCTTGTTATTGTAGGCAACTGGAACCTTATATGCCTAACGAACGGGGTAGTGTGCTCCTAGAAGCAGACTGGGAAGGGCAGGTCTACCGATTATGCAGCATTTGACAAAGACCCATTTCAAAGTTAACAGCTGTAGATCACTCACAGGTCATATGAGTGAAGTATCGTTGAATACTTAGTGTGCGAAGAGCCTCACAAACCCTATGTTCTATTCTTTACACTAAAGATTGTAATATGTCAGTACAACGGCTTCCAATAATCAGGAACGAAGTGATGACTCTACATATACTGTGATTTGGGAAAAGCTGAACCCATACGCACGAACATAATTACACGTTGTATCATGTAGACAGTTTCAAGCACCTAGTTCGACACAACGATTGACATTGTGCATCTGTAAAATAATCTGTACGCTTGTTGCGAAAGGTCAGCTAGTAGCACTATGAAATAAAGAAGTTACAAGCAGCATACCATTACTCGGCTTGCCGGCCGCAGTGGCCGAGCGGTTCTAGGCGCTTCAGTCTGGAACCGCGCGACCGCTACGGTCGCTGTTTCCAATCCTGCCTCGGGCATGGATGTGTGTGATGTCCTTAGGTTAGTTAGGTTTCAGTAGTTCTATGTTCTTGGGTACTGATGACCTGACCTCAGATGTTAAGTCCCATAGTGCTCAGAGCCATTTGAACCATCTGATTACTCGGCTTCACATTACTTTCAGATACTTGTAACACAGTATTGTTAGCACTCACAAATGAAAGCTTAAGGTACTGTCAAGCAGAGAAATCTGAGAAATCAGTTTTATTGTAATGTCTTTAATTACAGCAGCAGTTGCGCTTTTTCCACAACATTACCTGAGATCGTATATTTAAGAAGATCGTAGGAGGAAAAGTAGTTGCAGACAAACCATTTAGTTTCATTCTCGAGTGCATGACGCATAACACCTGAAACTGATTGGTTTTCCAGCTATTGCTATGGATCAGAAGACGTTATGTAGCAGAACGAAAAAGTCATTGTTACGATTACCAGCGTAACAGTGTAGGTGATTATACCAAGTTACACCCTCCTGATTCGATGATTTGTAGGAAAGATGGAGCTCAGCCCCCGTGTCACTAAAAAAACCTCCAGCAGTTTTTAATTGTGTTGCCTTCTGCTTCTTACTGAATTTCTGTCATAATTTTATAACAGATATGCTTATCCAAATGTTTGTGAATGACGACGTTAACACTGTCCTTCGTAATCACAAATTCCAGTGATACCAAATGTCGAGGTAGACAGCACTGTAGTTTCAGTGCCTCTCGCTCTTACCAAACCTTAATATACTTGTCGTACAAACTTAGTGTGCCTCACCATCTGTAGTATATATATATATATATATATATATATATATATATATATATATATATATATATATATATATATATATACTCCTGGAAATTGAAATAAGAACACCGTGAATTCATTGTCCCAGGATGGGGAAACTTTATTGACACATTCCTGGGGTCAGATACATCACATGATCACACTGACAGAACCACAGGAACATAGACACAGGCAACAGAGCATGCACAATGTCGGCACTAGTACAGTGTATATCCACCTTTCGCAGCAATGCAGGCTGCTATTCTCCCATGGAGACGATCGTAGAGATGCTGGATGTAGTCCTGTGGAACGGCTTGCCATGCCATTTCCACCTGGCGCCTCAGTTGGACCAGCGTTCGTGCTGGACGTGCAGACCGCGTGAGACGACGCTTCATCCAGTCCCAAACATGCTCAATGGGGGACAGATCCGGAGATCTTGCTGGCCAGGGTAGTTGACTTACAGCTTCTAGAGCACGTTGGGTGGCACGGGATACATGCGGACGTGCATTGTCCTGTTGGAACAGCAAGTTCCCCTGCCGGTCTAGGAATGGTAGAACGATGGGTGCGATGACGGTTTGGATGTACCGTGCACTATTCAGTGTCCCCTCGACGATCATCAGTGGTGTACGGCCAGTGTAGGAGATCGCTCCCCACACCATGATGCCGGGTGTTGGCCCTGTGTGCCTCGGTCGTATGCAGTCCTGATTGTGGCGCTCACCTGCACGGCGCCAAACACGCATACGACCATCATTGGCACCAAGGCAGAAGCGACTCTCATCGCTGAAGACGACACGTCTCCATTCGTCCCTCCATTCACGCCTGTCGCGACACCACTGGAGGCGGGCTGCACGATGTTGGGGCGTGAGCGGAAGATGGCCTAACGGTGTGCGGGACCGTAGCCCAGCTTCATGGAGACGGTTGCGAATGGTCCTCGCCGATACCCCAGGAGCAACAGTGTCCCTAATTTGCTGGGAAGTGGCGGTGCGGTCCCCTATGGCACTGCGTAGGATCCTACGGTCTTGGCGTGCATCCGTGCGTTGCTGCGGTCCGGTCCCAGGTCGACGGGCACGTGCACCTTCCGCCGACCACTGGCGACAACATCGATGTACTGTGGAGACCTCACGCCCCACGTGTTGAGCAATTCAGCGGTACGTCCACCCGGCCTCCCGCATGCCCACTATACGCCCTCGCTCAAAGTCCGTCAACTGCACATACGGTTCACGTCCACGCTGTCGCGGCATGCTACCAGTGTTAAAGACTGCGATGGAGCTCCGTATGCCCCGGCAAACTGGCTGACACTGACGGCGGCGGTGCACAAATGCTGCGCAGCTAGCGCCATTCGACGGCCAACACCGCGGTTCCTGGTGTGTCCGCTGTGGCGTGCGTGTGATCATTGCTTGTACAGCCCTCTCGCAGTGTCCGGAGCAAGTATGGTGGGTCTGACACACCGGTGTCAATGTGTTCTTTTTTCCATTTCCAGGAGTGTATATATATATATATATATATATATATATATATATATATATATATATATATATATATATATATGGGGTGGAGAAAATGGATAGCTGATGCCAGAAGGAATCAAAGTAACTAATGTTGTGTAGGTCGACAACGCACCATTTTTAAACTAGGGAAACTTGGCGCCATGCGCTCTGATTGGCCGTGGGATTGCCCTGTGGCCGTTCATCGGTTGTCGGGCTGCCCTGTGGTTGTCGGTTCACACATACAAACGTCCCTTGCCCCGTCACTGCCCCAACATGACAGGCACACGTGTCGAATAGCTGTTTGTCTCCACCTCACATCATAGGCATTCACACGTGAGCTTCGCTTCGGAGCACACACACGTCACCTGCGATTTTGTTCGTCTCACATTAGGGCAGTGACGTTTTTATGTGTAAACCGACCATCAAAGCTCTTCCCGTCAACTGACGAACTGTAACAGGGCAGACCTACAGCCAATCGGACCGCGTGGCGCCAAGTTTCCCTAGTTTAAAAATGGTGCGTTGTCGACCTACACTACAGTAGTTATTTTGATTGCTACTGGCATCAGCTATCCAGGGTTAAAATTTCGTGACACAATTTCAAATAAAGTTTTACGTTCATGCCTTACTCCATCGGTAAGTCATTAGATTCTGAACTGACCGCGGCAGACAATTCTGCCTCCTCTAATGCTGTTACACTCTATGTGACGCTTCATGCCATCTCTGTCCAAGTGTATCTCTACGCCGGTCACGGTGGCCGAGAGGTTCTAGGCGCTTCAGTCCGGAACTGCGTGACTGCTACGGTCACAGGTTCGAATCCTGCCTGTGGCATGGATGTGTGTGTTGTCCATCGGTTAGTTAGGTTTAAGTAGTTCTAAGTTCTAGGGGACTGATGACCTCAGATGTTAAGTACCATAGTGCTCAGAGGCATCTGAACCATTTTGTATCTCTACAAAGCATTGTCTTTATGCATTAGTCCATAGTCGAAAACTACTTATCGTGTCTGTTGGTAACTTGCTCGTGCCTCGTAATACACTAACCCCGTGCGAGTATGTTCACGATGAGTGTGCCGTCGATGTTCGACGCATCTGTCCTCCACGGTAAAGCCGGTTTTTGCTGGACCGGCCAGAAAAATCTGCAGTGGCCAAGCATTGTCTCAGTACAGGAAACGGTATGGAATACAAAAAACACGAAAAGTCTCTCGTCGTCGTCGTCTTCGTTCGGGGACAGCCCTATTAAAGAAGCAGTGGGAATTCACATCTCGGCTAATGTGCTTGACAGGCCACAGGACACGAACTACGCACGGCTCGGGTTCCAGCTGTAGTCGTGTTAAAATCACAGCGACCCCAAAGGACAACTGTTGGTCGCTCAGGGGATGACTCTGCAATTGCGAAACAGATGTTCGGTTGACAACGGTGAGGATGGACACACGCCAGCGCGGGCACGTATTCCGTCAGGCGGCTCCCGACAGAGAGCGCTGGGAGGCCGTCGGCCGCGCACTGTATGACTGACAGCCTCTGTGCGTGCTTTCGTCGTCTGTCAGGCGTAGCTGTCTCAGCTGTCTCTCACGTTATCTGCACTATCTTTCGTGGAAATTTGGCGCGTCCACACCTTTGCAGCAGCTCCTTCTTAACTTGTGACAAACAGGACGCCTCGGTCACAGATTGAGCAGCGTGTTCGCAGCACCTGGAGATATCGGTCACTCACGCCGAAGAGATATGGTGGAAATTTCACGACATCCGAGGTCTCTGCCTAGAACTACATTTACAACTGCTCCGTGTGGAAAGCCTCAAGCTACACATTACAATAATACTTTGAATAGAACAGAACGGGGACATATCGTATTTAAAATCTTGACACGCTGTAACTCGTTAGTTCACTTGTGCAGTTCCATAGCACGACTCTCGCTGATGAGTGAGGCAGCCTACATTGCATAACAATCTGAGGCCATTTAAACTCCGTCCGAACAGGGCTCGAAAAGCCCAAGTGTACGAACCAGCCGCCGTGTCATCCTCAGCCCACAAGCGTCACTTTATGCGGATATGGAGGGGGATGTGGTCAGCACACCGCTCTCCCGGCCGTATGTCAGTTTACCAGACCGGAGCCGCTACTTCTCAATAGAGTAGCTCCTCAGTTGGCCTCACAAGATCTGAGTGCACCCCGCCTGCCAACAGCGCTGGGCAGACCAGTTGGTCAGCCATAGAAGTGCTAGCCTAGCCCTACAGAGCTCAGCTTCGGAGATCTGACGGGCAACCGTTGTTACCACTGCGGCGAGGCCAATGGCAGTCTGAGGCCATTGGGTGATGTGAAATGCAGTTGGACTTGCCGACTAAAGCGCAAACTAATGTCCACAAATTAAGCATACGGCCATTAAGAAATGATCTACAAAACTAATGAACTGGACCTGTCACGCTAAAATTCGGTTTAACGTCCACAAATATAACATACAGATATATCATAAAAATAGCGTACGCTCATTTCATAAAAGAACAGCATATTGTCATTTCATGAATCGTAATCAATAAAGGGAAGCAGTCTTGTTTTTAACATAGGGCTTTCAAAGCGAAAGCTTAATGCAACTGCAAATCTACTATAAGTTAGGTAAATCTGCATTTCAACCACTGTTGTCTTTCAGTAAGTTGTGGATATGAAACGTAATATCATTAAAATGCCTCGCGGGAGTAGCCGAGCAGTCTAAGGCGCTGCAGTCGCGGATTCTGCGGCTGGTCCCGGCGGAGGTTCGAGTCCTCCCTCGGGCATGGGTGTGTGTGTTTGTCCTTACGATAATTTAGGTTAAGTAGTGTGTAAGCTTAGGGACTGATGACCTTAGCAGTTAAGTCCCATAAAATTTCACACACATTTGAACATCATTAAAATGCTTAGAAAGGGCAATTACATGTTTAGTGGAAAGAGTTGTCAACTTTGGCAGCGCCACCGTCTCGTTATGGTGTTGACACGTTTACTTGGGGTGTTGACGCATGAAGATGTATACACGATGTAACGGGTAGAAACGCAGATATTTTTGTGTAGAACATTCGTATGAACAGACATCAGTATACACTTGTTGTAGCTGTGATTCACAGTCATAAAACTTTTTTTGAAGGACATCATCTTTACGCCAGTTTGTTTTTATTATAATATTGCAATTTCGGCTTTAGGCCATTATCAAGTCATATTATGGCTTAAATCAGTGTGTCGGATTCGTCTCGATCGAACAGTTTTCGCACAATCGCATCACACAATTTACGACGTGATGTTTTCTGTATCGTCACATTGCACCACTAAGGAGACTCCTTTTGTCAGTAGAGACCAACCGTTTTGCGTATGCGCATCCGCACGTCGACACTTATATACTTGACATGCTGCCTGGGGAGAAACAGGCATTAATGGCTTGCTCTTGCCACGTGTACTAATTGAAGATACTAACTAACCTAAAAACACATGGTTTGTAATGGCTATAATTTTTAGCCTGCAAATGATGTAAATCCTGATATAATGTTGTTCAGTACACCTTCCACAGTCACCAATAGAAATTTCGACACATATGCCAATTACAACCCGTATTTTTTGAATATCAATATGGACAATTTTATTGAATATTGTATAACTACTAGTCTCAGGTGGGAAGTCAACCAATAGTGAGCAAGTGTCATCTGACAAGTTGTGTTTCTGCCTACCTATCCCTCCTCACTGCTAATTCTTGGGTCCTGCAGCCACACGTGCGAAGCATCCAAAAATGGTTCAAATGGCTCTGAGCACTATGGGACTTAACTACTGTGGTCATCAGTCCCCTAGAACTTAGGACTACTTAAACCTAACTAACCTAAGGACATCACACACATCCATGCTCGAGGCAGGATTCGAACCTGCGACCGTAGCGGTCACGCGGTTCCAGACTGTAGCGCCTATAACCGCACGGCCACTCCGGCCGGCCGCGAAGCATCCAAAGCTGTCGTCATTCATTCGGCTCATACCTGTTGCTGCCTTTCGCTATTTCTTCAGATAACACAATTTTCAACTACACTAGCGCGCGGTGGCTAATTAATTTCCAGAACTAACATTTATACTTTCAAGAAAAGAACTTCATCTCGCGTTTCACAGTCATAATAAGGGGTGGCGGTGGGGGAGTAAGGTGAGCGGAGGGCGGGTGCTCGGTAACGAGTGCCACACCGTCGACAGGCCGTGCATCTCGTCGCCTTGCGTCGCTGCCGTAATTACTTATTTACGACCGCAATTTTCCGCAGCTAATTGCGGCGCCGCTCGATAAGCCACGCGGGAAGTGGAAATTGCGCGTCTCCACGGCGCCGCGGCGGAGGAACCTCCTCAGGGCGTCGCGTTGCGATGAACCGGCCGAGCTTTAAATACCGCCGAGGTCCGCGCCGGCAGGGGGTGGCCGTGTCAGCCGCCACTGACACCGGTGCACCAAGGGGGAGGTCGGCGGTGCGCTCCTCATTCCGGCCGCTGTTTCGACGGTGTTTGTTACTCGCGACAATGTGCCATATAGGGCAGTCAATTAATATGATTTTAGGTTAAGAAATGCACTTACCTTTCATTCAAGTGCCCTGTTCATCTTCATGCACATCTACAAGCCGCAAGACACCATATAGTGGGGGGGAGTAATATGTTGTCACACTCTTGGAATTTCGGTAGTAAATCTCACCGTGATGCACAGTGCCACTGTTGCAGCACCTGCCACTGGAGTTTGTTGGGCACCTTCGCAACGCTCTCGCGCCTACTAAATGCCATGTGACGAAACGCGCCGCTCTTCATTACATCTTGTCAGTCTCTTCTTTTAATCTGACCTGGTAGGGATTCCAGACTGATGAACAATACTCAAGAATCGTCCGAACAAATATTTTGCGAGCGATTTCTTTGGTGGGTGAGCCACATTCCTCAAGAGTCTTGCTGTGGATCGCAATGTGGCTTCTGCTCTTCTTGCTATTTGTTTTATGTCGTCATTCAGCGTGAGAGATTGCAGGGCACTCTCACTTCCGATTCGGTGTTACGCCACTTCATGTTGTTAGGGAATATGATATTTATTTCCATTTCACTTCATGCATCATGATGAAATGGTGAGCAGTAGTTAATGCTCTTACTTGCCTACTCTAGGGAAGGTATAACAGTAAGCTTTACCGCTTTCAAAGGAATAGGGTGTCAATTTAAAAGACTGCAGTACAAGCGCGTGGCGACAGTGGCCCGAGGGAAGCGCGTTTTTTAGCGGAACCTGGGTGGAAACATTTCCAGATTTCCGAGTTCCGTGGTCTCATTGTGCAGACACGTTGGTCCGCGCAAGTCGGTCGGCCTCCACGTCCAGGTGGAATGACTAGAGCTGAGAAGTCGCCACTGCAATGGCCAGCCCATTGTATACCGGCAATAAAGCAGAGGATGGGGCCTTGTTACGCAAGAAGCTGACGAGACATCTGTGTGCGTTCTGCGAATTTCCTTGGGACAGGTCACTGGCGACCAGTTGTCCAGACTCTGTTACAAAAACATATTTGTGAATGCACGAGGCTTTTAGCGAGTTTATAGTCGTTCTTTGGAAACTTCGAAATGAACGCTACAGGAGAGAGGAGAAGCTTTTTATGGAGGGCTGTGGTTCCATCCTGGTCAAGTTGTTAGCAAAAGTCATGGCGTAAACGCATGGGAAGGAGGCCGCGTAGCTGAATATTTTTTTTTCTTTTTCTCCCAATTAAGTTTAAAGTCTCTGATTGGTCAAATCGATGTATGCAGAGGAAAGGGCGCTCTCCCAGCTTCGAATGCCGCGCTCCAGCTCGTGATTGGCTTGTGCTAAAGTGGGGGAAGTCTAAGATGTAAATGGGCTTTTGCTACCGAGCGGAGGAGAACGGACAGAAAGAGAAGAGACCTCTCTTGTACTGGCGCTTCGCTAGTAAAGAATTGCAGGTCTCTATCTAAACAGTGAGACTTGTGTCCTTTGCTAGTGTGCCTGTGACTGTCACCTTCTGAACCGTCAGAGGTACTTCTTCTAGCATCACGCATACAATGAGTGATGCGTGGGTGTACTTATTTGTATTGAGTCAGCCATCTAAACACTTCACATACTCCGTTGCCCATGTTCGTGGCACGGAGTCAAATTAATTTGGCAGACCAGAAAATGGGTCCAGCGGCCCACTGGAATCCACTGCCTTCCGAGTTAACTGAAAGCGAGACCGCGTACTTGCACTTTTTGTGCGTAAGTCATTAATAACAGATTGCCGCGGTCCAGCACTTCAGTCGCTGAACGCATCGTGGTGTGCCGCCTAACCAGCAGGAGGGTAAGGTATTCGCTGCTATAGCGTAGGGCTCCAATATACGTTTCTCAGCACCCTGTTCTTTCGAGCCATATTTTTCTTTTTTGGAATATAGAATATAGATGCTTGATGGTGGCGTAGTTTTTGTGCCATAACCTGGTTTCACGTGTATGAAGTCAGATAAAGTGATTAGTGTTCCGGTTAGTGTCGTGTGTTGCTTCCCAAAATGGTTCAAATGGCTCTGAGCACTATGGGTCTTAACTTCTGAGGTCATCAGTCCCCTAGAACTTAGAACTATTTAAACCTAACTAACCTAAGGACATCACACACATCCATGCCCGAGGTAGGATTCGAACCTGCGACGTAGCGGTCGCGTGGTCCCAGACTGTAGCACTTAGAACCGCTCGGCCACTCCGGCCGGCTGTTGCTTCCCAGCTGATCAATTTGTCCACCATAGACCCCACGTTAGTGAAAGCGTTTGTCAAATAAAAATGTTTCTTTAGTCATTTTTGTTATTTTGTGATGTTAAGGGTGAATAAATATATTGTCATTTAGACCACAACTTCTCCCTGAGTTCTGATTAACAGTACCTTCCCATTTTATTAATAAAGTCTAGATTGAAACTTTAGTAGAAGGCTTTCAAGCTTAAGGTAACTGCGGATGGGTACACAAAGACACTTTACTGTAGACATTGTTTCCAGCAAGTCGTCAATGGTAGTTTATTTGTGCAGTCGTGGACTTCATCTCCTGTCTACACTGAAGTGACAACAGTCATGGAATAGCGAAATGCACGTACAGTGTCAAGAGTGTGCCGAGAATACCAGACTTCAGGGGTTACCTCACACCGCGGACAATGCAGCGGCCAGCGATCTTCACTCAACGACTGAGAGCAGTGACGTTTCCGTAGTGTCGTAAGAGTAAACAGACAAGCAACACTGCGTGAAATAAGCGCAGAAATCAATGTGGGACGTACGACGAACGTATTCGTTAGGACAGCGTGACGAACTTTGGCGTTAATGCGCTGTGGCAGCAGACGATGAACGAGAGTGCCGCTGCTAACAGCACGATATTGCCTACAGCGCCTCTCCTGAGCTCATGACCATACTGTTTGGACGGCAGACGACTGAAAATACATTGCCTGGACGGATGAGTCCCGATTTCTATTGGTAAGAGTTCATGGTAACCCTCGAAAGAAGGCGCAGGGCCCAAGTTGTCAAGAAGGCAGGGGTCAGGGATTTTCTCTGCCTCGTGATGACTGGGTGTTGTGTACTGTCCTTAGGTTAATTAGGTTTAAGTAGTTCTATGTTCTAGGGGACTGATGATCATAGATGTTAAGTCCCATAGTGCTCAGAGCCATTTGAACCACTTTTTTTTTTTTTTCAAGAAGGCAGTGTGCAAGCTAATGGTGGCTCCATAATGGTGTGAGCTGTGATGACGTGGAATTAACTGGGTTCTCTGGCCCAAATGGACCGATAATTGACTGGAAACGGATGTATTCCTATCACTGTATTCCTCTATAGTTCTCTCTAGTACCATGGAAGTCATTCCCTCATGTCTTTACAGATGTCCTATCATCCTGCTCCTTATCAGTGTTTTCCTCTCCAGTTCTGCGCAGAACCTCCTCATTCCTTACCTTGTAAGGCCACCTATTTTGATATTAGTAGACTTCTCTTGGCCAGGAGTGCCCTTTTCGCCATTGCTAGTCCGCTTTTGCTGTCCTCCTTGCTCCGTTCGGCATTGGTTATTTTACTGCTTACCTAGTAGAATTACTTAACTTCATCTACTTCGTGACCATCAATCCTGATGTTAATTTTCTCGCTGTTCTCATCTCTACTACTTCTCATTACCTTCGTCTTTGTTCGATTTACTCTCAGTCCATACTCTGTACTCATTAGACTGTTCATTCGGTTCAGCAGACCATGTAATTCTTCTTCACTTTCACTGAGGATAGCAATGTCATCCGCGAAACGTATCATTTATATCCTTTCTCTTTGAATTTTAATGACACTCCTGAATTTTTTTTTTTTTTTCTTTCCATCATTGCTACCTCGATGTATAGATTGAACAGTAGGGGCGAGCACTTCTTTCTTGGTCGTCCACTCTTATCATTCCCTCTGGGCTCTTGTACATATTGTATATGACCCGTCTCTCCCTATAGCCTACCCCTACATTTTTTAGGATTTCGAACATCTTGCACCATTTTACATTGTAGAATGCTTTTTACAGGCCGACAAATCCTATGAACGTGTCTTGACTTTTCTTTAGTCTTGCTTCCTTTATTAACCGCGATATCAAAATTGTCTCACTCGTGCCTTTACGTTTCCTAAAGCCAAACTGATCGTCATCTAACGCATCCTCAATTTTCTTTTCCATTCTTCTGTATATTATTCTTATGAGCAACTTGGATCCATGATCCGTTAGGCTGATTTTTCGATGTCTTCACATTTTTTCTGCAGCCATTTCGTCTTAGCTTATCTGCACTTCCTATTTATTTCCTTCCTCAGCGATCTGTATTTCTCTATGCCTGAGTTTTCCGGAACATTTTTGTACATCCTCCGCTCATCGATCAATCGAAGTATTTCTTCTGTTACCCCTCCATGGTTTCTTCACAGTTACCTTCTTTGTACCTACGTTTTCCTTCCCAACTTCTGTGATGGCCGTTTTTAGATATGTCCATTCGTCTTCAACTGTACGTCCTACTGAGCTATTCCCTAATGCTTTATCTATAGCATTAGATAACGTCAACCGTATCTCGTCATTCCTTAGTTCTTCCAGATCCCACTTCTTCGCGTATTGATTCTTCCTGACTAATATCTTAAACTTCAGCCTACTCTTCATCATTACTATAGTGTGATCTGAGTCTATATGTGCTCATGGGTCGCCTGCCAATCCAGTATCTGATTTAGGAATCTCTGTCTGCCCATAATGTAATCTAACTGTAATCTTCCCGTATAACCCGGCCTTTTCCAAGTATACCTCCTCCTCTTGTGATTCTTCAATGGAGTATTCGCTATTAATAACTGAAACTTGTTACAGAACTCAATTAGTCTTTCACCTCTCTCATTGCTTGTCCCAAGCCCATATTCTCCTGTACCATTTTCTTCTACACCTTCCCTTACAACTGCTATTGATATTGCCCTACACTCATCTGACCAGAAATCCTTGCCTTCTTTCCACTTCACTTCACTGACGCCTACTACACACATGCTCATAAATTGAGGATAATGCTGATACATGATGAAACAACACTCTGGTGGGCGGTTTGCGGGTTTATATCACGTCGGGATATGACTATGTGGTGCGTTTGACATGTGGTCGTCGCACGGTCGCGCTGGCAGCAACCCACATACGCAGAGGTCTCTTGGTGCATGTCAGAGTACGGTGCAGCGAGTAAGTGTGCAGACGTTTTCAAACTAGCTAATGGTGACTGTGTGTTCAAAATGGTTCAAAGAACACTTATTGATCACGTTACGAGGGGTAGACTACTAGGGCGACTGGAGGCTGGTCAAACACTGCAGGTCGTAGCATAGGCCCTCCGTGTGCCACAACCCAGGTTATGTTCAGGTATAGTCTGAACAGTGATACTCGCCGGGTTTTCATCTGGCCTGAACCAGGAACCAGATACCAACCACGTGTCCTTGAAAGGGACCTGTATGGAGGTCGTGGCTTGATGGTGTGGGGTGGGATTATGATGGGTGCACGTACACCCCTGCATGTCTTTGACAGAGGAACTGTAACAGGTCAGGTGTATCGGGACGTCATTTTGCACCAGTATGTCCGCATTTTCAGGGGTGCAGTGGGTCCCATCTTCCTCCTGATGGATGATAACGCACGACCCCACCGAGCTGCCATCATGGAGGAGTACTTGAAACAGAAGATATCAGGCGAATGGAGTGGCCTGCCTGTTCTCCAGACCTTAACCCCATCGAACAAGTCTGGGATGCTCTCGGTCGACGTATCGCTGCACGTCTTCAAACCCCTACGACACTTCAGGAGCTCCGACAGGCACTAGTACAAGAATGGGAGGCTATACCCCAGTCGCTGCTCGACCACCTGATCCAGAATATGCTAACTCGTTGTGCGGCCTGTGTACGTGTGCATGGTGATCATATCCCATACTGACGTCGGGTTACAAGAGCAGGAAACAGTGGCGTTTTGTAGCACATGTGTTGCGGGACGGTTTTCTCAACTTTTCACCAATACCGTGGACTTACAGATCTGCGTCGTGTGTGTTCCCTTTGTGCCTATGCTATTAGCGACAGTTTTGTGTAGTACCACGTTGTGTGGCACCACATTTTGCAAATGTCATTAATTAATAAGAATGAGTGTATATCTAGATCAAGCCTTTGCATTTCCCTTTCCAGATTTTCAAGTTTCACTTCTACGTTCAAGCTTCTCACATTCCACGTCCCGACTCGTAGAACGTTAGCCTTCCGTTGATTATTTAGTCTTTTCTCATGGTAACAACCGCCTTGGCAGTCCCCTCCCAGAGATCCGAATGGGGGACTATCGGAGGCTTTTGCCAATGGAGATATCATTATGACACTTCTTCTATTACAGGCCACATGTTCTGTGGATACACGTTACGTGTCTTTAATGCAGTGGTTTTCATTGCCTTCTGCATCCTCATGCCGTTGATCATTTCTGATTCTTCCGGCTCTAGGGGAAGTATCCCACCCTTGAAGCTCTGTATGCTCCTCCGCCCTCTTTGACAAGGCCGTTGGCAGAATGAGGGGTGACTTCTTATGCTGATTATTAATCAATCAGTTCTGTTTACAAGAATTTATTATATGGGAGAAATTTAGTTGGAATTATTATGTTGAATCACATATAAGGAATACACACTTCTCGGAAATAATACAAGCCGACTATCCTCAAACCAAGTTCTGGAGCTATAGAGTACATCATGAGACACACAACCAACTAAAGAAATATTGATCGTAAGTAAATCACAGTAGTATCGAATAATACACTTAAGCTACATTGATGCACAGGGGACTGCTATATGCAATTTCTCATAAATGTATTTTTCAGTAGCAGCTCGAAAAGAGCTTGAAAATAATAATTTTAACTATTTGTCGCAAAGAAGCTAAAGTGAGTACCGAACACCAGTTCTGCAGATGTACTGGAGTCCACGAACTAAAAAAGAAGATGTTCACTGTAAATAACTCAAAGCTAGTATCGTAAAATAGGTCTGGCAAGGGGAAGGCCTCAGACACGGCCAACCGATTCTGCTCAAATTTGGCACATCGCTTGTGTACAACCTAAACCGAAGGACTCTGAGACATTTTGGGTCAACACCCCCGCAATTTTGAGAAAATCACCCCTAAGGGTTATGACTAGCAATCGAGTAAAAATTGGAGGGATCGATGAATAAATATAAATAGAGCATTTTTCATCATCAGGTATGGGGTCCGAAAACGCAAACTTTTCCAGATATCTGGGTAAGAAACTTTTACAACTGCCCCTTGTGTACCCACATGGTAAACGCGTCTTGCCAACAGCGTTGATAGCGCAACGGACTAGGTAATTGGCTGGAAATCGGAGAACTCGGGTTCGAATCTCGAAGAAACGTATCGGATGTTATTCTTTTCGCTTGTATTTTTCCATATCTCAATTGATAGGGATAGGATGGTTAATAAGGCAGGTAAATCAATAAGGAATGATAATAATAAGGTAGGCAAACTAATTTCCCAAACGCCGTGAGTTAGTGAAGTATTAAACTTTTAAGCCCTGTCACATGGAAACAAATCCGAATAACAGAGCTTCGAATTCCTCACGAGGGATCACAGATAGCCAACCCCGCGACTCTTGTTCACAGCGAGACACGGACAGAATGCACGCGGAGAGAGTTACGTTGCCCCGGTTGCCTCTTCGTCATATCATAGTTGTGAACCTGGAAGAGTGAAGGTGTCCAGCACGAGCCTTATAGAAGTCAATCGGAAAGAGTTTTTTTTCCCGTCATTAGGCTGCCGCGAACCTGGTGGATACATGTAGTGGTTTTTCCATCGTTAATGCACCGAATGAAATACGTTTTATGAATGAATACAATGTTCTTCCGTAAGTAACATATGACGAGTACTGTATGTAGTTTGTAGTAATTAGCTCGTCTGTTTATGCCTTAGTAACTAGTGGTTGTTTGTTGTGTCATAGCTTTCAGGTGCATAATCTGAATAATGGAGGATGTACACCCTTCGACTAGCGCTGTTGGGAGCCTGTCACAGACGACGGCAAGCGGGAAGTTACCGACGCTGTGTTTTGGTTTGTAAAAGTGTCGCAAGACAGATGCATTATCAGTGCACTATCGGAAGCAGGCAGTTCTGTTACTCGGCGTTCCATTGAAGATTGATAGAAGCGGCTATCGCCTAGTGATTGTTGATACCGAAGTACTATACCATGAAGAAGAAGCAGCAGAAGGTGATTCAGTGGAAGATATCCCGACTGGTGAATCGCACAATGGTCATAACACTTTGGAAATCTTCACGTCGCTGGGAATATGCGCTTCATCTGTTCCCGATGAGTGTTACCAACTGGTTAGTAAGCGATTGAACTATGGCGCTATACTCCTTGAAGTAAAAGTAAATGTGGTAGTGCTAGCCAGGAATCATCCAAATTGGAACTTACAAACATTGCAAAAGGATGGAGCAACAACAGCCCTGAAAAGGAAGAAGGACTTGAAATTGTGGAAAAGTGATATCATTAAAGGAGGGACAAGATACGACAAACACCAGGCGATAAATAAGTGGACTTACGACCGATTTGTCGAATCTCGTTGTCGTAACGCGAATGTAGCAACTACTTCAGGAGTAGGCTGTAGGTGCAGCGCTTCAATATACGGCCAACAAAGATTTTACGTTTGGTGCATCATTATCATGGGCAAGAAATTTCAAATCGGAGTATAAAATTCGTCAACGGCACGTCACTAAATATGTCTCTCATAAGGAGGTACAAAATATAGAAGATATACAGAAAGTGGCGGCTCTTCTCAGCATGAAAACTGCGTCACTTATGACCGGTTTTAATCATGATTACGTGATCAACACCGATCAAACGGTATGGGAGTATCGGGTGTACATTCGACGCACGTTATCGCATTAGGGAGAAAAACGAATCCTCGTCGCAGTTGGTAGTAAAAACAAATTAACACATTCGTACACGGCGCAATATGCCATCACAGCCTCTGGAAAAGTGTTGCCTAAGGTTATCCTGTGTTTACAAGAAACGAATGTCACATTTGGTCCTCGGGTTATAGACGAGGTTAATCGTTTAACAGACTCAGTGAAAAATGTTTACATTACCTGCTCAAAATCTGGGCAACTCACGAATGCGACTTACAGAATATTTCTTGAGAATGTTTTAAAACCATACGTTTCTGATAACACCTTTTGTCTAATATTGGATTCCTGGAGTGGACAAATTAATACTACAATATATGACACAATGTTTATAGATGCGATGGTCAGCCGACGTGCGCAGTAAAAGTAATATCGCCAAACTGCGCACCTGTGTGCCAGCCGTGTGATATTTATTTCTATCGCCAGGTTAAAAACATTATTTCCAGGCTTCAGAATTGCAGTTTGCTTCTGGAAACCCAGCGGGAATTGCACAACCGCACGGATGCAATAACTATTCACAGCACAATTCACAACCAACTTTCAACCCCGATTTTTCAGGCAATGATATTGTATGCGTGGTACACATCAAAATTAATTCACGAAAAAGACATATTTTTAAATGTAAACCAAGTTTGTTTTCCGCCGACTCTTCGGAAGGAACAGTGTAGCTGTCGAAAGACTGCATTCATTAGATATTCCTGGTGCCGCGAGTATATTTGTTTCGAATGTTTATATGACAAGTACCATCCATCTAGTTGTTCGAAGAAAACTGAGGACACGTAATAGTGACTGGAAGAGCCATTGTAGTGTCCTGGAGTAACATTTTAGTTGTTTGCTATCCCAAGAGGTTTGAGAAATTTATTTGCCTACGTTATTATCATATTTCCTTATTAATTTTACTCACTCTATTAACCCTCCTATACCTATCAACTGAGATATGGAAAAATACAAACGAAAGGAAGAACATCCGCTAGGTTTCTTCGAGATTCAAACCCGGGTTCTCCGACTCCCAGCCAGTTACCTTGGCCGCTGCGCTATCAGCGCTGTCGGCGAAAAGCGTTTACCATGTGGGTACAGAAGGGGCAGATGTAAAAGTTTCTTAACTTGATTTCTGGAAAAGTATGCGTTTTCGGACCCCATACCTGATGAAATAAAATGCTCTATTTACAATTATCTATCGATCCCGCCAATTTTGAGTCGATTGCTCGTCATAAACTTTAGGGGTGATTTTCTCAAAAACGAAGTGGCGTTGACTCAAAATATCTTAGATTCCTTCGTTTCAGGTTGTACACAAGCGACGTCCACGTCCCAAATTTGAGCCGAATCGGTTGGCCGTGTCTGAGGCCTTCCCCTTGTGAGTTATATAACTCAATGTGGTGACTTCGAAACGCAATTGCTAATATGTGTATATATCCTTAGCAAATTGACACATCAAAAGAACTTCAACCATTTATATGAAAGAAAAGGAACCGAATACTTTCTCATAAAAGTAGTTTTCAGTAGGAGCTCGGAAAGAGCTTGAAAAGAATAATTTTAACTATTTGTCGCAAAGAAGCTAAAGTGAGTACCGAACACCAGTTCTGCAGACGTACTGGAGTCCACGAACTAAAAAGGAAGATGTTCACTGTAAATAAATCAAAGCTAGTATCGGAAAATAGGTCTGAGTTATATAACTCAATGTGGAGGCTTCGAAACGCAACTGCTAATATGTTTCTGTATCCTTAGCAAATCGACACATCAAAAGAACTTCAACCATTAATATGAAAGAAAAGGAACCGAATGTGTTACAAATAAGTGTAACCATGATATACACCCGTGCGACCATGGTAAACACTACGAGTTGGACATAAAGTCAATCCGGAACGTTAACAGTAAACCACGCCACGATGCAGAACGCTTCTTTGTATCGTCTGTCTATGGAGTTGGCTGAACACCTCCGTGACGCTGTACCGCTTGCTAACTGAACCTGTAACGAAACACGTTGTTTTTCTTGTGATCTTCTCTGTTTCCTTCACAATCGTATCTGGCACGGATCCAGGACTGGCTAACAGTATTCAGGTACTGGCCGAACGAGGTTTTTGTAAGCTACCTCTTTTGTGGATGGATTATGCCTCATGAGGATACTTCCTGTGAATCTCAGCCTGGTATCTTCCACACATGCGATTAGTTTTAGTGGTCATTTCACTTTTAACTACCTCTGTACCCATAGTCGTACATATTTAATGGATATTTCTGCTTCCAGTAAAAGGGCCTTTTAAAAGGGCCTTTCCACGAGTTTATGCATAGCACGTTACTTTTGTTTGTTTTGAGAGTCGGCTGCCTTTTGCTACATCAAGAATCGATAATCTACAGGTCTTTATGTATTTCGCTACAGTTTTCTAAGGCTAGGACTTCTCTGTAAGTAACATCATCTTCCGCGAAAATCCTCGTGGAAGATCCGACATTATCCACTAAATTTACATATAGTGTGAAAAGTAACGATCCTATAACACCCCCTAAAACACACACCTCTGAAGTTATTTTTTCATCTGAAGATATCTGTCCGTTGAGATAGCTGTGTTCCTTTTGGTAGAAGCTCTTCAATAGAATCATACAGCTAGTATGTTAGTTGGTACGCTCTTATTTTGTTCACTACAGGTATTTGCGGCTCTCTATCGAAGGCCTAGATCTGGACGCCAGTATCTACTGTTTTCTGGGCCTCTTGGCCGGAAAGAGCGAGCTAGTTTCCACACAATCGTTGTTCTCGCAATCATTTTGATTTCAGTATTTTTTCCGGTGAGTAGATTCTACAAAATTTCCATCTATGACTGTGTAGTATCGTCGTCGACACAATGTGTTTAGGAAATCACAGACTTAGTATGATGTAGAATAAGAAATGATCAGAAGGCTTTAAACGTACTGCGTAATATGAATTTTACAATAATTGGTACTTTAGTTTTACCATTTCGGTATGTACATTTTTCTGTTGAAACTTGATTATCGTATTATTCTTTCAGTAATTATTTTTGTTGCAGTCCTGGCCTTTCCTCATATATTATTTTCCTCATCAGTATTCCCGTAAGAGTCACTACCTACTTATGAAAGTTCCTCTCTCATGATATCGACTAAGCTCTTCTCATAACAGGTCAAAGGGTTTTCACTCTGTAGTGCGGTGGCCACTATCCTGGTTGTCGCTACTCTGATATCGCGAAGTTGATCGTCGCCTCTCAGTTGCTGCTCTCATTGTCGATCCACTGATGGTCGCTTTGTTGATGGCGTTTACATTCCGGCAACAATGGTATAGGCCCCTGTGTCGTACACAGTGGTGCCTACATTAAATCAGAAAAAATTGTGGTTCTTAATGTTCTAAAAGTTGCTGAGAAACTGGAGCTTTGATTTAAATTCAACAAATGTGGTTTCCGCATTGCAGATTTCAATAAAATTATCTGTTCTCTGTTGGCGCCAATCATTCAATATTATATTGTTAGATTCTCGATCGTCTCATTTGTTTCCAGGAAATCGATCTACCTGCCGGCAGTCCTATGTAGGTAGCGGAAAAATAAGTAATAAATAGGCTACAGGACTGATACTGATGCAAGAGCATTGTCATAACACTTACTGGCGGAGAATTTTGCGCCTTTATCAGCTGATGTAACGATTTAGGATGGACTATATAAAAGATAACGTGAATAAGGCTATAAGAGTCACAGACCTGCAGAGGGGTGCGTCGTAGCAGCCCACATTATTTGTCAGATACGGCTGTTAATGATGAGTCACACAAATAAAGCTCTTAAAACCAGTTCCATACCGCTGTCAATCAATCTGCTATTCTTCAACGTGGGAAGGCCTAGCATATGTGCCATTAACCACCAACACCTGTGTACGGTACCAGCTTCCGCAAGATATTTTTAATGAAATAACGGTATGTGTGAAAGGAGCAGTTTTGAAGTTGTGCCAAGAACTACTATTTTGAAATATGTGTGCCTAAAAATACTGTTCTGTTCAAGTGTTCAGATATTACTATAATCAACTGGATCTTCTGAAAAGGATGTTGTAACTTTTGAAACAGATATATTTCTACCCAGTATAGTCTGAAACATACATTGCTAAATCTCTTCTAAAACAAGAAATCAGTTAATAGGTCCTTTCGCCCACTAGTGACCGTTTCTTTTTCGATTTTCCACACCTTTGCCTGACATTTAGGGTTACAGATGACTGAAGGTTAAAGAAATTAGCCAACTCTCTTCTGGGTGCTAATAAAATAGTCAGGAGCTATCGAAGTACTAAAAATTAAAAACAAAACCTTCGATATAGTTTTTAACTCTTTTATGTCATAGAATATTTTAACTGACAGAGAATAAGTAAACTGACCGGTGAAACACCGTCGGGGTTGGTGTGGCCGGGGTACGAGGGGGAGGGGGGGGGGGGGGGGCGGGGGGTGAGGCGGGGTGGGTGGCTCCAGTTTCTCTTGTTTGTTCCGTTATTACGTCCAAAACCGTGTCTTCACGGTCTGCCTTTTAGTGGATATGTGCTGCTGTTACAATTGCAGCATTTAAAGTAATTATTTACTCCGAGGAACAGAGAATGTAACAAACAACTAAAGATCATTTTAAACATCTACAACTTTTCGCTTACTAAGACGCAGTTCTTTGCATCACTTTCTCACATCCAGACGTCGTCAATGTAGATAATACCTGATAGTGTTGTACTGTGTTCGTCGCAGCTTTTAAATGCTGTAAATTAATTGGCACAAGAGAGGAATTCGTGGCGGGCAGCATCAAACAAGTCAGAAGACTAATGCCCCCCACCCCCCCACCCCCCACCCCCAAAGAAAAGTATTCTTTGGCTGCTGTACTTCAAAAGATTAATAATCCACTTTCAGGCATTATATGAAAAACATATATAGAACCATTGCAAACAATAATCTATCAGCCTGGTCAATTCATCACTAAACCCTTTACGATATAAAAAACGATTATGCGGTGAAAACACCTCAAATTATTTCCTAAGCAATTTCTGTTTGAGTAACCATCACGGTAGAGAGCTGGTCATTCCGTGCCAGTTGTGCAGTAATGGTAATGATTGTGACGTCCGAACACCGTCGCGTCTCAACCGATCGCCTGTTCACGCGTTCGTCGGTCACCTCGCACGTCATATGAACTGTATTTAATTTGGGCTCCGCGCCCGTAATTGCCGGCTTAGTCCCCAGGCAGAACTTTAATGAGAACAAACAGTGGAAATTAACAGTAAGCGGATTACGGCGTGTCGCGTTGCAAATGTTTTGCCAGGACGTCGGAGACAAAGCTGTCAATACAATAGCAAGCGCTTCTGCCGCCGCGTGCCAGATGGAGCGTCCGACAACGAGATTCGCACCGATACTCTGCTGTTTGCTTCCGAGCAGAGTGGAAACACCGTTCCCGACTGCAATTCCAAGTAAACGAGTCCCTTTTTAACAGGGAAATTTGTTGACCGACTAGCAAAGTGAGTCCCACAAATGCTTCTCGAAAACCATCGTCTGTGTTTTGTTGACGTTTTAACAAACATGTAAGTGAATAAGCTCCAAACGATACTGGAAATTTAGCTTTATAATTTCTGGTATATTCTTGATACATTTCAAATTTTCATATGTATCTGGAATTTTGTAACATTCTGCTTACCTCGTCATACACAGCAGTCAAGATAATCAAATCAAGAGAACTTGAAATTCATATTTCCAGACGTGCATAGGCGAATATCCATCTGGATAATACCGAGTGATCAAAAAGTCAGTATAAATTTGAAAACTGAATAAATCACGGAATAATGTAGATAGAGAGGTACAAATTGACATACATGCTTGGAATTACATGGGGTTTTGTTAGAAAAAAAATACAAAAGTTCAAGAAAAGTCCGACAGATGGCGCTTCATGTGTTCAGAATAGCAGTAATTAGCATAACAAAGTAAGACAAAGCAAAAATGGTGTTCTTTACAGGAAATGCTCAATATGTACACATCATTCCTCAAAAATAGCTGTAGTCGAGGAATAATGTTGTTGCAGGATTGTAAGGCATGTCCGGAGTTATAGTGACGCATTGGCGTCGAATGTTGTCTTTCTGCATCCCTAGAGATGTCGGTCTATCACGATACACTTGCGACTGCAGGTAACACCAAAGCCAAAAATCGCACGGACTGAGGTCTGGAGACCTGGGAAGCCAAGCATGATGAAAGTGGCGGCTGCGCACACGATCATCACCAACCGACGCGGTCAAGAGATCTTTCGCGCGTCTAGCAACAGGGGGTGTTTTTTTTTTTTTTTGTTCTAATAAAACCCTATGTCATTCCAAGCTTATGTGTCAATTTTTACCTCTCTATCTACATTATTCCGTGGTTTATTAAGTTTTCAAATCTATACTGACTTTTTGGTCACCCGGTATAAGTGTACCTATGAGACAAAGCTAATGTTACAGACTTTTTTGTCAAAACTGCCACTGCCATAATTAAACTCAAATAAATTACAAAATTCAGCCAATCCAAATTAACCCCAGACTAGAAATTAGAGCACAAGCATGATTTAAGGTAACGTCAGTGATTTCCAAATTGAATTACTATATTTCCAAATTACATTCTTCTTCTGGAACACTTTTCAAATTTACTGGCGTTTCTTTTTGGAAGCAGGTTGGGCAGAGTACGACCGAGCAGTGGAGAATACTAGCGTTTGGTCATTACAACTGGCCACAGGACGTTGAAAAGGACAAACGCCGCTACTGTGCAAGGGGGATGAGAGAGCAGGTAGACAGTCCGACACAGTTATCACGCAGTGACCATGTTAAGCACATAACGAACGTGGCGAAGCCACAGCGACTGTCCAGACTATAAAATTAGTCCTTTATTCTGATCACAGACTCGAGCTTCCAGTGAAATTCCGAGTAAATTGATACCAGAGACACGTCGGTCATTTAATGAACAAGTAATCACTCAATTAATGCCACTAAACTTATTTTCCCAGGTCTTCAGACACTATCCAGGTACTGTCCACATAGAGGGTCATCAGTTGGAGATGAGTGGATGATTTCGGCATACCGGAAATCCTCAAAACCGCAAACTATACCTTGGGTTCGTGGCAGTTATTTCGAATCGTCGTTGAATCGACGCAGGAGCAGAGACATATAAAGCCTCCCGCGTTCTGGGAATCCGCACCAATTCGGGCCACCCAACTTGAAGGCAAGAACTCGGCCGCTCAACACGGCTAGAACAGCAGGTACGGTTAGACCTTCAACTTCTGTTGGGTTGGCTACGAGAACCGCGGAGGTGCACTGTAGTGGTCTTCAAATCGTGCGGAGAGCAGCTCTCGACCCCATTTGGTTGAAGTTCCCATATCGCTAGATTCATCGTGCATCAGTAACCGTCATTTTTTGGCAACAATTGTCTTCCATTTCCTTGGGAGCAGTCTTGTGTTATCAGCGGTTTGCTCTTGACGTTTAGAAATACGAAGCAGGCTGCAACTTCCAGATGATTGCGTCTATGCCGTCATATTTGCATCGCGAGATAACGGCGCTGCAAGTCGTCATGTAGCGTGGTAAGCTCTATTGTCCAATCCCTGTTACTCCGATACATGGTTAGCTTCTTTGTTAAAGTAATCCATACAAATTCACCTTTACGTGGTTTTTCTATTGAACACATTATTATTTACGTGAACTTGTGTTCTTTTGACTTGTCCTACAGAAATACAATTGCTCGTCTAGCAGTTGCTTTATTGTGAGTGACATGTTAGGAATCTTGTGACAGAGCTACCTCTCATTTATGTGTCCATTTCTGAAGGGATTCATTGCCAGACGATAATTTCACCAATCAACCAACACACGTGTTACGCGGTATATTGCACGCGGTCTGAATTCCGCCAAAGGAAAGTCACCTGCTTTCTGTCCTACACGACGAAAAGTTATTGTATCATGTTTTTAATGTGGACATTCCGCTCAAACCAACAGAACGTGTGGTGAGCTTACAGTGAGGGAGTGCAGTATTACGATACTCTATGTTAGGGTCACCCATTTTTAATGAATTAAATGCATTAAGTTGTCTGTTGAGCGACGCATGTAATTAAATTCACATGATCTATAGGGAGCAAAATGATTATCGGTAAAGTCACCCAGTACAGTTCGTTCTCACATCCACAGCGGTATGTCGACGGATCAGCAGTAACCACACACCAGAAGAGATTATTTATTAGAAAATATTATTTATTTCGTCTTTAATCGCAACAATAGCTTATGACCCAGTCGGTGATGTTCACCGTCAGAACTGTGTTGAAGAATGCAACTGACGAAGTAGATCACAATATTTTGCAAGTACAGCACATACAAATACCAAAATTCAAATGTAACCTTTCCCACTTCTTTGCCTCAGAGTCTGGTTCATGTAATAATCGCAGAGTCTCTATTCTGCCATTTTAAGTTCCCATTTTAGCAGAACTCAAAATGGGCTTCCATATTAAAAACTTGAACGCATAGTTGGCTCTGACCATCACTGATCATAGTCAATATTCCTGAGTTACTGCAGTGACCATCTACAGGAGCAAATAATCCTTTCAACGTTACCTTTTCACTGTTGCATTTGCTTTAGTGACTTACTGCAGTGACCATCTACTGGAGCAAATAATCCTTTCAACGTTACCTTTTCACTGTTGCATTTGCTCTAGTGACTTCAAATTTCACAAAATTGAGACCCATTAGCAGTACGTGATGGCAACAACGAAATGGGAAATATTTATTTCTACGTAATAAATAATCCTTTCAGCGTTAATGGAACACTGTTCCATTTGCTGCAGCGATGTGGAATTTCATAAAAGCGAGAGCTAAAGTAGTACGTGATAGTAACAAATAAACGGTAAATATTTATGCGTAGGTAATTAGATTACAACTTCGTGCCTTCGACATCTACATCTACATGATTTCTCTGCTATTCACAGTAAAGTGCCTGGCAGAGTATTCAATGAACCACCTTCCACCTGTCTTTCTACCATTCCACGCTCGAACGGCGCACGGGAAAAACCAGCAGTTAAATTATTCTGTGCGAGCCCTGATTTCTCTTATTTTATCGTGATCATTTCTCCCTATGTAGGTGGGTGCCAACGGAATGTTTTCGCAATCGGGGGAGAAAACTGATGATTGAAATTTGATGAGAAGATCCCGTCTCAGCGAAAAACGCCTTTATTTTAATGATTGCCACTCCAATTCACGTATTATGTCTGTGGCACTATCTTCCCTATTTCGCGATAATACAAAAAAGGCTCCTTCTTTGTACTTTTTCGATCTCATCCGTGAGTATCACCTGATACAGATCCCACACCGCACAGCAATACTCCAGAATAGGGCGGACAAGCGTAGTGTAAGCAATCTCTTTAGCAGACCTGTTGTACCTTCTAAGTGTTCTGCCAATGAATCGCAGTCTTTGGTTTTCTCTACCTACAACATTATCTATGTGATCGTTCCAATTTATGTTATTTGTAAGTGTTATCTCTAAGTATTTAGTTGAATTTACAGCCTTCAGATTTGTGCGACGTACCGCGTAATCGAAATTTAGTGGACTTATTAAAGTACTCATGCGAATAACTTCTCACTTTTCTTTACCCAGGGTTAATTGCCACTTTTCGCATCATACAAATATCTTATCTAAATCATTTTGTAGTTAGTTTTCGACATCTGATGAATTTACAGGATGGTTAATGACAGCATCTTCTGCAAACAATGTAAGACAACTACTAGGCTTGCCTGCGACATGATTAATATAGATCAGGAACAATAGAGGGCCTGTAACACTTCCCTGGGGAACGCCGGATATTCCTTCTGTCTCACTCGATGGCTTTCCGTCTATTACTACGCAATGAAACCTTTCCGGCAGGAAATCACGAATCCAGTCCTACAACTGAAGTGATAGTCCATACGCACGCAGTTTGGTTAGAAGACACTTGTGAGGAACGGTGTAGAAAGCCTTCTGGAAATCTAAAAATATGGAATCAATTTGACATCCCTTGTCGATAGCACTCATTACTTCATGAGTATATAGAGCCAGTTGTGTTTTGCAAGAACGATATTTTCTGAATCCGTGCTGACTACGTGTCAATAAATCGTTTCCTTTGAGATACTTCATAATGTTCGAATACAGTCTATGTTCCAGACAATATTGCAAATCGACGTTAGTGACATGGACCTGTGATTCAACAGATTACTCCTACTTCCCTTTTTGGGTATTGGTGTGACGAGCAATTTTCCCGTCTTTAGGTACGGATCTTTCTGTGAATGAGCGGTTGTAAATAATTGCTAAATTTTTAGCTATTGTATCAGCATACTCCGAAAGGAAACTGACTGGTATACAATGTGGACCAGAAGCCTTGCCTTTATTAAGTGATTTAAGCTGCTTTGCGACACAGAGGATATCTACTTCTATGTTTCTCATCTTAGCAGTTGTTCGTGATTGGAATTCAGGAATATTTACTTCGTCTTCTTTGGTGAAGGAGTTTCGGAAAACCGTTTTTAATAACTCTGCTGTAGTAGCACTGTCATCAGTGACTTCGCCGTTGTTATCGCACACTGAAGGTATTGATTGCATCTTTCCACTGGTGCGCTTTGTGAATTACCAGAATCTCTTAGGGTTTTCTGCCAGATTTCGGGACAGTGTTGCGTTATGGAAATTGTTAAAAGCACCTCGCATTTAAGCACGCGCTATATTTCGAACTTCTGTAAAACTTCGCCAGTCTTGGGGATTTTGTGTTCTTTTAAATTTGACATGAATTTTTCTCTGCTTATGCAACAGCGATCTGACCCGTTTTGTGTACCATGGGGAATCAGTGAAACTCGACCTGTTGTACTAACGCGCCTCCGAGTGATTGTGCGTATCATCGTCGGTCAGTGTAACTGATCGCAGTTTGTTGCTCCAAGCCATATTCCTTGCAAGTGAACGAGTATTGTGTCTTATAATTTGAATCGAAAAAATTAAATTTGTAACATAATCTGTTTCGGAGGCAAAGCACCCTATGTAGTATGTCTTAATTATTGCGTCAGCAGGCGCTGATATTTCGTTTTCTAAGTAATTTTTAGGACTGTTAAGCTACTAACTTTTATGTGTAGTCGCTTTCGCGATAAACTGTGATTTTCTACATCTTAAAATTTTTTTTATTCCGGTCTTTGATCACAATATCAATTCTTTAGACGATGACCGGTTTTAGTAGGTAATGACCATCCTCAGATCTTTTCTACACCGTGTCCTAAAGTGATAAGGCGACTATGTCGCAGCTAGTGATTCTACATCTTAGGCATTCTCGTCTGTAGCCTAATTGGCGCAGATTACTGTTCCCTTCTGTCGTGTGTTGGCAGGGTAGCTTTGGCAGCGGATGACTCGTCCCTGTTCCCTGGGCCCAGAGCAGAGACGTTTATGCTTTCTGCTGCAGTGTCACTTCCATCGTCGCACGACGTCTGGGCTGGGAGACAATCTGGTGCTCCAGTGGCTCAATTTAAGTAAAATTGATCTTTTGATGCGTGCCACGGTGGAGAGTCGCCGATTAATCGGGAGCCATTAGTCTGTCCTATTTGGTGACCTCAATAAGCTCATAAGATTTGCAGCATGTTGTGCGAGCCCAAAGTTCCTCCTCGCTGTACCTGCTCTTCAAAAACCAGTTGAAACCTTGCGCCCTTATTGCTGCTTATGGAGTGCGCTAAGTTTCAAGACCTTTTACTTATTGAAACAAGCTGTTGAACATTTCCTCTGATCCAGCTCCATTCATTGACAAACTTTCCTGCTTGTTCGTTGTTGGTTGTGATAGCCGCCTGCTGTAGTTCTCAGGTTATCTTGCATTTTTGACAAATGTATAGCCGCGTGGGTAGCCTTTTGGTCTAGGGCGTCTTGTCGCGGTTCACACGGCTGCCCCCGTTGGAGGTTCGAGTCCTACCTCGGGCATGGGTGTGTGTGTTGTCCCTAGTGTAAGTTAGTTTAAGTTAGATTAAGTAGGGCGTAAGCCTAGGGACCGATGACCACAGCAATTTGGTCCCATAGCCTTTACCACAAATTTCCATTTACAAATATATGTTTTATTAAAGAACATTGTCAACTTTTCTGCAGGTGTGTACCAGTTGGGAGTCAAATTTAAACTGCATGTCCTTCCAACTTACCTTGTATTTTGGGCAACTGTACCTTAATTAAAGACCACTGTCAAAGTTTCTGGAGATGTGGACCAGTTGAGAGTCACATTTAAATTTTATGCATTTCCAGCTTTGCCTATATTGTGGGGGATTGTATATTTTATTGCTTATGGGATTTTTATTAAGGCTTATACTTTGTTATGGGCTCTCGGATAGCCACACTCAGTGGTGTGACTTGTTACCCTTTCTGTATTTTGTATTCTGTATTTTTTCCACTTCTGTAACGTGTTACCCGTGCTTGGAAGTTGTTAGTACACATAACACCTGTCATATAAATCCACTTTTCCGATAAAATTGTTTGTTGAACGCGCTCGCAGCCACGACCGATTGGTGTGGCTTTTTTCTTGAACGTGGGAGCTATATACCGCTGGTTTCAACCCATGCCTTTAAAGGTAGGAATTATTAAAGTCTGTTATTAGTGAACTGTCCGCCCCCGGTAGCTGCGTGGTCAGCGTGACGGACTGTCAATCTTAAGGGTCCGGGTTCGATTCCCGGCTGGGGCGGTGATTTTCTCCGCTCAGGGACTCGGTCTTGTGTCGTCATCATCATCATTTCATCCCCATCGACGCGCAAGTGGGCGAAATAGCGTCAAATCGAAATACTTGCACCAGGCGAGCGGTTTACCTGACGGAAGGCCCTCGTCACACGACGTTATTATTATTAGTGAACTGAGCCTGTTTAAGATTTTGAAATGTTTGTGAACGTTATTATTCTTTTAACAAGGTTTTTTAAAATTGTAATTATAATATTGTTGTTAAGTAATAAAGTGTATTTCATGAAACAACAAGAGACGAAATATATGGGACCACTTTTCATGTGTTTTTCGTTAAAGTTATCCAACCGTAGTTGTGGGCTGTCAGTCACAATCATCATCAACATCACCATCATCAACAGCCCTATTTGTGAGGTATCAATCACAATCATCGTCGTCGTCCTCATCACCATCATGTTTTATTCATCAGCGAGATGCCACAGTGGCTGGGAGGCGGGACTCGAGAACAGACAGTTCACATCAACTTCCGTTGATCTGAATTTAGGTTTTGCGGGTTTGGTTATCGTGAAGCGAAATGCTGGGGCAATGCAGATCTCCTTTCGTGAGATTCTGCTCTTTAATAAAAAAATTCGCGGCGGACGGTCGTGAAATGGCTCTGAGCACTATGGGACTTAAATTCTGAGGTCATCAGTCCCCTAGAACTTAGAACTACTTAATCCTAACTAACCTAAGGACATCACACACATCCATGCCCGAGGCAGGATTCGAACCTGCGACCGTAGCGGTCACGCGATTCCAGACTCTAGCGCCTAGAACCACTCGGCCACCGCAGCCGCCGACGGTCGTCAAACCCTGACCTTCTTTCGTCTTTCATCAGTTATAAAAGGAACTAAAATTTGGCTGCTACGAAACAGTTATTATCTAAAGTTAAAAAAAAATGGCTCTGAGCACTATGGGACTTAACTTCTCAGGTCACCAGTCCCCTAGAACTTAGAACTACTTAAACCTAACTAACCTAAGGACATCACACACATCCATGCCCGAGGCAGGATTCGAACCTGCGACCGTAGCGGTCGCGCAGTTCCAGACTGTAGCGCCTAGAACCGCTTGGCCACTTCGGCCGGCTTATCTAAAGTAATAAGAGGCAAAATGTATAGACTAATTTTAATATTTGAAATAAAACGTAATTCGTCCAGATTTTTTCGTTCAGAAATATCCCGCCGAAGTGAATGTAGTCTACCAACTTTCAGTTTTAACAAATGTTTATCGCACGCTCTCCACAGTATGTTGGGACACTGCAAATTTCCTATGACGAAATTGTGCTCTTTAATAAAAAAAAAGTGTGCATCTTTAACAAAAAAATTCGCGGCGGAAATATTTGGAAAGTAAGGTCCCATTTCTAATAAAACACAGAACTTCACAGATTTCTTACAAAATTGTTTTCATTTAATTCCTTACATGTTTCTATTTTTTTCTAAATAATTTCTATACTTGCTTAAACATTTGTCGTAGCTATACGTACTGAAAGGAACACTCCGACTTATTGAAATATATTGCGATGTTGAAATGCTGGTAATATTGATTGAGAATCCAATTTGCCATTTAGCTCTATTATTTTAGTCCATGAGAGACTGGTACAAGCGGTTTCGTACCGTGGAGGTACATTCTCAGGTGTACTTGAGGTCTAGTGTTCCATGTTATCTAAATGTCTTAATGCGTACTTCAAGGTGCAATAATGAGCACTAACTGAAGCAACCCCTTTGCTTATATGATTGTTTGCAATGTCTCATAAATTTCTATAACCAGCATAACCTTAAGTCTGTGAGGGAAACCAGTCTTTAACTGCTTCTTTCGCCTCACCATCCGTAGCGAACCGCTTGCCACCGAGGCCGAGAAACTTCTGTTGGTGGCGGAACAAGAGAAAACCGCTCCGCACCAAGTCCGGATTGTACGGTGGGTGGACAGTCTGTTCCCATCCAGAAGATTTAATCTGGCTTTAGCTGTGAATATCAGAATTGGGCCAAGCAATGCCACGCAGCAATAACACTCCAGTCGTCAGAAGACCACGTCGCTTTTTCTGTAGTGCCCGGTGATCACACACCCCTATTAAGAATCATGTCCCGCCGTTTGCAATGTCCAGGGAATCGAAGTAAATTTAATGTAATTCTTGTCTTTGAATGAACGTGTCATTCCTGTTCGTCTCATTGTGTATCTGTTTCGGTTACCTTCTGTACTTCACTGTACTGTAGCAAATCCTTTTGGGTGTGGCCCAAGGTCAAGGAGGCATGTTACTTGGTAATGACACATTACGCGGAAGTTACTTTCGTCCTTCAGTTTTGCAGACTAATGTAGATTAAATACATTTCTCGTAAGACAACTCCTTCCATACCGTACAGGAATTCTTCTACAGAAGAATTTAGTTAGTTACTAATATGTAAATTGACAACACGAAAGCTCTGTTTCTAATTTTTTTTCTTTTGTTGAGCTGAAACATTCCACACTACAACATGCGAGCATGACAGAATATCTATGTAACTGAAATACTAATCAGCAAGTTTTAAAACTGTTACGCTGAAGCTATTTTCGAACACATTATGTAACGGTTGTTATCATGATTTAGCGCTTGTCTTTGACGGATACAGTTATGCTCAATATGGGTGTCTCCATATACCACGATAATAGTACGAGTTGATGTCAATGTCGATGAGACAGACAATCAGAAACGGCTATACGGCGCCTCATGTTTAACGAGCAAATGTAATTGAGCGTGTAGATAGCACAGAGAGCAGGTGCGGCCCTGTCATGACTTGCATAGCGCTTTAATTAAACGCAATCAAATTGGCAGTTACAAATGGCTCCTCTGATCGAATAGACAAGTAATTAACAAAACTCATCTGGAAATTGGCCACCGCGGTAATCACGTTACACATGCTCCACTGAACTGTTGCTCGGTGTCCGTTTGCTTTTACAATCGAGGAAAGGTAGGAGACCATGAGCGTCGCACTTACATCATGGAGTTTGATAAGATGAGAAAACACTCAGTGATAATTTCTCAGTCTGAGGTAGCTACAGCAGAACAGATGGCTCTTTTCAAAGTGCTGAATTAGGAAATGTCTTCACTGTACGTCTCCATATTCCAGTTGTTCCCCATTATTTCATGTAACGGGTACTGGACCCAGCTTCAGTCTCGGATAAATTTTCCACATTCTTACCAGTCTATGAATCAGATTTATATCTGAATTCACAGTGGCCATTATCATAAACTTTTGTAGCTGTCATCACAAACTGCTTCTGGTTACTGACGCATCTATCAGATGAATAATAACACTGATGATTCACTCTTTCATCGTTCAGTAAATGATGCTTATTCTACGATAAGTAAGTACGGATGAGTTCATTCAATGAAGGACTGCTATTTTCGCTTCCAACTGTTTTACATTCAAGGCTGTTAAGTGAATAGCCTATTGATGATTCAAGTAAAATCTGTCTGCGAAGAGACAGCAACATAATACCGCTGTATAACATAGGCGACGGACCACTGCACAGCTCTATTATAGAAATAAGGAAAGCCAGGCTGTTTTCACCACATTTTAACACAGTTGATGCTGATCTTGTCTATCATTATTATTATTTGCCGACTGCCGTGCCTTGTCAGTATAACCATTCTCTTCATTTGTCTGCTCTTCATTTCATCATGGTTTCGGTTCCTCATACTCAGCCCATGTTCTTCTATAATTTTCTTATCCCTTTCTTATTTCTTGCTTTCAAAAATTTTTGATTGGATGCTATTACATCTTAAAATGTGCCTGGGGTGTAAGGATGTACTCTTCCTGATCGTTTTGAGATGTTTTCCTATGAACTTTGTCACTCTCTGACCAGTTTTTGTCATCGTCCTCAAAAATCACATTTCCATTCCTTTCACAAAGTTTACATAATTCTTTCGCACTCGTATAGTAACATTGCCTGAGTAATCTTTCTAAAATGAGTTCCACAATATTGACTTCACTATTCTTCCTTAAATACTGCATTTACTACCGGGGTGATTTTTCTCCGTTATCGCCATGACGTAGCGTCTAATCCCCTGTTTATGATCCTTTATTAAGACGTATTCCCAAATATACTGACGAAAAAAAGTCGCAGCACCAAAAGATAATTAATGTAGAGTAATGCAATTTTGGGATTACATTTGTCTAGGTAGCTTATTTAAGTGATTAAGATAGGTCACATGCTAATGTTAACTCGAGATAAGCCATTGCAAATGCGAAATACTTTTGCATTAATGACCGGTGTAATCGATAGAATGTTGAATTGCAAGCACGCAAAAGTGCATACATTGTACTCTGTAGGAGCCGAATGTCACTTTGTGGGGTGGAGTTCCATGCCTGTTGCCCTTGGTCGGTCAATACAGAGACGGTTAATGATGTCCCGCGTGTGGTCGATTGGAGACAGATCTGATGCTCCAGAGGGCCGAAGCAACATGTCGACACTCTGTAGAGCATGTTGGGTTACATCAGTTGTAAGTGGGTAAGCGGAAAACACCTCATGGAATGCTGTTCATGAATGGCAGCACTAGTCGAATCACCACAATGACGTAGATCTTTGGAGTCATGGAGCGTGGGATAACCATGAAAGTGTTCACATTGTCGTACGGAATCGCACTCCGGCCATAACTCCATGTGTAGGTCTGGTGAGTCTAGCACGCAAACAAGTTGGTTGCAGGCTCTCACTGGCTTCCTTCTAAAGAACACGTGGACATTACCAACAGCGAGGTAAAAACCAGCTTTCATCAGAAAATAAACAGGCCTCCAACCTGGCCTCCAATGAGCTTTCACATGACACCGCTGAAGTCGCAAATGACGGTGGTTTGGAATCAGTGGAAAGCACGCTACAGGGCGTCTTGCTCGGAGCTGTCCTTGAAGTAACCTATTTTTAACAATTCGTCGTGTCCGTGTCTATTCCTGCAGAAATTGCTGCTGGAGATGAGCGATGCCCCAGAGCCATACGCCAAACCCGATGGTGTTCCTTCTCTATAGAGCCACATGTTCAAATGTTCAAATGTGTGTGAAATCTTATGGGACTTAACTGCTAAGGTCATCAGTCCCTAAGCTTACACACTACTTAATCCAAATTACCCTAAGGACAAACACACACACCCATGCCCGAGGGAGGACTCGAACCTCCGCCGTGACCAGCCGCACAGTCCATGACTGCAGCGCCTTAGAGCGCGCGGCTAATCCCGCGCGGCTATAGAGCCACATGGCCGACGGCAACTCGGTCTTCATGTGAGCGTACAATCCAGTAGCAACGCTGCCCGTAATCGTGTAAAGTGGCTATTTTCTTGCAAGTCCTTCTGCGGTATCACCCGGTTACACGACATCGTTCACATTCACTGAGGTGTAGTTAAGGACGTCTTCGCTGCTGGTAAACCTTTCGAGGTTTAAGGTCATGGTCAGCGGAACTCTTCTGTTCTTAACGTATAGTCCAGAAATGCGCTGGACGTCTTCGTAGGCGTTGCTCCTCCGTTGAGTCTTACCGGTTGACGTTTGAGAGCGATATATTTTCTGTATAAAAAGAGGCGTGGAAAGAATTACACGTGATAAACAGAGATGATCCTTGGGAAAGGTAAAATTTACTTTCAGTTGTCATCATGTCAAGTATAAAAAACTATTTAGCGATTATGCAAAGCTACTCCTCATGTCTCGCTAAGTTTTGTGGCCTCTTCTTTCCTATTAAAGTTATCGCAATGTTGATGTATTTCAATAGCTTCTCTGCATAGCCGTGGATAATAGTTTGTCGTCCCAGATAAAATTTTTGTTCCAGAAAACCACGCTAGTTTCTGGCTGCAGAGTATACTTTGTTACAGCCGTCTGTTTTTCCTAGACGACAAAGTCTTTTATGTTCCTTTAGCCGTGTATTCACGCTTCTCTTGGTTATTCCATTACGAACTTTACCACACGTACTCGGACATTCATGAACACCACGTGCTGACAGAGGTGGGGGTTTCTCCATCACAGATCGGAGTGCCTGACCTATTTTCTTTGCTGGTCTAAAATGCGGTTGTATGTCATGTTTCTGTAAAATCTTTGCGGTCTGAGCTGTTAATTTTCTAATAAGCCAGAGAGAAACTGTATTCTTCCATCATTGTTTTTCATGCTTGTCCTTTGGCCTTCCGTTATTTGATCGTAGAATTCTCTTTACTTCCTTCCCTGAGCAGCCATATTTTTCTCGGAAGCCAGCTTTAGGTGTTTTAATTCGGCGTCCAGCTATTCCGGCGTGCAAATCCATTTGGCTCTATCAGCAAGACTTTTAATGAGACCTCTCTTTTGTTGTGGATGGTAACTAGAGTTCTCATGTAAATATCTATACGTGTTATTTTTGGAAAAAGTTACTTACGTTCCAAAGGCCTATGTTCCAAACTTCCAGGAAGTAAATAGTATTTTACGACCAAATAACGGAAGGCCGAAGGACAAGCATGAAAAACGACTACGAAAGAAAACAGTTTCTCTCCCACTTATTAAACAACAGGTCGGAAAGATTTTACAGAATTACGAAATTATACCGGTTTGCAGACCAATATGGAAAATATGTCAAGCACGCGTGTGAAGAAGAAACGCCCACCTGTGTCAGCGTGCAGCGTATATAAAATTCGGTATACATGTGGTAAAGTTTATATTGGAACAACGACGAGAAGCGTGAAGACATGGCTAAAGGAATAAAAAAGTCTCTGCCGTCTAGGGAAAATAGTCAAATTGTCTGTGGCAGAGCATGCTCTTCAGCCAGGAAGTCACGAAGTGAAGTTTGCTGGGAATTTTTTTATCTACGACGAAGTTATCCACGGCTATGTAGAGAAGCCATTGAAATATATAAACATAGGGATAATTTTAATAGGAAAGAAGAGACCACGAAACTTAGCGACACATGGACAGTAGCTCTGCAGAATCGCTATACAGTTTTTTATGTTTGACAAGACGTCAGTCGATAGTTAAATTTTATCTTTGACAAGCATCATCTGTGCTTATAAGGGTAACATGGACCACACCCCTTTTTCTACAATATATATGTTACTCTCAGACGTCCGACGAGTCAGTCGGCAAAACTCAATAAAGGAACGTCTCTGAAAATGTAAAGAGCAATTCTGGAAGATTTCCGTGGAACACGACCTTATACCCCGATAGGTTTACGAGCAGCAATGACATTCGGTCGTGGAAGCCTTCACTCTATCAATGGCGTCTTCGTCGCCTTTAAACCATTCTTGACTAACTTCACCTCACTACGTCCAATCTCAAAGGTAACTGATGCTCATGACGGTTACAGTGTGTATTTAAAGCAAACTTGATTTGCATCCTCATAGACGCGCTACCAACGACACTGTTATGCGACTGGCGTGAATTTTGAAGAGGCATCACCTATCCATGTAGAAACACGCCTACCAACTTTCATTTGCGTTACACAATTCTTTCTTGGTGTTGCGAATTTTTTTCCGTCAGTGTAGATGTCCTGAAAATGATCTTCTTTTTAGCCTTATTTCGAGACAGTTCAAATGGTTCAAATGGCTCTGAGCACTATGGGACTTAAAATCTAAGGTCATCAGTCCCCTAGAACTTAGAACTACATAAACCTAGCTAACATAAGGACATCACACACATCCTTGCCCGAGGCAGGATTCGAACCTGCGACCGTAGCAGTCGCGCGGTTCCAGACTGCAGCGCCTAGAACCGCTTGGCCACCGCGGCGGGCGTCGAGACAGTTGCAAATTTTCATAATGACTATGTCTTCACCTTCTCCCCCCTCTTCTAATGAATATGCGGTCCATCTTAGGCTAAGCAGATGCAGCTTGTCGTGCTTTGGAGTCTACTGGATTTCCGTACCTGACTCGCGGTGTTAACTTCTAGAAACCCACGTACACGGTGCGCATTACAAATTATTGACTAATGAATCTGAGGCAGTATTTAAAAGGCAAGTCACATGTTCCTCATTAAAGTGATATCCGAAGGCTTTGGAAATCAGGTTGTTAAGGGTGGTTGTAGCTTTGTGAATTATAATTTTTTTGTCTTATGAATTGGGGAGGAAATGGCGACGTCTCGGTCAACAAGACTGCGACTATTCACGACCGGCCGCAGTAAACGTCCACACACATCGCCACATCGTTCAGCACGCCCCGTACTGCCCGTTTCGAACGACCGTTCCCGCAGAAGAAGTACTCCGAAACGACCTCCGGCAGTGACGTAACAGGAAGCATGAGTCACCTGACCAGGAAACTCGTTTCCATCGTCCCAAGGTCGAGTCACTATGTTCACCAACACACTGAAATCCTAACTGACGGACGAGGTCAGCAGGAGACCACGGGCGGATCTTCTACTTGGGACGGCGTGCGATGAACCACACGTTCAGAGGCACTCTCGACTTCCCACCAAGCTGCACCGCTGCATCAAGAGTATCCAGATATCATTGCAGTTAAAGAGCAATCAAGGTCCGATGTATGCGTTCTAAGGTGTGTTACATAACCCATTCTTTAAACCCTTGCCATCCATCACTCGTCCAGTTTTGGCTGATATATGTTTCTTTGTTTGATTTCAGTTTATTATGTCATGCAGGAGCATATTCGGGGAAGTCTGTGCACTCACAGAGGAAATTAATGGTTCAGGAAAAGGCGATCAGAGCGACCTGCCTTGTCAGGTTGCGAACTTCGTGCAGGCTTTCATTCACACGTCTCTGAATTTAACAGCTGCACCCTTGTCCACAAATATTTCCTTGGATTTTGTATCAGCATATGGATTCAAGAGCTGCAGCCTCCACTCAGTGAGTTCTTGAACGAAAAGCAATTTGCTACTGGGTAACAGGTCCTCTATACAGAAATTCGGCATATTCAATCTCCAATATGTCTCCAGAGTAAATGAACAACCTGTGATTGATAATGATATTTTCTCATCGAAGCTGAAAGGTGACGATGTGAAACAGTCTTTTCAGTCATGTATTGAAGTTCGATGCAGTTACTGACAGTCTTTGACTATACGACAGGTATTAAAAAATTTTCTTATCACTTTCAAAATATGTATGTAATTACATATTTGTTTGTGTGTATCTACATGTGTAGACAGATGTCTACAGGCCAATGAAAATACCGTGTATTGTGGGGTAATTATTTTCTTGCTACTCAATAGAAACAGCGTTACAAACATCCACGCTGAGTTGATACAAAAGTACAGGAACAACGCACTAACTGTTGGGTAGTGCAGAGGCTTCCGCTGTGGTCACACTAACCTAAATGGCGAAAAGCCAAGTAGCAAACTATCTGTAATAAGAACAGGGTGCTTGAAAACGGCAAAGTGAAAATCTGTGTTGCAACGGCATGGTGAAAATCAGTGTTGGAACAGTATTCAACATCCTGCAGCATACTGTAATACACCAAGAAGAAGGAAGGAGCCAATATCTGTACACCTGTAAAAATTATTTCCCAAAATTTAATTGTTCTTTTTGCTGTGCACTCTTCCTGTATTGTTTGACGCACCAACCTGATTTCTTTTAGTAAGATAAGATGAAACCAGCTATTAGCACTTTCCCTGAGCACAATACTAGAGATTGTTCTAAGTGAATGCTGCAACCTGTAAAATGAAATACTCTTTACCACTCACAGAAAATACCATTTGGCAATATTTTGTCATTTTAATTCACAAAGTGCAATTCGTGGATTGGAAAATGGCATGTTATGTGGAGAGACCTTTTCGAAATCCACATAGAGATCTGTTGAGTATATACTTAACTGTGATAAGTGAGATACAATTCTTGCACATAGTCTTTTCCCCAAGTTCGAGGAGGTACGCAATCATAGTGGTCGCTTATTACCAACATGTCTTAGTATCTATCTTAAAACGATGTCTGACAACACTACATTTCAGTTGGCCTGGAAAAATACCCTGTCATAGCGATTTATTGCACATGCGACTGCACAGAGATTGTCCTTGGCAAAGTTACGTCACAACTGGACCCTCGAAACATAACATGATGACGTCTGAACTGAAGAGTCACAGATTAGATTAGTACCTGTTACTGGCAAGATACAAATCGTTGATAGTCACTTGGAGTCATGCATGTATATTACCAACATGGCACTGTACAGGAACTGTGGCGATATTCTCCGTCTGATATTCACATAAAGTGAAATATTGCCTGTGGAAATCTGTTATCGTCTTTCTCCTGCGAACGATGAAGGAGCCTTCCGTCCGATCATGTGCATCTTTTTGCTTAGCTACAGCACTACACAAGGAACATGCACCTTCATCAACACCGTGCCCCATCATATCGCTCAAATATACACTCCTGGAAATTGAAATAAGAACACCGTGAATTCATTGTCCCAGGAAGGGGAATCTTTATTGACACATCCCTGGGGTCAGATACATCACATGATCACACTGACAGAACCACAGGCACATAGACACAGGCAACAGAGCATGCACAATGTCGGCACTAGTACAGTGTATATCCACCTTTCGCAGCAATGCAGGCTGCTATTCTCCCATGGAGACGATCGTAGAGATGCTGGATGTAGTCCTGTGGAACGGCTTGCCATGCCATTTCCACCTGGCGCCTCAGTTGGACCAGCGTTCGTGCTGGACGTGCAGACCGCGTGAGACGACGCTTCATACAGTCCCAAACATGCTCAATGGGGGATAGATCCGGAGATCTTGCTGGCCAGGGTAGTTGACTTACACCTTCTAGAGCACGTTGGGTGGCACGGGATACATGCGGACGTGCATTGTCCTGTTGGAACAGCAAGTTCCCTTGCCGGTCTAGGAATGGTAGAACGATGGGTTCAAAAAAATGGCTCTGAGCACTATGGGACTCAACTGCCGAGGTCATTAGTCCCCTAGAACTTAGAACTAGTTAAACCTAACTAACCTAAGGACATCACACACATCCATGCCCGAGGCAGGATTCGAACCTGCGACCGTAGCGGTCTCGCGGTTCCAGACTGCAGCGCCAGAACCGCGCAGCCACTTCAGCCGGCCAACGATGGGTTCGATGACGGTTTGGATGTACCGTGCACTATTCAGTGTCCCCTCGACGATCACCAGTGGTGTACGGCCAGTGTAGGAGATCGCTCCCCACACCATGATGCCGGGTGTTGGCCCTGTGTGCCTCGGTCGTATGCAGTCCTGATTGTGGCGCTCACCTGCACGGCGCCAAACACGCATACGACCATCATTGGCACCAAGGCAGAAGCGACTCTCATCGCTGAAGACGACACGTCTCCATTCGTCCTTCCATTCACGCCTGTCGCGACACCACTGGAGGCGGGCTGCACGATGTTGGGGCGTGAGCGGAAGACGGCCTAACGGTATGCGGGACCGTAGCCCAGCTTCATGGAGACGGTTGCGAATGGTCCTCGGCGATACCCCAGGAGCAACAGTGTCCCTAATTTGCTGGGAAGTGGCGGTGCGGTCCCCTACGGCACTGCGTAGGATCCTACGGTCTTGGCGTGCATCCGTGCGTCGCTGCGGTCCGGTCCCAGGTCGACGGGCACGTGCACCTTCCGCCGACCACTGGCGACAACATCGATGTACTGTGGAGACCTCACGCCCCACGTGTTGAGCAATTCGGCGGTACGTCCACCCGGCCTCCCGCATGCCCACTATATGCCCTCTCTCAAATTCCGTCAACTGCACATACGGTTCACGTCCACGTTGTCGCGGCATGCTACCAGTGTTAAAGACTGCGATGGAGCTCCGTATGCCACGGCAAACTGGCTGACACTGACTGCGGCGGTGCACAAATGCTGCGCAGCTAGCGCCATTCGACGGCCAACACCGCGGTTCCTGGTGTGTCCGCTGTGCCGTGCGTGTGATCATTGCTTGTACAGCCCTCTCGCAGTGTCCGGAGCAAGTATGGTGGGTCTGACACACCGGTGTCAATGTGTTCTTTTTTCCATTTCCAGGAGTGTAGATACTGACTCGCAACGACGCAAAACCCCACTATTTCTCTTCTAGTAAGTTGGCAACACAGAAGATTGCTTGCTTTTCATCTGCTTTCCTTGTGGTTAGTAATGGAGAGCTCCCATAGTGAATACTTATCCCACATACAGGGAATGTTTTGCAGTGGCATTTTACAGATTGTGTGGTATAGTTGGTTAAGGTAATGCACCGTATGTAATGGGGCTAAATTTAAGAAAACTGGGTCTGTTAGGAACATTAAACCAAAGGTGCATCCTCGTGTTAGTCGTTCTGCGGAATACATTGACATCGTGAGTTAAAATGTTGCTGTAACTCCGGTGAATTCTATTGACAAGAAATGGATAGCCCCAGAACCATCAAACAACGAATTCTGACAGAAGATCTGCACCTTTTGACCTATAACATTCAACTGAACGAGGAAGAGAAGCGAAATGACCATGAAAAGCGCCAAGCATTTGCCCATTGGGTGCTAGCGAAACCATCATGAAAATAATGATCATTGATAAGACACAATATCTGTTCAATAGCTTCGCGAAGAAGCAAAACTCCAGGATTTGGGGCACGGAAAACACTAGTGTAGCTATGGGGAAGCCATTACATCCACAACGAGTGACTGGCGTGCCTTTTGGCTGAGAACGTAACTGGGCCGTACTCCTTCGAATGTGGTGCCAGAAACGCATTAACAATGCACATTTCACACTACCACAGCACGTTAACAGAATTTTTGTGGTTTCGAACTAATCGTGTGAATACTGAAAGGGTTTGGTTTCAACCAGACGGTGCAACTAGTCACACCTCGACTGCAACAATCGACTCGTTGAGAGAGGTTCCCTGTCCGGGTGATTTCTCGCTACGGTGACAATAACTGACATCGAAAATGTTGTGACTGACAGCACGTGATTTATCTGTGAATCTGATATCTCGTCTGTATCCAAAAAGTAAAGGATCACTCGCAGAACGCAACACCGAAATTAAGCGTGCAATTTCAGAACTAGGGGCGGAAGTATGCTGACAGTTACGGAAAATTTCGTAGAAAGAGCAGGAGTGGGCCTGCAGAGTCGTGGAGGGCATTTGAGTAATATTTACTTCATACACAACCACAGGTAGCATATACTGCAATAATGTGCAAAGTATTTAATGTCATATATAAACGTGTATCTTTCTATGAACTTAAAAGTTGCTTTCTTTGTGAGGTACCCTGTATTTGCTCAAATGTTTTCCAAACGTGTATGGTATCTTAGATTCCTATTTGCTTTTAAAAATGTAGCTTATTAAGGACGAAGTGACTATTCGTGCAACAGAGGGATAGAAAAGACGTAATGCTGAGCAGGAAGCTAACCAACTCTTCATGAAATTGAAGAGAAATAGCCATCTTGCTTACCAGAAGAAACAAGTCTAAAAGACATTGACAATCAGAAAACTGATGCATGGCTAACAAAGTCATTTCAAGTTTGTAAGCAAAAAAACAGTATCGGAATTTAGGAAGTTGTGTTGAATGTAAACATAGCATAACAATACGATATCAGATGAAAGTGTCCGGACGCCTATTGGTGGACATTGTGGACATTAATGTGGGGTATATGCACCCTTCGCCTTGATGATGGCTTGAATTCTATTGGAGGTTCGTTCATTGAAATGGCTGAACATCTGTGGAAAAATGGCAGCCCGTTCTCCTTCAAGAGCCGAAACCAGAAAAGATAGTGTGTTGGACGCTGAGGTCTTGAACGAAGTCGACGTTCTCATTCCAAAGTGTTACAGTGTATTCCGGTCGGGGCTCTGGGCAGGCCAGTCCATTGAAAGAATGGTACTGTCCACAAATCGTTGCTTCGTAGGTGCTGCTTATGACAGAGTGTATTGTCCTGCTGATAGGAGCAAACATCATCTCCGAAATGTTCCTCTATTGCACACAACACACAGTGTTGTAAAATGTGTTCATATCCTTCCGCATTTAGCGTTTTCTTAATCGCAATAAGTGGACGACACCCAACGGTTGAAAGACACCTCTCCCACACCCCCCTCCCCCCCTCCTCCACCGTAACACAATATCTTCTGTACTTCACGGTTGGTGGTACACGTGATGGTAGGTACCTATTTCCATGCATTCGACGGACTCAAACCCTTTCAGAGATTGAAACAGGCTACAGCGTGATTCATCGCTCCAAATCACTCGTTTCCACACATCCACTGTCCAGTGACTTCTCTCTTTACGTGACCTCAAGTGTCTGTTAGCAATTAATACAGAGATACGTGACTTATGAGGAGCTGCTCGACCACTGTAACACCAGGCGCACGGCCTACCCGACGGGAGGCCCTCGTCAAACGACGATCCATTCATTTTACCTCTCTAAACACGAATATAATGCTAGCTGAACATCTGATGGCACTTTGCAACTCACGAGTGACATCTTATGGTGATTTCATGGAATTTCTTTATCAACCGCCGCGATGCTCGACGGTCCTTTTCCGTCAGTAGATGTCTCTCTGGTCTTGGTTTAGCTGTGGGCCTTCCTTCGCGTTCCCACTTCACTATAACATCACCAAATGATGACCTGTGCAGCTCTAGACGGGGTGAAATATTCTTGACAGATATGTTCTTCAGGTGACATCGAGTTGCCAGACAACGTTAAACCCATTCTGACTGTTTCTCTACTGACGAAGCATATCGTGATGTATAGTGGTGAAACCCGCGTTATGTATGGGTATGTGGGTACCTGCGAACACATAGTGCACCTCATCGGCGGATATCTTTTTGGGAACGTAATGCATAGCAGGTGAATAACCTGCTATTCTTTTTGAAAATGTTCTTGTTTGCAGTAGTATATATTTCTTTTCACCCTCTTATTCCGCATGTTAGTTGCCCAATTACATAACCAGTTCAACGATTATATATTATTTATATAAAGATTTTTTTTGAGTCATCAGCTTTTTAACTGGTTTGATGCGGCCCTCAGCGAACTTCTCTCCTTCGCCAACCTCTTCATCTCAGAGTAGCACTTGACGCCTACGTCCTCAATTATCTGCTAGATGTATTCCAATCTCAGTCTTCCTCTACAGTTTTCGCCGTCGACAGCTCCCTCTGGTACCATGGAGATCATTCCCTGATTTCTTACTGGATGTCCTGTCATCCTGTCCCTTCTCCTTGTCAATGTTTTCCACACATTCCTTTCCTCTCCGATTCAGCGAGAATTTCCTCATTTATTACCTTATCAGTCCACCAAATTTTTAATATTCGTCTCTAGCACCACATCTCAAATGCTTCAAATCTCTTCTGTTTCGGTTCTCCCACACTCCATGTTTCACTACCATACAGTGCTGTGCTCCAACGCACTTCTCAGAAATCGCTTCCTCAAATTACGGCCTATGTTTGATGCTAGTAGACTTCTCTTGGCCAGGAACGCCATTTTTACCAGTGGTAGTCTACTTTTGACTTCCTCCTTGCTCCGTCCGTCATTGGTTATTTTGCTGCTTAGGTAGCAGAATTCCTTAACTTCACCTACTTTGTAACCATCAAAACATCAGGAAGTTTCTCGCTGTTCTCGTTTCTGCTACTTCTCATTACTTTCCTCTCTCTTCGATCTACCTGCAGCCCATATTCTATACTGATATCCTGTCCCCCTGAATTTTAATTCCACTCCTGAACCTTTCTTTTATTTCCATCACTGCTTCTTCGATGTACAGATTGAACAGTAGAGGCGAAAGACTAGATCACTGTCTCGCACCCTTTTCAATCTGAGCACTTCGTTCTTGGTCGTCCACTCCTATTATTCCCCCTTGGCTCTTGTACATACTGTATGTTACCCGTCTCTCTCTATAGCTTACCCCGATTTTTCTCAGAATTTCGATCATCTTGCACCAATTTACGCTTATGAACGTGTCTTGATGTTTCTTTCGTCTTGACTCCATTATCAACAGCAACGTCAGGATACACCCCTCTGGTGCCTTTACCTTTACTAAAGCCGAACTGATCATCAACTAACACATCTTCAATTTTCTTTTCCATTCTTCTGCATATTATCCTTGTCATCAACTTGGATATAAAGATGTTTATGAATATTATACGTTTAAATAATTAGTGTAGATTTGACAGCACTACCTCAATGCCAAACGATTGTCAATGTCTAACGGCAAAAGAGTGTTTGCTCAGAAACACTAGTTTGCTGGGGTCAATGATTTTGCAAGTTAATGATAGTAAGCAGGTCCAATGCAGATAGTATTAGGGACGGGTTTATTGATGAACTTTACGGCACGTTATCATCTGATGCTTTCTGAGATATGACTGATGAACAGGATTTCTAGTAATCCTTGTTGGTTATTGCTCGAGGGCGTATTGAAAACTGAATCCTCCGACTTTTTTTGTGAAAACACTTAAAGATGTTTAAATAAAGCAAATGCTATTAATATTCTACTTCTTTGATCTTCACGTCTACGTATTTATTTCTCAACCATTCACCACGGCGACGAGCGTGTTTTTCCCAACGAGAGAGCAATTTGTTGATACCGTTAGTGTAGAATGCTTCCCTTTGTTGACCGAGCCACAACTTCAGCTCTGCTTGCATCGCTTCATCATTATTAAAGTGAAGTCCTCGAAGGTATCCTTTTAGTTTTGCAAACAGACGTAAAGCTAATGGGGCCTAGTCGGGACTGTATAAAGGATGATCGACGACAGTGAACCCAATGCGTCGTATTGTTCCTAATGTGGCAGCACGCCTGTGCCGTCTCGCATTGTCATGCTGAAGAAGAGGGAGCTCCATATATGGACGAACTCCTCGAATTCGAAACTCGATTACAGCACGCAGTTTCTCACGCATCGACGTTGTTGCCTTACACACAGCCATGTTACACGCTACAGTTCGGAGCCTTCTAGCAGCAGAGGGAAGCAAATACGTAGACATGAAGAATGAAGGTGTAGGATTTTAAAAACGTTAGATTATTCAAATTCAACACCGCAAATTTTCGGTGTGTACACAGTTACAGCAAGACTTTCCGTACTGTTTTCGAGCACACATTCCAGCGGTAAAGCTACGCCCGCCACATTTCCTGGGGCCGTAGTAAATGTTGGACCACAAGGATAGCGGAGCTATAAGCAGAGGCTGATAAAGTCCCGGGAGGCGCTGTTGGCCGCTGACACAGTGCCGTACTCGCGACAAAGCTGCGCCGCCGACAGTTTTACGCCGCAGTAAAGCGCACAGAGACGCGGAACTGCGTGCCAGCGAATTAGGTCACGTGCTTCCGGTTGTGGCTGCGCGTGCAGCGAGAACCGTCAAAGGTTCGCTTTGTCGCCACTAGTAAGAACTATGGTCGCATCACGCGCCAGCGGGTGCAGGGCAGGACGTGACGACGACGACACCTAGGCCTATAGCCGCGCAGGATTAGCCGAGCGGTCTTAGGCGCTGCAGTCATGGACTATGCGGCTGATCCCGGCGGAGGTTCGAGTCCTTCCTCTGGAATGAGTGTGTGTGTTTGTCCTTCTGATAATTTAGGTTAAGTAGTGTGTAAGCTTAGGGACTGATGACCTTAGCAGTTAAGTCCCATAAGATTTCACACACATTTGAACACTTTTTTTTTTTTTTTTATCGACACCTATATCGTGGCGACGTACGGGCAGCTAATGTTGCATGGAAGATAATCTCACTGTACTAAAAATTTTGTCAACCCTAGAGAAGTCATTACTAGCATCACTTAATACCGTGTAGTTACGCGTCTTGTCTCGATAGTAACCTAGGTTAGGTAAGGAAGTGAGTCCACAAGCTTGTCCAGGTACGTCATATCCACGTTAAGCCACTCGCTGAGGATTTGATCGCACGATTCCACAAATTTACGGGGGTTTTGTTTGTCAGGTTTTATACAATGTTCCAACATGACCCACAGATTTTGTATGTGGTTAAATCAGGTGATTTTTTAGGCCACACTAGATGTAATAAGGTAGACGAATGCTCAGACGAATGCTCAGTAAACCAGGCACATGTTCTTTCAACCCTATGAACTCCGTCGTTAAAACAGGGGTGTTAATATCGTACTCAGCATGTACATGATGACTGAAAAGCTACACCTGATGATTCAGAATATTTAAATGAACATGATGGTTCACGTTAGTGATCACCTCAAGTCAGTGGGTCCAGTTCATAATAAGAAAAAGACTCCCAAGCATCACAGACTCGCTTCCAGCTTGAACCAGACCCTGACGAACGCACAGATTCACCTGATCTTACACAAATTCAGGATGAAATGCTTCATTGGCCTCCTGTGCCCTCAACAACGTGCATCATTTGAATAAAGGCATATCACATTACGTTCGCCGTATCATCTACTGTCCACGTTCGATGATTTCTAGTCCTTGGAAGACGGAAGACGCGCAGCTTTAGATTTCTGTGTGAGCTATGGCCACTTGCTGGGTAACCAACTCCATATATTGATTGCATGCAGTGTGCGTCGCAATGTTTCCTCGCTAACAGGAGGGGAGAGACCTTCATTTAGTGCCTGCAGCAACTTCCGACGGGTTTGGAAGCAATTTTGATACACATGCCGTGAAACACGTCTCCGGTCACTCCCTGTGAGGATCTTTTTCCGACCACAATTCCGACATCGTGTTTCAAGGCCAAGTGTGTTGCATCATTGCTTATAGAGACTTTGAACAGTCTGCCGCGAAACACCAACAAATCCAGCTACTCCACACACCGTATGCCCAGGGGATGGCCAGACAGGAGAGCCCTTTTGTGCCACTCTGTCAGGTCCTTACATTTACGCATATTTCCCTACAATGTACGCTTGAAACATTCATCTATCACTGATCGCTACTTCATCACGCATACGTAGATGCAGTGCTATGCGGTTCAGAACGTTACTCGATTGCTGCGCCACCTGTAAAGGCTTAACGATTCGTCTGCGAGTATGCCCTGTAGTGAGTAACTCTCTGTCCTGTGAGTTTAGTACTGTCCAGAATTGAGAAAATCAGTGAAAGTTCTCTCGCCTAATCCTTTCTAACTACCTTTTATCTCTACTGAACTCTCTCATGATCTTCGTTCTCGAGTTCTTCGCTGTTGTCCTATTCTCTTAAACTTAACCTATCCGATAAAATCGACCTATTCAAAAGTGAGGTGAAGTGAAAAAAATCACAAATGTAGCATAAGAAAAATTACAGGTTTTATAACACGCAAAAAACTGTGAAAGTGAGTGTACGACCACTTTTTTACTATTTCAGCCTCTCACACCAACGAAGGGGAAAGCACAAAGCGTCAGAACACGAATACAAAAGCCAAACATAGTGAGCAAATTGTGCTCGAATTTTTTAAAGGTACACAACATTTAATCTATAAATAGCAAAATACAGATATATTATTGTGTATACGATACCATACGTCCAGAATAAACCATAGAAGATGATTTATAAATAAGTGCGAAAGGTGCCTAGTCGTAATATAAGCTCAAGAAGGAAAAACAAAAGTAACGTTCTCTGTCTATAAAATACTCCACTCTCCGGTTTTGAGTCGCCAATTTTTAACATTCGTATCATTTAATGTTAGATATAGTGGGAATTAGTGAAGTTCGGTGGCAGGAGGAACAAGACTTCTGGTCAGGTGACTACAGGGTTATAAACACAAAATCAAATAGGGGTAATGCAGGAGTAGGTTTAATAATGAATAGGAAAATAGGAATGCGGGTAAACTACTACAAACAGCATAGTGAACGCATTATTGTGGCCAAGATAGATACGAAGCCTACACCTACTACAGTAGTACAAGTTTATATGCCAACTAGCTCTGCAGATGACGAAGAAATTGAAGAAATGTATGATGAAATAAAAGAAATTATTCAGATTGTGAAGGGAGACGAAAATTTAATAGTCATGGGTGACTGGAATTCGAGTGTAGGAAAAGGGAGAGAAGGAAACATAGTAGGTGAGTATGGATTGGGGCTAAGAAATGAAAGAGGAAGCCGCCTGGTAGAATTTTGCACAGAGCACAACATAATCATAACTAACACTTGGTTTAAGAATCATGAAAGAAGGTTGTATACATGGAAGAACCCTGGAGATACTAAAAGGTATCAGATAGATTATATAATGGTAAGACAGAGATTTAGGAACCAGGTTTTAAATTGTAAGACATTTCCAGGGGCAGATGTGGACTCTGACCACAATCTATTGGTTATGACCTGTAGATTAAAACTGAAGAAACTGCAAAAAGGTGGGAATTTAAGGAGATGGGACCTGGATAAACTAAAAGAACCAGAGGTTGTACAGAGATTCAGGGAGAGCATAAAGGAGCAATTGACAGGAATGGGGGAAAGAAATACAGTAGAAGAAGAATGGGTAGCTTTGAGGCATGAAATAGTGAAGGCAGCAGAGGATCAAGTAGGTAAAAAGACGAGGGCTAGTAGAAATCCTTGGGTAACAGAAGAAATATTGAATTTAATTGATGAAAGGAGAAAATATAAAAATGCAATTAATGAAGCGGGCAAAAAGGAATACAAACGTCTCAAAAATGAGATCGACAGGAAGTGCAAAATGGCTAAGCAGGGATGGCTAGAGGACAAATGTAAGGATGTAGAGGCCTATCTCACTAGGGGTAAGATAGATACCGCCTACAGGAAAATTAAAGAGACCTTTGGAGATAAGAGAACGAATTGTATGAATATCAAGAGCTCAGATGGAAACCCAGTTCTAAGCAAAGAAGGGAAAGCGGAAAGGTGGAAGGAGTATATAGAGGGTCTATACAAGGGCGATGTACTTGAGGACAATATTATGGAAATGGAAGAGGATGTAGATGAAGATGAAATGGGAGATACGATACTGCGTGAAGAGTTTGACAGAGCACTGAAACACCTGAGTCGAAACAAGGCCCCCGGAGTAGACAATATTCCATTGGAACTACTGATGGCCGTGGGAGAGCCAGTCCTGACAAAACTCTACCATCTGGTGAGCAAGATGTATGAAACAGGCGAAATACCGTCAGACTTCAAGAAGAATATAATAATTCCAATCCCAAAGAAAGCAGGTGCTGACAGATGTGAAAATTACCGAACTATCAGCTTAATAAGTCACAGCTGCAAAATACTAACACGAATTCTTTACAGACGAATGGAAAAACTAGTAGAAGCCAACCTCGGGGAAGATCAGTTTGGATTCCGTAGAAACACTGGAACACGTGAGGCAATACTGACCTTACGACTTATCTTAGAAGAAAGATTAAGGAAAGGCAAACCTACGTTTCTAGCATTTGTAGACTTAGAGAAAGCTTTTGACAATGTTGACTGGAATACTCTCTTTCAAATTCTAAAGGTGGCAGGGGTAAAATACAGGGAGCGAAAGGCTATTTACAATTTGTACAGAAACCAGATGGCAGTTATAAGAGTCGAGGGACATGAAAGGGAAGCAGTGGTTGGGAAGGGAGTAAGACAGGGTTGTAGCCTCTCCCCGATGTTGTTCAATCTGTATATTGAGCAAGCAGTAAAGGAAACAAAAGAAAAATTCGGAGTAGGTATTAAAATTCATGGAGAAGAAATAAAAACTTTGAGGTTCGCCGATGACATTGTAATTCTGTCAGAGACAGCAAAGGACTTGGAAGAGCAGTTGAATGGAATGGACAGTGTCTTGAAAGGAGGATATAAGATGAACATCAACAAAAGCAAAACAAGGATAATGGAATGTAGTCTAATTAAGTCGGGTGATGCTGAGGGAATTAGATTAGGAAATGAGGCACTTAAAGTAGTAAAGGAGTTTTGCTATTTGGGGAGCAAAATAACTGATGATGGTCGAAGTAGAGTGGATATAAAATGTAGGCTGGCAATGGCAAGGAAAGCGTTTCTGAAGAAGAGAAATTTGTTAACATCCAGTATTGATATAAGTGTCAGGAAGTCATTTCTGAAAGTATTCGTATGGAGTGTAGCCATGTATGGAAGTGAAACATGGACGATAAATAGTTTGGACAAGAAGAGAATAGAAGCTTTCGAAATGTGGTGCTACAGAAGAATGCTGAAGATTAGATGGGTAGATCACATAACTAATGAGGAAGTATTGAATAGGATTGGGGAGAAGAGAAGTTTGTGGCACAACTTGACCAGAAGAAGGGATCGGTTGGTAGGACATGTTCTGAGGCATCAAGGGATCACCAGTCTAGTATTGGAGGGCAGCGTGGAGGGTAAAAATCGTAGAGGGAGACCAAGAGATGAATACACTACGCAGATTCAGAAGGATGTAGGTTGCAGTAGGTACTGGGAGATGAAAAAGCTTGCACAGGATAGAGTAGCATGGAGAGCTGCATCAAACCAGTCTCAGGACTGAAGACCACAACAACAACAACATCATTTAATGTACTGCATTTCAAACCCGTAAGTTAGGGCTATGAGTAAGCAAAAGCATCACAATTTTACAGCCGCTGTAATATGTGCTTTCACTTCCTTATTTATTTGTGAATTGCCACTGATGAATTTCTCGATTAAATGACTTTAAAGCAATAAGAAACGTAGCCGTACATAGCACAATAATTGTTAGATATACATTCGTTCTTCTGCTCTCCTTCCCCTGCACTCTCACCCCTTCCGCTCCCCCCACCCCCTTCCACCATCTCCTTCTCGTTCTCTCTCTCTCTCTCTCTCTTTCTCTCTCGCTACAGGCGCAGTCGCTGTGTCTCCCTGTCTCACCTCGCTGTTAAATCTACAGTGAAATGATGACGTGTCCATTTCTCACTATATACTGGCTCTAAGGGGCACTATCACGGTTAATTTCGTGACCATACCAACAGCATATAGTGCAATAAATGAAAAGAAACTTTTGCTTTGACGTTGTTTGCAAGTTCTATATATTATTTACAAGTTCTGTTCATATATAATGCTATGGCAGTACCTTGCATATGGCTTTTAAATTATTTGAATAAGCACTGCAGATGTGTAATGTACGCAAATATTCCCCTGTGAATTAGTAACACCCAGGCAACTGTTCATTAGATTATAATTCATAAAATGAGCGTAGTATTTGTAGTCACTTAGCGATGGTAGAAATTTCAAAGTTAAGTGTTAATTAAGGCTGTATAAGGTAATTGCTTTCACTTTATCTTTTATCCTACATGAATAGTTTTTTTGTTACTAATAATAATTGAAATGCACCTTCCTTAGACTGTTGCTGCTGACGAAACTTAGCGTCTTCATTTTAATGATTGCAGATTCTGCAAGTATAAATACCATTTTGATTGGTAAGTTCGGCTAAGATTTTCCAGAATTAACTGAATAATTTGTAATTTAGAAATGCAATTAACATAAATGATGTCCTATATCTTGACATAACATAACAACCCGAACACTAAAACGACATTTCGCCTAGTGTGGACCTAGCGACATGGACATGGAAGAAGACTGTTTCCTTTGTCAGACCTTGTCTGTGAATGGTAAAGACAATGTTTAAATCCAAGTACTGTACATTGGTTAACATCAATCCTTCTTTCGCAAGCCTTTCATTCCCCCAAAGCTGCGCGGAGTGGCCGAGGCGCCATGTTACGGATTGCGCGGCCTCTCCCGCCGGAGGTTCGACTCTTCCCTCGGACATTAGTGTTTGTATTGTTCTTAGCATAAGTTAATGTGATTCAGTTTAAGTAGCGTGTAAGTCTAGGGACAGATGACCTCAGCAGGACCCATAGTAATTCACATACACACAAGCATTACCATAAGTGACTTACTTTCTACAGTTTTTAAATAAAATTTGTTGAATATAAAATGGGAACCACACATCAGAACATGGATGTAATAAGTGACAATGTACCAACACCAGTGCGATGTGCTCATTTCTCAAGGCAGTATCAAACATACCTGTTGTTATATTTTGTAATGCACTTAAGCAATGCCTACGAAGAATTTTTATTGCATATGGTCATCTTAAATGACTGATTGTGATATACGTTCGCTATATATCTCGATTTGTTACAATATTAAAATACATCGGTATCCAATGTATAAAGACGTAAAGTTTCAATCACTCAAGGGATATAACAGAAATTACATTACCTTGTGACAGCTTTCCGAAGTCTGAAAATAGTCCATTCTGATTTATCACCTTTTATTCGCCTATTTGAGGCCTCCGGCAGCACCGAATGTCCTACAAAACCTTACAGTTTACACATACGTTTGGAAATTATTGTAGGCCGATATCAGTTATGTGATTCTGTTTTCATTAATGTGTTCTTCGCAGTGAAATGTGACGCTACTGGCATTGCCTCTATGGTGCACACATGGTACTCTAGAGCAGGGGTCTCCAAACTACGGCCCGCGGGCCGAAATCAGCCCGCGAGGGTCGGCAAACCGACCCGCGTTAGCTGGCCGGACATCCCCGGTATTCGGCCGTACGTATACGGCCAACAATTGACTTTCGACGCCTATGGCGACCAATACACCTCGACACTGTGGGAGCTCTATCTTTACAAAGCGGAAGGTCATGGTTAAACTTGTGGCTATCCACAATAAACAGGCAGACCATTCTTCGCGCGATAGTGAAAAAAAAAAAAAAAAGGTTAACTGACTAGTTCGGCGAAAACATTTAAAGTAAATAAATTCTTTGCATTTTCTTCTACTCACGAGTCTGGTGCAAGTCTTTCAAATGGACGCAACTTCGGCGACTAGCCTTAGTAATTAATCATTATGGAAGATGCTTCTTAAGCGAGGTTTCACTTTCTTTGATTACGTTGTAAAATACACATAGCAAATAAATCGTATAAAATATTTTTATTTAAAGACAATTTAAAGAAAATACAGTACCTGGTGTACATAATGATATTGGATATTTTAGTTGTAACTGATGAATAAAAATAACTATAATTAATTTTTATCTTGAAAACTCACAGTGTTAGAGTATTCACGTAAAGAAATTTAACATCTTAGTTAGTGGCTTTTATGTAGCTTTAACTTTCCTTTCATAATTACTTCCGGTTGTGGATCAAGTTTATTGGTAGAGATAATCATCAGCGACTTAAAATGCACAGCACGTAATTTAGATCTGTAAATACTTTTTGCGTGTTTCATTTTTGTAGAAAGATTTTTCACATTAATAAGTAGCGCCAAAAGCGGAAAAAAAGTCACGGGCCAATTTATGTAAATTTGGAAACTGTGTTGATGGAAGACACTTATAAAATTCCAGTGATGTTGACTTTCAATGTTTTTCTTTAAAAAAGGCGCTACAGTGCAAATAAATAATTTCAAATTCAAGTTCTGCGGGTAACGCTTCTATATCGACGACAAAGGGATTTTGAAATATCTTGATATCGTTTGAATTTGCATCGATATTTGAAAAACGTGGTCCAAAATTAATTTTTAAAGCGCCCAAAGCTTCAATTGCGAAAGTTACAGGAAACGGAATCTCAGTTTGCTGACTGAATGTTTGGCATGTATTAAAATGCGTGAAGCATACTTTGTTCAACTGAGATTGAAACAAAGCACTCCTATGTCGAAAGGACTTAACATGTGTGTATAAATCAGACAGAAGCTGGTTTTCACCTTGCAATTTTAAATTAAGGTCATTCATATGTTTAGTTATGTCACTACAAAATTCTGGCTTCCATAACCACTCACCGTTCCGTAACTCTGCCAGAGGGCGATTCCTTTCGTTCAAAAAAAATTTCTATTACTGTTCGGAATTAAAAAAAAAACGGGTCAGAACTTTACGGCAGCTAAGCCAGTGCACTGCAGTATAATATGGCAAGTCACGTTCCTCACTATCTTCAAGAAACTCGCGGAACTGGCGATGACTGAGTGCCTGGGATTTGATATAATTAACAACTGAAATAACTGGCTTTAAAACTTCTGACATATCTAAATGTTTTCCACACGAAGACTGTTTGTGAATACTACAATGCACTACTGCCGGCCGTGGTGGCCGTGCGGTTCAAGGCGCTTCAGTCCGGAACCGCGGGACTGCTACGGTCGCAGGTTCGAATCCTGCCTCGGGCATGGATGTGTGTGATGCCCTTAGGTTAGTTAGGTTTAATTAGTTTTAAGTTCTAGGGGACTGATGACCTAAGATGTTAAGTCCCATAGTGCTCAGAGCCATTTTAACCATTTGAACAATGCACTACTAATGGTTTTGAGACACCGTCATTTTCTACGACCTTAGAAAGGAGAGCAACAACACCTTTATTTTTCCCACACATGTTTTTGCCACCATCAGTCGTAATACATTTTAATTTATTCCACTGAAAATTGTTTTTCTGAACTATCCTTTCAACTTCTTTAAAAATATCTTCGCCAGTGGTCGTTCCATGAATACTGTGAACATCAAGGAGCTCTTCAAACACTTCATAATTTTTGTCAATCCCTCGAATAAAAAGTAGTACTTGAGCAGTATCTGACACATCTGTAGACTCATCCGCGGACAAAGACAACCAGTCTAAGTCTTGATTTTTGTCACGCAGTTGTGCTGATATATTTTGTGCAATATCTTCTATTCTGCGAGCCACAGTGTTTGCCAGAAAACTTATGTTTTTAAATAAATTAACTTTTTCTGGACACATTTCTACTGCTGCTGCAATAATGCAGTTCTTAATTAATTCACCGTCGGTAAATGGCTTACACTGCTTCGCTACTAAATGAGCCACACGAAAACTAACACGAGTTGCTGCATGTTGTTCAGCATTTATTTCCTTAAACAGCAACTGCTGGGTTTTTAGCTGGCGTCTCAGAGACTTATACATTTCTAATCGTTCGCAGCCTGTAAACTTGGAGAAATTCTGAGAGTGCTTGGTTTCATAATGACGTTTTATATTGCATTCTTTGAAAACTGATATTGCTTCATTGCAAATAATGCACATTGGTTTGTTGCTTGACTCCACCATGAAATATTGACATCCCCACTGCTCATTAAAAATTCTACATTCACTGTCAACCTTACGTTTCTTTTCCATATTTGTACAGAACTTCACAAAAGATTGTAACCTGAAAATAAAATTGTGCTATTTAATACTAATAAAACTAGCGGGTAGTCTGCCAAAACAAAATGCAATGAATTTATTTTTAAGCTACCTGAATTACTAAATTAGATACTCACAATTACACTGTAGTTCCACTAAAAAATACAGTGAAAAAATACTCAATCGTGCTATACGTATTTCGATTTTCAGGTTTTCCTTTTCTCTTCGGATTCCAACTTTGAACTGTCCCTCACTTCGTCGTCTCACCTACTACTACAGTGCATAAAACACTAAAAAACTCGTGAGACAATCGCAACATAGACACAATCACGCAACAGAACTATCAAATATATGCTCTGGCTCTGCTACTCACTACAAGACTACATAACTAAACTTCGAGATTTCGTTAACTTTGCAGGAAGCTTCCGTGAAGAATGTGCAGTGACATACTTTTTTGTCGGTGAAAGTCGCCAGAATAAATTACGCCGCCGGCCGCGGTGGCCGTGCGGTTCTAGGCGCTTCAGTCCGGAACCCCGCGACTGCTACTGTCGCAGGTTTGAATCCTGCCTCGGGCATGGATGTGTGTGATGTCCTTAGGTTAGTTAGGTTTAAGTAGTTCTAAGTTCTAGGAGATTGATGACCTTAGCTGTTGAGTCCCATAGTGCTCAGAGCCATTTGAACCATTTAAATTACGCCAGAATTTCGGTCAGGTACGTCCACCATTCAAAATTACGTAATTAAATATAAATCGTAGTTCGTTTCAGTGCTAGCTATTCCCGAAACCTTAGATTTTTGCGATTTGATCTTTCCTTTAGCCTTACATAAGGAATAGGAGTGCTAGGGCGCTTTAATACCACTAGGTAGATCTTGGCCCTTATGACTTCGTGGAGGAGTCAATGTGGCCCGCGGACTAAAAAGTTAGGTGACCCCTGCTCTAGAGCAACGAATCTCAGCAACTTCATGATGACTAAAGATCTACATCGGCTATGTAGGATTTATGTACAAAAATTATTATACCCATCTTGAGCAACACGTCCATCTATCTTGGATTCATAAGTTAGTTTAAGTAGTGTGCAAGTCTAGGGACCGATGACCTCAGCAGTTTGGTCCCTTAGAAATTCACACACATTTGAACATTTTTCAACATACTGTGAAGAAGTATCGACCAAGATACTTTGGTTTGTAACTATATATGTTTTTACCTTCTGACTTGCCTTTTGAAGAGTGTTACTGAAAATAAAGATGTGGTTCGATAAGGGTCGGGCATAAACTCATTTAAAACTAAATCCTACGCTGCCGATCTTGAGTTTCAGTCATGATGAAATTGATGTTCTCTCTCCTGTTTCTGAAGGATAAGGATTTGGATATAATGGTCTGACGATATAGATTATCGATGGCTACAATACTTGGATATTAAATTACAGAAAACAATGTCTTCGTACATATTAGTTCATTAAAATTCCTGACCTGTTTAGGCTCTGTAGAAATAAGCAGACTAACACGTATAGCAGCAACTAATTTCGACCAAGACTTTTTGTAAATTAATCTCTTATAAATCTCACCAATCTCCTCATCAGGTCCAAAATGTCTCATTTCCCAAATACATAGAGAAACTGAATATGCTATAAATATTCCTGAAGTTCATCGTGAAGAATATTAGACTAAGATTTTTACTTGTCTGTTTCATGGCGGAACATAGAACAGAAATAACAGATGAGTATACTAAAAATGCATGGGAAGAATTTCATAAATTAGGAAAAGTCAAGCAAGAATTGTTAGACAATGAGTGCGTAGAGAACATAGACCTCATTATACAGTGCAGCACTGCCTCGTGCATCAGATCCAGTAGGTGAAATATAGTTTAAGAGCTCTGTTTCGCCCAACGAATCGAGTAGATGGCAGATATTGCCTCTGCCAACTGATTCCGACACCCTATGCAGTATGGACTGCGTACCTCGATCAGCATCATAATGATTTTAAAAACAGCGACTAATAATTAGAAAAACGTTCGAAACTTCGTGGAACTGCTGTGCACAAGTGTCTCTTCAGTCATTTTTATGTCACTTTGTAATTTCGTTGGCAATTCCACCGTCTTATTGAACTTCTTGATATCACGGAAAGTTACTGAGAATGTTGGTGGTCAGCAATCGTAAACGGAGAATGTAACGTTCAGATTCTCCTACATTTTTCCCTGGCTCTGGCAATTGGTTCAGGGGAATGCCGGTAGGCTTCCTTTGAACAGACAAAGGCCGGTGGCACTGTTGCTCCTCTAACGGCTTCGTCGTCGTCGTCGTCGTTTTCGAGACGTTGAGCACCCATCCGTCTGGTGCGGTTTGCAGACCCATCGCGTTGCAGCTGAAATCGTTAATTATGTGCCTGAAAGGGGCCACCTGCAACGGTGCTACTTTGAAAATTAAGTAGAGATAAACGGCTATACCTGACATGCCAACCATACTGCCTGTCTAGGTTACTTTTGACTATCGCACACTTTGTTATGGGAATTAGACCACTGTCACATTTTCGTTTCCAAACAATAGTCGAGTTCAAAGCAGTCTCCCATTTTTACTTATATCGTGGTCGCTCTTTCTTCATATCTGGTACGACCTGCCACCCTCCTAAGTTAAAATTTTTGAGTGCAGGAATGAATATATTACTCTTTAGTGAAGTGTGCATCGTTTTTAAACTTACCGACAGATCAAAAGTAAGTGCCGGATCGAGACTCGAACCTGCCAGGTCGTGAGAAGTGTCTCTTAAGAGGACTACGTGCAAAGGCAAGATTCCGGGTTGGAGGCCATGCGAGACGTTCTGTTCTAATCTGTTAAAAGTTTCGCAGCAGCTCACATTCGACCGCTGATTGAAAATTAATCCTGGAAACAAGCTGCAGGCTGTGCCTAAGCCATTTTCGCACATCAGCCTCGCTTCCTGGTGAGCTAGCCTAGTATCGCTATGTAAAGGAAAGCTTCTGTGAAGTGTGGAAAGTTTCAGAGAGGGAGAACCAAAGCTCTGGCGGTGGATCGTGAATCCTATACCGACAGCTTATTCGCTAAGTGCATAAACCAAGAGAAGAAAGAAATGAGTTTAGTCTGGTATCCAGTCTATGCCTGAATAGAAGTTTCAATTACTGGATAACGTCACGCATGGCCAATTAATCAGTAAGAGTATGTAAAAGATTTTCTTTATAATTCTAGCCTTATGTGATTATAAACGTGTTTTTGCACCACGTTGCTTTCTTTAGACAGTTTTCTTGAAGTTGTATAGTTGTATGGTTTCGTTTTTTCAATCCTATCCATTATTAACATTAAACATTTAACATTTGTATAATTTGGTCGGACACTGCGGATGTATTATTCTGATATTTTGTCCGTTTGAGTGTCCCTTTTCGAATTTTTGTTTTGAATATCATTTGCGAAGTATTTGATTTATTTGTTTCCAGATGAAGAACGTAAGACTGTACTGCGAGTAACCGCCAGCACAAACATCCACAAAACTCTAACAATACCTGCGGCTCTCGGACACGAAATGACAAACACTAATTTACGGTCGAGATACACAATAGTCTCCGATACTTGCAAAGCAGTACCAACAGAAACTTAGACTCGAGTTCCGGACAACTAATTAAAGCACAGCTCCTAAAGCGACAGTGAGTCGCCGTTCGTGGGACGCTAAGGTGGAAGTTTCGTGACGGTGAATCCCTTGCGGCTCTCAAAGTTTGCTCCAACAGCTTCCAACGGTAGTTGTGAAAACGCGACACGCTTGCTCTGTATAGGAGTCCAGCTGCGCTATCCTTGCGGACGAAGTGGATTTTCACGGGAGATGTTCTTCCATAATTTCACGTTCATGTGGAGGAATAAATAGTCCACTACTGTTGTGATTTTATCTTGAATAAGTCTGAAATCTTTACAAAGATACAGTTCTTTAAATAAATCAATAAATAAATCCGGTGATTATGTCTCAATTGTAAAATTATGCTGTTCCTATTCACTAGATTCTTCGTTCAAAGAACTGAAGATGCATTCACTCCGCAGCCTTCTGCACTCTCGCATCAGTATATCATTGAGTGTCGTGTATTCTCCTTGTCTGACATTGATCAGCGTATTTCAACATCTTTAGAACTACTTTCGGTCATCTTTAAATTGTTTTTATGTTTTTACTTTTTCCTCAGCTTTCGTACGTTCAGTTGAAATTATAAATTCACACTCTGCTAGTTACATTTCTATTAAATATTTGAAATTTTCAGTTCCGTCCTCTCAAGTACTTTCACGTCCATTTGAAAACCGCGGATACCTCGTATTTATTCTGGTGATAGTGTGTATCCTCCGAAGTTTTGGTGTTTAACGCGTGTTTGGCATATTTTGTTCTAAACATTTGTTGTTTATTATTTGCATGTTTCTGTTTCCAGTGCCCACTGTACATTACAAAATGTGTGAGGGATGTTCAGACAACTTACAGAATGCAATCTGGTGACATCTTTCACAACCACCGATATTTCTACAGGTGAACACCCCATCATTTCCAAATTACCTACCGAACTGACGATTGTCGAAGACGTCGGGCGGTTCCGTTTCCGTAAGGTGTTTCAACATTTTATACAACGGGAGAAATTCATGTGTGAGTGATGTTTACTCTTTGTGTGTTTCTGCACAAGAGCAGTACAGGGAAACATAATGGCAACAGTGCAACGCGGCAGCTGAGACATAGAAAACAAGCATAAGTGCCACAATAAACGAAAAATGCAATTCAGTATGGGAATTACTTTTCGACACGCGTTGTGCGTGAAATAATTGAGAGAAAGTCGTAAATGGCCGCAGAAAAAATTATTTTAAAACAAACGAAGTCAGTATTTTTAGTCAGAGACTTCCAACTACGATTTATAGTGGATACAATAATATGTATAAATGAATAAAATCTGTGAGAAACTGCAACACCAGCTCACCAAAGTATGTCTGTATCCGACGTATCTCACAAGGCCCATGTGTCATAAATTAAGCAGAATTTGTGTAATTAAACAATCAGTTCTGCACTTAGTTTTCCAGTACAGGGCAAATTCAAAATTGACTGATGACACATTAGTGTGCTGTGTAATATAATTAATTTATTATGGTTTATGGATGAGTATGTACTCTTCACGATGAAAATGTTGGAGAAGCAGTAGTGTCAATTTCGGCAAATGAAATGTATTCCAAATAACGTAATCGAGATTTGTTCTTTATTTTATTCCAAGGGCTACGAAATAGCTGTAACGAATGACTGTTCAGACTACGTATGTTCTTCAAAAAGTAACAAAATTAATTCGGAAAATTTTTCTCGTAATTCTATTTAGCAACTGCCACGTACGTGACACTCACTGCAATAAAGACTTTCGTCTGTATCTAACGTCCCAACACAAAACGTGTGTCGCGGAGGGTAGCAATTATAGCCTCTGTCGCAACGTCCATCCACATATTTTTCGCTCGTCATACCATATATCCCGCAGCAATACATCCATAACTTAATACGTTGTCCCTTTCCGGAAACCGTCCACGAGCGTTTTTCTAATCGCAAGAAGAGCAGAATGAATGAAGTTGTCACAAAATTCATTTTGCAACATTGCCATAGGAAGTATGAGACATCACTCAACCGCACTAATAAGGTAGCTTATCAAGAGTTATCTATCTAATTTAAACCAACAGAAAATATTAATGGATATTACGCGATGTGTTAGCCATAATCTGCCTTTTTTTTAAATTTCGATCACACGCTGTGTATATGAGTGGTGTTTAAAAGAAAAAGTACGAAGCAACGTTGTGGATTTAATTGAATCATTTATTCAAAAATAATCGTCAGAGGCCTAAGCACAACTATCCAAAGGTTTCACGAGCCTAAGAATTCACTTTTTCCATCGTCAAATGTGGTTTGTGTGGAGGAAATGATGATCTGATGCTTAACTGAAAATACTGATCATTTAAATTTACTATATCTTTTAAACAAATAAGAATACAGAGTTGACATTAGAGAATTTGTCATTTTAATAATGCGATTTTATATTACTGTTAAGATCGAACAAAGCGTTCAGATTTTAGCGTTCGGGCCTTTGTTACAAAACTTGTTAATTTCACTTTAACAGTAAATCCTAAACTATTATAGATATGATCAATATTCAAGTTTTATTGGGATCATCATGAAAATTTAAAAAAGATGGCGGATTAAAATAACTTGGCTTCATTCCCTGAATTACTACAGAATTAAATAATTTTCATAAATGTTTCGTTTTATGGCCTATCTTAGGTCCGCCATAATCAACGCAGCCATACCTCCCTGGGCACAAACATCTCCTACGGGTTTTCCCTACGACATAGGTTCTTGTCTGTCTCACTCGAACACTACAGCGCTTAGGCTGGTATTACACTATCAAATTTCTTTGTCAAATATCTTTGTCAAAGGAATTTGATGGTGTAATAGGGAACTTTGTCGGATCCCGTCTGTCGTCAAATAAATTTGATGAAATCTAGGGCCTCGCTGTAGATTTGATCAAAGAAGTCGCTTGTCTTCTGTTCAATGTGACATGTTACCACGTGGAGCGCTAGCATCGCTCCAGCGTTCTGTTATCTGTAGCGATTTTATAAACATTGCCGGTAAATTCAATTGGTGTGTACCGACAGCTACAAAACTAATAGGGATGTATGAAGCTGATGAGGCGCTTTACAATGTGAGGCGCCCTGAGTACAAAAATAGATCAAGAAGATTGGAGACCTGACCTAACCTAACCTAACGTAACTCTCTCCTATAGCAAGGAATTGAAGTGTTACAGTGAGCCTGTCTTCTGCAGATATAGCAGTTTTTAAGTGAGTATTGTGTTTTGTGATATGAGGATACACTTCACTGAGCACGAACTGAAATGTATGCTCATCCATTCTTAAGTAATTGATGTACGACTTGACGTCCTCCGCTATAAGCTCACGTAACAAGTTTTGTTCAATGCTTTTCCGTGTCGTCGTAAAACCCACAGCCTCACCCACTAAGTTTCCTTTTTTTCCCCCACTTCTCTTCCGGTGTGCACACAGTGCAATTGTGGTACACGCAACTGCTGCGGTTAATAACAAGTTGTTGTTGTCAGCCATCTTGAACTTTGACGAAAAATATGATGACAGTGTAATGCCCCTTTTTAGCGCCACGTCAAAGACCTTTGTCAAATATATATGACGAATATTTGATCAAACCTTTGATAAAATCATTAACAAAGAAATTTTATAGCGTAATACCGGCCTTAGGCCTGATCAGCCTGACCTCATTCAGCGTAATAGATGCCTGTGAATTTCCCATCTCGTGGCGAATCTGCGCTCTTGGAGGCACACTGTCCTGGAAGACAGGATTCGTTTCACAATTCCTGGAAGGCTGTCTCTTTCGGCCCTATACTTACATGAGAGCGAAATGCTCTTTAACTCACATGTTCACTTAGCCCTTAGTTGTCACGGCGTCTTCTGTCACTGCAAGGTCCTTGGGAGCCAAGGTAAATGTCGTCTACTGCATAGCACTGCCTCATCGGTAAGCGTCGGTGGTGGGATTCATTTTTCGAGCAGCCGTTCACCTGAATGACGGCGTGTCCGATCACGGCCGTCGACCCAGTGTAGCAAAAAAAGCGCTTTTTCCGCCCAGGTGACATTTTCCCACTGCTGCACGGTCCAGTTTCTATGATTCCGTTCCCACTGCAGTTGTAAATGACGATGAAATTGGGTCAACATTGGAACACGTAGATATCGTCTGCTGTGGAGTCCCATATTCAATGCTTAATGTGCGCTTAACGGCATGCTCCAAAACGTGACTGCACCAGCTTTGTACTCTGCAGTCAGATCTGCAACAAACTGCCACCAACACTCGTTTATAGATCGGACAAGAATCCCCCACGTTCTGTGAAGAGGTGAGAGCATCCAGCACGTTTCGCCCAATCGTGGTTTCATCGTGCTTCAACAATTCCCCACAGATACTCGCGACAGTATCACGCCAATAGCAGGCAGCTTCGCCGTTTCGGAGATGGTCGTTCCCAGACGCAGGACTATTACAATCTTCGCTATGTCGAAGTCTTTTGTCTCGGTGGACGTCCGCAATTACATCCCGCACCGTTGCTACAATGATTCCCCGTTCCTCTCTGTTCCGGCTGTAAACTTTCCTTTGCAAATTACATGCCCGCTACAACACCGTAATACGTCCAGCCTTACGTTGGGCAGCTGTCGTAATGTTTTGGCTCATCTGTGTTGAACGATGGGATCTATGTCGTGGTACAATAAAATAAAATTTTGAAAATAGGAAAAATAGTTCAGATGTTTTGTGAAGTTAAACGAAACAAGTTTATTGTTATAGTCACCGTTTATTTATACGCAAGACGCTTTTCAAACGTTTAAACCTCCATTATCACGTAGATTTACTGTCGTAACACGTCACATGTATACTGTCATATTCTGTAAATAAATATACTTGTTTACAAAATATATAATATATACTAATAGACAGTATGTTATAATATATATTTATTTACAAAATATGACAGTATACATGTGATGTGTTACGACAGTGAAAGGAACCTATGACCACTGGAGATAGTGCCACAAGTTCCTCCAAAAATAGTAAAACACACATAATATACCATCAAACGTGAAGCCACCTTATGATGTAGGTTTAAATCTTTGAAACGCGTCGTAGATATAAATAAACAGTGCCGGCAACAGTAAACCTGTTGTTTCATTTAGTGTCAATAACAATCACGCTAAAGCCTGACCTAAAATGTCGCATTTAAGGTTTTGTGAAGTTATTTGTCCAAACGTAAGATCTGAGGAATTTTTTTACGTGCCTCAATTGCTGTACATGATTTCAAGCACCATTCAACGCCGCGACAAATGTTTCTGTAATCTACTTTATTTTTTTAGAGAGTTAATTTCACAAAATACTTGAGAACGACTTTTTTCAATGTTTTATTTCGGTACTTATTTGTCAAGGTTTGCTTAGAAGGCATAGTCTTACTGATACCTCACTTGCTTTGCTACTGTCTTCTGCTCTGGAAATGTCCGGAATGCATGAGTTTATTCGAAGAAAAACGTTTTGACAATTATATATCACATCAACGTAACTCCTAACGGCAAAATAAATAGAGTTAGGAAAGGTAAAATTTTTGACATTTCGTTTGCCTTAGTTTATCTCGTATTCTCGTAATGTCTTCAATTTAGCACTCGAGTCGAAGGAAACCATTTTAAAAATCAGATTTTTTTAAGCAAAATAACTATGCCTTGAAGAGATGAACGTCTTGACACATTTGCGTTCAGGTGTCTTCTGTACTCGCAATATCATAAATTTAGTACTTGATTCTAGGAAGCCTTTTTACCAGAGAAACAGAACACCAATGTTACTTTCTGAGTAAAAAATAGCTAGGCACACTTCTTTCACATGGGTAGCAGCAGTTTTTCGTAAAACATTTCACTTTTCCCTTAAATCACTAATTAAGTTTTTCTTTTCCGATTACTTTCAAGCAATTAAAGAGTTCTTTACAAAACTAGACATTACGCTGCTCAATGTGATGTGCCATTTGTCCGTTTCTCACTCTTAATTTGGCTATGAAAATTCGGACAAGAACCAGTGTGTGATTTGTGGGGAGATTTTGTTTCCGCTTCGCTGGAACATTTGCTAAAAAAGAAATATTAAATATGTCTGGTGGTAAATGCCCATGTGCCAAAAAAAATATTTAACACTGAAATAAAAATAATAAAAAATATACTTCATCTGAATGTCCATTGAGGATACCATACGGAAATTTCAGCCGAAGTTCCAGCAATTAGCAAAATATGTAAATATACATTCGGGTCTATTTCTGGATCTTTCTTCATAGATTGCGGAAAAATCATTGTAACACAACACATATTTCATTTACTTAGTTGCTTCCTGATGTAATTTCAAAAGTCATTCACACGATATTACCAACAACTAACAATCCATGCGTCTTCGTAAATAAGTTCCACAAATCAACGAAACATACTTTTTTCATTCAGTAATTGTATTTCTCCATAAATTATTTGAGGATAAAGATTTTTACCTGTATCCACACATCATCGACCACTACCTTTTTCCAGTAATTCATAATCGACGTTCTAACATTAGGCACAGTAATGATTCAGTGATATTAATCTTTTCACTCAAATATATCCCTCTTCTACTGTGAGATGTTCCCTAATTGGAGCTCTTCCCTCATTCACTGCAAGGTTAAGCCAGTTTAGTAACTGTTCAGAAGAACAATGTAATAAGATCGCCTTTATAAATGATCTCTTGTAAACGGCATTTTTAAGTGATTTCTTCAACCACCATCCATATCTATTGTTTCAGAAACTAGATAATTAGTTGGTTAGGATCGATGGACATCTAGTTCATCAACAATTAGATACAATGTAACATAAAATTATATCATAAGACGAAAAAACAATGAGGAACAGAGTTAACAAATTTACTGGGAAGGCTATCGTATACTAGAAACACATGGGAGTTTCTTCATATCCCTGTTATTTTTCAAACTCGTGGCATGTAAAACGAAGAAAGAAAATAAACTTGATACAAATTGTAATCCAGAAGAAACACACACTTCAAATTTAGCACCGCAATGCCGACAGACGTTTTAGTTAATGCTCCACAAACAAAACAGAACGTAGCTACCTATAGTGCAGGGCCGTTAGTTTGGTGTCCGAGCCAGAAACTGGACTGCAGCCAAGAGGCACGATATATTTATTAGTGGTCTCTAGAACAAAAACGTACTAGTGGATTTACGTTATTTGGCAGATAAATATGAATGTATTTTGTTGATTCAGTACTAATTTACAGAACACTTTCAGGAAAGCAATCACATCTCTTTCTTTTATTTCAGTGGGGAAAATATGCAGAGCCTGTTTCAGCATCTAAATCAAGTCAACGGTTCAACAGTTACCGCGCAATAAAGTCTTGTCTTGGTTTAACACTTATGACATTTATCAAAACCCTCCGTCTTCAGACCACGAGTGGCCCACCGGGACCATCCGACCGCCGTGTCATCCTCCGTGGAGGATGCGGATAGGAGGGGGTGGGGTCAGCACACCGCTCTCACGGTCGTTATGATGGTATTATTGACCGAAGCCGCTACTAATCGGTCGAGTAGCTCCTCAATTGGCATCGCGAGGCTGAGTGCACCCCGAAAAATAGCAAAAGCGCATGGCGGCCTGGATGGTCACCCATCAAAGTGCCGACCACGCCCGACAGCGCTTAACTTCGGTGATCTCACGGGAACCGGTGTAACCACTACGGCAAGGCCGTTGCCGATACATTTATCAAAGGGTATTTAAAATTGATCAGCACTCCTCATATACCTCCTCAAGTTAGGTTATAAGGCTGTATGTATTCATATGATGACTTACGGCTAAATATTATACAATTAATGTATGCCTCTTTATGGAGCTGAAAAGCGCCAGAAATATAAACAAAAGCCGAGTAATTATGGGACCTCCCTTAAAGTTCTCAGATCTTTAGTGTAGAGTATCGAATCGTAACTTACAATCTCGAAGCTTGGTAGTAACTTTGTGTGCAGTAAACGTGCAAGACACAATTTCATTTGAGCAGTATCTTTGTTTTACCGGTTAGTCATGTGAGGTACAGAAACTTGTGCCACCTTGTGGTTGTTGTATGGTCTTCAGTCCTGAGAGTGGTTTGATGCATCTCTCCATACTACTCTATCCTGTGCAAGCTTCTTCATCTCCCAGTACCTGCTGCAACCTACATCCTTCTGAATCTGCTTAGTGTATTCATGTCTTGGTCTCCCTCTACGATTTTTACCCTCCACGCTGCCTTCCAGTACTAAATTGTTGATCCCTTGATGCTGCAGAACATGTCCTACCAACCGATCCCTTCTTCTAGTCAAGTTGTGCCACAAACTCCTCTTCTCCCCAATCATATTCAATACCTCCTCATCAGTTTTGTGATCTATCCATCTAATCTTCAGCATTCTTCTTTAGCAGCACATTTCTTATGCTTCTATTCTCTTCTTGTCCAAACTATTTATCGTCCATGTTTCACTTCCATACGTGGCTACACTCCATACAATTACTTTCAGAAACAACTTTCTGGCATTTCTATTTATACTCGATGTTAACAAATTCCTCTTCTTCAGTAACGCTTTCCTTGCCATTGCCAGTCTACATTTTATATCCTCTCTACTTCGACCATCATCAGTTATTTTGCTCCCCAAATAGCAAAACTCCTTTACTACTTTGAGTGTCTCATTTCCTAATCTAATTTCCTCAGCATCACCCGACTTAATTCGACTACATTCCATTATCCTTGTTTTGCTTTTGTTGATGTTCATCTTATATCCTCCTTTCAAGACACTGTCCATTCCGTTCAACTGCTCTTCCAAGTCCTTTGCTGTCTCTGGCATAATTTCAATGTCTTCGGCGGACCTCAAAGTGTTTATTTCTTCTCGATGGATTTTAATACCTACTCCGAATTTTTCATTTGTTTGCTTTACTGCTTGCTCAATATACAGATTGAATAACATCGGGGAGAGGCTACAACCCTGTCTCACTCCCTTCCGAACCACTGCTTCCCTTTCACGCCCCTCGACTCTTATAACTGCCATTGTAAATACAAATTGAACATAGCCTTTCGCTCTCTGTATTTTACCCCTGCCATCTTTAGAATTTGAAAGAGAGTATTCTAGTCAACATTGTCAAAAGATTTCTCGATGTCTACAAATGCTAGGAACGTAGATTTTGCCTTTCCTTAATCTTTCTTCTAACGTGAGTCGTAAGGTCAGTATTACCTCACGTGTTCCTATATTTCTACGGAATCCAAACTAATCTTCCCCGAGGTCCGCTTCCACTAGTTTTTCCATTCGTCTGTAAAGAATTCGCGTTAGTATTTTGCAGTTGTGACTTATTAAACTGATAGTTGTGGTAATGTCAACAGTCTTGCCACAGTGGTAACAACGGATCCCATTGATCGCCGAAGTTAATCGCTGTCGGATTTGGCTAGCACTTTGATAAGTGATTGTCCGGTCTTCCGAATGCTGTTGGAAAGCAGGGTGCACTCATCCCTTGTGAGTCCAGCTGAGGAGCTGCTTGATCGTGGAGTAGCGGCTCCGGCCGCGAAAACTGACAACGGTCGGAGGAGCAGTGTGCTAACAACCCCCTCCACCCTCTCCCAGCCCTCCAACACCATATCCACATTTAGTAACACCAAAGCGGTAAGGATGACACGGCCGTTGGTCGGTACTTTTTGCCTTCGGGGCCTGTTTGGTCAGAGTTTAATTTAGTTTAGTTGGACTAAGAGGAGCGCGCTTAGGAAATTAGACCCTTGGTTTTGTTTCGGTCGGTACGGCTGTCTTTCCTTTGACGGCAGATGCAAGTGAATTTGGAGAATTGTTTTTCCCCTTATGTGTTTCTTTGTGAATTCACCACGCTTTCAGCTAAATTCAGGTCCTTCAAAAAAATGATTCAAATGGCTCTGAGCATTATGGGACTTAACATCTGAGGTCATCAGTCCCCTATAACTTAGAACTACTTAAACCTAACTAACTTAAGGACATCTTAAACATCCATGCCCGAGGAAGGATTCGAACCTGCGACCATAGCGATCGCGCGGTTCCAGACTGAAGCGCCTAGAACCGCTCGGCCACTCTGTCCGGTCTCCTTTTTAAAGTACGGATATTTCCTTATTTAGCTGAAGAAACAAATCCATTCCATTCCAGATTAAATAATCCATCAACCCCTAATCATTTGTGAAATACGAAGATGACACTCAGTGCCTGCTTACTGATTTTAACAAACAGTTAGGTGTTGCATGCCCCAGCCAACGAGTTCCCACTACAGAGGTAAGCGCGTTTTGGTGGGGCTTCTGTTGTACGCTACCTGAGTAGCAAAAAGTGTGCGACTAGGTGTCATCTTAGCCCGGTCCTAACACAGCAAAGGGCTACGCCACCGTATAGTATCACGTTTACGACTGCGCATTCTGCGCCAGAAGCTTATCTCTGCTCGGAGTACATGAAACCAAAATAATTATCCTTCAAAGAAATACAATGGCCCTGTTCCACTCTCTGGTCATCAAAAAATTATAAAACTTGAAATCATTAATGTCAATGGTTCTTTCTGGTTTCTGACATTGACTATGATGTATGAAAAACTTGGGAGAAGATACGTTTGTGTAACTATCTGATGTTATGTTATGTAAAAACATTAAAAGGTCTATTCGCGTGTTGTGTTAACTAGTACCTCAAACCTGATGTATGAGTAATTTAACCTGCTTTATGCAAAGCTCAAATACCTAGCATTCACTTAGAGGAATATTTTAATTTACAGTGTGTCGCTCATTAGTGTCTTAACTGGTATTAGCTATCATTCCTGATTATTTTTTATTATTTCATTTAGAGACATTTTAACCAACACTTCTGAAAAGAGTTCGATTCGAAGATTAACGTCATTTGCATTAAAAATAAACTTTAACAACATTTCAATACACCAAATCGGAGGAATAGAGTATACAAGTCCATAAGTTCTATTCATTTATTGTATAGACGCTATTAGGGGTGACACTGATCTCTAAACAGCGAAACTGAAGCACTCAGTCAGTAAACCGCTGTCAGACACTGTAAACCTGTTTCATTGCATTTGTATCGCCAGTCGAAACTATGACTACATTATCCTGAGCTTATTTGATGTTTGGCTCTGGAAACAGAGCAGCATGGTTATAAGTCACTTCCGCAGCCATGTAAAAGAGGCGGATCGTATCTTGAGCGCTTTCGTAGACTGTTTTATCTCTACCTGTTAATCTTTACACTTCTGTAAATCAGTTACTCCCAAAATGCTTAATAATCTGTTCTAGTAATTCTAGACGTTGATTTTAAAAATTGTTAAAAGTACAAAGTACAGAGAAAGCCTGAATTACGGATTCCTTAGCATACGATGCACCAAACTTATCCTTCTGCTGTAGTCTGTAAACTAACAGAACACGAGACCGTGACCTCTACGCTCAACTACGTCACAAGCATCTTTTATAGACTTCACAAATTTATAATGTCGCTTCCGCAGCACGCCTTTTAGATCGTTTGCAACACAGCGTGCAAAGACAGCCGAAGAGCGTTTACTTTCCGCTACGTGCTCCACCGCTATGCGATGAACATGAAAGGACTTCGTTCTTTCAGATCACAGAATTGTAGAGCCAGTGTACTAATGAAAGTAAGACCAGAATTTGAAATACGATTTTCGTGTTTACTCCACAAATGGAAGGCATTGGCTGTCCGTACGAACGTACGAACGTTTCTCGTGGCTCCATGGGCCTTTTTCCCGAAATTCATGAGGCTGCCCCACGTTACAACGCGCAAAAAAAGAACTGATCAAATTTTAGAACCGCGTAACTGTCTAACACTGCGACTCAGAAGTCATAAATTTGGGTCAAAGATATCTACAGCCTCTTCCACAACAGTTCCAAAGAGTGGCGGCCTGCAACGTCACCCTCCGGCACGGCGACGCTTTAAACCGCGAGGTGTAGACAGATGTGAATGTTCGTCTGAGCTGCAATGTGGGTCAATGATGTTACGTTGGCACCGAAATTCGCCACAATTCTACTCAACGCCACTGTGGACGTGTTACTCGATGGGAAGGTCGTCACATCCCTTCTTACCCACATTTGACACCTTCTTTTAACGCCTCTGCGATGGAAGTCAGAACCACGACACCCAGAGTTGAAATCGCACGGTTTTCTTATGGGTGGCAGAGAAAAAAAAATCAGGCTCACAGCCGCTCAGGATCGACTCGAAAAGCCCTCAGTATGTGGCAAACGAGGTCAATGGAACCATTCCGCCCCTTTGTTTAGTAATAACAATGAACTACAAAGAAAAGTTTGCGTGTTGTAAATTAGGTGAAGAAGATGGAGGATTTGAACAGTTATTTCAGAAGGGGGAAATAGAAAGAGGACACAGTAGCATGGGAGGAAGTTGGGCTGTCTCATTTCCAACGTCAACTGGTGGTAGAGATTCTGAACTGCAACATCGAGCTCCAGCATCGTTTGTAGGCAGCCTCATTTTTAATTCAACGGTCATCCATAGAGATGTTATCATGGCTATTCATTTTAGTACTCCATTTGCTCCTTCATTTACCATTTTCTGTCTTTATTAGTTTTAACTTTCGCTAATTCCACCAACTTTAAATACTAAAAAATCGTAACACAAGGATATTCGAGCTGCAGCTTTCGTTTCTGCAGAATCATATATTCGAAAGTTCAGTTTCAGCAAATCTCTTCTTAAATGTGTGTCAGTATTCCACATCAGTTTGGTTCTTTCGATAACAGATATTTCTTCTTTTTCAGCAATTCGCATTTCGTAATCACTTCCTTTGCTTCGGCTTCTGTATCTTTGCTCCTCGACGTAAAGGATTGCTCGTCACCTCTACCCGTATATCTCTCATGGTTTCGAGGCTTTTCATTGTATTGTGTCATTATACTAACGAAATTATTTTCTTGCATTTTTCATGCATCGAATAACACGAATGGTATAATTGGACGTTAAATGAATGGATGCAACACTTCGATAAGTGTAGCTCTAAGAAGTCGATACCCTTTGTGTGACCAGAGGCAACAAAATGCAGTAAACTGACTCTGTTCAATGGACGGCTACTAAACTACTGTTCAATGGACTAGGCATACTGCCTAAGGGGAAACCCTTACCTAGTCTACATAACATTATTTATTTAACGCTTTTTAGCCTCACCGATTAGCGCCTCGAGGCACTTCCCTCAAGTCTGATACCTTTCAGCTTGTTTAGAAGGCCAGAGTCTTTTACACAGCAGTATTTCCATACAACGCAGGAAATGCATGCAAACCAATTCGTCCATTACCATTTTACAGTACCTCTAGACTTATGTAATGAGAACCGGTGTCGTGAATCCTAGAGGTAGGCGGAGATTATGGTGGCAAGATCTGAAACCTGTTCGCATTAAGGATGCCTGAATACGTTGTTAAGAGGAACCGGTCATGAAGTTAAGAAAATTGTTCTCGCTTTTATTGCTCTTCCGATGCTTTCATTACTATTTAATTCACTCTTAGCATAAAATTCACACGGAACAAAGTGTTTCTGTCGTTTAACAGCTCTTTCTATCACCGAGTAGGTGGCCGTGGTTCCCTTTTGTATGACGAGCCTGCAAAGTTGTTCTTACATTCAACTTCTATATGAACTGCTGTGCCTATAGTCTCACGACTTTTAGTGCATTCTTGATCTTGCTGCTTCTGTGGCACAGTCGCATATCATTATCTGTCTGACTTCATAAATCACTGCTGGCAGTTAGAACAGGTACGTGCTTCGGTGCTGCTCAGCCCTCTAGGAAGCAAATGAGCAACTGGTTTCCGTCCTGATAATCACTTTACTCGTGGTATTCTAGGGTCACGGACCACCACGCACTCGTTTCAAATGTTTGCTTACTGCAGACGCCCCGTCACGACGGACGCCAGCACATACATGTCACTCGTTTCGCCATACTCACTGATGGTATCACGCACGTGACTGCACTTTAATCTGATTGGCTTTTATTGCGTCTGTCACCAGAACTGACAACTGAAGAAGTTAACACAGTTTGTTTAAAAATTGCAGGGTAATTCTTACAAAGTTGTACGCGTTTTGTAGCTTTGCAACACGGCGTTTTTAAATCAGTTATGCACATAACTGTAGTACCTGTTGTTACGTCTCCTGGAAAAATTTAGTGCAAAATATAAGCGTATTGTGTCAAAATGACGTCAAGAAGAGAGACAAGGGATACAGGAATTTTATCAGAATTTGCAAATGGGTATACAAGTCGCATCTAGGACGCTACCAAACCAAAAAATACTTAAAGACAATTGCTTCTTTTGTAATGTAGATACCTTCGTCTTCTTTGTTATCATTGTTCTTTGTGTCTTATCGTTGAGCGGACTGTAATATCTCGATGCTCTTTTTTACTCTGTTGATAAAAGATTTGTAGTAATGGAAATTATGCATCAGTTATTTTGATAATGTAGCTTACGTTTGTTAAAGTGATATGTGATTTTATTTATTTAAAAATTAACATGCTCTCTCCCAGTATTTGCAGAATTGATTTCTGACGGAGATTTTCATTGTTGGCAGCCATTACTACCCGGTTCACTAATTTGTTTAAATATGGCCGCAGCTTATACAGAGAAAAACTACGTCGCTAATCAAGACGAGTTATTACGCAAGTACTACTATTAAGATTTTCCAGAATTCCAGCAAATTTTTATGCACCAGACTGCCGAGTATGTTGCAACAATGAAGCAGCTAACGCTTTTATCTTGCGTCAAAAATATAAAATGCTCTCTTTAGGGGTAATCAAAAGCCATACTACATAGGCCACACATGTAAAGGACAATATTTTCCCTGTAAATAAGAGAACACCATGGTCTTGACTGAAAAATTGCCTTTATGTCAAGAGGGCAACGTGTTACTTATATCATTGCTAGTCATTTTTTAGAATATCCTCTTTACTTGGAACGAAGGATATTACATCAGGAACTCATATGAGAATGTTGTAGTTCTGTCTTGTAACTACGCGGAATAAACTTTTAGCATTACGTGTATAAAAGCCTGTAACTGCAAATGACGTTAAACTATAAGACGGATATCGTTTCATATTAGTACATAGTAAAAACCTTTTCAGAATGATACCGTTTATTTACTGCCATAAATTCCTGTCGTTGCCAACTTAATGTTGCTGGACAGGTACACCTTTCCAGTTTTTTTAAAACATAAATCATCGGCCGTAGTTTACAGACAATAGCAATGAGTAAAAAATGATTTTCAACATTTCGTGTAAAATCAACTGTAATCCCCTATCCAGAAAAAATAATTTCCTGCTTCACGATTTCGGTGAAGGAACGGACTAGAACATTTGTTGCCGAGTAATTTCGAAAACACAAGTCAAGCGTGACGTAACCGCGAAAGTTCTTCGGCAGATAAATTCAGTATATCCTCGCAAAATTGTTTAATATAAACATTACTTGAAGATAAAACATTTCTCACTGACTTTCTACGGATTTATTTACAGATGGCTTGAATGCTGCTACATCTGTCATGTCTTCACATCTCTTGACCTATCACCTAATTCCCTTACGGCGTTAGAAATCACTAACATCTCTCAGATTATCCATCAAAGAGACTATGCTGTTAAGAAAATTAATTAAGCTACAGTTTATACGTACGATATTTTATACTTTTATGCTTTGTAAGTGTTATCAGATTCATACATCACGAACCTGTGTAGCGACAGTCAAAAATTAGAAAACTTAAGCCCAATAAATTAATTAAAAAAAAAAAACGAAGTGCTGCCTTTCGTCCTTGTAGTGCATTAGAATGTCCACTACAGGTCGCACAAGTTCATGGATTGTGTACGCTTGATACTCGGAAAGATGTCTTGAAACATCTGTGAAGAACGACGTCGCTCCTGTTCGTCACAGACCGCGTAGGAAGAATATTCATAATATCACCGTTACCTGAAACACTCTTCGCACGCGACATTCGAGGTAGGACATTGTCCCAGTTCTCACGCTCTTCACGAGAGCAATACATTGAGTAGACCAGTACATTAGGCAAAGGCGAGTTAAGAAAGATAATAAATTATATATATTTCGTAAAAATGATGTTTCCTTTCCGAATGCCCTTCAAACAGTGTACGAAAACAGCCTATATGGTACAACATAATGGAGTTTCGATATCTTTACAGACTGACGTAATGAAATAGAATCTGCAATTTCTTTTCTCCTGGAAAGTAACGATTCCTCTGATGGTTTCCAAGACCAGTAAGGTTGTTGACAGAAGTTAATAGCCCATGTTAATCTTACCAATGTGAACAAATAGCTCATTTTTTTCAGAAATTTGTGTGACGGTTCGCTTTCCACATCTATCTTAGATAAGGTCCCGCCTTGTAAAGACTTGGGAGGAAGGCAGAATTTGGTTTAACCTCTCGACGACAGCTTGATCTATTGAAAGGGTACATGAACCTAGATTATATAAGAATAGGAGAGGACCGCTGCCACGTATTTTGGAAAGGAAACTACCAATCATTCCTGTCAGAGAAACCATGACAGATTTGATGGCTGGAAGGAATTCTGACGTCCAGATCTTCCGAGCGTAAGTTCACTGGCTTGACTACCGCACTCCTTTACTCGGTAATGACGGCAGTAGCTATTGAACAAGGAGTCCCTTTCTTTATCCAACAGCATTGGCTAGTTTTAAGTCACCTAACCATAAAAATACTACGAAAAACTCCTGCCTACAGTTTCTGGTGCTTTTTAAGACGATGAGTATATCTCGATAGCCGAGATCACCCTAATGGCCGTCATAGCAATGTAGTCACACATACTTGAAAGCTCGTATGAAGAATGTGCTACTACTCAATTTAGAAAGAATTTGACTGAACGCTTTCTTTGTTCTCGAGTGTACGTTGATACGTAGTAGTTCCTCGTGAATCCCCATAAAGCACGTAAATTGTTTTCTTCTATAGTATTTACACTCCAAAACAAAAAGGATAAAAAAAACGATGCCCACGAAGGAATCATCCGAAGGAGACGGATATCATTAAATGTGATGTACATGTACGACAAGCTGACTACAATTTCAGTAAAATTGGGTGCTTTATTCCAGAGAAAGAGCTTCACAAACTGAGCATGCTAAGAACACGGTGATCCACCTCGGGCCATTATGCAAACACTTATTCGGCTTAGCACTGATGACAGAGTTGTTGGAAGTCCTCATTAGAGATGTTATGCCAAATCCTCTCTAGTTGGTGCCTTAGATCATAAAGATCCTGAGATGAAGGGCAGTGCCCACAATGTTCCAAAAGTTCTCGATTGGAGAGTTATTCGGAGACCTTGCTGCTCACAGCAGGGCTCGCCAAGCGCGAAGACAAGCAATAGAAACTCACGCCCTTTGTGGGCGGACATTATCTTGCGGAAATATTAGCCCAGGATGGCTCGACATGAAGTGAAACAAAACGGAGCATAGAATATCGGCGACCTGGAATCTTACTGACTGGACTAGAATTGTAGTGATGAGTCCCGCTTCGAACTGAGACGCGATGACCAGCGGTGAGATAACAACCTTCCTATCGCTCACAATGCGGCCTGACAACCAGAAGCGCTGATCTAGGGTGTAATTTTTCATAGTGATATACCTTTGGTCGCAGCACATTGGTATGTCGACGATATTCTGGGCCCCGTTTCGTTGCCTTTCATGGCAGAACAGCTTGGGTACATATTTCAGCAAGATAATGCCCGTCCACACACAGTCACAGTTTCTACTGCTTATCTTCGCTCTTGCCAAACCCTACCCTGGCCAGCAAGGTTGCCGGTTTTCTTCCAAACTGAGGACGTTTGAGGCATTATGGGTAGGGTCCCTTAATCGGCTCGGGATTTTGACCATACAGTTGGACAGTCTATGATAAGATATCCCTCAGGAGTACATCCAACAACTCTTATCAGTCAATGCTAAGCCGAACAACGTCTAGCATAATAGCCAGAGGAGAACCGACGCGTTACTGACTTGATGAATTTGTGAAGCTCTTTCTCTTGAATAAATCACTTATTTTTACCAAAATTGTGATCATTTGTTCTTCTGCAATGTATATCACACCTGCTGATTTCCGCCCCAAACGGATAATTTCTCCGTGGTGCGTCGTTTTTTTTACATTCGAGTGCTCGTTCTTGTCTTTGAGTTTAACCAGACGTATAAAATGCACTATCTCAAAATACACAGTTTTCGAAGAATGTGTAGAGTAACTATAGTAGGAGTAAATGTCTTCGATTCAGATTCATTAGTACCAACTTTTAAAATCAATGCTTTGACAACAGATTGGAGTTGCGCCTTCCTTTTCACACTGGCGATGATGCTTTGAATCGGTACCGCAACGTCCTCGTAGCTGTGAGCTGTATACAGGGAGATGCGTTACGCCCTTGTGAACATAACCTAATGCGTCTAACAAAGCAGTATCTGATTACTGGAGCAGCGTGAAACATGGACACGCCGTACAGCGCCATACAATTCCAGAGCTACCGTAATCACATTCACAGAAGAGATTCGGGCGAAGTGTCATGATTTCCGTGTAGAGAACGGCGCTCCAGCACAGTGGTCAGTGTATCAAAGCTCTAACTATGACGGAATGGTTGAATGCTCCACATGATCTCTACTTTCTCATTACACGCTATGCTTTTGTGCAGCCATGAACTATATTGAGGTATTTTATACACCTAGTACCTACACTAAATAAAGTACTGCAGAGGAGAATGAATTACTTCGGGTAGCTCCACCATACACCAGCACTCAGTGGTACATGTACTCGAAGGTATTGTTAGCTCTTAACCGCAGCCGTTTTCACTTTTTCAGAATTGATTAACCACTTATAGTTTGGTGACTAAGATGTAGACATCGTTCTCTCTCTCACTTACAATTAATTTATTTGTTAATGGATACTAAACTTAAGCTTTCGTCCAGTCTTTTCATGAAAGTGCACATCGGATAAATGTTAGATTATTATATCTGTCTTCCGGCTGGCGTATAGTATTAAAAGTCCTGACAGTATTAAAAGTCCTGTGAATGTCATGCCAGAAAAAGGAAATCAGCAGATACATATATAGAGTAGTTGTTTGAAAGTGATATTCGGTGGCTGCAATCCGTCATGTTCGTATCAAACGAACTGATTTATGCACTGGCAGCATATCTGTTAGAAACTGTTGACACTTGCGGCTGTTTAGAGACCCACCGGTACAACAGGGAGCAATAACATGGTGCTTTAATGGCCTGGCACACAGGCTGACAGAACAAGTTCGTGTTTATAAATGTCTCTCAGGAAGCGTCTATTTTCAACCGACCAGTAGTGCAACTATGCGAATCTTGATTACTCTAACGTTTGTAAACAGTGAGTGATCCGTAAAAAAAAAAAAAAAAAAATTCCCCTTCGACAGCTCCCTCCAATACAACATAAAGAGGTGTATAGTTATATTAAATAAGTCGGTGTCATAATACACTGAAAATTATTTGCGTACAGCAAATTCGCCCTACAGGTAAACTAGTGTGGGGGCTGGTCTACCAGCCTCACCTGTACATTAAGATTATTCTGATCAATATTAAAGTACATGCAGAGGTGCGTTAGAGGCGTTGACGTACATAGGACACCGACTGCTATCTTTTAGCAACAATGTTCTCGAGCAAGTAATGTGAATGTCGACGTCGCTACAGAGAAGTTGTACCATTGTTGTATCGTTCGACTCAGGTAGGAAAGATGACCCAACAGTGGTGTTTGCAGTTGAAAATATACGTCGCAGAGAATAGATCTTTGTGGTCATGAACACGAACGAGAGTAATACAGAATGTAACACTTTTTGGATTGAATCAATTCGAGAAATATGTCCTACCGACAGATAATATATTCACTTACAAAAATTCAACCTTACTGTATTTTCCTCTGTATCATCTACGTCATTTAAGAATATGTATATCTGTCAATGAGAGATATAATTCCCGTGTCGTGTCTGACAGCGCCAGTCATTTAAGGAAATTGTCCCCAACATTGTTCACATTGGCCACTCTTCCAAAACGTTTTCCCCTCGGGCACACGTCTTATACAATTCCGTTTTCCACTTCTCAGAATTATTTGTGATGAGTGTCGCATGTCCGAGTCGAATTTCGCCAATCACATTTCTTCGTCCTTTGGTCAATATTTCACGCTCATTTCCCATGTTTCTAACATTTATTTTGGAAACTGCTATAACACCTTACATTTTAGACTGTGACCGACACAATACAGACAATAAGTCGAGTAAATCATTAATCCTTGGATAGAAGTCCCTAATAACACTGTACATCGAGGATGTGTAACAGACCGTTGCTTCCTGCATTTTTCTCGTACGTAAATATCTCAGTCACAGTTCCACGTAGAAAATACTAGCTATAGCCACATACATATAACCCGGCAGGCACCGATCCATATCCATTTACTGAGTCGTTGGCGCGTGGCGGAGAAAGATCACAGTCTAGCAATAGAATATTTATTTATATATTAACTGTAATAAATACAATGAATTTGTGTTTGGAGCGGGTCCGCCTTGCGCAAGAGACATGCCTCCCTTTCTCTTTCTTCTATTACCCGGACATCTTTCGCTGAATCTAGAGCATCATCAGTAGGATTTTATTTTCTTTCTATAAAACAAGTAAATGCTCCTTACTACTTTAAATATAGAAATTCGAGTTTTTAAGAAACTATTCACAGATCTGAAAAACTGACAGCAATTTTTTCATCTACCTTGTTACCATATGCTGTGCTTTTCCTGCTGTTTGTTCAAAAATGGTTCAAATGACTCTGAGCACTAAGGCACTTAACTTCTGAAGTCATCAGTCCCGTAGAACTTAGAACTACTTAAACCTAACTAACCTAAGGACATCACACACACCCATTCCCGAGGCAGAATTTGAACCTGCGACCGTAGCGGTCGCGCGGTTCCAGAATGTAGCGCCTAGAACCGCTCGGCCACCCCGGCCGGCCCTGCTGTTTGTGTTTCGCATTATAGTTGTTTTCTTTTCACAGCATGACTTCTGTTACCATACAACCCAATGTAAAAAAAAAAAAAAAAAATTCCGACTGAGGATGTCTTTTGTGTTTGCAGTACGTTTTGCTTACTTTTTCTTATTTTCATTCATTGGCACTGTTTACGAACTACGAATAGAATAAAAAGAAAAAAAACTTATTTTTCTGAAGGCGGATAAACTCCAAACACAAATTTCTTTATAAGCAAACACATAAAAAAGAGCTTCAATATCAAGCTGATTCAAATGTCAATGATTTCTTTATAACAAGGCTTCGGCCATCGCTTTGGCGTGATTTCCAAGATACTGAAACTCAGACATGGACAGCTTTTGGAACGCCCTCATGCAACAGAGTAGTACATGTTTCATGCAACTGTTTTGAGAAATAACTTTGACATCGAAATTTGCAAGATATAAAATCGGAGTGAACATTCACCATCATCAGAGTTTCACTTAGTACGACTAACATACGTCAGGGTGTAGCCGGCCTCTTGTTTCATTCTCCTTTTTACACAGCACACTTACCCCATCATAAGATTGGTATAATTAATCAATAAATTCCATTGCATATGCAAAAGAGCGGTATTATCCGTGAGAGGGGTGGTGATTATAGAGGATTTCCTTTAATTTCTCTTAATTCTAAACTGCATTTTTAATTCACTCTGGTAGTTAGCGGAGAGTGGAAACATGGGCCCGTCAAGTTCGACTCGCCTTAGTCTGCCTTCAGCGGACAAGGCGGCTGACTGGACGTACACTTGATGAGAGTGTCGGTCACCTGAGACCTGTGAGCGGCCCCCAGCTGTCGCATTCACTGCGGCAGAGGGCGGCGCACATCTTTAACAGAGTTGGCCACGCTTGGGAAAGAACACATTTGCGGGTTGAGTTCAGTGAATTCCATCTGTCCTCACCAATTGGCGAATATGAATACAGAGGTTTCTCCAAGCGACAGACCACCGACGATAATGATGTGTCCAGTGCGATAACATCGCCATGTTGTTCAGTAATCATGGGGAGCCTCCACAGATGAGGAGTCTCCACAGGCGAGTACGATGTCTGATCTAGACTCGCCACTGAAGCTTTGATACACATTGAGAAGATAAAGTAATGAAATTTTTTAGCGGGACGCCGTTAGATAGACTGGAACTCGAAGTCTTTGGGAACAGCCATGTACCATAGGGCCGCACTGGAAGTTACTGGAAAGATGAGTTCAGATTCGTTGGCCTTCAGAAACTTCCAAAAGAATGGACGGCGAATCTTCCAGAACAAAACTGTTAGGAGCTTTCGGACTGGCGAATTAAAGTACGTGGTCTCAGATTGGCCAAAATGAAAGTTTGGCGGGCTCGCACCGAGAAGGAGCAGGAGAGAATAAAGTATCAGACACTTCCCGATGAGAGCCGTAGTAAGTACTTCTTCGCCAGGGGAGCCATAGCAGACCGACTCGGTCGTCGAGAGGTGCAGAGAATCGTCTTCTTCAACGAGAGAGCGGATGGCAGTTCACGAGCAGACGGGCCGCACCATGCCAGCCAGCTTCCTATGCTACCTGCCGACTCACTGCGCCTCGGCTCGCGCTAATGATGTAAGTGTCGCAGCCACCTTGTACACAATTTGTACTGGATGATCAACCAGTCACTATGAGGTGACCTTTCGGCCATGCTTTTACGCTCTTAGGTTCTGTTTCTACTCACTAGCTGCATATGCAATCATCACCTCTATAATTCTGCAATTAGTAATCAGGTAACACGATTTCCTGTTTGTTCTGTCTATTTAATGAGAACATTGTCAGTCTTTTCCCTTTGAAGTTCCACAATTATCAGACGATCAAATGTCCATATGCCCTTATTCTCCCTTGATGAGTGTTTGACCCTTGTTTATTCTGAACTATCATTGACGTCCGCAACACTACTGAGTAATTGTTAAGGTTTAAACAGGGCACACTTAAGATCAAATCAGGCAGATGGGATGGATAACATACCATCAGAATTTCTGAAATCACTGGGGAAAGTGGCATCAAAGGACTATTCACGGTGGTATGTAGAATGTATGAGTCTGGCTACATACCATCTTACTTTCGGAAAAATATCATCCACACAATTCCGAAGACGGCAAGAGCTGGCAATTGCGCGAATTATCGCACAATCAGCTTAACAGCTTACGCATCCAAGATGGTGACAGGAAAATATATATAGAAGAATGAAAAAAATTGAGACGATTAGATATCGATCACTTTGCCTTTAGCAAAGGTAAAAGCACGGGAGACGCACTTCTGACGTAGCAGTTCATAATGGAAACAAGACTAAAGAAAAATAAAGACGTGTTCATAGGATTTGTCGACCTGAAAAAGCGATAGTGTCAAATGTTGCAAGATGGTTGAAATTCCGAGGAAAATAGGGGTAAACTATAGGGATTAAGGGGTAATATACAATACGCACGAGAACCAAGAACAATCAAAAAGAGTTAAGACAGGAATGTAGTCTTTCGCCCAAATTGTTCAATCAGTACATTGAAGATGCCATGATGGAAATGAAAGAAAGGCTCAGGAGCGGAATTATAGTCCAAGGTGAAAGTATATCAATGATATGATTAGCAGATGACATTGCTATCCTCAGTGAAAGTGAAGAAGAATTTAATTACGGTAACTGCTGAATAGAATGAAAAATATAATGAGTATAGAACATCGCAGAAAGACAAAAGTAATGAGAAGTAGCAGAAATGAGAACAGCGAGAAACTTAATGTCAGGATAGATGGTCACGAAGAAGAAGTTAAAGAATTCTGCTACCTAGGCAGCATAATAACTAGTCACGAACGGACCAAGGAAGACACCAATAGCAGACTAGCAGGGGCAAAAAAGGGCATTCCTGACCAAAAGACTGGAGCCGTACCGCAGTGGCGCCTTGCATTACGATTATGAATACAGACCTACAGACAATGGTTATGTGAACATATAAATGAGTAAATGTGTTGCATTCAGTCATTTATGACTAACAGGAAGACATTATTGCAGTTATTTTTTTCCTAGTACATATAGGGTACTTGTGGTGGGGGTGGGGGGTTCTTTCCCTTTCTGTCTCTGCGTATTCAAACTTCTGTGGTTTACCTGTCCGAACTGTGCACTCTTGTTACACCGTATCAGATGTACGGGGCTGTTATTTGGCCAGTGTGGATGGAAAACTATTCATGGCGGCGTAGGATTCAACCACAAGCATTAACGTGCCTCACAGTTGCAGACAGTCAACATGGCTCAGGACAAGGTGAGCAGGGCTCAACCACAAGCCTTAGCGTGCCTCAGAACTGTAGAAAGTCAACATGGGTCAAGACAAGGTGAGCAGGGCTTTATGGACAAAGCTTTTTAACCAAATCAGCATGAAGTAACGAAGCACGTTACTCGTGAGGTAGTTCTGTTGCTCCGTGACAAATTTGGAGAAAACGCAATCATTGGCCGAACCTGTGTAATTTCTGGCTGTGGGGTTGCCTGACGATCAATGTTTATCAGCGGGATAGTGACACACGTTGGAGGCTGAAGATGAACACAGCGAGAGGGGTAGCCAACATTCCGCCAGAGATGCCTCAGGCAGCAGCGGAACAGCCTCTAGTGCGGTTCCAGATTGTCGTGGATGCTGATGGTCGCCACAGTGAGCAACGTTTGTAACCTCGAACGTAAACATGGTACGCACGTGGAAATTAAATTGTGTTTCAATGATATATTCGTTATTTCTCTTCCGGCGTCCTTACAAATGCTTTCACAACGTTTCATTGTCTTACTGTCACTCGTTTTTCAAGATGGCCTGCTCAAGTAGCGAAACTTTAATAGTAACCAATCTCTATTGTAGGCAGCTCGATTTTCTAGAATGCATAATTCCTTGCCATTTTGAAACTGCTTTATCCTACTTCATTCTCCCGAAGTTATCTATGAAATTTCGAATTTTATATATGTAAAAAATTACATGGCTTTACTGCAATGTTTTTCTCTTGGTGGGGGAGGGGAGGGGATGGTGATGGTCATGATGCCCCTTCCCCATTCTGGATACGCGGCTGTATGACAATACACACAACTTGGTCCGAAGGAACTTATTTCACCGTTTTTCTATGAAAAGTAACAGAATGTCTCCAGACAATAACGTGAGAACTCTCTTGTTGAGATGTAGAAGGACCAGGTGTCGGTTTTCCCTGTCTCACCCACGGTCTGTTCAGCTATATACTTTTTTTTTTTTGGGTCATCAGTCTTCTGACTGAATTGATGCGGCCCGCCACGAATTCCTCTCCTGTGCCAACCTTTTCATCTCAGAGTAGCACTTGCAACCTACGTCCTGAATTATTTGCTGGATGTATTCCAATCTCTGTCTTCCTCTACAGTTTTTGCCCTCTACAGCTCCGTTTAGTACCATGGAAGTCACTCCCTCATGTCTTAGCAGATGTCCTATCATCCTGTCCCTTCTTCTTGTTTTCCACATATTCCGTTCCTCTCCGATTCTGCGCAGAACTTTCTGATTCCTTACCTTATCCGTCCACCTAATTTTCAACATTCGTCTATAGCACCACACCTCAAATGCTTCGATTCTCTTCTGTTGCGGTATCCCCACAGTCCAACTTTCACTACCATACAATGCTGTACACCAGGCATATATTCGGAGAAATTTCTTCCTCAAATTAAGGCCTATGTTTCATACTAGTTGACTTCTCTTGGCCAGAAATGCCCTTTATGTCTGTGCTAGTGTGCTTTTGATGTCCTCTTTGCTCCGTCCATCACCGGTTGTTGGGCCACCTAGGTAACAGAGTTCTGTAACTTCATGTACTTCGTCACCATTAATTTTGATGTTGAATTTCTCGCTGTTCTGATTTCTGCTATTTGTCATTACATTTGTCTCTCTTCTATTTACTCTCATTTCGTATTCTGTACTCATTACACTTTTCATTCCATTCAGCAGTACTGTTCTTCTTCACTTTCGTTGAGGATAGCAATCTCACCAGCGAATCCCATCACCGATATCCTTTCACCTTGAATTTCATTTCCGCTCTTGAACCTTTCCTTTATTTCCAGCATTGTTTCTTTGATGCATAGATTGAACAGTAGGGGAGAAAGACTACATCCGTGTCTTACGTTATTTTTAATCCGAAATCTTCGTTCCTGGTCGTCGACTCTTACTGTTCCCTCTCGGCTGTTGTACATATTGTATATTCCCCTTCTCTCTATAAATTACCCCAGTTTTTCTCAGGCTTTCGAACATCTTGCTATGTAAGCAGGAGTCTAATACCTAGCCGGCAGTAGCTTTTCTCTCTCTCTCGCTGCCGCAATCCTGTCGTTTACATAACTTCGGAACCTGATACATATCGTGACCTACCTGTCTACTTCTCATACTTTTGGATTTGCTCTCTGAACTCTGCTGTGTTTACACCGGCTCACTCGTTGTGTTTATCGCCTTGCTCTCTGAATTTCGACTCGGCAGCTACGGGAATATTCTGCGTCGCACTGTCGCATATATCAGGGTATTGCTTTTGTAACTTATTCATTTTATTGATGGTTTGTCGGAGGTACATAACTCAGCGACGATGTTAAGGAAATCCTGTTACATAACCGTCGTTAAAAATTGCAGGAAGTTTTTGATGGTGTTTACTACAGTTCACTCTCTGGACTACTGAAGTGATTAGGGATGAAATACGCAGAGGTTGAAGGGTTGTCTCCAGACTGGAGATCAAAGAGAGGCAAGTTTCGAGATGGGGGAGTAGTTGAGAAGGGAGTAAAGCAGGGTTGTTGCTCACTCCACATGCTGTTCACTCTGTGCACTGGTCAGGTTGTAAACGAAATTTAGGAGAAGATTAGAAAGTAAATTACAGTTCAGGGAGAAGCAATAAAAATGTCAAGGTTTGCCAGTGACATTGTAATTACTGCTGAGAGGCGAAACAACGAAGATAAACTGATCGGAATAGACTGTGTACTGAATTAAAGTTCTAGGGTGAACATCAATAAAAATGAAACAGGATGATGAGGTGTACTCGTGTTAAGTCAGGTTGCGCTGGGGAAATTGTGTTAGGACACTAAATGCTTAAAGTAATAGAGGAGTTTGTTGCCCCTGCAGGTAAGTAATAGAAGTCTGTAGAAAAAAGGAGGATGTAAAATGAGAATGGCAGTATCAACACAATCTCTGTTAAAAATAAACAATAAAAAGAGAGAGAGAGAGTGAGAGAAAAAACGATAAGCAATAAGCTTGACAAAAGTAAAAGCTTTCGGAATGCGGAGCTTCAGAATAAGGCTGACGGTTAGATGGAGAGAACGGATTGCTAATGCAAGGTACTATATCACCATAGGAAGAAAACAGGTTTATGTAAATTGACTAAACGGAGAGCGAATTTTTCATATGATTAATCTTCTTTGAAGGAACCATACAATTTAACAACGATGAAGAGTAGGCTGAAGTTTAAGAAGCTAGCCAGAAAGAATGACTGCGCAAAGAACTAGGGGAAGTACTAAGGAATGAAAATATACACGTAAGTTCTCTGAGGCTGTAGATACTGCGATAAGGAACAACTTAGTGGCAAGTTCTGTGGAAGAGGAATGGACATCTCTAAGAGCAGTCACAGAAGTTGGAAACAAAAACCATTGACGCAAAGAAGGTAACTAAGAATAAACCATAGGTTTGTTGGTTGGTTAATTTGTGGGAGGCGCTTAACAGCGAGGTCATCGATCTCGTATGTGTCTAGCGATATATCATTACACTTTCGGAGAAACATCGTCCATACAGGTCCCAAGACGGCAAAAGCTGACATGTGCTATTGTGGCGTTGCGGCTGATAATGGAAGCAAGACTAAACAAAGATGAAGACTCGTTCATAGGATTTTCCGACCTGGAAAAAGCGTTCCACAATGTGAAATGGTACAATACGTTCGAAATTCTGAGAAAAAATGGGGGTAAGTTATAGGGAAAGATGGGTAATATGCAGCATATACAAGAACCAACACGGAACAATAAGAGCGGAATCCCAGAACGATGTTCTCGGATTAAAACGGGTGTAAATCAAGGGTGTAGTCTTTCGCTTTTACTGTTCAATCTAAACACTGAAAACGGAAATAAAAGAAAGGTTCAAGAGTGGAATTAAAACTCAAGTTGAAAGGACATTAATGTTAAGTTTCGCTGATAACATTGGTATCCTCAGCGAAAGTGAAGAAGAATTACATGGTTTTTTGAATGGAGTGAACAGTGTAAAGAGTACAGTATATGGATTAAGACTAAATCGAAGAAAGACGAAATTGTACGGTAGTGAAATATAGACTGTGGGAGAACCGGAACAGAAGAGAATCGAAGTATTTAAGATGTGGTGCTACAGAAGATTTTGAAAAGTAGATGGACTGGTAAGGAAAGGAATGACGAGGTTCTCAGTAGAATCGGCGAGGGAAGGAATATATGGAAAACACCGACAAGATGAATAGACAGGATGGCAGGACATCTGTGAAGACATCAGGGAATAACTTCTATGGTACTAGAGAGAGCTTTGGGGAGTAAAAACTGTACAGCAAAAACGGAAAATATAGGTTGCAAGTGCTAGTCTGAGATGAAGATGTCGGCATACGAGAGGAATTTGATGCGGGCCACATCAAATTTGTCAGAAGACTGATGACTCAAAAGAAAAAAAAGGAAAGGTAATGGTAACATGATAACGTAGACAACAGTATTTTCGGGCCCAAAATACGTAGTAATGTATACGTCAGATATTACACTTCTCTCATTACGTGAGCTGCCAAGAAATCGGTCAGAGGAAATCTCCAGTGACCTGAAGGCGATACAACAATTGCAATATCAGTGACTCGCTGTAAAAAATAAGAACAGAAGTAATCATCGTCTGATTGTGTATGTAGTAATGGATAATTATACCAGCCATGGCAGTAAAACGTAATGCTGCAAAATATTCCATTATACTTCGAAAGTGTCCTGATTTGTCTAACTCGTATCTTACATAGAACCACAGGATGCAGGAAAAGACGTACTGGAGCCCAAGGACTACAAACAGTACCAGATACAGGTACCAAAAAATAAGAAATAACCGAACTTGTGGGCGGTTCATCGTGAGCAGTAGCTGCCATCATTTACATGGATCCTGGATGTTTAGGGTCGTCGCTTGATAAATCCCTCGAATTCACTACTTCGTTTGCGCAGTACGCGTATTATAGCAGACGTTCTTAGGCCGTTAAGCATTCGGATATCTGCTAGAAAAAGTTGGCACATATTCAGATACAAAAAGCACATACCTCTACCAAGGTGACATCTGTTAATATAGAAACTATTGACGCCGTCTACTGGTACACGAATTGGAATTGTGAATATTCTTGGTAATAAAGCAAAGGCCGCTAATAAATTTCACGGCGGAAAGGATACGTAAGCACGCACGCAATTTTTAATGTAATTGTCTTACGTGCTACTGCTACTACAAGTTCGACGCATTCAGCGTCGAACTTGAAGCTGTGTAGCGTAAACTCCGCTCAGACCAAATGATGAGAACAACGACGAACTAAATGAAAACAGTGGTTAGCACTGCTGCTGCTGCTGCCTCTAGACCCTGGAGTCCCGGTTCGATTCCCGGTACAGTCGGAGATCTTATCCGCTCAGGGACTGTGTGTTCTTTTAACCTAGTAACCATTTCATCATTAATGATGCGCAGGTAACCAAGGGTGGAGTCAAATAGAAAGAGAACTAGAGGGCGAAACTGCCCCAGCCAGTAAAGCCATACCATAATTTAAGTTTCATATTATGTATCATGAACATTTACATCAGATGAGGAGACTAGAAGACACGAAATCGATCACGGTATTATAAAATGAAAAACATTTAATGAAGAGGAAATTGCGCGCATCTGCTATTAGTGGTACGATTGTGTTTCCCGTAACTCCATCAACGATGAAAATTTTAGAAGAAGAATAATGATTTTGGTGTTAGAGGGAAATGAGGGGTGTTGATTGGGGGGGGGGGGGTTACAATTTGTAAATGGGTATTCAGGCTCGACTGTAGTAACAAGTTAGAATGGAAATATGGTGGAGAAGTATGCAGATAGTTGCACAGAATAGACTAATGTGGGAAATTTCATCAAAATCCTCCCCGTCGGACTAATGACCTCATTGTCCGCCCGGTTAGCCGTGCGGTCTAACACACGGCTTTCCGGATTGGGAAGGAGAGCATGGTCCCCGGCATGAATCCGCCCGGTGGACTTGTGTCGAGGTCCGGTGAGCCGGTCAGTCTGTGGATGGTTTTTAGGCGGTTTTCCATCTGCCTCGGCGATTGCGGGCTGGTTCCCTTTACTCCGCTTCAGCTACATTATGTCGGCGATTGCTACGCAAACAAGTTCTCCACGTACACGTACATCACCATTACTCTACCACGTAAACTGGTGTGAGAAGTTCCTTGGGGTGGGAGGGAGTCAACCGGCGACCGAACCGCACAATAACCCAGAAAGAGTGGTTCGCTGTGGCGTGGCGGAGGGGTTAAGTGGACTGCGGTAGTCGTCGTGGGATTGTGGACCACTGCGGCTGCGGCTGTTTCCTTCGTTTCTAGGCCCCCGGTTAAAATAAAATACAATGACCTCATTAACAATTATAAAAGACACTCAAATACCGAAGAAGTGCATCTGTTTGATGTATTGCATTTATACTGCAGCCATCGTGAAGAAACAAGTGTTGTAGACATGGAGGTGAACTACCGTCGCCGCCAAGATAAGGCGGTGGCACATTTTAATACCAGGAATAGTAGAGAGGGCGGCCCATATAGCGTGCCGGTGAGTCAGCAGCAGAGCGGCTTGGTGAGGCGCCAGGCCCCGGCGGCGCGGGCCACTCGTCTGCGGACAGGTGCCAAGAGGCGGCCACAATAAATAAACAGGCCGGACCCGCAGCCACTGGCCGCCTCGCGCGTAACCACGCCGCGCCTGGGGCACAGGCAGGCGGCGCGCGCAGGTCCGCTGCGCTGCCACTGAGACCGAGGTCCGCCTTACCTGCAACACACGGAGAAACAACAACACACGTCAGCTTTTGCAAACACGCGAGGATCCAATGCAAGAGAGTGGAGGGGCAAGCATGAGGGCAGGAGCGTAAATGCCCTACACCCGAAGAACAGTTTAATATAGAAGTTCATCTATACTACTACACATTGTGATTCTTACTAACGTTTAAGAAAAATGTAGATGATGCTGGGGTAAGTAATTTATTATAAGACACATGGGACCGTTAGTTTCGGAAAATGCAAAAAAACAAATGCTGAATATGTGAAGTCACCAGATGACGTACTTCGCCGCAAGTGCAACGGTTGGTCTTGCTGATCCTACTCTCACTGGTAGGGGACGATGCTTCAAGTCGTTCCTCTAGGCTGCTACCCGTTTTCGTAAATGTAAATGAACTCATCGTAGTCTTGTATTACCACTACGGCGAGCACTACCGAATCACATCGGATAGTGCAAGAACGAACACTGGGTGTTCAAATGTGTGTGAAGTCGTATGGGACTTAACTCCTAAGGTCACCAGTCCCTAAGCTTACACACTACATTCCCTAGATTATCCTAAGGACATACACACACACCCATGCCCGAGGGAGGACTCGAACCTCCGCCGGGACTAGCCGCACAGTCCATGACTGCAGCGCCGTAGACCGCTCGGCTGAGAAAAACTGAGTCTCCTCAGAGACCGATGTGTAGCACTATCCCCTACCGGCAAGGGTAGGATCGACAAGCCATTATTAATTACACTTACCCATTATTAATTCATGGATTATGTATGAAAGATGTCCTCTAAAAGAAAGATTATCAAAACATAAGTGTGTGTCTCTCGCAAATTTCAGAATTTATTTTGTCAATGATTTAATAAAATCTTAAAAAATTTTAAACTCACTAACACGTCCAAAGAAATTTCTCTGTCAGACAGGAAGATGTCCACAGTTCTGATGAAGAAGTGTAGAACCAGCGCACAAAACGAAGACAAATTGTACCTTAGCCAATTAGTGGAAGCAAACATGATAAGGTTGACCACGTTACCGAATATACAGACAGTAGTTTTGCCTCAAGATATTGGTTACCAGGATGCAAGTCACGTAGTCAAATAATGTGCAAAAATACAAAGTAAGAAACTTCCTGGGAGATCAAAACTGTGTACCGGACCGAGACTCGAACTCGGCATCTTTGCCTTTTGAGCGCAAGTGCTCTACCAACTTAGCTACGCAAGCACGACTCATGAACCTTCCTCACAGCTTTGCTTCCGTCAGTTCCTGTTCTCAACCCACCAAACTTGGTTGCATAGTATGTTTGTGCATCTTAGAAAAAACTGCGTTGCCAGACTGAACAAAAATGCGAATTAATTTGTACATTTTTTATTGTAAATAAAAATATGCGAGAGTGCTGTATTTTTGAGCTATTTTGAGATTATTATACAAAAATGCAACATTTTTCCACACTTAATTTATTTTCGGAAGTGGAGAGGATTATGTCCTCCCTACTTCGTGATTTCACTGAGAACGTTCACAAGCTACGGTCAGCGTTTTACCTTCTCTACATGTTATCGTGTTAGAACTTCCAGAATGCCTGAGCTGCTAAATTAAGCTGGCTGGAACATCTGCTGACTTCACAAGCGAGTTCCTGTACCCACTATCACTGCAGCGGACACCTGCAGAAAATACAGTACCAGTGCCAATACACTTTCACTACTCATCGATCGTTTACTTTCTTCGTTCATCCTAAAATAAAACTGAGATTGTTCTTAGATGTTTCTGAAAATATCGTATGAATATGATTTGTTTTACGGAAGGGAGGAGGTAGGTCTGCTTTCATCGTCGTTTCGACGTTATTGCCGTCAGAGACTGGGGCAACTGACGTTGACAAAAAGGAGACATCATTCGACTGTTCTGGTACAATAGTTAAACATACGAATATACTTCCCCTGAGCGTTAAACGTGACTACTGCTCTGGTAAGTATGTCACTCAAACTTTTACTTGTCAGTAGAACTATAGTTTTGTCAACTAGTAAGATGATGATCATTGTGAAATCGATGACGTCTGGCAGAATGCATTCAATATCGACTACCGACACAGAATTTGTGCCTCTAATTTGGTAATATTTTCATTGAAGTCTTTAAGAACTTTAGTAAATGTACTCATTTGAATGAATCAGAAATACTTTTACATTTACTTACAGCCTACTGAACTTGTATCACAAAGGCTGACAAAGTTCTAGGGCACCGTGAAAACGAGTTTAAAAATCTGTCGGTTTTTTATTTGTCATCACATATCCCAAAGGTCTGCAAGCTATAAAATTTGGAAGAATACGGTCTTCTCACTACGACAGAAAGCATCAGGAATAAGTTTTGCACTTACAAAAATGGTTCAAATGGCTCTGAGCTGTATGGGACTTAACTGCTGACGTCATCAGTCCACTAGAACTTAGAACTTCTTAGACCTAACTAACCTAAGGACATCACACACATCCATGCCCGAGGCAGGATTCGAACCTGCGACCGTGGCGGTCGCGCGGATCCAGACTGTAGCGCCTAGAACCTCTCGGCCACTCCGGCCGGCTTTGCACTTACAGAGAGAATGTTCGCTGCCATGGAACAGAGAATGGTGTAGAAGTGAATTAGAGACTAGAGAAACATTAAATGTAAATATTTACTCTTCATTTTCGATGCACAATTTATTGTCCGACCGTTAAAATTTAGTGTTCATAATAAAGGACTCGAAGATGGTTTCACCTGCAATTTACTACAAAATCAGGTTGCTAACAAGCATGATACCACAGATTTTAGGGCTTAAAAACGGTGTCTGCTGTAGATAGTAGTCAACTGTACCAGGCGTCAAGCTCCAGGAGAAATGGGCGCATTGGACTACCAGAGGCACTGATAGACGTCCCAACTATCACTGTACTGGCCACTGGCCACTGTAGTAGCTAAATTAAAGCAGCAGATAATTGTCTTTTCAGGTGGTACGTACACTGCGATTTTAAAAGCTACTACTTCCTTTTCTTTCCTGTAAAATGAAGACCACCCAACATCGTAAATATTATTTACATATGTACTGCGAAAAGTAAAAATTAACTCTCTTAATGGTACTGTTATGTCAATCCATTGTTTTTCGTTCTTGAAAAGTGATTCTGCAGCTGAGTGCTACTCTTACAAATGTAAGGGTCCCTTGTTCAAACTCGCTGTCATTTTTTTTTTCTTTTTGTGTGAAAAATCCCAAGTGACAGTATGGCCACCTTTAAACTCTAGACGCTATTTCTAAGATCAGAAGAACGCAAGGTACTATAATTCTTGTGTTAATATTCACGAACGGACTTTTTAGGTAAGTGTGAGGTACGTTGAAAGATTTTCGCAAGTTTTCAATCGTGCACCAATTACACGATTATAATTTTTCGATGCATTAGGTCAACAGCTATAAATGAATTAAAATGTGCTCACTACTGGATAGAAATTCGGTAGCAAAAACACTCCAGAATATTTCCTATGACGATTATTATGGGATAATGTCAGCCTTAGAAAAATGGAAGACTATAACCGAAAACAAACCCAATTCCAGTTTTTTAAAACAGCGTGTTCCGAAAACTATTGAAGGATGTGTCTACAAAAAGAAGCAGCTTACAAAATACTCACGTGACCCATATCAGGACATGGCTCAAATGCGTCGGACCGATGCAAACTTTTACTAAAAGATGATGTTGAACATACACAGATAGATGCAACATGGATGGTCACAGGTTTCCGTGGCTTGTGGAAGTACACCACAAAATTGCTGAGCATTATGAACTGTAAAATGGAAAGCCTGTTTAAAAAGCCTGTTTAAAAAATTTCAAGAACCTGTATTAAACGTACGACGGGCGTTCAATAAGTAATGTAAAACATAATTTTCTGAAAGTAGGGTGATTTTATTCAGCATATGCAGCACATTATTCGCCACTCTTTTGCACACGAAGTCCTGTTTCTCAACATAACCTCCTTTTAATGTGACAGCCTTGCACAATCTTACTGGCAGGGTCTTTACGTCCACATGATACCATTCTACTGGTCGATGTTGGGGCCAACGTCTTGCTGCATCAATAGCCTCTTTCATCCGTGTACTGCTTCCTGCAGAGTGCATTTCTCATTGGACGAAACAGACAGAAGTCGGAATGTGCGAGATCTCAACTGTAGGGTACACAAGGAAGAACAGTACAATGAAGTTTTGTGAGGCCCTCTCGGTGCGTAGACTTCTCTGAGGCCTCGCGTTGTCATGGAGAAGGAGAAGTTCGTTTACATTTTTGTGGCGACGAAAACGATGAAATCGTTTCTTCAGTTTACAGAGGGTAGCATAACGCACTTTAGAGTTGATCGTTGCACCGTGAGGGTGGACATCAAACAGAATAACCCCTCCAGAGTCCCAGAATACCGTCGCCGTGACTCTATCGGCTAAGGGTGTAACTTTGAACTTTTTCTTGATAATACAGGCGGTGTGGCGCCTCTCCGTGGCTTGCCGTTTGGTTCCTGTTAGAAGTGATGAACTTATGTTTCGTCGCCCGTGGCAAAATTTAACAAAAAATTATGACGATTAAACTCGTAACGCGCGTGTAATTCCGCATGGGTGTTGTTTCGTTTCTCTTTATGATCTTTTGTTAGACGGTGAGGAACGCAGCAGGCACACATCTCGTGGTCGAGTGTGTAAGCAGTATCATCAGAGACGCCCAGTTGTGAAGCGAGGTGATTGATGGCGATCGTCTATCAAATGAGAGCGCCCACGCGTTGCAACGTTGCAGGGGTCCCAGTTGTGTATGGCCGTCCGGCACATGGGCGATCGGACAGTTCTACGTGACATTTTTGCTATGATGACAGACGATTTACCCAACGATTGACCGTGCTTTCGTTCACTGTCAGATCTCCGTAGATACTCTGCAAAGGTCTATGAATGCGATGCTCTTGGTTTTCCGCCGAAAGAAACCCTGAGACAGCCCTCCTTTACAGACGCCAGTTTTGAAGGCTGCGTATAGCGCCGCCACCTGTCAGAACTTCATGAAACTATATGTGCTGAAGCTGGAGTATTCTGCGATGACTTGAAACAAATTGTGCATCTTTTCAATCGAAATTTGACGAGAAAATTTTTTTTGCGTTATTCATTGAACGCCCCTCATGACCTAAAGATGCTATGTCTGTGCTAAGCCTGTGTCAATACAGCTACCAGACATACACGTACACCCAGTGGGTTGCCATGCTACAGTCTCTGCCATAACCTGCAAGCACATGCTCCACACGTCTGAGTACTGTAAGGCAATGACCAAAACATTCTATCTTATTGTCCACAGTATCCAGCCACCTCAAAGGTAACAGCCCTGCCACACAGCAGTACGTGCAACAGCCATAACGCTGCAATCACGGCACTACATTATGTCCACAAGTCACGAGCTCGATGGGGAACCCTTTCACCGGCTTACTTAGACGGTATCACCATGTGGCTCATCCGTCGGAGCTCTTTCAGCCTCTGAGCATTCAGTCACACTCCAGACCTCACGCTGACCACAAACACATAGGTTCGTGTGTCTGAGCTCGTGCTCAATCTTAGAGCTCGCGCTACCAAAGCTACTTTTAGCCACGAGCTGAGCTGTATTCGTCACCATAACAGTGATATTTGGCCTTCCGGCATACTACAACACACGCTATGCCAGCTTGTCTAAGGGGGACGCAGCTATCGGAGCTAGGTTGATCAATTAGACGCATTCGTTCTTGCTACACTGGGAATTGTCCTCTCAGTACTGGGCCATTGCAGACTTTGACATCTCGGCTTGATATTGTGATAGTGTTCTGAGACTATCACCTCACATTGCTTTCCAAACAATTCATGTTCTTGTAATTAATACTACAGAATCGCGAAGAGTGAATTTGTGTTGTTACTAATAAACATATTGTTGTTGTAGTCTGGGTATAGCTACTTCCACCCCGACTTCCACTCTGGTCACATCAACTGGCGATGAGGACAGAAGTTTGCAACGCTATTCTCCACTAATTTAGCAATCTGGTTTTAAGACAATTTAGTGGACACTTTCACACTGTTCCTTAGTTAAACAGTGCATATCAGAACCATTTTCCAATACTAGGTGTGCCCACATGTAACTATCGCTAAGGTATGATCGTCATCATCTCAGACGTGACACCTCAGGATATATTTCTCCAATTTTCTCATTCTGAGAGTATTGAAGGGCGATCTGTTTTGATTGTTAAAAACCTTTCAATAGCCAAGATCAAACAAAATATTATTTATTCAGGACAACCGGTTTCAACAATCTTAGCTGTCATCATCAGGTTTTAAACGTGTTTCGTAGTAAAACATGTTCTTTTTACGCTGACCTCACGCACAGGATTTCAAGTGGATAAAACTCAGCACGTTACAAACGTTTAAAAACACACATTCTTTTGGACAAGATATTTTGAATTTAAATACTTTAAATAAACTATTTGGCACATCTCTATTGAGCAGTAATAATTTTCGTTTGGTGTATAGTAGTATTAATTATCAATCCTCTTCATGGATTTTATATATAGCTGCAATATATTGCAGTATGTGTCAGAAAATTATTAGATGCTGAGCTAGTGTGTGGAGTACCTCCAGGCCTCCGGACGGAATGCGTGACATTAGAGGCGGACACAACGATATGTGACAATGACGGGAATATAAAAACGGGTTGCTGTTGTTAAATAATACGCGATTGTGACTAAATAGCAAGGTGTGAGTGTAACTGATACAATGAAGTATTCATTGTGTTCCTTACGTACTACCGCTTGTCGGAAAAATAATTTTGAAATCTTAATTAGTTTTCAAACATTAGTGGAAACAACATTACGTAGCATAACATGCGAACACTATATTTAATACTGATACAAAATGGGAAAAGCGGAGAATGCTGTTAATCAGTTGGAATCTGGAAGGATGGCGAAAATGAAATTTACATCGTTAACTGTCCGCGGAAGTTCCTTCTATAGAACATCGTGTTTTAAGTTTATTTTCAACTTTTCTACAATTTTATTTCGTGTTTCCAGCACCGGTATCATTAGTCTCTAGCATCAAATCTCAGATGCTTCGATTCTCTTCTGTTCCTGTTTTTGCAAGATACATTCTCAGAAATTTCCTCCTTAAATTAAGACTTCTTTTTGATACTAGTAGACATCTCTTGGCCAGGCATGCCCTTTTTGCCAGTGCTAGTCTGCTTTTTATGTCTTCCTTGCTCCGTTCGTCATGGGTTATTTTGCTACCTAGGAGACTTCATCTACTTCGTTATCACCAATCCTGATGTTAAGTCTCTCACTGTTATCATTTCTGCTATTTGTCATTACTTTCGTCTGTCTTAGATTTGCTCTCAACCCACAATCTGTATTCATTAAACTGTTCATTCCATTCAACACATACTGTAATTCTTCTTCACCTTCACTGAGGATAAAAGTGTCATCAGTGAATCTCATAATTGATTTCCTTTCACCTTGGATTTTAATTCCACTCGTGAAGCATTGTTTCATTTCCATCATTGCTTCTTCGACGTACTGATTGAACAGTAGAGACGAAAGAGAACATCCCTGTCTCACAACATTTTTAGTCAGAACACTTAGTTCTTGGGCTTGCACTCTTGGCTCTTGCTGCGATCTTCCCTAAGAGTCTTCGGGTATTACGAGACGCCACCAAAACCCTGACGAACGAATATTGAAGAGGAAATTTGAAGATGAACAGGACGCGTTCCAATCACGCAAAAGATTTTTGACTTTAAAACCTACCGTTGCAAGCAAGAATGTTCTATGGAGTACCTGACTATGCCACAGGTTCTTCAATTTCAGGCAAAATGACTATCAGATGATCGAAGGAATATTCTGTATCACTGACATTCGTCAGTGTGTGTCTCGCTTCCTTATTTGCAGAGACGGAGCTGTTTCTTGAGCAGCGAATATCATCGAAAGTGAACCAAGGTTTAATGGGAGGATGTGTTCCTCGCAAGTGAATCGCTTCACTCTGCAAACATATTTTTATTGCACATTAGTGTTGAGACAATCTTATGCGGGTGAATTCGATTACAAGAGGGCACACGTTGTGGGTAAATTTAAAATTAGATGAGTGAACAGACTTTCATTTCTTCGTATGTCGTCGTGAACATAATCAAGATAAAAGAAGATAAGCTACTTAACAATTGTGCAGTTGGTCTAGGTTTTCTCTTCGTGGACAATAATTCCAGTCCATTTCAAGACCTAACTGTTCAGTCTGTTGCGTGTGAACATATGTATAATATACACTATTGCACGAAAGTATTAGTGGACACTAATATTAGTTGTGTCAATCCTTCGCTTATGTGATGACTTGATTACTGCAGGGAAAACTTTCAGTGAGGTATTTGAATGACTGTGGAGGAATGGGGCAGTCTTGCAAGATTGAGGAAAATTTCCTACGGGCTAGAAAAAAACATGGAAAAAGGTGGTATTTTGAGAAAAAAGGAAAAATAAGGAATAACTGCAAACAAAGTGAGAATTTTGGAAGCATTAATCACACAGATGACATGAGAAAATAATGTTAAAAAATGTACCTATATTACAAACAAATGCAATAGTTCTCGATATCTCCTGCTACGGCAATAAGGGATTCTCTGCTTACGGGCTGTTTATCTTAACATATCTTCTGAGGTGGACACTGAATAGAACCTCACTATCTTCTCAAGCCAGAGAAGTGAGCAGCTTTAGTGCGTTCGTTTCCCCGTGCAGTTGCGTTTTCTCAGTCTCAGTGATAGAGCACCCATATAGTAAAAATCAGCTATATCACCATTTCGTAATAGTTTGTGCAAACAACAAGTATGTGAAATGAGGGACCAACGAAGTACTTCTAAAAATAAAAGGAAAATTCGTGGTAAATTAAAGCCGAAAGAAAGCGGTGGCAAGGTTTCAAGAGAAAGACGAAATCTCAAAACCAGCGACTACGAAATCCTACTTTTAGGAGTGGTTAAGACAACTTTCCGGCAATGCATTTAAATATTTACATGCTCCGTTTAACGTGAAATATAATGTGAGAAAGGGGAACTATAAAAGCATGCTCAAAGTCAGAACCATGTAAAGTTGTTCAAAACTTTTATGACCATACCATCCATAAATGAGTAGATGTCTAGAAGAGAAATAAGTAAAAGTACGTGTAACAAATCTGTGAAAGAAGCAGAGATTGAATTGACAACTTTTTTGCGAAACATGCATCTAAATATAGGTGATTAATCTAGAATTCACAACTATGTGTCTGACAGAGGATTCATCGAACCACCGTCAAACTATTTCACTGCAATTCCACTATCAAACAGCGCGCAGGGAAAACACTTAAATCTTTCTGTGCGACCTCTGATTACCCATCATAATGTTTCAGTCCAGTTCAAAAAAATGTTCAAATGTGTGTGAAATCTTATGGAACTTAACTGCTAAGGTCATCACTCCCTAAGCTTACACACTACTTAACCTAAATTTTCCTAAGTACATACACACACATCCAAGCCCGAGGGAGGATTCGAACCTCCTCCGGGACCAACCGCACAGTCCATGACTGCAGCGCCTTAGACCGCTCGGCCAGTCCAGTTCGTTGACTATTTAATATTCTTAGAGAAACATGCCTTTTCTGTTTCTAAAATAGCCCAGAACATTCAAATGAAGAAGTCTTAATGCACCAACACCATAAAAAAACAAAGTTGTGGAAGATTTCAAAACTACGCCATTTACAGAGCTCTCTATGATTTTACTGCCAAAATGTTTACGTAGTGCACGTAAATGTATATCAGTAGTTGTCCAACGACAGGTCTTATTACCGCGTACGTTCACTGAAGTAATTAGCTGTAAAAGTTTACTCAGTGAACCAGACGAAGAAATAATTTACAATGTAACAAGTTCGAGAGCTGAAGCAGTACTTAGCGGACATCATAAGTTGGTGTAGCTTGTGATGTCACAACGATTCTTTTTAAGCGTTTCATTCATATAGAATAGTTGATTTTACCTGTTCCATTGTCTTTCAGTTACACCAGTCCTCACTTAGTTAACTGATTGAATAACATTTCAATTATTGATGCATTTCTACCATTTCTGTATTGAAAAAACATAATAATCTCCAAGACCGGACACTCGGAAACATCTTCAACAGCAGCTGAAGCACTTTTACCAAATTTTGAGTCCAATTTGCACAATAATGTTCGTTTACAGAGCCCTTCGCTCTGTTGTTTCATCGACACGATGGCCCTAAACCTAGAATTACTGCAGCGTAACGATCTCAGATCCGTGTTAGCAAGCGCGGGCGGCTGCGACGGACACGGTTGCGGCAGCTCATAATTGTCGGTTAGAACACGGACCTGGTGTATCAGCGTAGCTCCATCTACCCACTCAGAAACTTCGGTCGAGGGCGACGTGATGTTTGTGACGAAACACTACGTTTGGCCACCAAATACTAGACGGGTAATGGTGACGGGAAGGGGGACAGGCAGCCCGTTGCTTGGAGCGCCTTGTTGGCCGTAGTGGTGTCAACTATGAACTATCTATACGCTGCTCGACGAAGTCATGGTGCCCGTACACACATAAAAGTTTATACGTGTATGTGTGTATGTATGTGTGTGTGTGTGTGTGTGTGTGTGTGTGTGTGTAGACACACGCGCTTCTCATCATTACCAAATCAACAATCCCTAGGGGCTCTTTGTCAGCCTATCCCTTCCTTTAGTCAAGATGTGTCACAATTATTTCTTCCCCACTCTGGTTTTATACCTCCCCATTAGTTATGCCGTCCACCCATCTAATTTTCTACATGCTTCTGCAGCACCACATTTCGAAAGCTTCTATTCTCTTTTTGTCTGAGCAGTTTATTGTTCGTATCTAACTTCAGGTACAAGGATACGAGGGGCGTTCCATAAGTAATGCAACACATTTTCTTAATGGTCAGTTTCGGTTAAAAAAAGCAGAAATTATTGTGGGACATTGAGGATTATTCCCACTTCAGACCATAGAGTTCCAGACCATATAGTTTCAGACCATATAGTTTCATGCGCAGCCTTCAAAATGGCTTCTATAACGCAGGTGAGGTCCAAGTAGGGAGCTGTCATGGAGTTCCTTTTGGCGGAAAACGAGAGCATGGCAAATATCCGTTCGTGCTTAGAAAATGTCTGCGGCAGTAATTCGTTGAGTAGTTCGGTGAGGCGTCTGTCATCATCGCAACAAGGTTGTGCATTTCTGTCCGATCTCCTCCCGCGTGCTGGCCGGCCGTACACAGTTATGACGCCTGATGTTGGAAGGTAAGGACACTCTCATTCGAGTTGTTGCAAACGAACTTCTCCTCCACGACAACGCAAAGTGTCACAAAGTCTGAGCACCCGAGAGGAGCTCAGAAAACGTCATTCGACTGTATTTTCTCAACCACCGTACAGCCTGAATTTTGCACCTTCAGATTTCTGTTTGTTTAGCCCAATGAATGATGCAATGCGCGGGAAGCAGAACGCGAATTAATGGTAAGCTATTGATGCAGCATGACTTTGGCTCCGACGACGAACAGTGGAGTGGTACCGCGCAGGCGTATGGCCTTCCAGTTATGTGGTAGAGGGCCGTCGTATTGAACGGAAGTTACATTAAAAAATTGTGTTTTGTAGCCAAAAGATTGGGGAATAAGATGGTGTATTTGAGAAAAAATATTGTATTAGGCCTACTTATTGAATGCCCCTTGGTATTCTTTCGCAAAAGACTTTCTTACACTCAAATGTACGTTAGATTTTAACATCTTATTCTTTTTATGAGAAAAGATGTTGTTGTTATTACAAGTCTGCGAATCATATCTTCTTTAGTTTTGACATGGCAATTATTTTGCTACCCCAATAATAAAATACTTCTACTATTTTTGTCTCATTTCCTATTCAGTTTACCTCCCCCACCTGAATTAATCGAGCGGCATTTAATAAGTCTGAAACGTCTCTGTGAAGTCGTTTCATAAGACGCTTGTCGAATTCGGTACAACTTATTCACTTTACTCACTTTACTTTCTGATTTTAGCTCAATTCATGAACTCTTCCAGAAAGACTGAGCACTCAAGGCCTATTGAATATTATATGTGTGTGTTAATGCGGGGTTTCGGCTTTGTTTTGTGGGAAACGCTGAGTTGTTGATCGTCTGCTGGGAGCAGACGATGTTGCTTCTCGTTCGTAGGAGAGCACAGGATGACCAACTTAGGTTTCCAATATCTGAACAGAGAGGTTTACCCATCTTAGTCGAAGGCTGTTTTTGTGTGTGAGGTTGGTGACGGAGGGCTGCCCCTGTGGTAGCTTTGCGAAAGAAGCGGTGACACTTTCTGCGCAACCCACTCATCATTTTGCACAAGTCATTGTGACTTTGGTTTGATTCCGAAGGTGAAGGAACCACTTCGTGGCACTCGCTTCAGAACTATTCCATAGATTCGACAGGCAGTAGACCGCTCCATTCGCACCATCAACAAAACAGGCTCTGCTAACGGTATACTATGCCTTCCACACCGCTGGCAACGGGTCCTACACAACGCTGGTGACTACTTTGGAGGATAGTAACCGGTACAAACGTGTAACTCTTTTGTATCGGTTGTGAATAAATTGAAATTAAATTAAATTCCTCACTAGCAGGCCATGAAGGCCCAACGTTACCGATCGGCCGCCGTGTCATCCTCAGCCCACAAGCATCACTGGATGTGGATATGGAGGGGCATGTGGTCAGCACACCGCTCTCTCGGCGTATGTCAGTTTCCGAGACCGGAGCCACTACTTCTCAATCAAGCAGCTCCTCAGTTTGTCTCACAAGGGCTGAGTGCACCCTGCTTTCCAACAGCGCTCGGCAGACCGGATGGTCACCCATCCAAGTGCTAGCCCAGCCCGACAGCGCTTAACTTCGGTGATCTGACGGGAACCGGTGTTACCACTACGGCAAGGCCGTTGTGAATAAATAGTAGCCACTATTTAAGATCCAACCCTCGTATTTTCATACATGAAAGTGAACTTTCTAGTTAAAAGAAATTTCAATTTGTAGCACTTCTACTTCGATACACTTTTGTTTGTGACTATAGATTCCGTACCGTGTATCAAAATGATGAATAGATTTTCTGTGCACACTGCTTGAATATCATCGCAAAGTGTGTGCAGTTTCCTTCCAAACAGTAATACGATTTTCTTCAGGACGGTTCGAAGAGGTTTACGATAGACAGTTCCACTAAGTTGCGCTGCGCTTCATCCACTCAAACAATGGAACCCATAAACCGCAGTTCACATGTGACAGTCATCCCATTCGAAAAATTGTCGTTCCTTAGCTGTTGCTCCGTCAGTGGAATGAAATACGGAATCTGTTTCTATTCATGATGCTTCGAACAAACTAGCACTCACACGTGACCGTTGCATTGAAAATATGTGTTACAACTTCAGATTTGAGGATTCATCACTTGTAACCGCGTGAGATCACCCCGATCTGGCTTCCTGCACACCCCACATTGTTGGATGGACCTCGAATTCGTCTCGCAGACGTGTAATTCTTAAGCCTGTATGTCGATCAGTCACGTACTGACGTCTCCAGTATCTACGAATCGCAGCTACATCTTCAAACATATAGTACTTAATAACATCTCTCTTCTGGTCTTTGGAATTCTCAAATACTCCCGTCCTCTTCGCCTTATCTCGAGCTACTGATTTGCTGTCGCAGCGAGATCAACGACTCTAGTGCCACTTCTTGAGGGAACATAAAATTACCTTTCACCAAATTTTTATTGCTATCAAATGACAAAATAAAAAATAAACAGTGGAGGTACAAACTGAAAATATATTTTGTATTACGCTTTAAAGTAAGTACACATTTCTTTGATGCTTTCGGTAACGTCCTCTTCAAAACTTGAAGATTTACTTTCTTCTCTTTGACCCGTATTCTTTCAAAACTTCTCCTTGTTTTCGTTTACTGAAAGGACTATATAATGGCTGAAGCTAGGCTGCAATCCTGCCAGAATCCCTTCTCAGCTATTGCTACGGATCCGCATCCTTCGACTCATATAAACGATGCCCAGTTTGTGTTCAGTTTGTAGCTGACATTCGCTTCAGATATTTTATCTCTGAAGCCCTCAGTATTCCTATGTTTCAGGCGACAATACTTATTCGACAATTATCCTCTACCGTTGATTAATTATACCGTAGATTTTTAAACTAGTTTTCAACTTTCACAAAGGGAAGATTTCAATACAGCCAGTCACGCTCAGCTGGCGTGACCGTGCCATCCGGCGATAGGCGCGGCTAACTCGTGCAGACAGCTGCGAAGGGCGCACGCACGCTACCGTGGAGAACCACGGTCGCAGGGGGAGGAAAGCGGCTCTTCTGGTCCGCAGGGACAGTCTCTCCCTGCCTCCTATGTTGTCGTGGTAGTTCAGTGGGAACACTTTCTCAGTACTAAAGAGTTTGACGGCGGTGCTCCCACTCAGAGCACATTACGGATAAGACACTCAAGAACATAAAACCTGAAAGGAGACTAGATATACATGTACTATGTTTACATGGGATACGAAATCCGAATTTCAGAAACCGTTTTTCACTGTTGTGTTTAGATGTTAATAACTGAAGCGTATTTGCTACTCCTGTTAACACGACGTCTGGAAAACAGCTGTTCCCATTTCTGATTTAGTCTGCACAGTCGCTATTCCTCTTACTTAAATATTAGAGGCCGAAAGCTTCAAGCTCAGTCTAATATTTCTGATTCTCCTTCACTGCACAATGAGTCACTCCATCCAAATTAGCCCAAATATTATGAAAATATGACGTAAACTGACAATCCAAACACGTTTCAAAAATGGCTGATCCGTTACATGGAAGTGAAAATTAATTTTCGAAAAGGAAGCAGATTTCCAGAAATCTTATTGTGAAATCTGCTTACGAAATCCGGTTTGGGAGCCCCACGTAAACGTAGTCATGTGGGATCAAAACGATCTACTTAAGTCATTGGAGTAGCTACGTAGATGGACAAAGGGACGACAAGTTACGTGTACTTCCCTGTGGGTGGGTCACACGTTATGAATGACTGTTGTATCAGGACAGTGTGGTATAACGTACATACATGGATAATCTAGGGAAAAAGTAGAAAATCAGAATGTGATGTATCTTTTGTCGTAGAGGTTGTCAATGTGTTATTCAAGCACTGTGGCTTGCTCAGAAATTCGTATCTGTACATCTCTTGCACTTCTCCTGTAAAATGTAAATAAGTGATGAATGTGGTATGGGGAATGTACTCTGCTATTTTACGAAAGGAGTACATAACAGTCCAAGTAAGCAGTGAGCGTATAGTTTCCGAACCCAGTTTAAAAAAGTATGTGGCATAATAACAAAAGGTTCGATTATTCTGCCTTACTTGAAAATAAAAATTATTGGTTCCCAAAAAGGCAATATTTTGCGGTAAATATTTATTGTATTGAAATGGTACATCAACCTAAAAGAGATGATTACAACAAGTTGATTTACCTTGGAGATTAATAACCGCTTCGGCTGTATTCTGTCCTTTATTACTCTACCACTAGCGGCTTCGTGGCGCTAAAAGCCACATCTTCAGGTGACATATGATTAAATATTAAAGCATAAAAGCTCGACTTTTTTCCCAGAATTATTTAAAAATCTAAAGAAGGCCCTTTTTACCTCACTTGGCATGCTTCTGCAGACAACCTTGCAGGTGGGGCAACCACAGCTATAAGAATTCGTCTTGGGTATTAATAACCGCATCAGCTGTATTTGGTTCCTTCATTACCATAACACTGAACTAATTTAAATTGTAAGAGTATGTTAGACCAAAAATGGAAAAAAACGAACAAATACGCGCACTGTACGTTTTTCTTCTCGTGTCATCAGTTTTATGAAGGGTTTGATATGGCCCGCCACGAATTCCTCTAGTTTGTCAACTCGCCATGTCACGGTAGTATTTTTATCCAACGTCGTCAGGTATCTGTTCCATATATTCTAATATATGACAATGAATATAATTTTTTGCCTCCACAGCTCACTCAAGTACCTTAGAAGTTGTTCCTTGATCTCGTAACAAATTTCCCATCATCATGTCAGCTATTATTGTCAGTGTTTTCGGCACGTTCGTCTTCTCGTCGATTTAGTAGAGAACCTCCTCATTTCTTATCAGTCCTCCAAATTTTCCACATCCACCTATAGCACCACATCTCAAACGTTTAAAATCACTCACTTCCACGCAATTATGTACTCCAAAAATATATTCTCAGAAATTTATTTTTCGAATTAAGGTCGTTGTTCGATACTAGTGCACTTCTTTTGGCCAGGAGCGCTCTATATGCCTGTGCTAGCCTGCCTTACATATACTCGTTGCTTCATCGACAGTCTTTCTCCTGACAGATAACGACGAAGCGATAGTTGTAACAGCGATACCATCCGCCACAAACCGTAAGGTGGCTTGCGGAGTATAAATGGAAATAGAATCGACTAAGTCGAAATCGGTGGTATTAGGAATTAAAGGCTTGGGATACATTCATAACAGATTATTGTGGCAAATATTTGTTTTCCTTTAATCAATTGTAACATGTTATTATTTTACACAAAATTGCGTTTTCCATTATATACTAAAATTATTTGCTTAACCTAACGTACTTCTACTAGTGATCGCGCCTTAACGCCATTTTGTATTGCGTAACGATACGCCTTCTACCGCTGCGGAGAGACGCTCGAGATGAGCTAATGAAAGCTGCTTGCCGCCCGGCTCCTAGCACGTGGTGATGCGACCTTCCCAGGTGCGCTGGCCGCAGAGAACTAGGTCACGTCTGGCGACGACCTACGTGGCTCTCCAGGGGCCGCCGGCCCTCCAGGAAGACGCCATGAGGGCCAAGGCACGAGGGCCGAGGGCGCCTCCCACAAGAGCCATTGTTACCGCGGCCAGACCCACCGCAGTCCGGCGCGCCTCGGACAGGTCGGTCGCAGCTGGAGGGACAGAGCGCCGGCAGGGGCACGCGCGTTCCGTCCATCACACTGCTAACGGTACTCCTTTTCAGTATTGTTACTGAACCTTGAGACAAACAACTTCAACTCACCGGACGAAACACACGGTCTGAGATAAATGCGGAATTAACCAGCAGTTGTAACAGGAGGCGGACCTGCAAGGAAGAAAGGAGACGGGGGGGATTACATTGTGAGCACATAAACAGTAACAGCAGACTGGGTCGATCAGGAGGGTACACTCATTTGAAGGCTGATAAGTTAATGGATGTCACATGCGCAGCAAACACACCGTGGAAATTTCGACGTTTCTAAAGCCGCTCAAGTCGAATATTGGGGATGTGCTAGTGATCTAGATTTGCAGAGGAACAACAAACGAAGACCATACAGACCTCATGTAGGGACAGTCGGTGCAACATCGCTTTTATAGTAAAACCGTGAATAACATATACTGAAGCGTCAAAGAATGTAGGCATGCGAACCGAAGTACACAGATATGTACACAGGCGGAACAAAACGCTGCGGTCGGCAACGCCTATATAAGACAGAAAGTGTTTGGCGCTGTTGATAAATCGGTTACTGTTGCTACAATGGCAGGTTGTCAAGATTTAAGTGAGTTTGAACGTGGTTTTATAGTCGGTGCATGAGCGATGGGACACAGCATCTCCGAGGTAGCGATGAAGTAGGGATTATCCGGTAAGAACATTTCACCGAATGATCTAAAACTTTATATCTCCGACATCGATGCGGCCGGAAAAACATCCAGCAAGAATAGGACCAACAACAATTGAAAAGAGTTGTTCAACGTGACAAAAGTGCAACCCTTCCGCAAATTGCTGCAGATTTCTATGCTAGGCCATCAACAAGTGTCGTGTGTGAACCATTCAACGAAACGCCATCAGTGTGGGCTTTCTGAATCGAAGGCCCACTCGTGTACCATTGATGACTTCACGACACAAAGCTTAACGCTTCGCCTGGACCCGTCTCCACCGACATTGGACTGTTGATAGCAGAAAACATGTTGCCTGGTCGGATGAGTCTCGTTTCATATTGTATAGAGTGCATGGACGTGTATGGGTATGGAGACAACCTCAGGAATCCATGGACCCTGCATGTCAGCAGGGGGCTGTTCAAGCTAATGGAGGCTCTGTAATGGAGTGGGGCGTGGCAGTTGGAGTGATATGGGACTCCTGATACGTCTAGATATAACTCTGTCAGGTGACACGTACATAAGCATCCTGGCTGATCATCTGCACCCATTCATGTTCATTGTGCATTCAGACGGACTTGGGCAATTCCATCGGAACTACTACAGAGTGGCTCCAGAACACTCTTCTGAGTTTAAACACTTCCGATTGGCAGCAAACTCTCCAGACATGAACATTGTTGAGCATATATGGGATGCCTTGCAACGTCTTGTTCAGAAGAGATCTCCACCGCCTCGTACTGCTACGGATTCATGGTGTCAAGTGCCACCAGCACCACTTCAGATATTGGTCGAGTCCATGCCATGTCGCGTTGCGGCACTTCTGCATGCTCGCGGGGGAACTACATGATATTAGGCAGGTGTACCAGTTTCTTTGGCTCTTCAATGTAAATGTGGATTAAAAACTATAAATAAAATATATTTGGACTTTCTCATGAGCATAGGAGAAAACATGATAATATTTGTGTGGAAAGACAAGTAACCTTTTATAGACAATGAATAACATCTTAAACGACTAAATTAGCTTTGGTGATCGTTCCTTTCACTTTGAGTCTGTCTTTGGAACTGTTCTTAGCAGATCGATTGGAGTTACGCAAAAAGGCTTTACAGGGATTAATGGACAATATCTGTATTAAATGTTTCATTTGACATTGTTTGAGTAGTACTTTAGAAACCCTCAGTGTCAAATATTTAGGCCAGTTTGTATGGAAAAGGTCAGTTTTGGCCATTTTGTAATTAACATCGCTGGTAGCGCATCTTGGAAGTGCAACAGTACGATACCGTTACGCGCACGATCCTATTTCCAATAAATAACTTCCTGTTAGTAGTAATTCATCATTTTGAGCTCAATTGACGGTTTACAGATTTTTTAATGATACAACTTGATATTTCACTACCGAGTACGGCTATGCTCAAATAATGATTTCGTCCTAGAGTGCTCTATAAGTAATTAAAAAGCAATATATTAAGGATTATTTTATCAGAATAAGAATCTTCGTCGGCTTATAGCTCTCTTGTGAGTTGAGATCACATAAAATATATCTTCAGACTACGTAAGGGGAGACGCTATAACAGGGATCGTGAAATGTTACTGAGGGTCACTGAAAACAATGGCATTAAATAAGCTAAATGAATCACCGGTGAGTTGAAAAGAGCTGACGGCAATCAAGGTAGCACAATGACTGAGCCTAAGGAAAGATGTAAAGGAAGGAGTTAAAATGGATGTGCAGCTCCACTAACAAGGGGAGGCCGCCAATTGTGAAATTCAGATTCGATTCATACTGCGCATAATAAAAGCTCATGGCCAGAGGTGTAATGTGGCAAAGCACCAAGATGCACTTCTTCACCAACATGCATAAGCAATTCATTAATACTTCATATATATATATATATATATATATATATATATATATATATATATACAACAAAAAACAAATACTAAAAAAAAAAAGGTTGCATAGCGCGAGATTCGATCCGGCGACCTTCGGATTACTAACCCGAGCGCTTACCGCTGCGCCACGACGCTGTAGAAAATTATTAATCGTAGAGAGTATTTCACCGCAAGGGTTTCTTTTAACTGTCGATTTTCTCGACAGCGGCTGAGAAGTGCATCTTGGTGCTTTGCCACATTACACCTCTGGCCATGAGCTTTTATTATGCGCAGTATGAATCGAATATGTATTTCACAATTGGCGGCCTCCCCTTGTAAGTCATACACGTCTATAGTAAGTCCTAAGCAGCAACGCTGGAAGGTGGCCTAGTGGATGATTGGGAAAAGTGATTCGGAACCGTGAATTACGCCATACCCTGTGGCATTCCGATAAAACGGTTAGGGGTTTGGTAAATAAGTGAAGAAAGTTAGCTGTCAACATGTGCAGCCCTAACAGTGAAGAACGGAGTAGGTGGTGTTCGTGGTAAGGTTGTGATCCCATTATTGTGCTTAAGAAAGCACTAAATGAGGAACGATATGATCTTGCAGCACTGTGTACTCCTTGCGGTAGAGAAGCAGTTGAAGTACGATGATTGTTTGCATCACCACAACTCACCCTATCAGTACAGCAGCATCTGGGAGACGATAGTTTGTGGACAATATCTTTCCTAAAATGGACTGGCATACCTATAGTCCCGACTTGACTCTAATGGAACAGCTTCGGGATAAGTCAGAACATCCATTTCGCTCTAGACCCCAGCGTCCAACATCACTACCTCCTCTGGTTTCGGCCCTTGAGAAGGAAGGAGTTTCCATTTGTCCATAGACAGATATTTAATTGAATGTGTTCGCATCAGTGTCCAAGGCATCTTCAGGTCCACTTTTGACCAGGTACAGTGGTAGTGATTTCCGTCGAAGATGGGGAGAACAAAACTCTCCTTTCTAAGCATAATGGTTGCAGCAACAGGGCTCTTCCAAAACTGTGATTGTTCTGTTCGTTCATCAGACACAGAGCACCGTACACAAAACCACTCTGACTGATGCCATGTCACTTTATCTTCCGGCAGGCATTCGATACAGTAAAACGTTTAGTGAACTACGATCTGCTGAGTTTCCGACTAGATTTGAGACTGGGTACACGACTTCCATGCAGATTACTTTGGATACGGAACTCAACAAATCGCTGAAAACAGAACAAAATAAACCTACGCAAAGGTATTTTCAGCAGTACCTCAATTTACAATTTATAATTTATATTAATTATCCAGTGGAAACGCTGGAGTCTCAGTGAGGCTATTCTCGGTTGATGTTGTGGACCCTATTCTCGGTTTATGTTGTAATCTGTATGCACTGAGATCCTGGGACACCAGTGGAATTTTGAAGAAGATTCCAGCAGAGAGACTGAAACGTCTATCATCGAAGCAGCCAAACATCATTCTCGTGTCGGTTTCGTTTTATTGGTTACACCTATTTTAAATACTTCTCGGTTAACTCGGTGTCTCATACAGGGTGTTACAAAAAGGTACGGCCAAACTTTCAGGAAACATTCCTTACACACAAATAAAGAAAAGATGTTATGTGGACATGTGTCCGGAAACGCTTAATTTCCATGTTAGAGCTCATTTTAGTTTCGTCAGTATGTACTGTACTTCCTCGATTCACCGCCAGTTGGCCCAATTGAAGGAAGGTAATGTTGACTTCGGTGCTTGTGTTGACATGCGACTCATTGCTCTACAGTATTAGCATCTAGCACATCAGTACGTAGCATCAATAGGTTAGTGTTCATCACGAACGTGGTTTTGTTGTCAGTGCAATGATTTCAAATGCTGAGTTGGCAGATGCCCATTTGATGTATGGATTAGCACGGGGCAATAGCCGTGGCGCGGTACGTTTGTATCGAGACAGATTTCCAGAACGAAGGTGTCCCGACAGGAAGACGTTCGAAGCAATTAATCGGCGTGTTAGGGAGCACGGAACATTCCAGCCTATGACTTGCGACTGGGGAAGACCTAGAACGACGAGGACATCTGCAATGGACGAGGCAATTCTTCGTGCAGTTGACGATAACCCTAATGTCAGCGTCAGAGAAGTTGCTGCTGTACAAGGTAACGTTGACCACGTCACTGTATGGAGAGTGCTACGGGAGAACCAGTTGTTTCCGTACCATCTACAGCGTGTGCAGGCACTATTAGCAGCTGATTGGCCTCCACGGGTACACTTCTGCGAATGGTTCATGCAACAATGTGTCAATCCTCATTTCAGTGCAAATGTTCTCTTTACGGATGAGGTTTCATTCCAACGTGATCAAATTGTAAATTTTCGCAATCAACATGTGTGGGCCGACAAGAATCCGCATTCAATTGTGCAATCACGTCATCAACACAGATTTTCTGTGAACATTTGGGCAGGCATTGTTGGTGATGTCTTGATTGGGCCCCATGTTCTTCCACCTACGCTCAATGGAGCACCTTATCATGATTTCATACGAGATACTCTACCTGTGCTGCTAGAACATGTGCCTTTACAAGTACGACACAATATGTGGTTCATGCACTATGGAGCTCCTGCACATTTGAGCTGAAGTGTTCGTACGATTCTCAACAAAAGAATCGGTGACCGATGGATTGGTAGAGGCGGACCAATTCCAAGGCCTCCACGCTCTTCTGACCTCAACACTCTTGACTTTCATTTACGGGCGCATTTGAAAGCTCTTGTCTACGCAACCCCGGTACCAAATGTAGAGACTCTTCGTGCTCGTATTGTGGACGGCTGTGATACAATACGCCATTCTCTAGGGCTGCATCAGCGCATCAGGTATTCCATGCGACGGAGGGTGGATGCATGTATCCTCACTAACGGAGGACATTTTGAACATTTCCTGTAACAAAGTGTTTGAAGTCACGTTGGTACGTTCTGTTGCTGTGTGTTTCCATTCCATGATTAATGTGATTTGAAGAGAAGTAATAAAATGAGCTCTAACCTGGAAAGTAAGCGTTTCCGGACACATGTCCACGTAATATATTTTCTTTCTTTGTGTGTGAGGAATGTTTCCTGAAAGTTTGGCCGTACCTTTTTGTAACACCCTGTAAATAAGGGAAAGTCAAAATGTTTGCGTTTGAGGCCACTGCAGCAGCGTATATGCAGAGGATACCGACTCCGACGTGAGTATATAAGCACCATCAAGTAGGTAATCAATTAGCATGGCATTCGTGCCTTTCCGAAGAGCTGTGGTGAATCCGGCAACGTGAACTACGGTGATGTAACAAGAAGTGCGTCCAAACAGGGCCAAAGTGCAGTTATTCCTTGTTGCCTGCCGAAGTTCAAACGGCGGTAGACATCCATCGGAAAATGAAGTATGGGACAGCATGTCTGTCGAAAACGACCACTCTGGAATGTGATAAAGGGTGCTACTGCTTCACGATAACGCACATCACCATATCGTACGTATTCCTTTGTGCGGTGCACTCTCGACGCGTGAAGGATATCTGATGGGATGGGCGTATTGTGGGTGACGGTAATGGTTCAAATGGCTCTGAGCACTATGGTCATCAGTCCCCTAGAACTTAGAACTGCTTAAACCTAACTAACCTAAGGACATCACACAACACCCACTCATTACGAGGCAGAGAAAGTGGCGGTAATGGCGCTGGCAGTTTGATGCACTCATCATCTCTGGTGTTTCGGCAGGTCATTCGCCGGAGCCGATTCGGATGTCAGTGTATAGATATTCAGACGCTCACTCACAGTAGTGACCTTGTGATACCGACGTGCAGCCGAAAACGTGGCAGAAAATATTACAACAAGCGCATCTAAAATTGGACTCTTTGACGGGAAAAGTGGACAATTTGCATCCATATACACGCTCATAAGCCACCATAAGATACATGGTGGAATGTTTTTTGTACCACTACCAGTCATTCTCTTCCCGTTTCACTCGCAAATGCAGCGAGGGAAAACACATTGTATACAGTTCAGAACGAGACACGATGTACCTCGTCTTGCCTTCCTGAGCCTTACATAAGATGTATGTTGCTGGCAGTACGATTGTTCTGCTATATGTCGCAAATGCCGGTTCTCTGACCTTCTCAACAGTATTTCGCCAGTACAAAGTGTGTCTGGAAAGTTCGGCGAATGTTTGTAACTCTTGTTTCCTATTTTCTGACATCATTTATCGAACATTTCCGGGGCACCGTGTAGAACTTCGTCTTCCCTCCAGAGATTGCCATTTAAATTAACGGTACATTTCCGTATTCCTCGTGCACTAATCTCACCTAAGTGGTAACAAATTACTAGTGACAAATCTGGCAGCACGGCACGCCTTTCAGTTGAGTCAGTGACTTACTTTAACCCGGCCTGTTGGGGATCTCAAATACTCTAGCAGTACGCAAGACAGAGTTTTCTGTACACAGTCTTCCTTCTAGATGAGATAACCATTTGATGTCTGTTTCCAATGTTGCTCCTAGGTATTTGATCGATCAGACTGTGTTAGGAAGCATATAACTAGCGAACATTAATCATTTTTATTAATGCACATCTTTCCACGTTAAGAGTAAACTGCCATTCAATACACCAAATAAAAATCCTGCCCGAGTCATATTGCTTCCTTCTACCGTCATTATTATTATTGTTGTTGATGTTGTTGTTGTTGTTGTTGTCGTGGTCTTCAGTCCAGAGACTGGTTTGATGGAGCTCTCCATGCTACCTTATCCTGTGCAAGTCTCTTATCTACGAATAACTATTGCAACGTATATCCTTCTGACTCTGCTTAGTGCATTCACGCCTTGTTCTCCCTCTACGATTTTTACCCTCCACGCTTCCCTACAATACTAAACCGATGATCCATGATACATCAGAACATGTCCTACCAACCGATCTCTTCTACTAGTCAAGTTGTGCCACAAACTCCTCTTCTCCCGAATTCTGTTGACTAACTCCTCATTAGTTACGTGATCTACCAATCTTCAGCTTTATTGTGTAGCACCACATTTCGAAAACTTTCATTCTCTTCTTGTCTACACTGTTTAACGATCATGTTTCACGTCCATACATGGCAACACTCCATACAAATACTTTCAGAAATGACTTCCTAACGCTTTCCTTGCCATAGCCAGTCTACATTTTATATCCTTTCTACTTCGACCATCATGAGTTATTTGGCTCCCCAAATAGCAAAGCTCATTTACTGCTTTAAATGTATCAATTCCTAATCTAATTTCCTCAGCATCATTTGATATAATTCAGCTTCATTCCATTATTCTCGTTTTTTTGTTGATGTTCATCTTATACCCTTCTTTAAAGACACTATCCATTCCGTTCAATTTCTCCTCCAGGTCCTTTGCCGTCTCTGACAGAACTACAATGTCGTCGGCAAACTTCAGAGATTTTATTTCTTCTCCTTGGATTTTAATTCCTGCTCTAACTTTTTTCCTACTTTGTTTTGTGGCGCGAGGTTTAATTTTTCTTTAATGAAAAGTTCTACTTCTTCTGGTTTGGGTAATGGATGGATAACCGTTGCTTTCGTTGCATGTAACAGTGCAGGGAGAGCTGGTTTGGAGTCCTTTGAAACTCGTGAAATTTTGGCTTACCGTACTATACCTGTATCGGAGGTTATTATCTCTGGTAACATACAAGAGATAGTTCTTCTGCTGTCCACAACGACGATGGACGATGGACAAAGCTCGTGCCCTGATGTGGATCAAACATTTCGTCCAGCATCTCATCATTTATGTACACTGTAGCTAAAATTAAAAATCCGCTAATTTGAGAGGGCCCCAAGAGAAACGAGTGATTGTAGTACAATGAAACTTTGAGGATACATCTGAAAGGACGTGTATAAGAAACAAATTTAAATTTCTACATGAGAGGGTACTATTTGTTAATTGCGTACTATGTTTCCGTTCCCGGTTACAAACGTTGCTCATTGTGGCGCCCACCTGTATCCACGGTAGTTTGGAAACATACAAGAGATAGTTCTTCTGCTGTCCACAACGACGATGGACGATGGACAAAGCTCGTGCCCTGATGTGGATCAAACATTTCGTCCAGCATTCTCAACCATGGAAGCAGTAACAATTTGGGACGCAACTAGTCATCAGCCTCCCACATGAGTAATTCCCAAATCGCAACTTCGATGCGGAATAAATACCTCTGCGTATTCCTTTAACGGGCCGATACTCGGGAAGAGTAACAGCACTGTTGCTGTTGTTTTGATAAGACGACTTCACGAGTACGGCCCTGGTCACCTTTTCTATAGCAGTGTTGATTGTCGTCCGCGATAATTCAGACTGAAGATTGTGTTTAAAACCTGAGTCACCATACCAATAACGGCCCCCAACAGCAATTCATGACACTAACGTTAGATACGTCGCAAATCCCGCAGCGCACAGTCTGAACATCACTCCTATAAAGTTGGGTATCCACACAGTAAATAGTTTTCCGCCTGCGCTGGCTCAATTGGAGAAAGCGTAGTTATGATCAGCTTGCATATAAAAAATTAGAGCGGTCCAGTCACTCTCAGTGTGACACTCCTGGCGACGCTTATGTCTCCGACGAAACACGACATCCTAAACTAAGTGTTGGGTTCCATTACTTAAAAAAGTCTTCGAGTTAATTACGTATGTCATGACCCATTCCATATACTCGGAGCTTTTTCTAATATTCTGTAGTGCGGCAATGTGTGGAACACCATCTGGAAATCAGGATAATCATTCACATAAATAGTTCCCCTGGTGCAGCGCAAACCTTTGCAACTGGGATTCACGGATCAAGTAACAAGTTGCATGTAAAGAAACAGGCGGTCAGTTGCGGTCGTTTACGTAGGCGAACTCCTACAGTCCACACTAAATAAAACTGCGGCCTAGATTCAGCAACGCTTCGAAATCGTCTGGGATTTTCAAAACATTTGCAATGTGATCGCAGTTATCGCGAGATTCGACTTTGAAAAGAAAAAGAAGATGAATTTCAACTTTGGAGTCAACTTTTACAGTGCTTAGGAGCATACATTAAGTCTCAGAATTATTAAAAACTGAAATATCTGGTCGTCTTTATGACACATATAAGTACACTGAACAGTGGAATGTGGTAGTAGAAGACAGATTCTCCAGCCGACAGCTATTTATTCTGTGTTTCTCTTTAATAAGCTTAACAACTTCGCAAAGTTACTCCATTGAGCAGAAAGTCCAGTGCTGCTTTGATCCAAACAATTTGCAGTATAATGGACTTCGGAATGAAGAGAGCCGTTAAATGAATGAATTAATGTTCTTACTTTATCGACTATTCGCAACAGACTTTGAAATTCTTAATTGGACAGAAATACTTCTTGAAAAAAGAAAGCGATTTCCGTTGAAAAGAAACGCTACTCGAAGTTGCGATTAGTCCATTCCGTCTTCTTCACGCAATGTCAGTGTGATAAGTATACGTTGTATTTAAAGCAGTTTCGCACAGGAAGTCACTTGGTCTATATTTCATCAACCGGTACGAAATATGTTTGAAGATATACTGTCTAAAATAACTCTCCCTTTCTTTCTCTTTCTCTGGCTCTCTCTCTCTCTCTCTCTCTTTCTGTGTGTGTGTGTGTGTGTGTGTGTGTGTGTGTGTGTGTGTGTGTTTGTGTGTGTGTGAGTGTGTGTGTGTGTGTGTGTGTGTGTGTGGATTTGGGGACGGTAGAGGGTGTGAAGTGAGGGTGAATGTTCGACGGGATCAATCTACGGTAGATCCATGCACCTCAAACTACAGTTTTAACAAAAAGTAATGGGAATTATTTAGTATGTCAGTCTTTTTCATCAGTCTTATGACAATTCTGAGGCTACCTGCCACGAGTTCGTCTCCTGTGGCAAGCTCTTCATCCTACAATATCTGAGACTTTATTTATTAAGAGCGTTTTACACATTGTTGACAGGCCGGAGATACGTACATACATTGACTATTTTAGATTGAAATTTGTATCTATGTATGTGAAAGATGTCATTTTGTTAGTATTTGTATTTTTCAAAGTTCCTGATATTACTGGAGACGAGCGATTACGCTAGCCAGAGGAGGGAATAAATATTACTGTCATCTTATCCAAGCATTTACCTCGCCGTTTCCACAATTAAAATCTTATAGAATTTTCAGCAGAGTACCAGAGTTGCTGTTACTTGTCTGCTAACATTAGAAACGAGCGGACAAATTCAGTACTCTGATTCAAATTTCGCTATATCACCTAGAAATAACGACTCTCATTGTGACGCGACACATACGCTCTATACTGCATTTTACATACCAGGATTAGTTTGCTATTTATTATGTAACTTGAAGGTGGAAGGAGGGGAGAAAGATAAGGAAGTGGAAGGCACTGACAGCAGCTGCATCTGGACATTACATACAGTCAGCGGCGACATGTGAAAATGTGTGGCGGAGCAGGACTCGAACCCGCAACCTCCCGCATACTAGGCAGTTACGTTGACCACAACGCTACCCAGACACGATGTTACCGCGCATGCGCGGATAGTCTCGGCTCGCTCCCCGGCCGACCCACACACTTACCTAGCGCCACCTATCCACAATCCCCGTCCACATCCACCATGCTCGCTGATTGTGCATTCCCTCTGCAGGTCGAACGTAAATGTGCATCTGCACTGAAGTTTGTGCATTCATTGCTCATCGAGGCAAATCAGTTATATGTCCGAAAGACCAGACACCACGCATTTATATAACTGATATTTATTTCTAACAATATGACCGCTGGGATGAAACTAACTTTGCCGATCTGAAGTTGTTGTAATGTCTTCGGACTTTCGACAGTTTTTGTTACTTTTTTCGTATCTTCATCTGTTAATCTTTTCATCTCTACATACTCTGGCAAACTACTACACTCATCCACCCTGCAAAATCTATATTGGATATTTTACTCGTAATCATAGTCCGTCCCTGCAGTTCTTCAAATGGTTCAAATGGCTCTGAGCACTATGGGACTTAACAGCTGTGGTCATCAGTCCCCTAGAACTTAGAACTACTTAAACCTAACTAACCTAAGGACATCACACACATCCATGCCCGAGGCAGGATTCGAACCTGCGACCGTAGCAGTCGCGCGGTTCCGGACTGCGCGCCTAGAACCGCGAGACCACCGCGGCCGGCCTGCAGTTCTTCCCCTCCGCGTTCCTTCAGTAGGCGGGATAACTATTTTCGCATGCTCTAGCAAATATAAAGAGATTTTAATATTCAAAATTCCATTAAGCACTTGGTACGAATGGATGGAAGGCTTCATCAAAGAGCTGCGCTTTAGCTCAGCATGCTGTTACTGAAATAATGCTGAATCTCCTAAGGTCTAGATGAATGACGAGCCTTTGTATCTTGCCCCGTTGGGCAGCACAGATGCTCTCTTTCTGTGAGACGACGCTAATACATATTTTTTTTATTATTATTTTTTTTTTGAAAGAATACCACAACAGAGCGACTCGAACCATGTATACTACACACTATGTGTACTGTAAAACAATGACGAAAGCAACTTTCGCATGACGTGTCACCACCATGTATCGTAGCTAGATAAAACTTGGACCTTACGTAGAAAGAATTGCTGTAGTATAGTGCAGACTATAGTGAGGGAAGTACGCAATGGAACGAACACAATAGTCACTTTTATTCTACGACTGTAATTACACTGCTGTAAGTTCATGATGGCCCCTGGACATTCCAAAAGGTGGGACCTGGTTCTTAATGAGCTACGTGACCACCACAGACGGTTATGCTTGTTCAGGAACGCGAATCCCTCCTAGCGACAAGTATAGTTAGAATTCTTGTGATAGCACGGTTCGCAATTGCTGGATGGTTCTTGGCGCATGTGGACGCGCTGTAACACTTCTCCAAAACGCATACCACGTGTGCTCGATGGGATTTAAGTCGTAGGAACGTTCAGCCTAGTCCATTCGCCGTATATACTGTCTTTCTATAGCTTCTCCACCTGCACTGTTCGATGCGGTCGCGCGTTGACATAAACAGAAATGAAATCCGAGCCCGACGCACACCTGAAAATATGCTGATGAGGAAAGAGTACGGTGTCACGATAACATTGAATACACCGATGTAACATTATGACTATTCACGCCATTAAACGTGAACCATCGAAACAAAAATATATGTGTGAAATCTTACGGGACATAACTGCTAAGGTCATCAGTCCCTAAGCTTACACACTACTTAACCTACATTATCCTGAGGACAAACACATACACCCATGCCCGAGGTAGGATTCGAACCTCCGCCGGGATGAGCTGCACAGTCCATGACTGCACCGCCCTAGACCGCTCGGCTAATCCCGCGCGGTGAACCATCGAAACAATTATATGCACAATGTTCCTGGGTGTATTACGTGTTCCAATCTCTTGCCATATGACGGTACATCCAGCATTCTCCAACACTATCATTTTGGTGGTCTAGGTGTTATGGTGCATGAAAGCATTATGTTGTATGGATGTACTGATCTCCAAATCTTTGAATATGTTACACTTATCGCACAATGTTATTGTGGCACTGTTTTCTTCATATATGTGGTTCAAATGGTTCAAATGGCTCTGAGCACTATGGGACTTAACATCAATGGTCATCAGTCCCCTAGAACTTAGAACTACTTAAACCTAACTAACCTAAGGACATCACACAACACCCAGCCATCATCATATATGTGAAGACGGTGTCTGTTCTTTAGGACATGTCCGAAAGAACAGATACCATCATGCAGCTCGTTAGAATGAAATTACAATGAAATGAATACCCCTAGCTGCACACAGGCGTTGATATAAGTCAACGGGGACAGTTGAAAATGTGTGCCCCGACTGTGACTCGAACATGGGGTCTCCTATTTACATGGCAGACGCTCTATGCATCTGAGCCATCGAGGACAATGAGGATAGGGTGACTGCAGGGACTTATCTCTGACACGCCTTCCGTGAGACCCACATTCGCAACTTATTATCCCGCTCTATATTCATAGTCCTCTGCCCATTATACTTATTACTCGCGGCTTTACTGACGATTCCCGTAAGAGTTCGGACACTGTTTGTGCATCCGCACAGAAGAAGATGGTCAAATGGCCGGTGAGCCTTATATATATATATATATATATATATATATATATATATATATATATATATATATATATAGGGTGAGTCACCTAACGTTACCGCTGTATATATTTCGTAAGCCACATCAAATACTGACGAATCGATTCCACAGGCCGAACGTGAGGACAGGGGCTAGTGTTATTGGTTAATACAAACCATAAAAAATGCACGGAAGTATATTTTTTAACACAATTTTTTTTAAATGGAACCCCGTTAGTGTTGTTAGCACATCTGAACATATAAGCCAATACGTAATCAGTGCCGTTTGTTGCATTGTAAAATATTAATTACATCCGGATATATTGTAACCTTAGGTTGACGCTTGAGTACCACTCCTCCGCTGTTCGATAGTGTGTATCGGAGAGCACCGAATTACGTAGGGATCCAAAGGGAACGGTGATGGACCTTAGGTACAGAAGAGACTGGAACAGCACATTCCGCCCACATGCTAACACCTTTTTATTGGTCTTTTTCACTGACGCACATGTACATTACCATGAGGGGTGAGGTACACGTTCGACGGGCGTTTCATAAAACGCGGAGGACGCATAAATTGGCCAGCCCGTTCTCCTGATCTTACACCTCTGAACTTCTTTCTATAGGGTACGTTAAAGGAGAATGTGTACCGTGATGTGCCTACAACCCCAGAGGATATGAGACAACGTATTGTGGCAGCCTGCGGCGACATTACACCAGATGTACTGCGGCGTGTACGACATTCATTACGCCAGAGATTGCAATTGTGTGCAGCAAATGATGGCCACCACATTGAGCATCTATTGGCCTGACATGTCGGGACACACTCTATTCCACTCCGTAATTGAAAACGGAAACAACGTGTGTACGTGTACCTCACCCCTCATGGTAATGTACATGTGCGTCAGTGAAAAAGACCAATAAAAAGGTGTTAGCATGTGTGTTGTTCCAGTCTCTTCTGTACCTAAGGTCCATCATCGTTCCCTTTGGATCCGTACATAGTTCGGTGCTCTCCGATACACACGATCGAACAGCGGAGGAGTGGTACTCAAGCGTCAACTTTAGGTTACGATATCTCCGGATGTAATTAACATTTTACAATGCAACAAAAGGCACTGCTTACGTATTTGTTTATATGTTCAGATGTGCTAACAAAACTAACGGGATTCCATTTAAAAAAATGTAGGTTTGTGTTAAAAAACATACTTCCGTGCATTTTTTTACGGTTTGTATTAACCAATTACACTAGCCCCTCTCCTCACGTTCGGCCTGTGGAATCGATTCGTCAGTATTTGATGTGGTTTACGAAATATATCCAGCGGTAACGTTAGGTGACTCACCCTATATATATATATATATATATATATATATATATATATATATATATATATATAAGGCTCACCGGCCATTTGACCATCTTCTTCTGTGCGGATGCACAAACAGTGCCCGAACTCTTACGGGAATCGTATCGTCAGTAAAGCCGCGAGTAATTATAATGGGCAGGGGCACTATGAATAAAGCGCGGGACAATAAGTTGCAAATGTGGATCTCACGGGAGGCGTGCCAAAGATAAATCCCTGCAGTCACACTATCGTCTTTGTCCTCGTTGTCTCAGATGGATAGAGCGTCTGCCACGCAAGCAGGAGATCCCAGTTTCGAGTCCCGGTCGGGGCACATATTTTCAAATGTCCCCGTTCACTTACATCAACGCCTGTATGCAGTTAGCAGTATTCGTTTCATTGTAGTTTCATTGTTTTTCTTCTCCGTGTGCGTCTCTAAAGGGGTGTATTTATGGCCGCCAATGCGCGGCAGCATCGAACGGCGCAGGTGGGGCAACTCTTCTAACGAGAGGATATTCGACTAATGCACTGGCCTGCCATTTCCCTCGACATAAATCCCATGGAGAATGTATGGAATACGTTGGGGAGGCACACTGCAACACGTCCACTTGCGGGAACAACCGTCCAGCAGCTTATCAAACGCTGTGATGGGGGAATGGAACGCCCTACCACATGAAATTCTTATCTACCTTATGGCCAGCATGGGAGAACGTTGCAGAGATTGCACTACTGTCAGTGCCTACCACACACTCCGTTATGAACCATGTCTCGCCATCTGCAATGTCCATGAGACTACCACCTTTCGCGGTGACTCAGTTGCCATCATTGGCTTTAAAAAAAGTTGATATTTCCTTCGTGTCACTGCACATTACTTTCTGTTACCTCATGTACTACAGTTCTTCCCACATACGATCGTTCCATCTAACTGTATTTGTCTTCTTTTCCCTATTATTTACGCCTACTAGTACGGTTTCGTTTGTCCAGCATTTTATTTCATCGTTTAGCTTTACATACAGATGACCTTCTAGGTGCCACAATCGCTAAGGTAACGTCAGGGAGGAAGGTCGTTTGTGCAGTCACTTTTTCCTGAGTGTTATCGTTTCTTAACTGTCAGTGTATGGCAAAAATACAAACTAGGCATATCTGTTAACTGATTTTAATGTTATTAAATACTCGACGGTTTTTACATATTATGGCTTCCGGCTTTCAATCTTTGCCGTAATCTTGATTTTACGACGCAGAAGAGTGTAATCTGTCGTTAGAAATCAGTTTCATGCAAGTAATGTTTCAGTCGTGTGTTCGGGTGTGGAGTTATCGATTTAGTTGACATACATTAGAGTACCAAAGGAAGCTAGATGTAATTATAAATAAGAAAATAGCATTTTACTTGAATTGTGGGAAACAGTAGTAACACATTTATAATATGTAACGCAGCGATCAGTCTAAAACCACACCATGAGACTCATGTCATCATGATTACTCAAAATCTCATTAAATGCTACTTAATGCTAGAACAGGTTCTTTAAGAAACGTATTTCCATCGATAAAACATTAAGTGTGAATTATTATTAAGAGATACATCTACATCTAGATGGATACTATGCAAATCACATTTAAGTGCCTGGCAGAGGATTCATCGAACAACCTTCACAATTCTCTATTATTCTAATCTCGTGTAGCCCGTGGAAAGAACGAATACCTATATCTTTCCGTACGAGCTCTGATTTCCCTTATTTCATCATGGTGACCGTTTCTCCCTGTGTTGGTCGGCGTCAACAAAAAATTTTCGAATTCGTAGGAGAAAGTTACAATTCTCGGCCAGCCATATCAATTTACGTTTATAATGGCTACATTATTACCCATAGATGATGAAAGTACACCCCCCTCCAAACCCCGCCCGACGAACGTCATTATACCACGTTCGCTAATTCTAAAGATCTAAACATCGATTGGACGATATTCTGTGCCCATTACGAGATACGTTCAAGGTGCTGCTGTTGTGCGAATAGACCTTCAACAAAAATTACGAAATCAGTTTTACAAACCTAAATTTAAACTCTCCATAGAGCGTTACGTTGTTCGTAACTCCACAATCAGGTTGCAACGCATCATGGTCGTTGTTGTAAAATCCGTACTTCTTACACATGGTAGACAGAAATAGGCTGAAGCATTTGTAATGGTGTAGCAGAGTAGGTTATTAAGAGAACAAAAATCGGTAAGTTGCGCTGTTTCCGAGTTTATTAGCGTTGAAGTCAACCAATTAGGCGGTTGTGGACGCAGGTTCAAGCTGCCCGCCAGATACGATGCCACCAAACCTGATCTTCGTTTTGTTTCCTAGAACACAACAAAAGAGCGATGCAAAAATTGGTCTTGAAACGGTAGTAAGTCTTGAACCAGAGCCAAAGTCTGAGAATTCTCGTGTGCTATCATCTGTGATATGAGAACAAGTGACACTAAGCATATCTGGCGGGCTGCTTGAATTTGGGCGGGCAACTGCCTGATTGGTTAACTTCAACGCTAATTAACTCGGAAACGGGGCAACGTATCGAACTTTTTTCTTGAGAATTATTTATCCGCAAAACCTACTCTGTAACACCCTTAGAGGTTTTCCGATTGTCTGACCACAGTATACATACCACATGAATGAGCAAACATCCCTGCAATGTAGATGATAAAAATACGGTTTGTGTTAGAGTAACAGGCAGTATAAATCGTTATTTTGATTGTATTACTTTCTTTCTCTTTTATGGCTTAGTAGCCGAGGGGCCAATACGATTGACTCTCGTGGGGGGGGGGACATGGATTCGATTACCGGTACTGCCAGGGATTTCTCGTCGGTGGGAAGGCTGGACCGGGATGCACTCAGCGTCGTGATGCCAACGGAGGGCTACCTGGTTGGGAAATAACAAGGCAGAAATGCCGACAATGATTGGAAGTAAAGTGTAATGACCCCATGCCCCTGAATCATGATGATGGACTGAGGATGACATGGTGGTAAGTTGATTATCACATAGTCTTCCAGCATTAATAATTGCAAGGTTTTCTTTTCCTTCTCGTATTTAAAATCAGATAGTGATCAGTTTAGCACAATCTGTGCAACAAACCATCAAATACGAGCCACTAAAAGTCAGAATAAGCAAATAATAAAAGAAACAAATTTGGCCATGAGTTTCAAAGTTTAGAAAAATAATAAAGAAAATAACCATGATTTTCACACTATAAGAAATGTTCTTACAAATAAATAATAAAGCATAACGCCGTCCAGCCGATGTTAGGTCATTAGGTTTGGCGTACGAATTATGATAAGGTGTGGGGCTAAATATAGCACACTTATGTTCAGAAAAAACGGAACACCTTGAACGACTAGAGTTAGGACTTCAATATTCACAGGACATGTGCATTAGTACATTATGCTGAAAATATTAGAATATCAGTCACCTCGGTTCAGCTTGTGTCCTTCTGCTAAATAGGCACAGGGTCCGCCATGGGCCCTGATAATTTGCTCCATGGATTTGGCATCGACGCGTATAAGGCGCGAATGGCCTCCTATGGAGCAGCCATCCATGCTGCATTCACCTGGTTTCAAGTTCATCAAGTGGTCGGCATTGAGTCGTAGTGCAACACTTGTCGTTTCACCATATCCTATACATTTTCGACTGGCAATAAATCTGGTGATCTGGTGGGCCAAGGCAAAAAGCTGACATCCTCTGACACAAAGCAACGTGTGGTCGTGCATCGTCTTGCTGATTCATGGCGTCTGAGGTGTTGTGCAGAAAGGGTATGCTACGGCTCGCAGGAGGTCATTGACGTAGCTCATACTTGTCACAGTGTCCTGGACGCGCATCAACTGTGATTGGTGGCTGTACTCAATACTATCCCACACCGTAAGGCCTTGTACTGGCGCTATATGTTTTGTGCGAATGCAGTCACTGTGATGCCGCTTCCCTGCCTCCAGCGAACAAAACGCAGCTACCATTTTCAAAAAAATAGAGCCTGGATTCGTCGGTAAGCGCTATACTGTGACATTCCTGGCCACAATGACGTCATCCATACACCATAGCCGTCTAGCATGTTTCTGCACATTCGGAAAAGATGGACGGAGAAGTGGGCGACGCGCACTTAATCTGTCCTACGATGGCATTCGGATGAGGTCGACCTTCTCGGGGGTTGGGGGGGGGGGGGAGGTGGGGGGTAGTCTGGGTGGTGCAGTTTCACCCATCTCGTCTTGTCCTACGGCCTTCCATGAACCATTTCACACACACCTGTTGCACTGCCGAAACACTTCGTCCCACATGAGCTGCAGTTGGCTGCTTGGATGCATCACATTCTCTCACGCCAATAATGCGCCTTCTTTCAAACTCACTGGTCTGACGGTACCGTTTGCACATAATTACGACTGCGAGGAATCCAACACATCTGCTCATATCACACTGATCCATTACCTTTGGTTTATAGCGACAACGAGAGGAGCAGGCACATTTTACCGGGAGGTGGTTTTGCGCCGCAATATATGTTGTCCTTGAACCCACGAGCTGACATTATTAGAATGCTAATGACTTATGCAGAACATGCTATTATACATATCATGTATGAATGTTCTATCACTAGTCGTTAAAAGTGTGCTATATTTTCTGAACATGGGTGTATATTGCACCTTCTAAACGTTATTCTGTGGCCATAGAAAATTTAAATCGATAAGTATGGGAGCGAATTTGAGCCCCATACCTGAAGAATACGTCACTATTTGATTCACTTCTCAGTCGTTTCGCTCAGTTAATGGACGAGTGGCGAAGATATCTGGGGCAAGCAACTGGCATTACTCTATGCATCTCAGAAACGATGCCCAACTCAAGTGGCAGTGGTTTATGGTAGCATGTGGTGTCACCGCCAGACACCACACTTGCTAGGTGGTAGCTTAAATCGGCCGCGGTCCATTTAGTACATGTCGGACCCGCGTGTCGCCACTGTGTGATCGCAGACCTAGCGCCACCACAAGGCAGGTCTCGATAGACGATAGAGCACTCGCCCCAGTTGTACGGACGACATTGCTAGCGACAATACGGACAAAGCCTTCCTCTCATTTGCCGAGAGTCAGTTAGAATAGCCTTCTGCTAAGTCCATGGCTACGACCTTGCAAGGCGCCAATTGTAACAGTGCATGTATCTTACGAGTGGCATTTGTATAGTCAAGAGAGATGTATCACAAGGAGTCATTAAAGTTAAGTATAATCCAAAGTTACGTATTTTCTTGATAGCAGTCATAACGTATCTTGTTCCAGAATTCACGCCCGTCTGCGTTAGATAGCGTGCCTATCGGCCCCCTCAAAATAACACTGTGTCGGCACTTCTGTCGACACATCATAGCACTTGCACGAGTGGTCACTCAGAGGGCTGTGCCAGCATGCGGCTCCGTTGCTAAACTGGAATAGTGTGTAGGAGTCACTACTGCTGTCCAGGGAACGCGTCCTACTAACGATGCGTAGTGCATTAGCTCCGACACACTAAAAGCTTGTGAGGCTTGGATATCGTTACTCAGATATCTGAGTCTCAGAATAAACTTCGTCCATGCATCTGAAAACTCATGCGCTGCTTTCACCGTGGTAGATTAAGGATTTTACACAGTGAAACCGGCGGAACAGTTTCAGCATAAGAAAAAAAGAATAATATTTTATTTTGGGGGAACAAAGTATTTTCCATTACACTACTGAACGAAAATGTAAGGTTTACTTGTACCTTTCAGGTAAAATACCCAGCTTCAATCGATTATTTGTATTACCATGCTAAGTAAAAGCACAACAAAAAATGGTTCAAATGGCTCTGAGCACTTTGGGACTTAACATCTGAGGTCATCAGTCCCCTAGAACTTAGAACTACTTAAACCTAACTAACATAAGTACATCACACACATCCATGCCCGAGGCAGGATTCGAACCTGCGACCGTAGCAGTCGCGCGGTTCCAGACTGTAGCGCCTAGAACCGCTCGCCAACTCCGGCCGGCAAAAGCAACACAGAAGTACTCTTTGAGCAAAAGAAACTGGTGGGTCTCGTTTCAAATTAATGCTACTTATTAATTAAGTAGGTGGTGGGTATAAAAATATGCGTAAAAACTTCACAAATCAAGTGGAGAAACATAAATACTGCACTTTCGTCTATGTAAAGAGGTGAGCTGTGTTGCTGCATGAGACACATATCATCGAACGTCTCAGTGTGGCTCTGCCAAAAAATTTGTATTATCACATAAGTAGATGCCAGTTACCTTGGAATGATCCACGCTAAAAGTATCTCGGAATTATATCACTACAGAAGAGAGCGATGATAAATTCTCCACTGTTTCATAAATCTCGATATCCTCATTCCTTCTGTCTTTATGGTGCAAAAATGAAGACGAGTAGTACCCAGTTAGGTTTTAAACTCAGATTACATTCCTTTTGCTTGAATGAATATGTCCGATGAGTCCAATTTTCTCACCAATACAAACTCTTACCGACGAACGTTTTTACCAATATTACTGTCTCCGTTAGTTTATCCCTGATGCTGCGCTGAAGTGACAGCTACAGTTTTCTTCTAGGTGGAATCATTACTCTCAAGTGCCTACGGTGAATTGCAGGTGATTACATAAACTACGACCCTGCACTACTGCTCCTAATGGTTTCAAAACTTTTTGTAGCAGAATTGTCTCAGAACAACAGACTAGTTGTAAAGCTTTTAGACATAGTCATATCTAACAAGCCATTCATGCGTGCCGCTCCTAATGCATGAAGAGAGTGAGAAATGGGTTTATCTCAGTACCTTCGAAGACTGTGCAATCCAGAATCAGTAGCCAATGAGGCAAAATCACCTTGAGTACTGAGGCAATCATTCAAACGAAGCACCACGTTGAAGATGTCCGTTTAGAAAACATTGTGTCCTGCTATGTGAAGAAGTCCGTAACAGCTTGCTTCAAATTCTTGTCCGGCAGGAATTATCGACACTCCAAGGCGTTCTTTTAAGTGACTAAATGTGTCATAATCGTATGGTCACATGGGAAGAGATCGGGGCTATAGAGTGTCTTCCACATGAGTTGGCATCACTTCTGCGCAACGACATTTGCGATACATCTACATCTACATTTATACTCCGTAAGCCACTCAACGGTGTGTGGCGGAGGGCACTTTACGTGCCAATGTCATTACCTCCCTTTCCTGTTCCAGTCGCGTATGGTTCGCGGGAAGAACGACTGTCTGAAAGCCTCCGTGCGCTCTCTAATCTCTCTAATTTTACATTTGTGATCTCCTCGGGAGGTATAAGTAGGAGGAAGCAATATATTCGATACCTCATCCAGAAACGCACCCTCTCGAAACCTGGCGAGCAAGCTACACCGCGATGCAGAGCGCCTCTCTTGCAGAGTCTGCCACTTGAGTTTGTTAAACATCTCCGTAACGCTATCACGGTTACCAAATAACCCTGTGACGAAACGCGCCGCTCTTCTTTGGATCTTCTCTATTTCCTCCGTCAACCCGATCTGGTACGGATCCCACACTGATGAGCAATACTCAAGTATAGGTCGTACGAGTGTTTTGTAAGCCACCTCCTTTGTTGATGGATTACATTTTCTAAGGACTCTCCCAATGAATTTCAACCTGGAACCCGCCTTACCAACAATTAATTTTATATGATCATTCCACTTCAAATCGTTCCGTACGCATACTCCCAGATATTTTACTGAAGTAACTGCTACCAGTGTTTGTTCCGCTATAATATAATCATACAATAAAGGATTCTTCTTTCTATGTATTCGCAATACATTACCTTTCTCTATGTTAAGTGTCAGTTGCAACTCCCTGCACCAAGTGCCTATCCGCTGCAGATCTTCCTGCATTTCGCTGCAATTTTCTAATGCTCTAACTTCTCTGAATACTACAGCATCACCCGCGAAAAGCCGCTTGGAACTTCCGACACTATCTACTAGGTCATTTATATATATTGTGAAAAGCAATGGTCCCGTAACACTCCCCTGTGGCACGCCAGAGGTTACTTTAACGTCTGTAGACGTCTCTCCATTGAGAACAACATGCTGTGTTCTGTTTGCTAAAAACTCTTCAATCTAGCCACGCGGCTGGTCTGATATTCCTTCCGGACGTCAAGGAAAATGGAATCTACCTGGTAGCCTGTATCTAATATTTTCTGGGTCTCATGAACAAATAAAGTGAGTTGGGTGTCACACGATCACTGTTTCCAGAATCCATGTTGATTGCTACAGTGTAGAATCTGGGTTTCCAGAAGTGACATGATACGCGAGCATAGAACATGTAGTAAAATTCTACAACAGATCGATGTCAGAGATATAGGTCTATAGTTTTGCGCATCTGCTCGATGACCCCTCTTGAAAACTGGAATTACCTATGCTCTTTTCCAATCATTTGGAACCTTACGTTCCTCTAGAGACTTGTGGTACACCGCTGATAGAAAGGGGGCAAGTTCTTTCGTGTACTCTGTGTAGAATAAGGGGACGAAGCAGCAGCACCCCTTCTCGCAGCATTCAACAGCGATGGATTTCGAATGACATTCTGGTCCACGCACATTCCTCATTCTTCGATGGATGTCTATCAGTGTTTGTCCTTCGGCAGCCTAAATAAAGAATAACTTCACGGTGCCATAGCTCAAGTTTCAGCATTTACCAAACGAAGGTTGTAAAGACACAACTGTCACACTAATCCATTCTCTACATGTCAGTGTTTACATACGGGCGTCGGAGTCACACTACGTTGCTTATAAGCTGCACCAACGCCCCCAAACGGAAAATTTTTGATCGTTCCTTATATTTTACCATGTTCTCTTATAAAATTCTGGCAAAGTGCACTGAAAATTCGTTAGGGTCTAAGAAAAAAGATTCATCCTTCCCTACACCTTTACTTTCGTAATCTAACCACTATTTCTTATATTTACCTAGAATTACGTTCCTTCACGTATTACCGCTTCAAGCATTGACAGTAACTGTAATAGACAGGTTAATTTCGACCAGTACCAGCAGAATCTGCAAGAACGATGAGATAAAATACACCAACTACATGTATACTTTGCAGCAAAGCAAAAGGTTATTGCTCTTGGCTTTGTTAAATAAATTAAAATGAAAACTAGACGTCTAGACGCAATAATTTCACACGTTTTATTCACTCATAGCGCCGTATGCATACTGTGTGTAGTCAAAACTGTAATGTGTTACACCTGTAGACAGACCACCTCGGATAAGTAGTTCCGGCCCTTACGCCGCCTGCTCAAAAAACATCGCAACTCTGTAACCGAAAAGCAGCGTGTTCGAAAGCGGATCATTAGCTGCTCGGAGAATAGATTGACGTGAGTAGCCCCACCTGAGCATTCTTTGAGGCACACTACTCGCGCACACTTACACATTATCGTCCCAACTGAACCGCAGCACCCCTCTGTGCTTATCGGACAGCAGGTGGCTTGCGTCGACCGACTCGCGAGCCGCACGTGACCAACGTCCACACTTACGAGCAAAGTGCTCGCGAGTACTCGTGGGTTCTTCTGCCAACATTTGTGTATGTATTTCCATAAATATTGAGTTAATTTATTATTTATTTGCCTTGTTATATACAGTTGGTTGTAATCCGCACAATGTCATAGAAAATTTGCACTATACGTTCAGTATTTGCGTGTCCTTAGCTGCTTTACAGTAACACAATATATTGAAATTACTTATGTTCAGCTACAAGTAAAAATGTGTATCATCATGCGACCTTCCTTTAACTGACTTAAAACATCGTCTAGGGTCTGCAATGCAGCAGTTTTAGATGGAATAAAGACCAAAACTATCGGTTTCGTTGCCTAACACTACGTACCCAAGAACCAACAGAACTGGTGTTATATTGTGTCTTATTTGACGTCAAGGAATGTGTAGTGCTGCTGCAGAACGTGAGAAAGGGAAAAAAAGACGGTGTCTAAGCGGACATCTGACATAAAACGCAGTAAATAACAAGCCACAGCTCAATATCTTTCTTAATGAATCGTTTATAGATTGAGAAAGAAAATGAAAATTTTGTAATGTGTTTTATTGCAGAGCACTGACAGTGTTTCACATCAATAAAGCGAAACATGTATGGCGATAAAATGCGCATTATGTGGTAGTTGCACAGGTAGAATTTATTACATTATAAAAAATCAGTTTGTAGCTAAAATTAATTAAAAGAATGGAGAAAAAACCTTATTATACTACGGATTAACAAAGCCAGAGAAAGAAAAACTGATGTTCAATTCTCTACATCTGCCGGTCGGTGTGGCCGTGCGGTTCTAGGCGCTTCAGTCTGGAACCGCGTGACCGCTACGGTCGCAGGTTCGAATCCTGCCTCTGGCATGGATGCGTGTAATGTCCTTAGGTTAGTTAGGTTTAAGTAGTTCTAAGTTCTAGGGAACTAATGACCTCAGATGTTAAGTCCCATCGTGCTCCGAGCCATTTGAACCATTTTCTCTACATCTTATAAAATAAATGCGTGCATATATGTATGATTTCAACCAAACCTGCTAGCCATACTACTAGATACCTGAAAGAAGCATTGTGGGGTAAGAACAACATATTCTCGGATGGGGTGAAGGGGAAGTGTACCGCACCACTTTATTCATTAGATATTTGACACAGAGAGCCCCTAGAGACATAATTTCAAATTTTTTCAAACTTTTACTCGCTGATTTGCACTCCATAAAATGATGAAAGGCAGAAGTTTACAGATTACTACATTTTTGCTGTTCATGCAGTAAAGTTATTGCATCAGGAATGACGTTATAATTTAGATTTCTTTAGTACTATTTCTATTCACAACACATTTTGCAGATAGTATCTACATATACCACTCAAGGTACCTACATAATTATAAGGGCGTGCTGGAAAGTAGTACGTCTGACTTTTTTATTCTATTCTCAAAATCGGTTGAGTTATCGCGTGTTATGCATATTAAAAGCCGACTTTCCAGCTTCGCTGACAGAATTGCAACTCTTTGCCTCTGGAGGTTTCCAGATAGTAGTGTGTAACATGATAATGTGTAGCGTAATACTGTCAGCGCGTGGGAAACAGCCTGCTGTAGTCGAGTTTCGAATTCGAAGAGTTCATTCACACATGGAGCACCCTCTCCTTCAGCATGACAATGCAAGACCACACACGAGTTCAGTGACCTCAGCAAAAGTCCGCCATATACGTCGCCGTATAGGAAATACGATGATGTCAACTTGTGAATAAACTCCCCACAACTGAACTATCGAATAACTGGGAGAGGAATCTATTCAGTTTTTGAGAGGAACATGCGTAAACATGGACACCGCATCAAAACTGACCATTGTTGAAGAGGGTGTGAAGAACACGGAATGAAAACAGTGCCACAGTTGCCGAGGAAGAGAGCACCAGTGACGTCACAGCCAGCAGTGCTGTATATAACGGAGAGGCTACGGCGTTAATGGAGTCATTTACCACTTCACAATTGCCGATGAGAGCTCTGTCGAAAGCTCGTGGGATTTTAACCACCTGACGCAGCTGAAAACCTGAAATGATTTCATTAATTGATAGCGCCGCTAGATCACGCTTTCATACCCTGATTCAGAAACAAAAAGCACAAACAAGCTACGCGTTTCGATGCAACTGACAGCTTCTACAGGTTTTCAAAATGTGTCTTACTGATTAGGTACTGATTAGGGCAATATTTAAACCAGAGACTTTTTTCTCACTGATTGTATTCCTCCAGTACTGACGACTCTGTGCTTTTACTGAGATCCGGCAAGGGACGAATCTTGGTAGAAATCTGGCTAATTAAATATTAGCTTACCATTAGCATGAAACCAATGCAAGCTCAGTGGCCACCGCCTTTCCGACTTTTCCGTCAGCCTAGGGTGCTAGATGGGCAGCCAGAGCTTCCTTGAATACATCTTCCAATTAAAATGCAAATGAAATTTCATCCCTGCCATGAGACTGAAGAATGAGCGAAGAAGCACAGATAAATTCCAAGTTTCGTGCGTAGACTGGCAGCAGTGTACGGCGAGGTGGCGAGGGAAAGAGGGTAGGGATAGCTGTAAAGGAAAAGGAGAGAGAGAGAGAGAGAGAGAGAGAGAGAGAGAGAGAGAGAGAGAGGTGGAGGGAGAAAGTGTTTCGGGCTGAGGGAGAGTTAGGACAGAGAGTTACGGATGGTGCGACTGATTTATGTATAGTGAGAGATGCGGCCGGGATTCCGAGCGACGAACAGTGGCAAGGAAATTTCGAGCAGGGCGACGTGGAGTCTTAACTCGAGAAATTACCCGTTGTGAGACGAACAAATTAAACCGATAAGCTACGGCGTGCGCAGCTGTGCAAACTTAATGAGGGTTCCCCACGGAGCAAGGGGCTCTCCTGCAGTGCGTGCACGTACTGAATAATTCTAACAACATAATTATACTCTTCTTTCTGTATATGTAATTCAATCAACATTCATGTTTACAAGCATTTTCTGTGATTGTGCTGACAATAAATAACGGGCAGTGCCTTTTTTCAACTAAGAATAGTTCTTATATGACTTACTGGTGTTTTATACTGTTATAAAACACATGTGAGGGATCCTGTAGCCTTTACTACCAGGAACTTTCTAGTGAAGATGTATAATTTGTTTTACTACGCCACAAATCTCATCGTAATAGCAATTGTGCTAAAATGAGCAATATTCTTGTCATCTGTTTCCAATCGAAAGACTACTATCGTGAAATTAATCAATTATGAAAAACTTATTGCCCCAAAGGTGCTAAATTAGTACTTGAATTAATTAATTTTTCATATAACTGCAAGAAAATGCATTTTCAAGTACTAGGTATTATCGTTAAATTGTCTGGAACGATGGTCTAGTGGTAGGCACGTGCCTGGAAACCAGAAGGTAGGGGAATCGATTCTTGGTCGATCGGGGAATACTGCAGTTTGCCTTTAACCTAGTCTTCAACTCTCAGTTGTGTCAAGATTAATCAGAAACTACACTTGCTCCGTAATCCTTGTTGCAATGTAGTTCTCATTTCCCAGGTAGTTTAAGGACAAGCAGGCCGCCGAAGACGCATCCAATCAAAAGACCTGCACGACGCTCTTATGCCACATATAATAATAATAACTGCTATTATTATTATTATATTGATTGTGAAAGTAAACAAAGGAAATGAGTTTACTTTGCTGGATTTCGCATCTCTATTCGGACACTTCACAAGCATCTAGGACTGCGTGTTGTATCAGCAGCTAATTCGTGCAGACCCCCGTAGAGTAGCTTACTCCAATTGGTAGATGGATAGTTTATCAATGCCACTGGCTTTCAGGAGCCCACTGAGATCTTTTGGCATTATCCTCTTTGTACCCAATGCCTGAGAGCACACAGGGAGCATTTTCACTGGTATACGCCAGAGTCATCGAAATTCGATTTTTAAGTCTCCTTATCGGGCAAGTTTTGAGAGTTGCTTCTTGTCGATTCCGCTATCATATTCAACGATAACGTCAAGGTCACACACTTTTTTTCTCTCTACAATATCTGGTGTACCGGGTTCCTACATTTGATCTGCCCGAAGTGAGAAGTCGTACAGTAGTCTGGCATGTTCATTTTCGAAATATTTTTCTGGATTCTGGTCCCACCAGCTCCATGTCACCCGCATAAGATAATGTTTCCAGTGGATCATTCGTGGCGCTTCATTGTGCCTCTGTCTGTAATTTGACTAAGCGAACTTTTTGGAACAGCTTAAGATATGGTCAGTTGTTTCATCAGCTTCGTTACAGACTCTGAATATTAATCTTTTGCTTTCTCACATCTGGCTTTGATGAGGTAAGTTCTGGCAGCAGTAAAGTCTGTGTAGCAAACGTCAGTCCTTCAGTTTCCTTCTGTGGGGTCTGCTGGTCAGCCAAGACGAGGTCTTTTCTTTATGCGTTTTGCGTTAGATTTTCTTAAAAAATCTGCCCATGCAGTGCTCTTGGTGCGTGGGCAGTCAGTACGGCATTGGAGTACAGTTTAGTTTCCGGTACTGAATCTTTGTTTGCTATACCTTGAGAACCTTTCTGTTGTTGACAACTGTCAGGGCTGATTCTTTGCTATCTATTACATAGTTACCAATGCATGCTTCTCTTCTTCCACTGTTTGCCTCTCTTGTAAAAGCTCTGCATTGTTTGTCAAGTACGTTATTATTTACTTAAATAGCCTGCTTTGAGAAGTACTTTCTACACATAATGTAAACCCGCCTTTCCCGCATTCTTCTGTCGGTATGTGAAAGCTTATCTCAGAAACTATTGCAAGGACTTTGATACGATTCTAATAGATAGATTGATCCACGAGGAAGATTTTGGTATACTGTTTATAATAATATAGTAATGTTGACTGTGTAACGCATTATGTACTGTTATCTATTACATATTTAATTGGCATTAGAAGTGACATTTCCTGCCAATGATGGGAGCTACGAGCTAGTCCGCTGCAGAGGGGATGGTATCTCGTGGGAAAGTCAGTAAGGTAAACAGCCGCAAACTTAGACGTGGAGAAGGCTCAGGTATATAATTTACTACCCGAGCACACGGTGTTGACTGGATACGTATTTTGCCAGTTCTGTTAGTCCATCTCCTGCTTCCCCATCTCTCTATCCACCTCCTCTTTCTCCTCATCTCTGCTCGTCTCCTCTTCCCTTTCTCTGTTCACCTCTCTCTGTCCATCTCCACCTCCCATATACCTCTTTGCTTCCCCTCTTTCCCCCTCACTTTCTGTTCATCTCCTCCTTCCTCCGTTGTCCCTCCACGTTATCATCTCCAGCAGTGCAATATGAGGTTGTTGGTTCTCATCTCCCCCCTCCCCTCCAAAATATTTCTTTTCAGATAGTATGTAACATTTGTATCAAGTTTTGTTGAAATCGATGAAGAGGCTTGGCACGAGATTTTTACCAGTGACTTTGCTTGAATACTCAAATGTCATTTTGCCACACAACGTATTTCACACATTTCACCCGTTTCCTTACCAAATTTTGCTCTGCAGTTTCGTTTTCACTTAGCTCAATATTTATGACCTCATACTTCTTGAACTATGAGTTGTACAATGAAATAACTTTTTAGGTGCAATCAACGGCATGCGTGGAAACCGTCTGCGAAATGTGTTGCAAATCGTGTTAGTATCAAAGAAGTAATAAATTATAACCATCGTGCCTGATGCCGTAGTTTCACTGCATGAACAGCGAAAATGCAGTAAACCATAACCAGCACAAACGTTGGACACTGGTTTCCATACTAAATAAACGTCCCATTCTCATTATTCGTTGTATACACAAGTTTTACTTTACCAAGAGCCACGGCTTTCGAACGTGTCAGGCTGAGTTACTAACTTCTACACATGATTACCATACGTAGAGTAGCGAATGAAGTCGAGATGGCAATGGTGGCGACAGTGACTTCGACCGAGCGTTATTGGGAATTGAAACTGTGCCTCAGAAGCTCTCAGAACAAAATATCTAATCAACATCCTTTACAGGAGCATCTCAAGTCACCACGGAAATGATCTCTTATTCAATTTGTTCCTTCGGTCAGCCAAGCGATACATCGTTTAAAAATTGCTGCGCCTTGCGAATCACATTAACAATAACGACATCTTCTTAAAAATTTCTTTCAGACCTAACATGTTAATGTGTTTTGGGCTCGTTGTCTGTATTGATACTGGGGAATTTGGCAATTTCGAAGGTTATTCCTCTACAACTTCTTAAAATTTCTTAGGCTATGTCTCATAAGGAACGTCTACTCGTGATCGATCGCTTTCATCAACTTCAGTGAACTTAGCTTCAGCAGTATACAAAACTGTTCAGATCCCCGTCCGTCTATCCAGATTTAGAATTTCCCTGATTTTCCTAAATCGTAGAAGGCAAATGCCGGGATGGTTCCTCTGGAAAGGGCACGGCCGATTTCCTTCCCCATCCTTTAGTAATCCGAGCTTCTGCACGGTCTCTAATGACCGCGCTGTCGACTGGACATTGAACTCCAGTCTTCCTACCTTCCTTAAATGAACAGTCCTGAACTTATTCATATTTGTTGATTCTTCCGTCACTTCTTGGTGAAACAGTCTTATAATTAAGATTTAAAAATGAACTGTATTTTTGTTCTACTATTACTGGTCTATTTACAAACGTTTTCAAACTTATCGGGCCATCGTCAGTAAACAAGTGACTACCGTCCACGGGAGACACTAGGGTCTCGCAAACCACACATGAGCGCTCTGTGTGACATTTATTGCCCAATGTTACGACCAGACATTATGTTAATAATGAACGCATCCTCGTGTCTGTCTTCCTTCTACACAAGATTCCTGCATAAATTCGTGCGAATTACCGAAAAAGGCTTGATCTTCCAAGTAAACAGCTATTAATGTTTTATTACTATTGTTCGTTTGCAATGGACGTGTTATTCACCGTTTGCCTTCATGCGTCTCCAAAATCATTCTCTTAAGTGAGGTATATACTCTGATGCTATTTCCGTGCTGTTGACCTATCCATGTCCATGGTGGGTCGACCCAGTCTGCCGTGCCTGAACTCACTGTGAAACGTCCCCTTTGGAAAATTTATGAATTATTGTGCTTATAAACCCCTTATGTTATTTGATTTTCAAACAGCTGAGCAAAACTGAACGTACTCAAACATTTCTCTTTTTACTTATTCTGATCATCACTAAACAGACACACAATATTTTTAGCACAACACAGTCTGACTTTCAATGATCCCTATAAAAGAATGGCCCTGACTAACAATAACCTATACTTTTCATGAATCACTTACCTCACAAAAGCCTTCGTTACTCGAACTACTGCAATATAGTGAGCGCCAATACTGACAGCTAAATAAAAGATTCTAACTGCTGAAGTCACTAACTACTGATAGGCATAGTAGCAAATGAAAGATTTTGATAGAGAACAAACAATGTTTTTACCTTAATAGTGTTCAAAAGTCATAACATATATATCACTTCATAACATCCAGTCATACAAATTTACTGTCTCTGATGGACACACGCCCAGATCATCCACTCTCCAAACTCCACCATCTCACTCCCCACATCCACCACTGCTGGCGGCTCACCTCCAACTGCGCAACGCTACGCGCTGTTCACATCCAACTGCCCAACACTACAATAGCGAATATTACAACAATGCCAACCAGCCACAGACTGCACACAGCACAGCCAGTGATTTTCATACAGAGCGCTACGTGGCGTTACCAATATAAAAACCTAAACAGCCTGCTTACAACTGTAGACGTAAGGGTAGCACTTCACGGAGGTTTTTTCCGTTAATCTCTCCAGATAAATTAATGACCCCTAGCCCACAAAAGTTCCCTGGTCATCTCAGAATTGCCGTTCGTTTCTTAAGCAGTTTGCTTCCTTGATAATGCAATAGGATCGAGTCAATGCAGAGACATGATCTACTCATAAAATAAGATTGTACTATCAAACCTCGGGGAACTATTCCAAAAGTCTGCTAAATTTAATTATAATTCCTATTAATGTACAATTTTAAACAAAACAATCACCAGTGATAACGGCGCACGAAGTATAGCTTAAACATCTACTTTCCAGGATACTCAAATGATATAAACGTCCATTACTCCAATATTTTGACCGTAAGTGTATCACTAAAACTAACATTGGACACATAAGAATAATACTGACCACAACGATAAATAATACGAGGCATATTCGAAACATAAGAGCTTTGTCGGTTGGCAGCCTAGACCAGAGTCGTACAAATATAGTAAATCTATTAATCGTATACTAAGCCACAGATGCAGTTGTTTTGATTCAGTAACCTCTGACGCTGGGAGCACGCAAACAATAATGGCTCCGAAAATCAGTGCTTTAATTGTTTATGCTGTAATTCGATTTTTATGTGAAAAGTCATCTACAGCTGATCAGATTAATCAGGAAATACGCCCAATTTTAGGGAGGATGTTAATGTTTTCGCAGACTGAAGGTCTTGAAATGTTAATTTTAATGGCCAGCGACTCAGACAGCAACAAAAATGGAAAATGAACCTTTGGAAGTCCATAGTCTTCCGCTGCCACAGTCAGTTGACAAACGATGTCCGGGTATGGTACGGTGTCTTTCTCTACAATAACTGCCACTGACGTTTCAGCTACGATTCCTGTGGGCTTCCTCTTGGTTTATAGTGCAGATGTACTGATGAGTAGAACAGTTGTTCTGTTCCACAGTATACCTCTACTAGTGTGCAGCACAGCAGTAGACCCGAAAGAACCACGCTGGAATTGTGACTTTTATTCTGTGCTAATTATTGTACAGCAAGCTGCGGTACCATATGCAGGAAACTTTAATATTAACAGACAACTTAGAGGCGTAGTAACTATTCAAAGTCAAAATGCCAATGGTGGGGTGGTTGATTGAAGGTAAGATTACGTTTTGTCTCGCTCATTTACATAATCGTTTGGTAACAGAGAATCAACAGTTGACAATCTGGGCCCAAGTTTTTCCTCAACACATTGTCGTCGACGTCACTGAAAATCGCGAAACTACAGTGAAACGAAATTGAAAAAGGCAGACTGCTTTTGTTTGCAGCAGTATATAGGACTGCAATATGTTTACGCATGCACTTTTGTGAATTCCAGTTACCTGACAAGTTACCAGTAATTTCTAGCTTCATCGAGCCACCACAGAATTACCGTAAACGGAATAATAATTTACAGTGTACTGTTTCTAGTAGAATGAGCTCTCTGTACCGCTGTGCGTCTACATCGTAGTGCAGTGTAAGAAGAAATACGCAGAGATGCAATAACAACAGCGAATGGTTGCAGAAACAAGCTACACGAAGCGAAATATATATGACGTCAGAGCAACGTGAGTTCGGTCCTGTACCGGCTAAGCTATGTCGCCCAGCTCAGCGGTTAACGGGGTATAATTAGGCCTGTTAAACCTCGTCCAATTACATTAACACCGCAATATCAGCAGCGGGCCGTTTCGCTAGCACCCCCTAACTACCACCAGTGCACAACGATTCCGGGTTTCCACCCGATGAATTAACCGTGCGCCGGTCGTCCGCGTCAAGTTTCTTTTCGAGACTTATGCCAGTGGTTAACGTTATTTGGTGTGTGACAATTCTCTTCGACAAACACTGTCTGAAATCTGGGGAAGCCTGCGAAGTTAATTAATTCTGACAACTTACTAAACATCTATCACTGACTGAAATCGTGGTCAATCCTTATGAACAGTTACAATGTTATAAAATTCTGAAGCACTAGAAAATATTTGCCAGTAGCAGAGAATTACAAAGTATAATTATTAGGCTGAAATCAGATATATATATGCACCTCAAATTGCACAGTTTTTGTCACCTACATACTTAAAATTATTCTGTTTCCAAGAGATTTGCGTTCGGAACACATCTCTGCAGAATATATAGAAATAACTTTATATGCGATTATCTGAGTGCGTATGATCAGGTACTAAGGCAGGTCTATACAACGAACGTGTCACATTAACATAACAACAAACCATGTATACTCTTCTCTTCTGAAATGTTGTTCTAAATTCGAGACTTTCGGGGACAAACAACTTAAACTGCAATCTGACACATCGTGTTATGTCAGGTACTTGATTACCACTTTTCTTCCGTAAAGGACGAAAGGGCCGATTTATTTACACTTTAAAGTCAGTTAATACTCTAAGTCTCTCTGAAGACAGTGAAGAGTCAGTCTTTCATCTTCTTACCGACAAGTTACAAGGGTGAGAGCAAAATCTCGGACTGGAGAAAGATGGCTTGAAATTTGGCTGCGTCCTATTCAAAGGAACTATCTATATATTCACCAGAATCTCATCAGAAGAAATACCGAAAAATTAAATGTGACTGGGCCCCGAAAGTTGACAAATAGTTTCTGTAGAGGCAAAATCCACTACTTTCACGATAACCATGTACGAAGATCGATTATATATTATGTAACAATTAATGATTAAACATTTGTAGAAAAACGTTAATCTCAAGTTACATAAAGTAATTTCTGTTCCATCAACGGCAAGTAAAATCTGGAGACGAAATTTAGTATTGTTAGTGAAGTTAATAAGCCTTTCGCGGAATACCAGTGCAGAAATCCATTGGCTGACGTGACGCTTTTGAAGCAGTTTTTGCTAAACAATCTTAGCTAAATAGTTACAAGTACCTGTTGTCTGAGTTTTTTACGTTAAGTTCGTCTTAAAACATATTGGAAGCAAATAGCCCATTACGACATCCAGTATTTGTTGTCTTAGCAGGTGGCCACTTTAAAATATACGGATAAGACAGCATATTTCTGTTGAAGAGACGAAAAAAATCCTACAGGTATACAATGACAGAAAGAAAACACAATACCAAGAAGGAGTTGTGCCACATAAACGAAAATTGGTAGTCGTGTTTCTAAATATGAAAGATGTCATCTATTCCAATTTCGCGCCAGTTGCTTACGAATGGCCCTAGTAGTACCACTGTGAGGAAGCGAATCACGTTTGCTTTAAATACACACTGTAACGGTTGTGAGCGTTAGTTACTTTTAATATTGGACGTGGTTAGCTGATGTTAGTCAAGACTGCCTTTAAGGTGGCAAAGACGCCTTTATCAACACTTCACTGGTATGAACGAGGTCGTGCAACAGGGCTGCGAGAAGCTGGATGACCGTTCTGCGATATTTCAGAAAGACTTGGCAGGTGTAGAGCCACTGTACATGATTGCTGGCAGCAGTGGTCACGAGTATGTACGGTCGCAAGATGATGGGGCTTCCGGACGGTCACGTGACACTACCGAGAGGGAAGACCGTCATGTTCGGCATATGGCTGTGGCGCACCTTACTGCATTTGCATCTGCAGCATTCCAATGACCCCAAAACACCACCATTTGCGACTTCAGGGGTGTTAAGCGAGAGCTCATTGTAGGACAGGGTGGAAGTCTATTGTGTTTTCTAATACAAGCTGGTTCTGCTTCGGTGCCAACGATGGCCGTGTGTTGGTTAGCAGGCCAACTGAGGGCCTGTAACCAACCTGTCTGGATGCTAGACACACTGGACTTAAACCTGGAGTTATAGTCTGCAGTGCGTTTTCATATGACGGCAGGAGCACTTTCATGGTTATCACACGCACCATGACTGCTAACTTGTACGTCAATCTGGTGATTCGACCTATTGTGCTGCCATTCATGAGAAGCGTTACAGGGGATATTTTCCAACAGGATAACGCTCGTCCACATAACACTGTTGTAACTCCGCATGCTGTACAGAGTATAGATATGTTGCCTGGCGTGCTAGATCACCAGATCTGTCCCCAATAGAGCACATATGGGACATCATCAGACAACAACTCCAATGTCATCCACAACCAGTATTAAAAATCCCTGTATTGACAAACCAATTGCAACAGGCATTGAGCTGCATCCCAAAAACCGACATCCGGCACCTGTACAACACCATGCATGCATGTTTGCATGCTTTCATTCAACATTTTGGCAGTTGCAACGTTTATTAATGTACCAGAATTTGACATCTGCAGTAGCTTATATCGCTTATGTCTGTGATATTTCAATGTTAATCATTCAAATATTTTACCTAGACAAATGTTTTCCCGAAATTTAATTGTTCTACATTAATTATTCTTTGGTGATGTGATTCTTGTTTTCCGTCAATGTACATAACCGTCAGCTTAACAGAGTGTTGGTCCACCTTTAGAAGGCAACATAGTAGCGAGTCCACTTAATGTATTCCATAATTCCTTAGTCGGTTTCTCAATACAGAGATATGTGGCATCATTTGTTTACGCACAGTCACGAATTTCACGTAAATTAGGTTCAAATGGTTCAAATGGCTCTGAGCACTATGGGACTCAACTGCTGTGGTCAGCCGGCCGAAGTGGCCGCGCGGTTCTGGCGCTGCAGTCTGGAACCGCGAGACCGCTACGGTCGCAGGTTCGAATCCTGCCTCGGGCATGGATGTGTGTGATGTCCTTAGGTTAGTTAGGTTTAACTAGTTCTAAGTTCTAGGGGACTAATGACCTCAGCAGTTGAGTCCCATAGTGCTCCGAGCCATTTGAACCATTTGCTGTGGTCATAAGTCCCCTAGAACTTAGAACTACTTAAACCTAACTAACCTAAGGACATCACACACATCCATACCCGTGGCAGGATTCGAACCTGCGACCGCAGCGGTCGTGCGGTTCCAGACTGTAGCGCCTTTAACCGCTCAGCCACTCTGGCCGGCACGTAAATTAGGGGCCGGTTGTTTGCGGACGTGGAGCTGACGTCCGTTAGCGCCCGACATGTGTGCCGTCGGTTTAGAACAGATGATTTCTATCGCTAAGATACTGTCACGGGCCTCAAACCACAGCAGCACGATTCTGTTTGTTATCATACTGGAAGATATTCCGGCGGTCGAGGAAGACATGAACTATAAAGAGTTACAGGTGCTACCCAAAGACGTTCCCGTAATTCACAACTGTCATGGTGGTACCTTCGATTACTACCACAGCTCCCATTAGAGCGCGAATTGTCTCGACAGCACAAGACTGCCCCCACCGGCCTGCGTCCGTGGCGTAACGCATGTTTCGAGCAGCCGTGTGTGTGTGATCTTCACGACCCGTTTTTGTCTTGATTCTCAAATAATGCGATGTCGCGGTTTTAGGTTCATCTTGCAGAGTCGTAACTTTCCGGAATTTAGCTGTATGCAGACGTGTACCTGATGAAGAGGTAATCTGGAGGAAAACTGCACTGTTAGCCCGCTATACATCCATACAGTATCTACGGATGGCCGCTGTGTAAGTAAGTAATACTAACGTATATGTCTTCCCTTTCTTCTACATCACGTAATTTCACGATGTTAATCTTGAGTTACCTTTGCTTTCGCGGTAATCATAAGTATCCAAACTGCACTTGCTAATCCCAGGTGCGTTAATTTATTCTAACAGGTATGTGAGGACAAATGATGGGATTTTGTCTTAGTATTTAAATTTCATTACTCATTTCTCATATAAGTGACCGGAGGACACATTAATACAAGTAAAACTACTATGACGTGACCCACTTAATTGTTTCTCGTTTGTCTTCCCAGTATGCAATGTTCTCAAAAAATGGGAATTTTTGGGGCTGTGTGGGACATCCTCTTGGCGAAATTCCTATTGGGAGTTACTGTATTCGTTTATATGTTGGTGGTGGGCTGTAATTGCTTATCTTTGTTCTGGTATCCTCTCCTCTCTCTGTGATCAACTATCGACTGAAATACAGCAAGTCGTTAGGGCTGAGTGTGATATTTCATATTCCTTGATGGTTGTGTATGTGATTTCGTCTGTTTTACTGGTTCATCTGGAAGTGGACCTAGGGCCAATGTGAAATGCTCAGTATTATTCGTTCTCGTAGATCTGTCAACAGTCTGGTGAAATTTGCTACCTTGGAAGCCAAATAACATATGGTAGAGACATAAAAGGCAGACAAACACAGGCAAATAGCACATTCCTGGCCAAGAGAAATCTGATAGTACCGAACTGCTGCCTTAATATGAGGAAGAAATCTCTGAGAATGTATGTTTGGAGCACAGCATTGTATGATAGTGAATTACGGTCTGCAGAAGAACCAGGAACGAAGTGAGTCTTTTTTGAAGAATCGGAGAAGAATTTGTCATGCTGCTCTCTTACGTTACACCCTTTTTGCTTCGTATTTGGATTATAGCCAGGTTATGGAGATGGATTTAGGAGTGATACACATTGTACAAGCCGAGTGGATTTACAGTTGTTTCCACAAAATTACGGCCAACACTATCAGTTAGCATGGGCATTCAGTTCCTTGTTGTGACTGTCTGGCATCTTGATGCCAGCTGTGATTGTGAAATAGGCTATGTGTGTTTGTATCAATTGACAGAGACGCTAGTAAATATTCTAATGAAATGATAATAGAAACAATTTGTAAATCCAGAGCGCCACACTTTCTCATTCTTAAGGACCGATGCGAGCTCATTTTCCTTCCTCTCAGGATATTTTCTTTTCCTTTGAGCGATATTCCTCACATGTTGCTCGTAACGTTAGTAGCACTCAAGAAGATACTTTACAATGTCGCAGCCTGTTTATGAACTATAAAGAAGGATAATATCGTTTCTCTAGTAAGTGCCCTTTTTCGGTGTCCGGAAAATTTTTTGCAGTCTCAAGAAGTTTCTTCTTAAATCGCACGTGCCTTATCTCTAGTAATGGTTTCAGTATAATCAGTCAGGATTACTGATTAGGGTTACTTAAAAATCGCAGTTGAACTTAGCTTATCCACGATCGTTGAAATGACTACCCTCTTTAAATAGTGAAACGGAGAGTGTCAGAGTACTGTCCACATCATATTCCTAGAAAACATGTCTGAGGAGAAAAAGGTAATACATTCTATCAACTTATAGAAGTATCATATCGCTGATATTTAAGTTTGGAATTGTCTTTGGTAGGTAATATAAAACATCCTTATCAGAGGTGCAAGGTTGTTGGAATTACAATGGAGCTACCCGCAGAAGCCCATTGTGGGTTGTGACTATTTTATGGCAGCGAGACTTGGTCGATATGGTAGTACCTTAACGCGGAACCGATTGATGGTGGAAAAAATTAGTTCCAATTCTAGCCACCAGGTGCAGCTGTGGCGCAGTAGAGTACCTCGTCGACGTCTGCGGATCTCTTAGGGAACAAATTTGTAAGCTGCTGTTAATGATAAAAACACTACTGTAGGCCCTTCTTGCTTTACTTCTCCTGCCCATGTCCCGCTCTTAATCCACTACATATGAAAAAATTTCTGTACATCTTTGTTGCTTTCACAGCACCAGATTTGCATTTGGTGGCCAAAAATGAAACTTTTTTTTTCAGCGTACATCTGTTCCGAAATAACAGTTTAGAATATCTACCAAGTTTGTCTGCCATACGATCATTGCGGCCCACACTGGACCAATGAGAATAGCTGTACTTTAATTATAAAAATAGGTATACACAGCATACCGTGTAGACAATCCGAGACAATAGTTGACGCGATGGACAAGAGCACCTTAATCAAGCAGGTAGGTTCGAACGTAACCGGGTGGGACGTAAATAAGTGTGTCTGCGGCATCAACATCGGGTGTTGCATAATGGAGGCTGACGTAAGAATGTACACAAGCTAGGCCTTAATGACCGCCTAGAAAGGAAAGTAAAGTGAGATCTTACGTCACTCTGCCATATCCTGAGCATGTACTGTATAAGGTCGCGCGCCTTCCGTAGAAACGTTCACTAGATAACGAGCTCGTACAATGCGTCCATTGGAATGAAGTGCCCTGGGAGGAATAAATGCCTAATGTGCTCAGATGTTAGTTTACGTCAGAACTTCAGTAACAAAAACTATGAATCTTTAAGTCACGTAGATGGTCACGACGTTATTGATGATGCTTTTTTGTTGAAGATGTTCCAAATGTTCTGCATCAGCAGCAATACAGCGTCTGCAACGCTGCGGCACAGATCAACGCACATCTGTCACGGTTGTCATTGAAACGTATTCACAGGCAGCCGCAGTCGCCTCTATAATGTCATCCGACGTACGTTGCTTTGTGTCGTTAACGGTGATCTTCAGAGCTCCGCACAGAAAGATGTCCAACGGCGTTAGACCGGGAGATTTGCGTGGAAGTATAACTCTTTCGTCGGCCTATCCACCTCTCAACATAGGTTTCATCCAGGAAATGCCGCACGACACGATTGTAGTGTGACGGTGCATTATCTTGTTGAAAAACCGGTCTTCATCTTGCTACAGTTGGTTAGCAGTTGGTACACTTCGTTCCTGGAACATGGTAAGGTATTTCACACCTGTCACTATCAAGAAGAAATGGCCCTACAAGTCCTCTGACAGACATACCACACCTACAAATAACAGGAAGATTTACAGCTCGTTCTTCCGGAACATGGGGATTCTCTCTTGTCCAGTACACACAACTATGGCGATTTATGGTTCCAAAGGCAACCTCAAATTCGAGGAACCTATCCGGATCGTACACATTCATCGCTTGAAAGAAGCTGGGAATGTAGAGTTTCCACTTTACTGGGTTTGAAATGCTGTGAACTCTTGATTTGCTTACACTTGTTTCTCGCGCATCTTTCCATATGGACTTATTTGTCAATCTCTTGAAAGCTTGTACCACTACGTCCATTCCTCTTTCGTCGGCAACTGATTTCGGCCTGCCGCACCGTCCGGTCTTGAGATCACACACACTTCCTCAAATTTGTAGCGTAATTTCATTATTGTTACACATGACCGTGGCGCAGTATCAAAACCTGCACGCTTTTGTCTTTGCGCTTCTTTCATGTTTTTACGTTTTCATTAATATATTAAAATCCAGTTTTTTTACTTCAAGAAAAAGTTTGTAGCCACCACATTATTTACGTGCAGTTGCCGGCAAATGAAAGGAAACAGACGAGAAAAAACACTGAATAACTAGTCATGACAGGAACGTATAATCGCAAGTAGGTGAAGGTCAAACAGCGTACGCTCCTTCGTGGGACACCCTAAACGTCGGGGGTGAAATTGAAACTTCAGAAAACATCGACCACCAGGAAGGTGCCAAAAATCTATGTTCACTTGTGGTGAACTAAACTTCGTCACGAATTCTTTGTACTTGTGAGATTAGTCGACGCTATTGGATTCCGACACTTGGAAGCAGATTATGTGTCACATATCGCGAAACTGAACGTTCACCGCCACTCAGAAACACAAAACTCGTCGCCATGGTACAATATCATCATAGGAAACGTATTATATATCGTATTGAGGAATTTTGGTCCCCTCAGAACTGTAACCGATGACATCCGCTCTCTCCTCTACATTTAAAGTGAAATTCCCGTTGCACTTGTATCGTTACAACCCTTGTTTTTAATTTCACCGAAGTTTATTTTGACTTTCCTATATGTTTAGCCAGTCCTTCCGACTATCATTTCTTTGTCTTGGTGTCCCTGCGCTTCCTACTTATTTCATTCCTTAGCGTCTTGTATTTTTGTATTCCTGAATTTCCCTGAACATTTCTGTACTTTCTTCTTTCGTCGATCAACAGAAGTATTTTCTGTTGCCCATAGTTTCTTCTCAGTTACCTTCTTTGTAACTATGTTGTTCTTTCCAACTTCTGTAGGGACTGAGAGTAAATCGAAGAAAAATGATAATAATGAGAAGTAACAGAAATGAGAACTGCGAGGAATTTAACAAAAGGATTGATGGTCACGAAGTAGATGAGGTTAAAGAAATCCGTTAAAATCTGCTACCTAGGCAGCAAAATAACCAATGGCGAACTTAGCAAAGAGGATATGAAAGTGGACTAGAACTGGCAAATAGGGCATTCCTGCCCAAGAGAAGCCTATTAGTATTAAAGAAAGACCTTAGTTTGAAGAAGAATTTTCTGAGAACGTTCGTTTCGAGCACAGGATAACATGATAGAGAAACATGGACTGTGGGAAAACCGGGACGGAAGGGAATCGAAACATTTCAGATGTGGTGCTACAGACGAATGTCGAAAATTAGGTTGACTGATGAGGTAAGGAATGAGGATACCTACGCAGAATCGGAGAGGAAAGAAACATGTTTCAAACACTGCCAAGGAGAAGAGACAGGATGATAGGAGGTTTGTTAAGACATCAGGGAATGAAATTGAGGACGCAGGTTGCGAGTGCTACTCCGAGATGTGGCTGGCACATGATAGGAACTCGCGGCGGGCCAAGTCAAACCAGTAAAACGACTGATGACTCAAAAAGATCTTCGATCAACACGCAAGTATGCTCCTTGAATTCCAATGGGAATCACTGGATGGAAGGAGACGTTCTTTTCCCAAAACAGAATGTAAGAGGTTTAAGTACCCGGCATTTGTCTGCAGAACGATTCTGCAACCACCAACGTTCGGCCCACGTAATGTAGGTGAAGAAAAGATAAGAGAAATTAGGTCTCCTCAATAGGAATATAGACAGTCGGTTTTCTCTCGTTCGATCTTTGAGCGGAGTAGGAAATAGAATGACTGGTACCCTCCGCCATGCACCCTATGGTCGTTTACGGTAGATGCATGTAGATGTAGATGCACTACGGACCTACACATGAAGCCACTGACATTAAATTTAGCCCCCAGCTAAGAAAGTAAGGGAGAAGTGCAAATTGTTTCACGAGTGGTTAAAATATCTAGCTATGAGTCTTCATAAATCTCTCTTTTAACGACAGCACGATACTGGTAACTTTCGCTATTTGGCTATTACGTGAAAATGAACAGTTCTGCGTGTGTTTGTGCATCCCGTCATCAGTACTCAGTGTTTGGCACGAAGCGATGGAAGCTATGAGGGACTACCATCACTTGTTCCAGAGCAGAGAATCAGCTATTCTTGTTTCCGGAAATTAAACGTGAATATGCAAGTGTTCCTAAATGGATCTCATGAAACAATTGGCATAAATGACATCACAATAGAACTGGAAGAGTTCGAAACCGATTTCAGAAACTCCTGCTATGAAAAATTTGAGCATTCGAACTCATTACCTATACGACACTTGTTTCATTGAACTCATCACGTTGAAGCAACACTCTGTAAATGCACTTGCTTATATGTATTGTTTAAGCGTAGCGGAATCATGAAAATGGCAAAGCTAATGTTAATCAGAGCACTGGGAAGAGTTTTGGTCTAAATAACAATAGATCTATTAATTCTTAACATCACAAGACAAAAAAATAGCTAAGGAAACGTCACACAAAAATTTTTATTTGATAAACGCTTTCATTAATATGCAGTCTATGGTGAACAAAGTGTTCACTGGGGGACGCCGCACGACACTAACCAGGACTAATCGGTTTACCTGACTTCATACATGAGAATCCGTGGTATGGCCCAATAACTATGCTACTATCAAGCATCTATAATCTTAAAAGTATAAACAGCCGACCAGTTGCAATGGATAAAGAAATTCTTTACCTAGGTTTCGACAGATATAAATTTGTCTTCTTCAGAAGGTAGCAATTTTACATTAGTAAGGACTAATGTACCATCACTGTTTTTACAATTGTCGGCATAGAACCATGTGTAAAAATAAAATCTAGCCCTAGAATTAGGGATTGTCACGTAAATATAAAATAGCTCATGGATCTTGCAGAGCTATTTTACATTTAGTTGACAAACCCTAATTCTAGGGCTAGATTTTACTTTTCACACATGGATCTATGCCGACAATGTAAAAACGGCGATGGTACATTAGTCCTTACTAATGTAAAATTGCTACCTTCTGAAGAAGACAAATTTATATCTGTCGAAACCTAGGTAAAGAATTTCTTTATCCATTGCAACTGGTCGGCTGTTTATAATTTTATAACGTGAAACCGTTGCTGTTGTGCACCTACGTTTAAAATACATCTATAGTCTACTATGCCATAAACAAAAATATGGTTCCAAAGGACAAGGGACTGTGAAGCATATATTGGAGCCCTACGCCATAGCAGCGAATACTTTACCCTCCTGCTGGTCAGGGCGGCACACCACGATGCGCTCGGTGGCTAGAGTCAAGAACGGCAGCCATCTGTTATTAATGCTGTGCGCCCGAATAAAGTACTCGGTCTCGCGTTCAGCTAATTCGGAATGCAGGAACTTCCCTATGAGCCTCTGAAACCCCGGTGGATTCCAGAGTGCAGGTGGACCAGTTTGCTGGTCTGCCAAACCAGTTTGACTCTGTGTCATGACTATGTATGATGGAATGTGTCAGATGTTTAGACGGCCGACTCAAAACAAATAAGTACACCCACGTATCACTCGTTGTGTGTGTGATGCTAGAAGGAGTACCTCTGACGGTTCAGATGGTGACTGGCACAGGCTATAAGTGACACACTAGCGAAGGATACAAGTCTCACCGTTTAGGTAAACACCTGCAGCTCTTCACGTGAAAAACCAGTACTAGAGTGTCCTCTTCTCTTTCTCTCGGCTTTCCCTGCCAGCACGATACCATAGCACATATACATCTTAGACTACTCCCAATTTTGCACAAGCCAGTCACGAGCTGGAGTGCAGCATTCGAAGCTGGGAGACCGCCCTTTGCTCCGCATCTAACAAACCAACCACTTTAAAAATTAATTGATAGAAAGGGAAAAAGGATTCAGCTTCATGGCCTCTTTCCCACGCGTTTAAGCTGTGTCTTTTGCTTACCTGGATGGAACCACAGCCCTCCATAAAAACATCGTTATCTCCATTGTTGCGTCCACTTCGAACTTTCCAAAGAACGGATATAATCTCGCTAAAAGCCTCGTGCCTTAACAAATACGAGTAGTTTTGTAGCAGAGTCTGGACATCTGGGCGCCACTGACCTGATCCCACGAAAATTCGCAGGAACACAAAGTCATCTCATCAGCTTCCTGCCCAAAAATGGCCCATTCTCTGCTTTATTGCCAGTCATCAATGTTCTGCCCATAGCAGTGGTGATACCTCGGCGCTAGTCAGCCTACCTGGATGCGGCTGCCGGCGGACCAGCGTGACCAAATGTGTCTGCACAATGAGGCCGAGGGACTGGACAGTCTGCAAACGTGTTCACCCAAGTTCCGCCGATAAAAACGCTCTCCTCGGCCCTCAGCCGCCATACGATTTTACGGCAGTCGTTTAAATGGGCACCCTCTTCCTTTGAATGCAAAAATGGCTCTGAGCACTATGGGACTCAACATCTTAGGTCATAAGTCCCCTAGAACTTAGAACTACTTAAACCTAACTATCCTAAGGACATCACACACACCCATGCCCGAGGCAGGACTCGAACCTGCGACCGTAGCAGTCCCGCGGTTCCGGATTGCAGCGCCAGAACCGCACGGCCACCGCGGCCGGCCCTTTGAATGCAGGTAAAGCTTACTTCTATTCCTTCACTAGAGCACACAAGAAAGAGCGCTAACTGCTGTCAACCATTTCATCATATGAATGAAGTCGGATCATACCCAGGTATAACAACCAAATAATAAAGATCAACTTCCCTCTGAACATTGCACAGTATAACACTGTATCTGAAGTGAGAGTGCCCTGCAATCTCTCAACCTTTTGAGGTGCAGGCAGATAGGTAAATTTCTTGCTGACATATGCACTGTGCCTGTGGCAAGTGGGTTAGTGCGAGGAACTGATCACAAAAACAGTGCAGGAAAATGACCTTTCCTGCACCCAGGCGACTGCCGTTCGCTGCTTTTCTGCAGACCCAGTGGTGAATTGCGAAACACCCAGCCTCTCACCTTTCCTGTGACAAATCGAAGAACTTTCTATTCCCAGCAGAAGTACCAAGCCCACACCATAAGTTATTGCGTAATCGTAACAGAGCTTAAACTAATTCATGAAGAGATTAATGATAGTCATATTACATACACTTCATCAGGCGGTAGTAAACGTGCATAAGCACAAGCCACCAGAGAATTGTGGTCATGCACATGAACTGTACCGCTTTATTGCGCACTGATGGCCTCGCAGTTCAGCGCCCCGCAAACCAAACATCATGTACCGCGATATACCGACATAACGTCATAACAGCCAACCGCGGCAGTAAATAACAATTATAGTTGGAAGCGGATAATGTCATCAGAGTCAAAAATTTTATACCACTGCGGTAAGTGCCTTCACGAAAGTTAAGCTACCTGTTAACCTTCTGTTCGAGAGGTATGAGCTGTATAGGCTATGTATGAAGCAGCGTAGAGCTCACTCAATACGTGAGATATGCCTTTACAATTAACTCTGGATGCTTTCTAGGAAGTACCATCTAGAGTTAACTGTCAAGTTATATCTCATGTATCGAGTGAGATCCAACCTACGCAGTTTTTGGTACACAGTGGAGTCGACGCTGTGTGGGTGTGGTGCTGAACAGATTGCTGACACCATGTTCTTGCAATGCACTTTCGTAAATACAACAACAGCCTCCGATCGCAAATATTTGTTTATTCAACTGTTGGTTTCAATCACTGTGATCGTCTTCAGACTGGTCTGTCTTCATGAAGTTAACAGATTAAGCATGAAGACAGATCAAGCTGATGACGAGTATGGTGAGTGAAACTGGTAACTGACTAAACAAATATTTCCGAGCAGAGGCAGTTGTGTTATTTATAAGTCTTATAACACTGGTTGGTTGTCAAATTCATAGTGATTATGTTATTCTTCATCATGGTGTAATGAAGTTTGTGCCCACTATATCCACTGCCAAAGATACCGCCTAAGCTTCAGCCAACCCACTCGCTGTGACCAAATATTGGTTTGGGAAAATTGAGTACACATGTCATAGCTATGTCTTTTTCAATTGAGGGGTCTGAAGCAAAGGGTTAAGAGTAGCATTTCTCACAAAAATGAGATAAGTATATATAGAACAAGGTAATGTATGTAGAGTCGTTGTGATAAAAGGATACAAGTGAAATCTCACTGTGTGCTGCAGCATAGTGAACGAAAAGGAAGCTAGTTTCAAGACGACACTAAATATTTACATTCATGAGGGCTTAAACTGATCTTTTATGTTTTATATTATCTAAATATGTTTTTTATGGTGTATGAAGATAGGGAAGCGACCCAGGTTTTGTGAAATATTTTCAAGAATGGGATAATGCCTTAAATAGTAGTCCTTCTTATTTTGTTTCTGTATGGCAAACCACAAAAGGTATGGTATTAATGAAAAATTCCATACATGTTTCTTTTTAACTTTAAATAGCAATTTTATGATAACTGAAATAACAACCAATAAGAAAATATTATATAGAAAACGTAAATCCACTCTTCTGAATTCACAGTACTCTGGAAACAAATGGATACAATTATATAAGAAGTTCTATGAATTGTGATATAAAATTGATGATTTATATTAACCCGTAATTTTCTTTTTCGCATGTTATTCTAACATCTGAAAAAGAAAATTCTACAAACTATTTTTATGTCTAAGGGGCATCAAAAATATTTGAAATTCCATTTTACAATCTCAAGAGAATTCTGAAAGCTCGTCAACCTTAACTTCGTTTTCTCATAACTGAACTTATATCCCTTTGTTTCTGACAACCTCAGTTATAATTACACATTTACATAACTTGTCGTATATTTATGTTTTAAATAAGTTACTGTATAGCTCTTTGTTATATGAATGCTTCTGACACGAGAAATAAATAATGAAGTACTTCCTAGCATACGTTAGTCAAATCCTCGGCGTCGTATGAAAGATCGAACAGTAGTTTTTCCAGGTAATGGTAACACATGTGTACGATAAGAGGCTCTTCAGGATGCGCCAGTCCATCAGGCAGCAGTAGCAAGTGCAGAAAGTGCCAGGTGAACCCACCGCTTCCGCCAGCTGCATAGTGTTTACTACGAGAGTAAACAGACGCCGGGTGAGCGCTCCAGACTGCTTGGAGACTTGTCACGTTAGTTGGGGTCCTTGCGCCTCCTTGGTCATTAACGATCCATTGATCTCGTCTACCGCTGAACTTGCTGTGTAGGGTGTTGTTGGCGGTATCCATCTGTCGGATGAACATCTCAGACTGCGAAGGTTAACTGTTATTACTTGTCAACACGGCTGTATAAGCGTTGCTTTAACCATTCCAATCATCAGTCATTCTGCCACCCGATAGGAAAGGCGTTTAATACGCCCGCAGTGTGTCAGGTGAAGCCAACAGCTTGCAATTATTGCTAGGATCCAGTTGTGTATAACAATATGGAGCTCACTAAACGTCTCGCACGCTCGCAAATGAATATGCCACTAACTCACATAAAACAGCACCGATGCCCTTTTTATAAAAACACAGCTAACTCCGAATGTCTTTGGTGTCTGGACAACTCACTGTGTTTCATCGTAATAGAATTCTGCAGCTTCCACAACAGATCCTGTGGCATTATATCTCATGTGCCAGTGAGTCTTTATGTCCTGGACGGTAAGAACACCGTTATTCGGCTGAAGACACAATGCTCTGAACGTCTTAGACTGAAGACTTAAATACTGTCTTCTAAGAGTAGTCAGGAGCGTCTTCTCTATCATTTCGGCAGATATTTAAATTTTAATTTTTCCTTTGTATAGCAGGACTCAGCCCAAACAAGTACTTTACATCAGCTCTTTCATGTAGTGCTGAGATTCTATAGAAAATTTGGATTTCTTTCTCGTTGCAAACAAAATATTATTAAAACACCTTCTGAGTTGGTGAGAGACACGGTTTTTAGGAGGTGAAACGTTCTGGATCATTACAGTCAAAGAGATACATCTGAACACTTTTTTTCACTCTCAGCAGCCAGACATAAGCATAGCATTATCGGACAGCCAGTTTTCATAACTTAAAAGTAATTTAATTTAATTATTTATAAAATGCTGAAACATTTGACTTTGTAGACTGCTTGAGGAACTACTAAAGCTCACTGCATTTGGGTACACAAAAGTGTCATCACATATCCAAGCTTCCCGACAGTTGTAGTATCGTCTCTCTCTGGTCTTAACATAAATGAGCTGCATTTGTGAATAAGACCCAAAGTTTGGAGCAGCTATCGTTACTACCAGTTTCAATTATTATTAGTCCCGTGAAAGGTTGACATATACACTCCTGGAAATTGAAATAAGAACACCGTGAATTCATTGTCCCAGGAAGGGGAAACTTTATTGACACATTCCTGGGGTCAGATACATCACATGATCACACTGACAGAACCACAGGCACATAGACACAGGCAACAGAGCATGCACAATGTCGGCACTAGTACAGTGTATATCTACCTTTCGCAGCAATGCAGGCTGCTATTCTCCCATGGAGACGTTCGTAGAGATTCTGGATGTAGTCCTGTGGAACGGCTTGCCATGCCATTTCCACCTGGCGCCTCAGTTGGACCAGCGTTCGTGCTGGACGTGTAGACCGCGTGAGACGACGCTTCATCCAGTCCCAAACATGCTCAATGGGGGACAGATCCGGAGATCTTCCTGGCCAGGGTAGTTGACTTACACCTTCTAGAGCACGTTGGGTGGCACGGGATACATGCGGACGTGCATTGTCCTGTTGGAACAGCAAGTTCCCCTGCCGGTCTAGGAATGGTAGAACGATGGGTTCGATGACGGTTTGGATGTACCGTGCACTATTCAGTGTCCCCTCGACGATCACCAGTGGTGTACGGCCAGTGTAGGATATCGCTCCCCACACCATGATGCCGGGTGTTGGCCCTGTGTGCCTCGGTCGTATGCAGTCCTGATTGTGGCGCTCACCTGCACGGCGCCAAACACGCATACGACCATCATTGGCACCAAGGCAGAAGCGACTCTCATCGCTGAAGACGACACGTCTCCATTCGTCCCTCCATTCACGACTGTCGCGACACCACTGGAGGCGGGCTGCACGATGTTGGGGCGTGAGCGGAAGACGGCCTAACGGTGTGCGGGACCGTAGCCCAGCTTCATGGAGACGGTTGCGAATGGTCCTCGCCGATACCCCAGGAGCAACAGTGTCCCTAATTTGCTGGGAAGTGGCGGTGCGGTCCCCTACGGCACTGCGTAGGATCCTACGGTCTTGGCGTGCATCCGTGCGTCGCTGCGGTCCGGTCCCAGGTCGACGGGCACGTGCACCTTCCGCCGACCACTGGCGACAACATCGATGTACTGTGGAGACCTCACGCCCCACGTGTTGAGCAATTCGGCGGTACGTCCACCCGGCCTCCCGCATGCCCACTATACGCCCTCGCTCAAAGTCCGTCAACTGCACATACGGTTCACGTCCACGCTGTCGCGGCATGCTACCAGTGTCAAAGACTGCGATGGAGCTCCGTATGCCACGGCAAACTGGCTGACACTGACGGCGGCGGTGCACAAATGCTGCGCAGCTAGCGCCATTCGACGGCCAACACCGCGGTTCCTGGTGTGTCCGCTGTGCCGTGCGTGTGATCATTGCTTGTACAGCCCTCTCGCAGTGTCCGGAGCAAGTATGGTGGGTCTGACTCACCGGTGTCAATGTGTTCTTTTTTTCCATTTCCAGGAGTGTATATAGATGTACAGGAAATTTATTTGCGGATAGTTTCAGAATGAGTAGAAATTTCATGTTACGAGAGCGAAGCAGTCGCGTATGGTATTTGTGGAATATTCGACTTACGGCAGTGACTGTAGTATCTCTGAACTTGTGTATCTTTGGCTGAGTTGAAGAGCGGAGAGTAGTCCACTGTTGGACATGGAGTAAGCTGGTGGAACTTTTAACGCAGTGCTTATTGGAGGAGGATTTTGCTGAAGAAAATTGTAAGGAATTATTAACCTGATGGAAGGACTTACAGACGCACCATTTATGAAACGGAGAGAATGGATTTGCATTATTGATGTTTTTAAGACAATAATTTTTGCCGGCACGTAATGTTAGTAAGTCTTGCAACAGTACAGTCCATCTCGCCACCTCAGTTTTGGTCATTTCGGTTTAATTCAGTGCAATTCTAAATAATTGTAAAAGATTGCCTTGTAAGACTTTTGCAAATAAAGTGAAGATTTTGGTTTCTCGTGAGTTTTATTTTCTTGCGAAATAAGATTTTAAAATACAGCATTCCCATTGCAATGAACGGATTAGTATTTTCATTTCAAGTAAGAAGTTTTTTCTGTTTAGTATGATAAGTCATCCCAATCTTTCTCCCAGTAGCTTAGTTTTACTTTAGGATATTTTAGCTGGTGCGATTTGTTCACGCTATGCTGTTGCTGTTGATTATGATGTAATTTTCAGGCGAGATTCATTCCATATTTCGTTGGTTCCTTCGTTTCTCATTTCATGTTTCCATTGCGCAGATTCTAAGCATTTACTTTGTAATTCAGATTTTTAATGGACCAGGCAATAGTGCGTGTTTCATAGCGTTGCTACGTAATTACAGTGTTAAAATTTTTTTGGGTTTGATTTTGGTAGTGATTTTGGATAACAGTTTCGATTTAATTTGGTGCACAGTGAACGCCAGTTAGTTTTGCCTTCATGCAAAACACGCTGTCCGCAATAGCAATTTCACTTCAAACTTGTTATGACAGACGACAGTGCATTCTGTTTTGAATAAAAAGCAAGCAAACATTTTAATGGTCATGAATGAACGAATGATTGAGTCAGGGGTCAAATAATTTTCACCGAACGCATTAATTCTTTGGCGGACAGGTTATGCTTGTACACAAACACGCCCGTAATGCAGTTCAATTATATTCTATACCATAAACATTTCCTTCTGGTATCATGTAACATCGATATCTTTGCTTTAAATATTTACAGCTCCTTTTGAAAATTCCCCAAGCTAACCTAAAATGTGCTTACGCAACGTAGTCGATCACCACCTTCATTCTTCATCATTTATGTGGCTGCATTCCTAGTGCACGCACCGTAATCTAGGCCTGTGGCTCACGTCGTAGTAATGGCCACCCCGCCTTCGTCGCGGAGTCCACACACTGCCTTCTGTGTGCACAGAAGGACGCTCTCTGTCGGTAACCATAGTTATTTTCAGAGCTTCACTTCTCACTCATTACCTGCATCTTTTTCACTCTGTGACTGTTCCCCTCTCTTACTATATCCAGCAATTATATCATTTTACGCATAGCATAGTTCATGTCTTTGATAACAGCCAAATGACAGCTCGATCATGACTTGACGTAATGGATTATGTGGCTCGGATCACCACTCACGGGTTACTTTAAATACGTTAAATGTATTCGCAATTACGAGTGTGTACAACCTTCAGCTGTATAATACGAAGGCTATTCGGAAAGGTAGTTCCGATCGGTCGCGAAATGGAAACCACAGTGAAAATCAGAAACGTTTTATTTTCAGGAGTTAGCTATACCTTCCAGTCACTTCTCTACATAGTCACAGCACCGACTTCGACATCTGTCGTACCGTTGTGCCAACTTTCCAATACCTTTGTCAGAGAAGGCAGCCGCCTGTGCTGTCCGCCGATTCTCTACGCTGCTCTACAGCTCGTTGTCTGCGCCAAAACGTTAGTTTCATAGCCAGCAGTTCATGTGAACAGAGATGAAACCCAGCTGGAGCCAGTTACGGGATGTATTGCGGGTGGTCAAACACTTCCCATCAAAACACTGCAGGAGCATCTTCATTACCTCTGCATTCCTGGGTTCGATTCCCGGTAGGGTTGGGGATTTTCTCTGCCAGGGGATTGGGTGTTTGTGTTTTCCTCATCATTTCGTCATCGTCATCATTTGTGTGAGAGACTGTATCAGATTGAGGAAAGAAAATGGACTGTATAAAAATTGAGACTTTGTATTGGCGTAGATGACGGCGCAGTTGAGCGCAACGCAAACCAAACATCATCATTGCCGCTGCAAAATGCGGCCGAGAATTGTGTCGATAAAGAAACCATATGACAGTTATGTTATGTGGGGTGCATGGAATCAGGCGAAATCTTTCACAAGGCCCTCATACTTGGCGGGAGACACTATTTTTTAGGCATCTTTATGTGCTCATCTTGCACTCATAACTGAAAATAGCGATGTGGCGGTTCTAGGTGCTTCAGTCTGGAACCGCGCGACCGCTACGGTCGCAGGTTCGAATCCAGCCTAGGGGATGGATGTGTGCAATGTCCTTAGGTTAGTTAGGTTTAAGTATTTCTAAGTTCTAGGGGACTGATGATCTCATAGGCTATGTTAAGTCCCATAGTTCTCAGAGCCATTTGGACCATTTTTGCTGCCTACAAGGCAGTACGAGGAAAGATCTATGTTCATGGGACATCTCATTACCATGTCGCCAATACCTACAGCCAGTAGCTGAATCCTGATGATTCAACTGCATCTTTTTTTCCAGGCAGCTATTCGTTTGGTGTCGCTATTCTGGGTGGACTCCGTCCCAAACGCCCCTACCTCAGAGAGCATCTGTTGTGATACTGGGAACCTGACCCGAGCTCTTCCACCACCTTCTTTCAATCTGTTTCTTCGTTGTTTTATCGTCAGTGATTCTGTGCTGTCGTTCCATCACGTCTAGTCAACGTCCGTCGATGAAATCATGACTCAGTTTTTTAATGGTACAGAAGAGTTGTCAGCACCCTGAGCAGACGCGCTGCGCTACCACAGCCGCACAGCTTGGCTACGGAGGCTGTCCACAAAACGTTTAATTTATGTAACAATTAGAAAGAGCGGTTTCAAAATAGTCTAGTGCGATATTCAATTAGTTACAAATCTCTTAGCAGTCTTATCTCTGTAGAAAGTTTGTTAAAATATCAGAAAGTTTCAAATCTGACTCTCCATAGATATCAACGTGTCAGATTGCTGGGAATGTTAGTGGTAGAGGATGGCCAGACGTCGTTCCCTTCACCACTCCTTCCACCGCCCTCGGTCCGCTTACCCCACCCTCATTCGGGATGGAATTCTGTGTATCCTGTCTGCGTCTAGAGCTATCCAAGTGACTGTAAATAACGATCGAGAGATTAATCAGCTCGTTGCTACTCATTGCATGTATTATGCATTTTATGCTATGTGGCACTATTTGTTGTACATCAACGAAGAGCATCTCAAATGACGTAGGCTTACTTACGATTTAAACCCGTAAAAAACTTCTGAATCAGATAGATTTGTACGTTTAATCAGGTAATGAGAATTTAACAAATTTTTATGCTGATGACGACTGGTATTAATTTTGGTGAAAAGTTAAACGAATAATCTTTGAAACCTCAAAGCTGATGAGGAAATTCTTTATCCTAGGGTTGAGAGAAAATTGCTTTTCAAGAATTGTACTAGTGAGTTCAGTTGTAGTTAAATTTTGTGAAAGCGATCTTTGTTTGGGAGCGTGTGGTTCAGTATGACTATATAACTCGTTACGCTAATCACTTTTCATTTACACCACTGCCCCCACTTCTTTTCCCCCTCTTGCGTGACACGGTCCACCGAAAAAGTGACCGTAATCCCCCATTGCTGTATGTGTTTCGGCTGCCTGCGTAGTGTTATCCCGTCGGAAAGCCTTTGATGTTTACGATATTTCGGTGAGCGGCTGCTGGCAGTGACGCTTGTGGTGAATAGACAGTGAGCGAGCGAGCAAGAGAGAGAGAGAGAGAGAGAGGGGGGGGAGGGAGATCACGGTTCAGCAGAGTCGGGTCGTTCAACCGTGGCGCCACTGCCAGCATAATAACAGCTCGCGGCGGCCTTAACACAGTTTCTAGCGTTCGTCATGCGACCGCCACCTCATCCCAGTCTCTCGTACACAACATCCAACATCGTTACGGTGCATTTTCAGCTTTCGACAGACGTTTCAAACTCACATGCCGCTAGGCGCAAAACGATATATAAAGGAACGGGGAACAACAATATCGTAAATCAGTAATGTAGTTCAGTCACAAACCTAATAGGTGAGCTCCTTCTGAACTTAACAGTATTTAGAGCCATTCGTCACCGTCCACGATCTTCACTAACCAACTCTGTACACTTATTAAACTGTATTTATTTCACAATATGTTTCGCATGTTTTAAACTGTGCCAGCAACTATATACCCGACACGTCATCGGGTAAGGTTTTGAAAGACTTACTTCCATTCTTGCTACCGAGGAAAACGGCGCAGTGGTTAGCACACTCGACTCTCATTCGGGAGGACAATGCTTCAAATCGCTTCCTTTGAAAAGACTTGGCCGATTTCCTTCCCCATCCTTCCCTATCCGAGTTTTTGATCTGTCTCTAATGACCTAGTTGTCGACGAGAAGTTAAACACTAATAGCCTCCTTTTTCTCCTCCTATCTTGCTTCAGAATTTGCATATTTACTGCTTAAACAATCCACTTTAAGAAACGCTTCCTTCTGTGGCAACAAATTACATCTACACCTACGTCTACAATTCGCAAGGCCCCTTACGTCGTGTAGCGGAGAGTACTTTCCGTACCACTAGTCGAGGATGGTATGGGGGAAGGACTGGCGCAGGGCATCAGTGAACCTGGATGTGTTTGTACTGTGCATGCATAGGAAGAAAATGAAATCACAAATTACAGTACAAAAAGCAGCTGCAGCGTTCAACAATCATAAAATAAAACGTTATACTGACTAAGACAGAAATGTGTTGAAACGTCTCAATGCGAGCCTTTCTATTAGTTCTACTGAGCTGCCTCCATTCTTTCTATACGTATTAACACCTCTGTTGGTCGGTACATTTGTACTCTCGGTTCTAGAGAGAGGGGATAGGCAGGGGAGAGTTTCGTGGGGCAGCCAAATGTTGTCATTTCTCAATTTTACATTTATACATCTATAGGCATTTCTTTGAGTAATATTCTGTACTAATTAGACTGTCCATTCCATTAAACACATCATGTAATTTATCTTAGCTTTCACTCAAGACAGCAATTTCATCAGTGCATCGCATCATTGATATTCTTTCACCTTGAATTTTAATCCCACACCTGAATCTTTCTTTTATTTCAATCTTTCTTGCTTCGATGTACAGACTGAATAATAGGAATGAAAGATCACATCCCTGTTTCACAACTTTCTTAATGCGAGCACTTACGTTCTTGGTCTTCCACTATTATTATTCACTCTGGTCTCTAGTACAAACTGCATATTACCCGACTCTCCATATAGCTTACTCCTACTTTTCTCAGAATTTCGAACATCTTACACCATTTTACATTGTCGAATGCCTTTTCCGGGTCGACAAATCCTATGAGCTTGTCTTGATTTCTCTTTAGGCTTGCTTCCATTATCATCCGCGACGTCAGAACTGCCTCTCTCGTGCCTTTACCTTTTCTAAAATCAAACTGATTGTCATGTAACACATCCTCAATTTCCTTTTCAATTTTTCTGTATGTTGTTCCTGTCAGTAACTCGGACGCATGAACTGTTAAACTGATTCTGCGACAGTTCTCACACTTGCCAGGTCTTTCAGTCTACGAAATTGGATGGATGATACTTTTCTGGAAGTCAGATGGTACATCGCCACACTCATTCATTCAATGCACCAACGTGAATAGTCGTTTTGGTGCCACTTCATCCAGCACCTGCCCTCTCCATTATTTTAGAAATTGTGATGGACTATTATCTACCCCTCCTGCCTTATTTGATTTTAAGTCCTCCAATGCTCTTATAAATTCTGATTCTAATATTTGATCCCTACCTCTTTTAAATCGACTCCTGTTACTTCTTCTATCACATCAGGGAAATCTTTCCCGTCATAAGGCCTTCAAAGTACTCTTTCCACCTATCCGCTCTCTCCTCAGCATTAAAGAGTGGAATTCCCGTTGCACACTTAACGTTAACATGGTTGTTTTCCATTTCACCGAAGGTTGTTTTGACTTCCCTGTGTGCTGAGCCAGACCTTCGAGCTATCATATCTTTTTCGATTTATTCGCGCATTTTCATACATTTCCTATTTATTTCATTCCTCACCGACTAGTATTTCTGTATTCCTGAATTTCTCTGAACATTTCTGTACTTTCTTCTTTCATCCCTCAACAGAAGTATTTTTTTCTGTTACCAGTGGTTTCTTCGCAGGTACCTTCTTTTTACTTATGTTTTTCTTTTCAAGTTTCGGGTTTGCCCGTTTTATAGATGTCCATTTCTCATGAATATTACTGCCTACTGAGCTATTTCTTACTGCTACATCTATAGCCTTCGAGAACTTCAAGCGTATCTCGTCATTCCTTAGTACTTCTGTGTCCAGCTTCTTTGTGTATTGATTCTTCCTGATTAATCTCTTAAGCTTCGAGCTACTCTTCATCACTACAGCAGCACAACAAGCGAGACGCAAAGAAGGCGTGCGTGCCTCACGACAACCAAAGGTTGGCTTCCCTAGACCATATATACTAAGAGTATATATGAACCTCTGTTTCCTTTTCCCCTTTTTTTATTACATTTTGCTGATATAATTTCAGTGTTTCTATTTGTCATTCCTTGTGTCAACCGCTAGAGAGGGTATGTGAAATCTGTTTGTGGTACTTCCATTTACTTCGGTTCTTTGGCAGGTATTCTTTCAGTGATAGAGGCAGTTTAGCCTACTTTTGCGCAGAGGTTAAGTATTTTCCACTGGGCCACAGAGGCTTTCGGGGATACTGGCCAGCAGCTATCGTAGGGTTCAAATGGTTCAAATGGCTCTGAGCACTATGGCACTTAATATCTGAGGTCATCAGTCCCCTAGAACTTAGAACTACTTCAACCTAACTAACCTAAGGACATCACACACATCCATGCACGAGGCAGGATTCGAACCTGCAACCGTAGCGGTCGCGCGATTCCAGACTGAAGCACCTAGAACCGATTGGCCACTATTGTAGGGGTTGGCACAGGTAGCCGAAAAGTGTTGTCTCTTACCATTTCCGCTACTCCCTGTGGATCCTTGTCTGGTAACGTGGAACATTATTGTTCACTAGGTTGTCAGAAGGCGAGGCTGTCTGTTCTGGCTATTTTTTGTTATTTACGTTTCGGTAGTTGAAATGAGTAAGGTTTTGGTTAATGTTCAGAAGCCATACGTTTCTTTGAAGTATAGGCATGATAAATCATACTGGAGTGCCTACTCGATTTCGGGGTGCGACGTTGCTTATAAGTATTGCTGCTATTTAACGTGACTCTTTATCCTACAGCTATTTAGTTTTTGGTGAGTATTTGGTTCAATCTATGTCTCACTTAGTGCGAATCTTTTATGTGAGAATGCGTTGTGCCTGTGTTATCCTTTTGTTGTGTTAGAGCTTGTTCCATGTTTAAATTTTAAAATCATTTCGAGAGTTTCGGGTTTTCTGTAGATTGTAGATTGGTAGTAGACTACGTGCTTCTCACGAAGTGAATTAGAGCCTTCCGCCCTGTAAATTTCATATTCCATTTCTGTGATTTCTTTTCATAAGTTTCCTAAGTTTATTTGAATAACTTCCACGAGTTTTTATTTCAATAACTTTCATGAGTTCTTTGTGTTGGCTAGCGAAACTAAACCAAGTGCCTTTCCACCATGTGGAGAGCTTTATTAAACATTCAAGTGTGTTGTTCAATTGGAATTTCTAATCGTACGAGTATCTGCTTTTATCCTGTATATTTCCGCACTTTATTATACTTCAGAGACGGAGAATTTCTGCGCGAGCTACCGACCACGCGGTTGATCAGTGGAGCAAAAGGTTTCTTGCGGCATCCTGTTTCAGTCTGGTGCATAAATTGTCCTAACGTTCTTTTCATTCCGTTTGTATCTTGTGGGATGAATGTGCGTCTGCAAGTAGATGAGACGAATACTTCCTTATACGAAACAGGGGCTTTTCCATTCATATTGATATGGTCAATATGTTATCCAATTAATATCAAGAATTAATGTTCTTAGTTGATGTTGTTACTTGATGTGATGCATGGATAAATGATTTTTAAATTATGTCCTTTATTGTTATTGTGCAACCAGTCCAAATTTTAGTCTGGTTTTCTCAGAGCCATCTGATTTGACTATTTGTTATCTTCATATTTTATTTGGCCTTAATACGAAAGATTTATACTGAATTGGATCAAGTGATAGTCAGAGAGATAACATCCCAGTGATTATTTAATTACTAATCAATTCAACATCTTAACTGATTGAGACTTACTCCATATAAACGAGAACCAGCCTCGATTTCAGCCTAACCATTCTGGTAGGGTCTAAAGGCGCAGTACGAGTAGGTATGATTCAGTATAGCGGCAACTGAAAATCGATGAAACCCCAAAGCATGTCTTAACATGAATAAAGCTGTATCAGGTTAAGTTTACAGGGAGGAATGCTGACGCCCGTTTTCAAATCACTCCTTTAGGTAGCTAACATTCAACTTACAAGCGAACATGTGAGGGCGCGTTAACTCTGAATCCACGAAAAACACCCTTTGACGTGATGTTAGATAGACAGACGGCGCTGTTCAGTTGATCGCACGCTTCTGTCGTGACCAAACAAATTTTCTGTGTCTTCTTGTTATTTTATTTTGTTGGACGTTGCAAATAATCGAAAATATAGATATGAAAAACTTTATTGTTATGAAATACACTTCCGTTCATATCACGCAATCTGCTTGTTAAAATCTACATTCGTAAACAAAATAGTTGGCACATTTAGCTCGAAGTTAATCCGATGATGAAGTGGCACACACTTTGTGGCTAGCATTTATATTTTCCACATTGTCTTCCAAGATGTTTTCGTATTTAAATCCATCTTTCACTCCAATTTATTTACTGTGCAACGTATGGGGATATAATGTGTATCAAACATCCTTACTTCTTTACTGCTATCCAACTTTGGCTCTGATAACTGCGCAAATAATACTCCCAACACCGTTTGCATCAATTTTGAATAATAATTTCTGTTGATAAAACTCTTATTCTCAATAAGTGGTTCTACCTACGGAAGTGATAATAAAATTAATTACGTTTTGTAATCAAATCACAAATTTACTATTTAAAAACAACTTAACACATTACAACACCAATCGAATTAACTTCTTAAACTAACTACCCTACCACTGACACAATGGAAACCCTATTCCCCATCGCGCCCCTTTCCCTAACTTACGCTGGTTGATACTGGTCACGCAAGTCGTTGTTCCACTGAAGCTCCACCTAGACGGACACTGTATCAGAGAGTTCAAGGAAAGAGCTAGTGCAACACGAACTCATTTAAAGTTTCAGTGCCCTACTTTGCCAGCTGTTTGCGCTAATTTAACCGTAATTCAGTGCGAATATTACGACGGTCGTCCCAGACACCGACGTGATGTCGTCTTTCCCCTGTGAAGGCTCGAATTTATCTAAAAACGTGGACTCCGTCCGAATACTGCTGACCGTAAGTTGCTAAATGGTTAAGTCACGAGTACACACACAATCTACTTGCACAAATGCCAGGAGTGGTTGGTAGACTCAAGAACGCGGCAGCAAATGAACACTTAATGATGCATTCAAACGCCACAAGTGAGAACAAATCTGTTTTCTCTTCTCAGAGCTTCAGAGATTCTGCTCTTGTGGAGATGTATGCATTGTTGTTGTTGTTGTGGTCTTCAGTCCTGAGACTGGTTTGATGCAGCTCTCCATGCTACTCTATCCTGTGCAAGCTTTTTCATCTCCCAGTACCTACTGCAACCTACATCCTTCTGAATCTGCTTAGTGTATTCATCTCTTGGTCTCCCTCTACGATTTTTACCCTCCACGCTGCCCTCCAATACTAAATTGGTGATCCCTTGATGCCTCAGAACATGTCCTACCAACCGATCCCTTCTTCTGGTCAGGCTGTGCCACAAACTTCTCTTCTCCCCAATCCTATTCAATACTTCCTCATTAGTTACGTGATCTACCCATCTAATCTTCAGCATTCTTCTGTAGCACCACATTTCGAAAGCTTCTATTCTCTTCTTGTCCAAACTATTTATCGTCCATGTTTCACTTCCATACATGGCTACACTCCATACGAATACTTTCAGAAATGACTTCCTGACACTTAAATCAATACTGGATGTTAACAAATTTCTCTTCTTCAGAAACGCTCTCCTTGCCATTGCCAGCCTACATTTTATATCCTCTCTACTTCGACCATCATCAGTTATTTTGCTCCCCAAATAGCAAAACTCCTTTACTACTTTAAGTGCCTCATTTCCTAATCTAATTCCCTCAGCATCACCCGACTTAATTAGACTACATTCCATTATCCTTGTTTTGCTTTTGTTGATGTTCATCTTATATCCTCCTTTCAAGACACTGTCCATTCCATTCAACTCCTCTTCCAAGTCCTTTGCTGTCTCTGACAGAATTACAATGTCATCGGTGAACCTCAAAGTTTTTATTTCTTCTCCATGAATTTTAATACCTACTCCGAATTTTTCTTTTGTTTCCTTTACTGCTTGCTCAATATACAGATTGAACAACATCGGAGAGAGGCTACAACCCTGTCTTACTCCCTTCCCAACCACTGCTTCCCTTTCATGTCCCTCGACTCTTATAACTGCCATCTGGTTTCTGTACAAATTGTAAATAGCCTTTCGCTCCCTGTATTTTACCCCTGCCACCTTTAGAATTTGAAAGAGAGTATTCCAGTCAACATTGTCAAAAGCTTTCTCTAAGTCTACAAATGCTAGAAACGTAGGTTTGCCTTTCCTTAATTTTTCTTCTAAGATAAGTCGTAAGGTCAGTATTGCCTCACGTGTTCCAGTGTTTCTACGGAATCCAAACTGATCTTCCCCGAGGTTGGCTTCTACTAGTTTTTCCATTCGTCTGTAAAGAATTCGTGTTAGTATTTTGCAGCTGTGACTTATTAAACTGATAGTTCGGTAATTTTCACATCTGTCAACACCTGCTTTCTTTGGGATTGGAATTATTATATTCTTCTTGAAGTCTGAGGGTATTTCGCCTGTCTCATACATCTTGCTCACCAGATGGTAGAGTTTTGTCAGGACTGGCTCTCCCACGGCCGTCAGTAGTTCCAATGGAATATTGTCTACTCCGGGGGCCTTGTTTCGACTCAGGTCTTTTAGTGCTCTGTCAAACTCTTCACGCAGTATCGTATCTCCCATTTCATCTTCATCTACATCCTCTTCCATTTCCATAATATTGTCCTCAAGTACATCGCCCTTGTATAGACCCTCTATATACTCCTTCCACCTTTCTGCTTTCCCTTCTTTGCTTAGAACTGGGTTTCCATCTGAGCTCTTGATGTTCATACAAGTGGTTCTCTTATCTCCAAAGTTCTCTTTAATTTTCCTGTAGGCAGTATCTATCTTACCCCTAGTGAGACAAGCCTCTACATACTTACATTTTTCCTCTAGCCATCCCTGCTTAGCCATTTTGCACTTCCTGTCGATCTCATTTTTGAGACGTTTGTATTCCTTTTTGCCTGTTTCACTTACTGCATTTTTATATTTTCTCCTTTCATCAATTAAATTCAATATTTCTTCTGTTACCCAAGGATTTCTACTAGCCCTCGTCTTTTTACCTACTTGATCCTCTGCTGCCTTCACTACTTCATCCCTCAAAGCTACCCATTCTTCTTCTACTGTATTTATTTCCCCCATTCCTGTCAATTGCTCCCTTATGCTCTCCCTGAATCTCTGTACAACCTCTGGTTCTTTTAGTTTATCCAGGTCCCATCTCCTTAAATTCCCACCTTTTTGCAGTTTCTTCAGTTTTAATCTACAGGTCATAACCAATAGATTGTGGTCAGAGTCGACATCTGCCCCTGGAAATGTCTTGCAATTTAAAACCTGGTTCCTAAATCTCTGTCTTACCATTATATAATCTATCTGATACCTTTTAGTATCTCCAGGGTTCTTCCATGTATACAACCTTCTTTCATGATTCTTAAACCAAGTGTTAGTTATGATTATGTTGTGCTCTGTGCAAAATTCTACCAGGCGGCTTCCTCTTTCATTTCTGTCCCCCAATCCATATTCACCTACTATGTTTCCTTCTCTCCCTTTTCCTACACTCGAATTCCAGTCACCCATGACTATTAAATTTTCGTCTCCCTTCACAATCTGAATAATTTCTTTTATTTCATCATACATTTCTTCAATTTCTTCGTCATCTGCAGAGCTAGTTGGCATATAAACTTGTACTACTGTAGTAGGTGTGGGCTTCGTATCTATCTTGGCCACAATAATGCGTTCACTATGCTGTTTGTAGTAGCTTACCCGTATTCCTATTTTCCTATTCATTATTAAACCTACTCCTGCATTCCCCCTATTTGAATTTGTGTTTATAACCCTGTAGTCACCTGACCAGAAGTCTTGTTCCTCCTGCCACCGAACTTCACTAATTCCCACTATATCTAACTTTAACCTATCCATTTCCCTTTTTAAATTTTCTAACCTACCTGCCCGATTAAGGGATCTGACATTCCACGCTCCGATCCGTAGAACGCCAGTTTTCTTTCTCCTGATAACGACATCCTCTTGAGTAGTCCCCGCCCGGAGATCCGAATGGGGGACTATTTTACCTCCGGAATATTTTACCCAAGAGGACGCCATCATCATGTAATCATACAGTAAAGCTGCATGCCCTCGGGAAAAATTACGGCTGTAGTTTCCCCTTGCTTTCAGCCGTTCGCAGTACCAGCACAGCAAGGCCGTTTTGGTTAGTGTTACAAGGCCAGATCAGTCAATCATCCAGACTGTTGCCCTTGCAACTACTGAAAAGGCTGCTGCCCCTCTTCAGGAACCACACGTTTGTCTGGCCTCTCAACAGATACCCCTCCGTTGTGGTTGCACCTATGGTACGACTATCTGTATCGCTGAGGCACGCAAGCCTCCCCACCAACGGCAAGGTCCATGGTTAATGGGGGGGATGTATGCATTAGCTCCGAAAAATTGGAGATGGATCACTGGTCACAATGTCTAACTACGTCTACGCCTCCACTCGCAGACCAGACCCACCGTGTCTTCCCGGCACCACAGCAGACACCAGAGTCCAACTCTTGTTGCCGCCAAACTTTGCAATTCCTCTCACGTGTATCCCAAAGTGTTTTCGGTCAATCAGGACTCGGAAATTTCGCGCGGCTCTCCCACCTTTCATGGGCGCGTCGTATTTGTGTCCCATTACGCCCGTTGTATAGTCGCAACGGGGAGAAGCAGTCTCTCTCTGTCTCGCATGCACGCTCTTCTCTCTCCTTCCACCTGTGTGGTCTCAGGCTCGCCAGGTGCCCCCTGCGGCCATTGGTGCCACTCTGCCACCAAAGCAGCCTCCGCGTGAAGCTCCGGCCCGCCGCCGGGCACCTCGCTTGTTCTACAGCTTAAAACTGCTCTTTCTTGTGTCCGTCAAAACCACATTCCCAGTGATAATTTGCTAAGTTCTCTAAATCTTACATACCAGTATGAACTTTGGTTTTGCTAGTAGTATCAATCTGCCTAATGGCTATATGTCCGCGTGGTATTTGCCATTTATTTTCTGAATAAATATCATGTAAGGTGCTAAAATCTGCCACCTTACAACTGAAATCACTTTTACAGTGTGCTTGGCACAATTCACCTTGTAACCTCCCAACAGTAAAATAAAATAGATAATTATAGCATTCGCATTCAGTGTAACCTCCCCACATTCAAAAAATAATTATATAACCCCCAATAGTAAAAATAGGTACAACATTCATATTTAGCGTAACCTCCCAATAAAAATGTGACTAACCTCCTAATAAAAAATTTGACTCATATTTATAACATTTCTATAATTGAATGTGAATTTAAACTGGTAAATTTGGACGTCAGCAGTGCTGTTTCATGGACTTGAAAGATCATTCTCAATAAATTGAAATTCTTACCTCAACAAGGTCGCCGGATAACGCATATATATCTGCTCCGGTAAGAAATTTTTCTGGCACAGCCCAGTGCAATGCTGGCCGATAGAGTTGTCATGTATAAAAAGAAACAACTGATTTTTCTTTACAATAATCGGCATGACCATGTATTGGAGAAATTAGTGAAATCCTTAAATTGAGTTGAACAATTGTCAAAGGTTAATTTTTATAAGATAGATTATCATTAAGAGATTTCTTTTTAAAAGCATTTGCATGAGACTTGATATAACAATACTACATACGTGCGAGGCTGTTTTTACCTCATACTACAACGCTCAGGCACCGCCATCGCTCCACACGACCGGCCCAGCCAACACGATACACCAGACTGCTAGCAACTACTTACTCCTACTGCTACAGACACTGCTCTTACTGCTTACAACACTGCTCTCTGGTCTGAGATTCTCGTATAGCTTACATATCGCAGGCAGCGATTGAGCGATCCATCGAAATTACATCTACTCGAGTGCGCTAGCAGCAAATTCTTTCATCATGGACCTCTTACAACCCGGATTGTAATGGGCGAGGTGGTATTCTACAGTTATTACACGCTTCACCAGAATTAGACCCAATATACCTACGTGCTAAGGTTAGCCCATATGTAAATACGAATATACTTTTCTTATGTCAGCTGCTTTCCGCCCTACGTCTCATAAAATTTTCCATCACCCCAAATGCTTCATCACCTACTGACACGTAAGAGAGTGACATGTGGTGGTTTTCTGTTAAATGTCTTTGTTTAGGTACATCCACAGATTTTCTACTTAGTTTTCATATAGAATGGAATCTCTGAAAATTCTGAGTACCTCTCTGTTCCATAAGCTTGAGTATCTACCCTGATAAAGCGATAGTCACATATCACCAGTAGCAAGAGATTTAACAAAAATGTGTATAAAAGTAGTATAAGAACTTAAGTGTGCTGGATTTTGTATACTGGCATGTTTATCATCGAGAGCTCCGATGCAATCAGAAAACATTACGTACTGTTCAAATCTTTGAAATATTTCGGTACTTATTTCTTCTTCTGGTGTTGGCAATAGACTGTCTTTTAATTTCGTACGGACAGCTTCAAGACTTATACCAGATACATTCAGTTTTCTAATTTTATACGAATAGTGTAGCTCTGCCACGGAATATCAGCTTGTAATCTAAAACAGATAGAGACTGCAAGAGGGCAACTGCAGCGTATAACGCACTCTACCACTCGCCATCTGAGCAGTTTTGAAATTCGATAATGCGCGTAACATCTAAAAAATGCCCGGTTTTGTGTTTCTTCAAGTAACTCAGTCCACCGGCACGGAGCTCACTCACCAATAAAAACTACAAAATTCTGCCCGAACCGGCCATGAAGGCCCGATGGTACAGACCGGCCGCCGTTTCATCAGCCCACAGGCGTCATTGGATGCGGATATGGAGGGGCATGTAGTCAGCACACCACTCTCCCGGCCGCATGTCAGTTTCAGAGCACGGAGCCGCTACCCCTCAATAAAGTAGCTACTCAGTTTGCCTCACAAGGGCTGACAGCAACCCGCTTGCCAACAGCGCTCGGCAGACCGGATCATCACCCATCCAAGTGCTAGCCCAGCCCTACAGCGCTTGACTTTGGTGATCAGACGGGGTGTTACCACTGCGGCAAGGACGTTGGCGCTCAATCACCAATGACAAGGATAAATTAATGAAGCCACGATTATCTGGTAACTTGCGTGTATAACGTAACACACAACCTACGTGACTTAGGTGATCCAGAATTGCATCGAATCAGCACGGGGGACTGACAACCGTGCCCGGTACGTCGGTAAGGCTGAGTGTCATTTTTAGGCGGTTTTCCACACTCATTTAATCAAATGTTGGACTGGAATCAAGAAATACGATGCACAGAGAGTGAAGATACGATCACACGTAGAACGAAATCTACTAATTCATAGTGGCTCGCGTGATTTCCCTACCTGGAGTATCTCACGACTGCGGCGACAGGGAGGAATTCCGGCCTCAAAGTTGAATAACATAAATCTGCGAACACTTGACTATAGCGGACCCGTTACTATACGGAAAAGGTAAAAATTGAAGCCACGATTCTTCTCAGGCACTTAATCTCACGTTTCATTAGCATCTTAGAATCACGATCTATTTTTTTTTCTCAAATGTGTAGACGATCTAACCGAAATTGATACTGAATACAAGACCTGAAATGAGCGCACATGTGAGTCAGGTGTTAGTACAGCTGAATTCGATACCGAACTACTCTTTTTTGCAACCTACGTCCTCAATATTTTGCTGCATGTATTCCAATCTACGTCTTCCACTACAGTTTTTACCCTGAATAGCTCCCTCTAGTATCATGATAGTTATCCCCTGATGTTCCAGAAGATATCCTATGAGCCTGTCTCTTTTCTTTTCAGTGCTTCACATATCTTCCTTTCCTCGGCGACTCTGCTGTGAACCTCCTCATTTCTTACTTTATCAGTTGTAAGCAGGCTGTTTAGGTTTTTATATTGGTAACGCCACGTAGCACTCTGTATGAAAATCACTGGCTGTGCTGTGTGCAGTCTGTGGCTGGTTTGCAGTGTTGTTGCCTATCGTAGTGTTGGGCAGTTGGCTGTTAACGGCGCGTAGCGCTGCGCAGTTGGAAGTGAGCCGCCAGCAGTGATGGACGTAGGGAGTGAGATGGCGGAGTTTTGAGAGCGGATGATCAGGACAGAGACAGTAAATTTGTAAGACTTGATATCATCAACTGATATATGTATTATGACTTTTGAACACTATTAAGGTAAATACATTGTTTGTTCTCTATCAAAATCTTTCATTGGCTAACTATGCCTATCAGTAGTTAGTGCCTTCAGTAGTTTGAACTACTGCAATACAGCGAGCGCCACTACTGCCAGCTAAATAAAAGATTCAGTTCATGATATCAAGTCTTACAAATTTACTGTCTCTGTCCAGATCACCCGCTCTCAAAACTCCGCCATCTCACTCCCTACATCCACCACTGCTGGCGGCTCACCTCCAACTGCGCAGCGCTACGCGCTGTTGACAGCCAACTGCCCAACACTACAATAGGCAACAACAATGCAAACTAGCCACAGACTGCACACAGCACAGCCAGTGATTTTCATACAGAGCGCTACGTGGCGTTACCAATATAAAAACCTAAACAGCCTACTTACACAGTTCACCTAATTTTCAACATTCCTCTGTTGCACCACATCTCAAATGCCTCGATTCTCTCCTACTCCGGTTTTCCCACAGTCCATGACACACTACTATACAATTCTGTGCTCCAAACGAACGTTCTCAGAGGTTTCTTCCTCAAACCAAGGGCTATGTTCGATACTAATAGACGTCTCTTGGCCAGGAAAGGTGCCATTAGTTTACACTGCCAAATAGGAAGACAGGCGATATATTAAGTTAAAACGTGTGGATAAATATCCTGAGTTACGTTAGTGGATATACATCCTAAGTCACGTTCGCAAAAATTCCTTTATTGATAACTAGTTTCACCTGACTGATAACTTGTTTCATCTCACTGACGCGCCATGTTCTGATCTAAATTACAGAAAATTGCCTATAAGAGGTGAACAATAGCAAAATACATTTAATCTTTAAACTTCCATTGTATGATAAACACCACAAAAAAATACTTAATTCAGTGTGTGTCAGCCACCAGGCATTACATGTCGTCATGAATCAGGCACCAGGTATTAGACACTGTCATAATCAGTTTAGCTGAATTGCTTCTTTTGTTGTATACTCACTAAAAATGTAAGAGGTTGTGAAAAAATAGTCTTCCAAAAGCGTATTTCGTAAGTGGTAAAAAGCTAGATTTTATCTTAAGTAGAAGGTATTCATGGTTATATACTTTACATCGTTGGGCATGTATCATATATAAAGGCCGATGCAGCTGCCCCTATCTTTGGATTTATACAACATGGGACACCTTCAAAAATCCCTTGCGAGGTTTTCATATTATCTTGGTCACTACCAACAAATAATTAGTAAAAAAAAAAAAACATGAATTGAACCGGTCTGTAGGAAATTTGAAGAAGTTAACTTCTGTAGTGGGGAACGTTTTCGATAGGGGCCATAGTTTCGAATTGTTCAATAAAAACGTGCAGAAGTGACCTGAAAACGTGTTTTTCTCCAATAACTCGAAAACCGTGGCCTCCAGTGAAAACACAAACCTAGCACGAAATTCAAATACACTGAATTTCCAACAAAAAGTTTCTGTTAAATTTTTTTTCTGAATGATTGATAGTTTGTGTGCAGCAAGCGAGAGAAGAATAAAAATCTCATGTGTTGAGTTTGAAAGCGTTGTTGGTTGCATAAATCCTATCAGTAGGGACAGCTGAATTGCCCTGTATGTCCAGTGCTCATACTGCCACGCTTGTGTTTTAATGCAAGGCAATTGATGGTGATAACAGTTACATAGTCCATGTGTGGATGTAAATAAGGCTTGTCACTCACAACTGCTACAGAGAAGTGAAGTACCTGTATTACAGCTGTCAGAGAACTGGTTACTATGTAGTCTCATTGCTACTCGGATTTGCTAGTTTCCAGATGGCGCTAACAAACAATAAATTCTTATAGAATCGTTATTTAATAATAAGACAAGGAACTGTTACGAACCGAACTTTCTACTGCATTTACGTTGCATAAGATGCAAGGAACTATGATCAGTTTCTGTACAGCTGTAGTATCCACGTACCAAACATTAGCTGTTCGTTAAGTAATACAAAATGAGCATATACTAAAGGAGTAGGAAATTAATACAAACGGAATGTTTTAAAACACGGTAAAGTGTGTACAGTACCAATGATTAAAAAATGATAAATCGATAACATCGAACAAAAAAGCGAAGCAATACTGTTACCTGAGGTCTAGGCTTCAATGGGTTTAATTGAAAACCAGTAGATGGATAAAACCTATGTGTTACAGCTGAGCCATTACATCAAGGACAATTACAAAGATGTAGCTTCATGAATATAACCATAGTGCCTTATGGCTAGGTATCTGCTATCGAATATATCATCAAACAATAAAACACATCAAGCAAGCTAACTGATGAACTATGATCCTACGTGGAAACAAAATACGAAAACACTACGTATTTGCTGGTGATTACTGTAGTAAGAAGTTTATTTTCAGGTACTCCATGTTGTAGACAAAATTATGTCTATGAGAATACATAGTTCATCAGCCTTTTGGTGTCCAGACTTAGAAATATTCACACACTGTACAGGAGACTGCGATTCTCGTAGCTGTATACGTAGCAGATTAATACTGTAAAACAGACTATTAAATGCATAAATCACTGAAAAAATTTTCTCGACTGCAAAACTTTTAAATTTGAATAGAACATTTGTTTCTGAGTACATGACCTTATTATTCCTTCCAAACAGTATGTAACATTTGGAAGAAACCTACTTTTCCGGAGTAATTTTTTTGTAATTTCAGAGAAAGACTGTAGCATACTTACTGCTGACTGCTAGCAATTCAAAACGAGATACGAAAATACATTAAGCTTGTATTTCAGTGCTGGCTTTAGGCGAAAGTTTGAATTGCATTCCGAAGTCGGACACTATCCGCTACACCAAACCAGTTCGTAGAGCCCGAGGCTCGGTGTAGTTCCGTCGTTTAGAGTATTTCCATCTTCTATCCTTAGAGTGTTCTTTGTACTTTATGTGCTATTTCCTATCCAACATCAGTCCTTCAGTTTCAACATTACGTTGACAGCGAACAGCAATTTTACTTAAATCCCTGCCGGCCGGGGTGGCCGAGCGGTTCTAGGCGCTACAGTCTGGAACCGCGAGACCGCTACGGCCTCAGGTTCGAATTCTGCCTCGGGCATGGACGTGTGTGATGTCCTTAGATTAGTTAGGTTTAAGTAGTTCTAAGTTCTAGGGGCTGATGACCTTAGAAGTTAAGTCCCATAGTGCTCAGAGCCATTTGAACCATTTGCACTTAAATCCCTCAAAGCGTTTATGATAGTTCTGTCAACAGTTGAAGTATTTATTAGGCGACTAGTTTCGAACCTTAACAGCTTCATTTTCAAACCTGGTCTTCTGAGGCTACACTGACAGTGTCTGATCATAATAATAAACGTTGAGTGGAAACATGCTTCATAAGTGTTTGAAGGATGAATGCCGCAATCCACGCGTGCCTGTTACCAAGTCAAAATCAGGCATGTGTTGATTGTGGCATCCATCCTGTAAAACTTGATCCTCGGAAACTTGGTGCTGGAGAACGCACGCGCTCCGCCAGCCACCATTTCGCGCGCCCCTACCGTTGAAACACACCTCCAGTCGCTCCCGCCCATTCTCTCGGAGCAGCGAGACTGCAGACAGCCTCGCTTCGAGCTCTGCGCCGGTTCGATAAGTAAGCGGGCGGAATTCAGGTCTCATTCTGCGTTCCGGCGCGCCTCCTCCGTCCATCCCCTTTCCCATAATCCCAGTCTCTCCGCGCCTTTTATTCAGAAAGTAGTGTCTGAAGCAAAGGCGTAGGAATGAATACGCTCGCGAACAGGCTTTGACGGGGCCAGGTTTCAAAAAATACATACGTAGCGCGGAACGACGTTGCTTAAATTCGCACTCTGATGACGTTATTTCAGTTGCAATGTGCTTGCAAATCTCGCGTCGACATTCAGTTTCCATGGAAATATAAATTTTCTGTCATGAAAAAGCTCAGCCAATGGTATCAGAGTCATCATCTAGCGCACAATTTTTGTTGCACGGTGTTGCTCAGAAAATGCACAGAAAGCTAAATAACATTTAAGTAACTTTGAACAAGCCATTAAAGGATGTGTGTTGTAACAAAAGACAATGACTATTCGCAAAAATAGCCATAGTTAAGCCCTGAAATCTTCCAGCCAAGCAAAGAAGTGCGACTCTTTTAAACAGAAAATAGTTTGGAGATGCTATCTGATTCGTAAGGTTAAACAGAAATACACGCACACACACACACACACACACACACACACACACACACACACACACACACACACGCACACACGCAAACAAACGCAAACACTTTCATAATCCTGCACAACTAAGAAATCCACTTGTAATATAATAACACAGTGCGTCACATATGTACAGTGAGTCATTAACTTACCATTTTATACTTCGATCGCTGGTGTATTTAACAAAAGCCCATGTGGTAACGATCAGCATATACACTGATGAGCCAAAACATTATCACCTCTGCCCATCGTGAGGTTGGATGTCGCCCAGTGGCATTGCGGGAACGTGACGCGGTAAGAGAAGTATGTAAGTGGATCAAAGACGGATAGGGAATCACTCTAGCGATTGGCCGCAGATCTTGAAATCTAGTGACACAAGTGACTTTGACAAAAGTGATATTATTACTACGCAGAGCCTGTGAACGAGAAGTGGTTGAATGTTCAAGGGATTCTGTAGTGAGCATTTATGAAAACAGGTATAACTACAGTGAAACTATCACTAGGTGTTAAGTGGTTGAACGACCACAACTCTTCACAGAATATGGGATTTGGAGACTTGCCTGCTCTGTAAAGCAGGATAGACGCCAATCTGTGGCATCTCTGACCAAAGAGCGCAATGCTGGTGCACTCATAACTGTTTCGGAACACATCGTTCGTAGTATATTGTTGAACATGGGGCTCTACAATAGACGAAGCCTACGTGTTCCCATGTTGGTCCAACAACGTCGTCAATTACGACTGCAGTGGCCACGGTCTCGTCGAGTTTGTACCGTCGTTCAATGGAAACTTGGTGCCTCGTCGGATGAATCACGTTTTTCCAACACCAGGTCGGGTCGTCTCTGAGCCGTGGTAAAAATTGCTGTGTGTGTGAAGCAGTCGCCCTCCATTTCTGGCGGTGGCGCCGCTGTGGCAATCGCAGCTTTGGTGTCTCCCTCTGGTGGGAAACGGGAAAGGTTGCCTGTTCAGGTGCATTTAAGGGGCGCTATGAGCTCACCAGTCGGTCAGTCTGGGTCAGTCTCTCGTCCCCGGCTTGCTAGTCTGTCTCTCGTCCGCATTCGTTAGGCAGGTAGTGTCTATCTGTCGTGTCGGAGTGATGTCTGTCGTTCGGATCAACCTTTAAAGCCGGCAAAATGAGAGTCTTTCCACTCTGAAAGTAAAAAAACTCAGCGGGTGGTCGCCCGATAGGGGGCTTAGTTCCTGCATCTGAGTCTGCGCGTTAGGCCGCCAGTCTGCTCGAGTTTGCTTAGGTAATGGTCATTGGCGGTTGGATCAATCGGTTGGTCCGTCGCGCACCGAGACACAAGATAACCGTCTTGAGCGTCGGGGCATGTGAGGTCGCCACGTGAGTCGAGTGGGCCGCGGCATATAGCGAGGGGTAGTGACTTCGCGGTCGACACGAGAGCAATAGGAGTCAACCCACGATATCAGTCTGGCCGGTGCGAGCTGCGACGCCGTGAGACGGGAGATGGGCGCGTCCGTTGAAGCGGCTGGCAGCGGACGGTTCGGGAGATCGATTTGGGGGTGCTGCACCAGGTCTTCTCGAGAAATCGTAGTTTATTAGAAGTTAAGTGATTGGCGATATCTTGCTTGATTTACTCTTATTAAATTCTACTCGTTTTCTTGGTGAGGTCACCAGCTGTTTTGCTTTGGGGTTCGTCCCACCATTCTTCTCCGTTTGCCCACCCACGGGAAGGTGGTTGTTTATAAACTGGGTGGTCCGTTTTTCCCTTGTGGAGTAGGGGCAGGTTAGAGTAACCTGCGGTTTGGGTTGTTCGGTAATCTCCCTATCAATGTACCGTACGTTAGTAGCTGCCTCTGTCATGTTTGTCGGATTTGGTGTGTTAACGGATTTATTGCTTGGAGTGTAACGGGCTAATACCTGAAATATGTTTTGATCTTTGGAAACTTTGATATTATTGCCTATGATCTTGAGAGGCGGTATCTGTGTACTGTAGAACATCCTATTGTTTGGCCAAGAATTTTGTATAAGATTGCATTTCATGGGCTTTTGTTCAAATGATCATTTTAGTATATAAAGTTGCCACCCTTTCACCATAAGACTTTTCGTAGAAGTTAAATTCAAGTTACACCTTCGGTGGCAAGGTTAATATTTTAATTTTTAGTGTTTTGTACCATTTCCATCCCTCCTACGGGGTGGTGCATAGTTCGTGTGCTTGTGTAAATTGTTAAAACTCTTAGTTTAAAGTTATCTGGGTTGTTGCAGATTTGCACCAGTGTAGTCTTTCAGAGGCTGTTGTGAGTGGTCGTAACGACGACCGTGTCAATAGGGAGCGGCAAGGTTCTCGGCCCGAAAGCTCATACAGTCAAAACGTGTTTCTTTCTGCCTCTAAATAAATTGTAACTTTGATACTTCGAGGGTGCATTTGGATTATAATTTTTAAATCTGTTTCTTTAAAAAAATGCTTTTAGGCACTATTAAAGTGAATAAAATTCCCATTTTTTTAAAAGGAATTTGGTTATGATTTCATCAGTTACTCCGTGGCAACTACTTCCATGCTTACATATTGTGATTAAATGTGTTAATGTTCTTGATGAATCACTAGTAAATAAAATAAATTCTTAAGAAGATTCTTTGAAAATAAATCACGTCGTCAATTACGACTGCAGTGGCCATGGTATCGTCGAGTATGTACCGTGGTTCAATGGAAACTTGTCGCCTCGTCGGATGACTCACGTTTTTCCAACACCAGGTCGGGTCGTCTCCACAAACGCCGTCATCCACGACAACGGTGGTTCGAAATGTGCATCGCACCGAGGACGGAAACTGGTGGGAGCAATATTATGCTATGAGAGACATTTTGTTGCGCTTGCATGGGATGCATGGTAGTAACGGAAGACATGTTGACGGCTGTAGACCACCTGCACCTTCCATGCTTGATGCCTTCCCCACCAGTGATGTCATCTACCAGCAGGATGACTGTTCGTGTCTCATTGCCAGAACCGTGTTACAGTGGTTTGGGGAGCATGATAGTGTACTCACGTTGAGGTCTTGGCCACGAAAATCGCTTGATATGAATCCAACTGAACCTATTTGAGTTACTGTCAGGCGGTATCATCGCGTACACAAATCAGCGGCCCACTGTTTAAGGAAATTACTTGACTTCCATGATACGCTGAGTCCGTGACGTATTGCGTTCCAAAGATGAACCAACAAGTTATTAAGCAGGCGGTCGTAATGTTTTGGCTCGTCTGTGTAACCTGGAATATTTTCTTAAACATTGTTACTCGGAATTGATGACTTGCTTTCATTAATTACGGAACATTAGGTACATCTACATCTACATCTACATTTGTACTCCGCAAGCCACCCAACGGTGTGTGCCGGAGGGCACTTTACTTGCCACTGTCATTACCTCCCTTTCCTGTTCCAGTCCCGTATGGTTCGCGGGAAGAACGACTGTCTGAAATCCTCCGTGCGCGCTCTAATCTCACTAATTTTACATTCGTGATCTCCTCGGGAAGTATAAGTAGAGGGAAGCAATATATTCGATACCTCATCCAGAAACGCACCCTCTCGAAACCTGGCGAGTAAGCTACACCGCGATGCAGAGCGCCTCTCTTGCAGAGTCTGCCACTTGAGTTTGTTAAACATCTCCGTAACGCTATCACGGTTACCAAATAACCCTGTGACGAAACGCGCCGCTCTTCTTTGGATCTTCTCTATTTCCTCCGTCAACCCGATCTGGTACGGATCCCACACTGATGAGCAATACTCAAGTATAGGTCGAACGAGTGTTTTGTAAGCCACCTCCTTTGTTGATGGACTACATTTTCTAAGGACTCTCCCAATGATTCTCAACCTGGTACCCGCCTTACCAACTATTAATTTTATATGATCATTCCACTTCAAATCGTTCCGCACGCATACTCCCAGATATTTTACAGAAGTAACTGCTACCAGTGTTTGTTCCGCTATCATATAATCATACAATAAAGGATCCTTCTTTCTACGTATTCGCAATACATTACATTTGTCTATGTTAAGGGTCAGTTGCCAATCCCTGCACCAAGTGCCTATCCGCTGCAGATCTTCCTGCATTTCGCTACAATTTTCTAATGCTGCAACTTCTCTGTATACTACAGCATCATCCGCGAAAAGCCGCATGGAACTTCCGACACTATCTACTAGGTCATTTATATATATTGTGAAAAGCAATGGTCCCATAACACTCTCCTGTGGCACGCCAGAGGTTACTTTAACGTCTGTAGACGTCTCTCCATTGATAACAACATGCTGTGTTCTGTTTGCTAAAAACTCTTCAATCCAGCCACACAGCTGGTCTGATATTCCGTAGGCTCTTACTTCGTTTATCAGGCGACAGTGCGGAACTGTACCGAACGCCTTCCGGAAGTCAAGAAAAATACCATTTACCTGGGAGCCTGTATCTAATATTTACTGGGTCTCATGAACAAATTGTAATTCTGTCAGAGACAGCAAAGGACTTGGAAGAGCAGTTGAATGGAATGGACAGTGTCTTGAAAGGAGGATATAAGATGAACATCAACAAAAGCAAAACAAGGATAATGGAATGTAGTCTAATTAAGTCGGGTGATGCTGAGGGAATTAGATTAGGAAATGAGGCACTTAAAGTAGTAAAGGAGTTTTGCTATTTGGGGAGCAAAATAACTGATGATGGTCGAAGTAGAGAGGATATAAAATGTAGGCTGGCAATGGCAAGGAAAGCGTTTCTGAAGAAGAGAAATTTGTTAACATCCAGTATTGATTTAAGTGTCAGGAAGTCATTTCTGAAAGTATTCGTATGGAGTGTAGCCATGTATGGAAGTGAAACATGGACGATAAATAGTTTGGACAAGAAGAGAATAGAAGCTTTCGAAATGTGGTGCTACAGAAGAATGCTGAAGATTAGATGGGTAGATCACATAACTAATGAGGAAGTATTGAATAGGATTGGGGAGAAGAGAAGTTTGTGGCACAACTTGACCAGAAGAAGGGATCGGTTGGTAGGACATGTTCTGAGGCATCAAGGGATCACCAATTTAGTATTGGAGGGCAGCGTGGAGGGTAAAAATCGTAGAGGGAGACCAAGAGATGAATACACTAAGCAGATTCAGAAGGATGTAGGTTGCAGTAGGTACTGGGAGATGAAAAAGCTTGCACAGGATAGAGTAGCATGGAGAGCTGCATCAAACCAGTCTCAGGACTGAAGACCACAACAACAACAACATGAACAAATAAAGCGAGTTGGGTCTCACACGATCGCTGTTTCCGGAATCCATGTTGATTCCTGCATAGTAGATTCCGGGTTTCCAAAAACGACATGATACTCGAGCAAAAAACATGTTATAAAATTCTACAACAGATCGACGTAAGAGATATAGGTCTATAGTTTTGCGCATCTGCTCGACGACCCTTCTTGAAGACTGGGACTACCTGTGCTCTTTTCCAATCATTTGGAACCTTCCGTTCCTCTAGAGACTTGCGGTACACGGCTGTTAGAAGGGGGGCAAGTTCTTTCGCGTACTCTGTGTAGAATCGAATTGGTATCCCGTCAGGTCCAGTGGACTTTCCTCTGTTGAGTGATTCCAGTTGCTTTTCTATTCCTTGGACACTTATTTCGATGTCAGCCATTTTTTCGTTTGTGCGAGGATTTAGAGAAGGAACTGCAGTGCGGTCTTCCTCTGTGAAACAGCTTTGGAAAAAGGTGTTTAGTATTTCAGCTTTACGCGTGTCATCCTGTGTACACGTGTCATTAAGCCTTTTACATAGACAGTGGGTATAGTTGCGTAGCTTTGCACTACTACTATTTGACTGTTACACGATGAGTACTGATTGATAAAAACAGTCAACCAAAATTAACATATGGTAGGTTATAGTTCATAGCTTCTAACTGTATAGATAATATCTCCTAAGTTTTTTAGTCACTGATTTTAAATTCGAATAATAATGAAACAATCCGAATGAACATATAAATCCGGAATATGATTTTTACATGACATTGCTTCTTCCTTGTTTGGTTGGTTGATTTGAGGGAGGAACCAAAAAGGAAGGTCATCGGTCCCATCGCATTAGGGGAGGAAGTCGGCCGTGGCCTTTTCAAAGGAACCATTCCAGCATTTGCATGAAGTGATTTAGATAAACCACGAAAACCTAAATCGGGTTGGCCGGACGCGAGTTTGAACCGTCCGCGCCCCTTCCCCCCCCCCCCCCCCCCCCCCTCCCGAATACGTGTTTAGAGTGCTAAGCACTGCGCCACCTCGCTCGGTAACATCGTAGTAAGATCACTCCACACGATGTTTAACAAACAGCAGTTGGCGAAATAGCAGCTATCAACCAACCTTATCGGCAGCTGACACCTGGTAGCATGGAAAGAAAATCTATTTATTACTAAGGTCTAGTGACTGAAACTAAATATATGATTTCCGACGCATCAGAACATTCATGGGTCGTGAGGCGAACTGGCTATACACAACGAGATGGTGGGCATACAAATGGTTCAAATGGCTCTAAGCACTATGGGACTTAACATCTATGGTCATCAGTCCCCTAGAACTTAGAACTACGTAAACCTAACTAACCTAAGGACATCACACACACCCATGCCCGAGGCAGGATTCGAACCTGCGACCGTAGCAGCCTCGCGGTTCCGGACTGAAGCGCCTAGAACCGCTCGGCCACCGAAGCTGGTGTGGGCATACAACGTTGAACGGTGACATGCGTTAACAACAACGACGAGGTACAGGATGACCTGCGAAGGAACCTCTCATTTCAAAATTAAATATCTCATAAACTAAGATCGATAGACGAATGCAACAAAAGGTATGTTTAATGTGAAAGCTGTAACAAATTTATACAGAAGTTTCAGAATAGTTCTATAATAGTTCAAAAAAATTGTAAGAGCGATCAGTTCCACCGCTGAAAAGCGTAAGGAGGTTAGCGCACCGGAGCAAGAGGTTGAAATCATGATATTTCATTGAACAACTTGTTTTCCTGTTACTGGATTACAACAGGTTAGAACGCAGTCCTACGGCAACGAGGCGCAAACACTATTTAAGGCTTCAAAAGGAACTGTGCAAAACCATTCAACTTCCTAAGAGGAGGCAGCGTGGCTGATGATCTAGCGTGTACGTTGGCCCCAGGAAACTGTAATTCCTAAAAGTGTCGCCACTGCTTCTGGAATTACTCAGAAAAATCTAAGGAAGTAAGTCCGAAGAATTGCACTAGATCCTGCGTTGAAGCGTTCTGGCACGTAGCAAATACTAAAACAGAGCTTACACATGTTACCATTCAAAAACAAACCCACCAGGCCGTATGAACGAGCTGTGCCACAGAGGGCCGACTTGGCGAACCGGATTCTCGCAATAATTGATATTGAAGGATTTAATGTTGGCTGCATCTGAAACTCACCACTACTTGAACGGAGTCGTAAATAAACAAAGCTGGCGATTTTGGGGTTCCGAATATTCCCATTTGTGTGAAGCGAAACTATTCTTTCAAAGTCCGATTTGTGTAATGTGAAACTACTGTATTCTTCCAAAGTTAATGTTCGTGCTGCGGTATGCAGCAAAGGCATTATGGGCCCGTTTTTCATGCGAGAAACGATCACTAGTGAACGTTATGTTGCAATTTTGGAACAATTTGTCGCGACACGTTGGAGGCTCGACGAGGCACCGAATGGTTCATACGAAATGGGACCAGACCACATCGCACCGAACATATGTTTCGCTTTCTTGATGAAAACTTATGAAACAGAGTCACTGCGTTGGACTTCTGGAAATATACTGGTACAGGGATGGATCGACCTGCATAATCGACGGATCTGATTGCTCGTGACTACTCTTTATGTAGGACACTGACACAGTTGCTCTGTTTCATAAGCACTGCTTGAGACTGGGGTTCATTCCTTTCACGATAATTAAAGACCTCCAATTACACCACAAAGCCATGGACCAGAACCAACAACCAAATGAAGCTAACCACCAATTATTGCTTTGCATGGCTTAAGATTATACGTCTTTCACAACATACTTGCAAATGCGACTCTGGTCAACTTCATATGATGTACAACCTCATATAGAGACCAACAATAAATACAGCAAGTGAGCCGCTTTATCTGACGTACGATACATTGGACACTAGCTCATGTACAATTATGAATTGACTTAGTTCCCGTAAAAATGAGCTGCAAATAACACGCAGTGACAGGTTAAAAAAGAACGTTCACAACAATACTAACGCTACAACACACTTCATCTCCGCTATGCCAGTAACTGCCTTATTTAACAACTTCGAAAACTAGTGAACCCCGCCCCCCCCCCTCCCCAAGTAAACCTAATATGGAAATCCACTGCAGCACAATCAATTACGTAAATTTAGTGGTTAAACGATAAATAAGAGCACCAACGACTAGCAACTTACTAGAAAAAGTTAGTGAAGTAAGTTCAGTCATTTCTGGATGCGCTACAATATGTCCACGAGTAACATCAGCCTATTAGAATGTACTAATACGGAATTTAAGGAATCACTAGCAACCAGAGGTAAGCTCATTCCACGGATATCCTTATACAGGAATCGAACGCGCTCCTCGTGAATAATACTAACACCGATAGACTTGCACACGGCAGAATGACAACTACGTATCACCATCACATCAGACTTAATATGTGCCAGGCAAATCGGCGAAGCACTTAAAACCACATAAATATTTACTCGTAAAGCACAACTAGGGAAGCGCTAACCACAGCTTAACTAACGTCAAACGAGTTTCTGTCAAGGAAAAGCACACAAGCACAACATATCACCAAGAGTGATAAATTCTTAGTCCCTGCTAGCGTGCTCTTAAGAACAGCTAACAACTCAAGAAAACACATCATTGAACTTGGAAATCGAAGCAATGAATGATACGTAACTATACAACAACGCAATTATTTAGAAGTCATCTTCCTTTTCTTTTCTTAAAGAAGAAAAATACTCGTAGTAACTCTAAAGAACAGCAACATGTCAATGGTCTACTACACACACACACACACACACACACACACACACACACACACACACGCAAACCACCGTGAAGGCTTCGTCCCACACATTCACGCTCGTCAGGCCGTCGCCGGCGCTCCTCTGGCTAAGGCTAGAGGGCATTGCCCTGTACGGAGCAGTTTGAAACAGCAAGACTGTGAAATTAACACTGTTGCCCACCGCTGCAGAAGGTGAAACAAAAATTAATGGCCGGCCGTGGTGACCGAGCGGTTCTAGGCGCTTCAGTCCGCAACCGCGCGACTGCTACGGTCGCATGTTCGAATCCTGCCTCGGGCATGGATGTGTGATGTCCTTATGTTAGTTAGGTTTATGTATTCTAAGTTCTAGGGGAGTTATGACCTCAGATGTTAAGTCCCATAGTGCTCAGAGCCATTTGAACCATTTTGAAAAACTCATGGGAAGCGCCATACAAGGTACAACACGGAAAGACACAGTCTATCCTGACCATTAACCCACAGGGGGCGAGCATGATTCCGCGACCTGTGTGGCATCTGAATCCTTTTCCCTTGAGACACTACTGTGAGTGGTGGACATTACGAAAAGATCGTGGTGTGACTGCAAAGACTGTCAGCAGAGGGAGAGTTTTATATTACGCACGTTGATAAAATACGAGGTGCACACATTACAGTGCCATCTGTTAGCAACTTTTCGAACTACTTCGAAATTTCTGTAGAACTTCTGTATAAAATTCTTACAGCTTGATCTTTGAACATAACTTTGGTTGCACTCGTGTGCACAGGTCTTGGTTTTCGAAACATTTAGCTTTGAAGTCAGAGACTCCTTCGCCGGCCATCCTCTATATATCGAAATAGTTCCGAAAGAAGCACATTGATGACCGACTATTATTATTTCGGAACAAAAATAAGTGATCTAAACCCCAACAAGGATACCCAAAACAGGATTCGAACTCACAACAGGTAACTAGAACACCACGTTTCCAGTTCTAGACCTGAACAAGGCAAGAACTGTCTCATAGTTCTGGAGAGATGAGAACTTTGATTTTATAGCACCACGAAGGGAAAAGAAAATGTAATGTGCTTGCAACTTCCATTCAACAAATATGAGCAACCCACAAATATCCATTATACCGCAACAAGCACAGTGATCCATTCCTAATCGCCGAGTAATTGCGACCAAGGGACGCCAAATTAATCTAACCACTTTAACCGAGCTTCACCATGGCTAGTAGTTGAAATGCCCTCACGAAATTCATTATTCATTGTAGAATCTTCACATCAGCACAGAGCGCCACCATATAAGGGTAGACTTTTCTCGAAACACGGCCTCACGAACTAACATCCAAAACAGCATAGCACTGGATACAGAATACCAACAAAATGGCGAGTACTCCTTCGAACAAGACCAGCCTCGTGGCTTGCAACCCTCTCAAGTTTTCAATTGAACGAAAACCCGTCTCAACTTTCTACAAGGGCGCAGCATCTCCTTTATCTTCTTGGGCGATCGGAAAATAGGTCTTACACTTATTCTTCCCAGATACCAGGTTTGGTTGACTCTGGAAGGGACCAAACAGCGAGGTCATCGGTCCCATCGGATTAAGGAACAATGGGGAGGGAAGTTGGGCGTGCCGTTTCAAAGGAACCACCCCGGCATTTGCCTGAAGCGATTTAGGGAAATCGCGGAAAACCTAAACAGGATCGCCAGACGCGGGATTGAACCGTCGTCCTCCCGAATGCGAGTCCAGGGTGCTAACCACTACGCCACCTCGCTCGGTATATTCTTCCAAGAACCATAGCTTTTTATTAGATGTAGCATCGAAGAAAGGATGACTGTTCAACGTTTTTATTCAAAATGGTTCAAATGGCTCTGAGCACTATGGGACTTAACTTCTGAGGTTATCAGTGCCATAGAACTTAGAACTACTTAAACCTAACTAACCTAAGGACATCACACACATACATGCCCAAGGGAGGATTCGAACCTGCGACCGTAGCGGTCGCGTGGTTCCAGACTGTAGTGCCTAGAACCGCTCGGCCACCCCGGCCGGCAACGTTTTTGTGTCATTGTTTCTTAGAGGATGCTGTGTTTATACCTGAGCCGAATAGCCATTCTTTCAGAGCTCGTACTTCAGGTGATTAACCTCGGAATCCAGGTACTTCTTATTACAAACAATTGTGGCTCTGTGTAATGTGTTTCACAATTCCTATTACAGGCTTGTGCTGGTTGTAGAGCGGACTCAGTAGATAATGTGTTGATAAGGAACCCATGTTCGGAAGTGTATCTTTTAGAAGCAAAATATGTTTGAAAATCTGATAACTTTCAAATATCCGGCTTCAGGTACTTACACAAGGGAGACAATGAGCAAGAGATTTGCATACTTTACAGGAGGCCATGGCATGTGCAGTGTTTCAAGTACTTAACAGTCCTCGGGTTTTCTTCTACTTGACGAAGGAAGTCCTCTACAAAGTCTGAAATGCAACGCTTTCGCAGAGCACCACAGTTAACCACTGTAACTGATGTACGTATGTGATACCACATACGGTCCAGTCACATTAATGTGGCCGTGGCCTATGTTCGACGTTAATATAACCACACACAGCCGCTGAATGGCAGTACAAGCGGGGGAGGGTGTGTTAAGTGTATTAGGGAACGACGAAAGCACTGCAATAGTTGTCGTAATGCGGAAACGGAGCGATCTCTTCGGCGTCCAAAAGATCATGATAGTAGCTTTCGGGAGTATGGTACAAACATTTGCCAAACGGTTAAGTTCTTAAACTGTTCGGGGGCCAACGTATAAAGTTCACTGCAAAAGTGCGCTACCACAACCGGTACCGAGGCAGTTGTGGGGCACCTTGGGCCACAGGTGACAGGTGTGACCAAAGGCGATGTTTACAAGCGAATATACGTGAAACTATTGTGCATCTTACCGCCAAGTTAGACCAATATGCTACCAACAAATTAAATTAAATGGTCTTGTAACTTTTATGGGCGGGATACCCCATATGGGTTATTCGGCCACCTGGTGAATGTGCCTTTAGTTGACGCCGCTTCGGAGAATTGCACGCCGGTAATGATGAAACGATTGTGATGATGATGATGAGGGCAACACCTCTGTTTATTAAGGAATAGATTGGTGGGAGCTCAGGGGGCAGAGTGGGCAGGGGACGAATCCCTAGGCCTGGCAACAGTGCACCCTAACCTCTACCAATTCAATGGGGCACAGGAAAGTGGGAGATACAGGAATCAACAGAAGCTGAAGACTTTGTTTCTTTTTCATTTTGTTCTTTTTTTGTAATATTTACAGTCATTATGAAATTATGTGGAACAGACGTAATCCACACAGAAATAATAAAAGACTGGGTAAAATGAAAGGAAAAAAGTAAAATCCGATCGTTTACGGCAAGCTCTCCCATCTGCGGAGGTCGGGAGGGTGATGGATCACAAGCGGCTTAAATTAAGACACCGCCGGTGGACACACTAAGTGGAAGTCTGAAAGGGGCCCCTCGAAGAAAGTTTTCGGTTACTTGGTGTGACTGCTGCAGGGGCTATTTGTAAATAAGTCCAAAAGTCAAGGCGGGATATTGCTCCCTCACGAAACAGATAGCCGACACCAATCAGCTACGGACGCCGATGGCTACTAACAGTGACTCCTCAGCGGCCGATCTGCGAATGCTGCTGCTCTCCGCAGGAAACGCCTGATTCATGCATCCCCGCTGATTGCGACGAATGGCTAGAACTGTAGCGCCAGTACCATAACTGAACGTCCACTGAATGGCCACAGACAGTCAGCTGACAGATGGCCGTTGGTGTCAAACGTCTAAAAGCAAACACCATGCAACAATCGTCGGAAATGTCCAGACTGGAGTAGGGAGGATTATTGGCTGGGGAATGTCTGCGTGGCATTTTTTTGGGTGATCTCGACATTCTGGAAGGCATAGTGGATGATCCTGAATAAAAACACCACTAAAGCTGCAGTGGGCTCTTATTCACCATGAAGTATATTAGCTGCAGATGTCTGTTAAATAAACCTTTATACGCAGTGAATCAACACATGTATGTATCTGTCCTTGGGGACCATGTCCACCCCTACATGCGGGTTTTGGTAATATAAATTAGTGATAAACAGTCTGCTCGAAGTTTCAGCGACTGAGGATGGTTGGTTGGTTGTTTGGGAGAAGAGACCAAACAGCGAGGTCATCGGTCTCATCGGATTAGGGAAGGATGGGGAAGGAAGTCGGCCGTGCCCTTTCAAAGGAACAATCCCGTCATTTGCCTGGAGAGATTTAGGGAAATCACGGAAAACCTAAATCAGGATGGCCGGGCGCGGATTGAACCGTCGTCCTTCCGAATGCGAGTCCAGTCTGCTAACCACTGCGCCACCTCGCTCGGTACCGACTGAGGACTACCGACTGTTCTGGACATTGTCGACTTCAGCTGGGTGCTATTCTGAAGATGGCCATAGACTAGGCCGAAACCGGTCACTTTAAATAAAATAACCATCGCGATCTAGACTGCTTTTTCACTAATTTTACTAAGGCATCTACCAACAGGGCACTGTAATGCGTCACACAGCCCGAAGTGTACATGCGTGGTTCGAGGAGCATCAAGACGAGTTCACCGAAGTTCCGTGGCCACCGAAATCCCAAAACTTAAACTCAGTCGAGAATCTGTTGGATCACCTCGATCGAATTGTTCTCGCCACGTATCCTCAACCGAGAAACCTAGCGCAGCTTCCCAGGCATTGGAGCTGCCGTGTCTCCACAGTCCTGTCCGCACTTCCCAGAATCTCACAGACTCTCTCCCTGTATGTGTCGCAGAAGTCCGCGCTGCAAAAGGTAGTTATTCATGGTTTTTGCAGGTGACTGGTAGCGTAATTACCTCTTCTCAGTTTCTGTGCTTAGCGTGAAGTGGGAGAATTGAAAGTGATCCGATATTCAATTTTATTTTATATCCAAACGGTACATTTCCGTACATTTATTCCTTATCAAAGCTATACCATCAAACTGCTCTCTACAACCGTCCCCCTCTCCCTGATATAGTTTTAATAGTTTTCTTCTGAACAGGGCAGTGAAATCTCTGTGGGGTGAGATTAAATCGGTTCTGTCGGCTTGCGGCATACAGAACTGAAGCGAGCTCTGCACGCCGAGAGGAGACGCGGAGATATACTGAGCTGTTTAGGCTCTTCCTACGAGGACGTTAGCTTCATCATTGCAGACATAAACAGAATCTCTCGCAGCAGAACTTAATGGTGACATGCGCCGGTCGGTTACAAGCTGCTTATGGGCTAGAAACGTCTACCACAACAGCCACGACAGTCTGTTGTCAGGAGCAAGTGACTGACGGTACATAACAACGTAGAAAGTTCTAACCTGTACCAACAATTGATGCGACAAGTAAACCGGAAAGATTTTAAACAAGGACGTCGTCAGTAAAAATTTTGATCTCGTATTAGAATATGAACCTCTAAAATCGTCGCCTCCCACACCCTACTCCACCACCATCATTAAAACAGCCACCCGTACATACGCTACCACTTCCAACCACCCACCACCACTTCTTCCCTGCAAATACCAGAAAGTTCACAGTGATAGTCGGAAAGTCATCGAGCAGAACAGAATTAACATCCGGCGTTCCCCAACGAAGTGTTATAGGCCCTCCGTTGGTCCTGATCTATATTAGCGACAACCTGAGTAGCCCTCTTAGATTGTTTGCAGATGATGCTGTCATTTTCCATGTTGTAAAGTCATCAGGTGACCAAAACGTACTGCAAAATGATTTAGATAAGGTACCTATATGGTGCGAAAAGTGGCAATTGACCCTGAATAAGGAAAAATGTGAAGCTATTCACAAGAGTACTAAAAGAAATCTGCTAAATTTCGATTACGCGATAAGTCACACAAATCTGAAGGCTGTAGATTCAACTAAATACTTAGGGATTACATTTACAAATAATCTAAATTAAAACGACCACATAAGAAGTGTTGTGGGTAGAGCAAACCAGAGACTGCGATTCATTGTCAGAACACTTAGAAAGGGCAACAGGTCTAAAGAGACTGCTTACACCACACTTGTCCGCCCTATCCTGGAGTATTGCTGTGCGGTGTGCGATCCGCATCACGTGGGACTAACGGTTGACATCGAAAAAAGTTCAAAGACGAGCAGCTCGTTTTATATTATCTAGAAATAGGGGAGGTAGTGTCACGGACGTGATACGTGAATTGGAGTAGCAGTTATTAAACAAATGCATTTATCGAAGCGACGAGACCGTCTCATGAAATTTCAATCACCAGTTTTCTCCTCCGATTGCGAAAACATTGTGTTGGCACCCACCTAGATACGGAGTAATGATCATCAAGATAAAATAAGAGAAGTCAGGATTCACACAGAAAAATTTAAGTGATCGTTTTTGCCGCGCGGCGTTCGAGAGTGGAACGGTAGAGAGAGAGCTTGAAGGTGGTTCATCGAATCCTCTGCCAGGCATTTCACTGTGAATAGCAATCATGTAGATGTAGATGTAGATCAACGCACCATTGGCACAGTCTCTCGTATGGTTCACTGTGAGTTTGCATTTGGGACGCCGCACGCAGAACGAAGGCAAGTTGTAAAAAAAGTTTTCATAGCGGCCGTGTGATGACTGCTCGGATGCTGCGGAATTTTATCGCCGTCGTCACCGGGGGCGGTGACAGTATTCGTGGGCCGCAAAACGACTTCCCGGCTGGCCGGAAATTTCGCAGCGCCACCGCAACGGAAAATACAGTGCAAATAAAAGCGACGCGCTAGTGTCGTCGACAGCAAATAATTACCACGCGCGACGCCTGTGGACGGGTTCCCACCGGCGGCTGGCCTTGAAATGGCTCGGTACTGCCGACGTGCTCGTGTGCCTGTACCTACCTGTAGAGTTCCGAAAATAACCCTCCTCCTACGGAGTTCCGATTATGTCCTCCCCCTATGGAGTTTCGATGGTGTCCTCGTCCTACTAAAGCAGTTATTTTTTGTCGGCTGCAATAAGACCTAAGTGCAGAATAAGAGTCGAATGAAACTTGCGCAGGAATGGGAGAATAAAACGAGGCTGCGTACTGTGCTGAAATACGTTTACCTATATTGAATTTGCTCCTTTTTTGTATCATATATAATGAATCTTTGAAGAGGATCGCCGACATTTGCCCCATGACCAAGGGAAACCACCCGACAACCTTGATCTGCCTGGGGGTTGGGGTGGGTGTGTGTGTGTGTGTGGGGCGGGGGGGGGAGATCAGGTCTACTTAGTTTATTTCTGGGACGATGTTGACAATCGCGCATCGCGCAGAAAGAAATTAAAATTTTATATGTGTACTGGTTCGTTTTAATTGGAGCTACTCACAGAGCACCAGTGTGGTCTGTAAGTATCGTATGGCAACGAAACCTTGGTAGATATTCTATGGCGTTAATGTGGAACCGGGTTAGGCTGGCAAAAAATTAGTTCCAATTTTGGCTACCAGGTACAAATCTGGAGCTGTGATTCAAGAAAGACGTACAAAAACGTGTCCATACGTCCTGGATTAGGAACGGGACGTCGGCAGAAAATGTCAAACAAGTGAGTAAGGCATAATGTTAATGTTATTATTAACAGTGGCTTACACAGTTTTTTTCAGTATGAACACCAGAGACGTCAGCGATATGCTGTGTAGCACCATATTGGCACCTGATGGCCAGAATTACAATTAATTTCATTCCTTCGTAAAGCGGTCCCACATTAACGCATTAGTACATCTAAGTTTCGCTACCCTATGATAATTGCAATCCACGCTGGAAGTCTCTGAGTAGCTGCACTTTATTAATAGCCACCCGGCATGTTTTTTGTTGTGTATGTGTGTGTGTGTGTGTGTGTGTGTGTGTGTATGTGTGTGTGAGTTCAGTGATGTGAAATGAATGGAAAGCAACAGGGGAAACTTCTGGCACAACGGAAGGTGTGCTCAGTTAATTAAATAAATTAAAATTTGAATCAAATTTGCCTTAATAAAAGAAACTATTGATTATTTGGAATGCCCGATAGAGGCGGTGCAGAGCGGCGCATAGAAATATCACAACGAATTGCAAGGTCTTCGAAATAGTACTCTTTCAATCACGTTTCTGTCATCCATCTTACAAAGGATAAGAGCACAGACTGTTAATTTGTGAAAACCCAGCGATATGGAAATGGACGAAACGAAAGTTTGTTGACGTGATGAGCACATCCCCTCACACAATAACCACTGCTCCCAAACGAGACATCACACACAGAAAATTAAAAGAAATGTATGCAGCTGGTTACTTATCGTACAGCCGGCCTTGGTGGCCGTGCGGTTCTAGGCGCTGTAGTCCGGAACCGCGCGACTGCTACGGTCGCAGGTTCGCATTCTGCCTCGGGCATGGATGTGTGTGATGTCCTTAGGTTAGTTAGGTTTAAGTAGTTCTAAGTTCTAGGGGACTGATGACCTCAGATTTTAAGTCCCATAGTGCTCAGAGCCCTTTGAACCATTTGAACTTATCGTACACATGATTTCGGGAAGAAATGAGACAAGCTAGGAGGACTGCTGGTACTGCATTATTAGGGAATACAAAAGAATTCAGCAACATTAGAAATACATTGAAAACTTAATGAGATTCGTGATTGTAACTATGCCGCAATAAGTTATCAAATTTAAAAACAAATACAGCACATACCACCGCCGGTAAGACACAACACGAACAACATACAGATGATAAAAAATGGTTCAAATGGCTCTGAGCACTATGGGACTTAACTTCTCAGGTCATCAGTCCCCTAGATTTAGAACTACTTAAACCTAACTAACCAAAGGACCTCACACACATCCATGCCCGAGGCAGGATTCGAACCTGCGACCGTAGCGGTCCCGCGGTTCCAGACTGTAGCGCCTAGAACCGCACGGCCACCCCGACCGGCTACAGATGATAGAAAGAAATTATGTTTACATGCCGTTTCCAAAGAAGAGGAACGAGACGTATAACAAGTAAAAAACGTATTGTCACAATTTCTGTCACGAAAAAAGTGAATTGTAAATGTATTAAATGCAAATAATTGTTTACAAAGTTAATTTTTTATTGTTTGGACGTAATTGCTTGAAAATTTATGACGATTTATCAAATAAAATCTTGAAAAATAACCTGATTGTTAAACCGGGTAATCATGAAAGCCACGACCGTGTCCTTGTCTGCCACAAATTTGCAATTGTCACTATACTTTCAAAGATTCAGGCGACTGCTCGCGAAAAGCAGAATATTACGTTTAGTTTTTTGATTTGGCGTAGATGATCATGAGCCCGATATTTTAAAAATACCATTTGTCGTGGAATGGTTGTGCACGAAAGATTGTTACCTTGCAGTAATTCTTTTCAAAATCAGAAAAAAATAGTGGTACTGGACCTACAGTTTGTGTAGTTGCGGTGTATGTGCGAGCAGATAGTGGAGACAACTTTCAGATTGGCACTATTTGAGTCAAGAAACATTTGTATTCTTTTCCGTCACTGCCCAAAACATTTCTAAGTTATTTTCTGAACTGCTGCTCTGTTTGTTCCTGTTCGGTGGACGGCATGAGTAAACCATTCGCCCTCTTCCACTGAGCTGATAGATTTGAGTGAAAGTTGTCGATGTTTAAGGATGCGGTACTAGGTCGGAAAGCAACAGCACACTTAAACGCCACCCAAATGTTATCTCATTTCTTCATACTCCATGTATTTACACATAAGTCAGCTCATCTGCGAGTAACAGCTGTGCACTAAAAAACAACACAATTTATTTCTCTCCGTAATAAACTCTGTAATCAACAACTGGAATGCGAAATCTTAACTTATAAATAATTTACATGTATAGCTATCAAGGATAAAATGCTATTAAAACAAAGTAAGGACAACGAGAACATTAGAGACGGACAAATCTTTTGAGCCAGATTTTCTAAGACCAGATGGTCGATTCCCACGGTATAACTGTATGTGTAGAAAGCTGCTAAGCTAATATGGCTACGAAGCTAATAGTTTGTGTTACTGAGGATGATAGTTTGTGATAAAAAGTAATAGCAAACTGATTCACTGTAATACTTGTAGTTTTCAGCTTCGCTTTAATTGTATATTTAGCAGCTACGGTGGATCGCTTATTGAAAATATTATATAAAACTGTGTTCTGCGCTGCTTGTCACCGTACTGTAACATGTGTTGTCCCCTAAACTTTCTGAAAATTTTGCCTTTTTTAAAAATATTTCTGTGTACGCATATAATGTTTTCTTAGTTTTAGTCATTGCTGGTTAGCTATACATAGCAAACAACAGGTACCAAAACTCTGAATTAAACGTTTCATAAAGCAAAGCCATTCCCTAGTATGTAATTTATTTACTCTCAAGTGTTAACTGTGTGCTCATTGCGTTATGCAGCTCAATCTGTAATTTTGTAACTTGTTACTTTTTTCTAGATTTTACGGTGACATCATGTCCAACATAGTTGAAAGGTTTCCCTATAAGAGGAAATGTCAACGATTCCACATGTCACACGTTAGGAAATTACAACGATTCCGCCTGCAAGGAAATAAAGAATTACAAAATTTTATCCTGAGTGAGTACTAAAATTAAGATCAAATTTGCTTGTTTGGTACTTTTACAATTTTTTACACTGAACTAATTTTCATCAAGGAACCTAATTTGGATAGTTCATTCAAAGATCAGAGACACATTTACGAATAAATCACCCTTTCACGTTATTGATTGTGTTCATCCTTCCATTTCATCAGCTTTTTTCCAGAATGGTACCAGATGAGAAACAGATATGTGAAACTTTTTACCATGAGTTATCATCGATAATTGCAACTGCTACAAAATGTCGCACGCGAAAAATAAAAGTAAGTCATACACGCGTTGGGAATAAATTGTAGCGCTTTACTTACCATACTAAAATGTTCATACAGTACTACGCCCTTTCGTATAACGCTTTTTTCCTAGCGTAACACACCAGGGGATTCTCCTTTCGTGGTCTACCTATTTGTCAGACTATAGTGCGGCTGTCACTTAACGTTTTCACTAAATCGCTTTAACTTTTGTAGCCCTAGAAAATCTCTATGGTCTCTGTGTTACCCCTGTGAGTATCAAAGAAACATAAAGGTTGGGGCAAATAATAGTGGCCTGGAGAACAAAGTTCCAGGGTATAAAGAAACACAGCAGAGGAAGGAAATACAGTACTAAGCTGACAGTAGCAGATGTTGAAAGTGACCAGCATCCCTCTCTTGGCACTTTTGCGCCGTGCTCAGCAAGTTGCTGAAGGCGGATCGAGGCTGGACTGCTGGAGTTGCTGCAGTATCTCCAGAAATGTTCTGCTGCAGTTCTTGAAGGCTACGAGAGTTGTTGCGATACACCTTAGCCTTGAGGGCTCCTCACCACGTAAGGTAATCGCACACTGACAAATGATGTGACCTGGGTGGCTAGCTGGAGCCGCGACCATATTGATCTCTGCTAACAACTCTGTCAGGAGTGACGATTGTGTAAATGTGCTGCAAGGTTCGGCCTGCTGTATGGGTAGTTGCTCCATCCCGTTCGAAGTAACTGTAGCTCTTTTCCTCCTCCGTTAATGCTGCCATAAATTGTTTCAAAATATTGGCAATCGAACGTGCCGAAGTCAGCGTCTGATGAAAGAAGATGGGACCAATAATGTGGCGCGCAGACACTGCACACCAAACCCCAACCTTCTGATCATGCCGGGGTGTTTCGTGGAAGTTATGCGGGTTCTCTGATGCCCAGTACCTGTGATTCCGTGAGTTGACATCAACACTTGGGTAAAACAAGGCTTCATTAGGCATAAGGAACAGATCCATGTCCAAGCCATCCACTATTATCTCAGTGAACAGCCACTCACAAAACAAGAGCCGCTGAGGAGCATCCGTTGGTTTTAATGCATGAACAATAGACACTAGCGTGGGGAAGTCCATATAGAGTATTCGTCCTCATGATCGACGTGATATGCCGGTCTCTTGCCACAGGGGTCGGTTGATTTGGTAGGACTCTGAATCAGTTTCTGATGAACTGTAGCCACATTGTCTGTTGTGTGGGCTCGTTTTGGATTTTTTTTTAGTTGTAGAAAACGCATTCCGCCTAACGCCATTTTCGGACTAAGTGCTCTATGGCATTGTTTGCTGGCACTTTGAAATCAATAAACTTCTCAGCCAACAACTGACCACACCGTTTCCTCGACTCTGTTGTCACGTAGCTTTCCACACAATGAACACCCGTTGCTCCACTGTGAGTACCGCTTCCCCTCTGTTCTGCCCCACTCACACGGGCCGCACTGTGCCGTGAACCAGTGTGGATCACATGGCGCGCAAACATGTGGTGCGCGCGTCAGTGAGTGTGGTTATATGCATACATCCATGTCCAATCGTATCCACTCGTCTGGCACACTTTTATTTGCCCCATGTTGTATAACCGCGTTTTATCATCACCTGAATCTTATCTGTTAACGTCTTTCATTCAACTTAAAGTCAGAAAATGTGTATGTTTATTGGTTTTTTGTTGTTGTTGTTGTGGTCTTCAGTCCTGAGACTGGTTTGATGCAGCTCTCCATGCTACTCTATCCTGTGCAAGCTTCTTCATCTCCCAGTACCCACTGCAACCTACATCCTTCTGAATCTGCTTGGTGTATTCATCTCTTGGTCTCCCTCTACGATTTTTACCCTCCACGCTGCCCTCCAGTGCTAAATTGGTGATCCCTTGATGCCTCAGAACATGTCCTACCAATCGATCCCTTCTTCTAGTCAAGTTGTGCCAAAAACTTCTCTTCTCCCAAGTCCTATTCAATACCTCCTCATTAGTTATGTGATCTACCCATCTAATCTTCAACATTCTTCTGTAGCACCACATTTCGAAAGCTTCTATCCTCTTCTTGTCCAAACTATTTATCGTCCATGTTTCACTTCCATACATGGCTACACTCCATACAAATATTTTCAGAAATGACTTCCTGACACTTAACAAATTTCTCTTCTTCAGAAACGCTTTCCTTGTCATTGCCAGTCTACATTTTATATCCTCTCTACCTCGACCATCATCAGCTATTTTGCTCCCCAAATAGGAAAACTCCTTTACTACTTTAAGTGTCTCATTTCCTAATCTAATACCCTCAGCATCTCCCGACTTAATCCGACTACATTCCATTATACCCGTTTTGCTTTTGTTGATGTTCATCTTATATCCCCCTTTCAAGACGCTATCCATCCCGTTCAACTACTCTTCCAAGTCCCTTGCTGTCTCTGACAGAATTACAATGTCATCGGCGAACCTCAGGGTTTTTATTTCTTCTCCATGGATTTTAATACCTACTCCGAATTTTTCTTTTGTTTCCTTCACTGCTTGCTCAATATACAGATTGAATAACATCGGGGATAGGCTACAACCCTGTCTCACTCCCTTCCCAATCACTGCTTCCCTTTCATGCCCCTCAACTCTTATAACTGCCATTTGGTTTCTGTACAAATTGTAAATAGCCTTTCGTTCCCTGTATTTTACCCCTGCCACCTTCAGAATCTGAAAGAGAGTATTCCAGTCAACATTGTCAAAAGCTTTCTCTAAGTCTACAAATGCTAGAAACGTAGGTTTGCCTTTCCTTAATCTAGCTTCCAAGATAAGTCGTAGGGTCAGTATTGCCTCGCGTGTTCCAATATTTCTACGAAATATACTTCATATATTACTGATTACATTTCTCCAAAGCGAGATTATTTCCATAACGTATAATGAGATTTCAATATTAAAAAGAATATAAAAGGGAAGAATGCAAGGGATCAAGAGGAATTAAAAGTGAGTCGGAGGAGACGAAGAGGGGCGTTATAACCTACAAAATTTGAATTCAGATATGAAATTATTTTAAACAAAGATATAAAATATGTTGTTCATGGTATTATAGAAATAAAATCTTCGCAAGATGCTAAAGATAAACCCCCAAACAGCAATCAGCGACTACATACACTGAGAATTGCAGCCGGCTGGGGTGGCCGAGTGGTTCTAGGCGCTACAGTTTGGAACCGCGCGACCGCTACGGTCACAGGTTCGAATCCTGCATCGGGCATGGATGTGTGTGATGTCCTTAGGTTAGTTAGGTTTAAGTAGTTCTAAGTTCTAGGGGACTGATGACCTCAGCAGTTAAGTCCCATAGTGCTCAGAGCCATTTCAACCATTTTATATGTAAATAACAAACACTTAACCGTAGCTGCATGGACAATTTCAAATACTGCTGTCGTATCGCTGTCAGGATTCGCCATTTTGTTACGGCTTGCACGCTTTCCTCAACAGTTTGGTCCGTTACCAACGTCCTAGCAATTACCACCGACTGCGGCGCAGCTGGTTTCGCAGTCAGCAGCGCCACTGCTGCATCCATTGCCTGTTATTTTCACGTCAATTGGTTTCAGCTACATTCCGCGTCGCACGCCATGTAGCAGCACTCGTTGCCTGGGCAACAGCTATCGGCAGTGTGCGTGACAAGGTGCATTCTATGCTCTGCAATAGCTCGGAAACAACTCAAGTGAAATGCTTTCCTTTGTTTCTCCCTTTTAGCCGAGTTCAGCACCGAGAGTTTTAGTTATACTTCAGACTGTAAACGCAACAGCGTTCATTGGTCTTTTAGCTTTCCTTACACACTTGCGCACAATTATGACTACCTAAAATCAACGCATCTCTTGCGACGAAAAATTGTGAAAGTGATACGCAGATAAGAATGGGTCCCTACATCTTCGACGTTCATGGCCGTAGTCTTGAAACCATTTACGCCCATCGAAATTTTTTTTTCTTTTTCCTACTATTGGTCCTCTCTCCTAATGATTACTTCACTTTGGAACTTTCACATTTATCTCGTCACAATTTGAAAGTATCACATAGCAAGTCTCCTAATTTTATTATGTTGGTTATTGGCGTGTGTACACTCCGAAATTATTTTCAGAAAAAGAGAGACGAGGTAATGACAGTAGTTTAACGGGAAGTCAATGAGCGCGAAATTGGAGATTGAATAATGTCATCAGGAGCTAAAAGAATATCAAATGGTTTAGACGGAAACAAGATGATTTTATTTTTCTTATTTTTGAACTAGTGTGTAAAGCTAATAGAAGACTTTTAGTCGCTATATCTTTTCAGAAGTTTTCGTTAGTGTCATGGAAATTTGAGTTTAAAATTAATCGGTATATTGTAACAATCTATTCTTCAGTGATGAGGCACCATTGTATAAACTGGGTTTTACTGGCGTACCTGTAGGGGAATCAAATGTTGCAAGACTCTGACAGACGCTTGGAGTAGCTAAAATAAATAGAGTAAATAGAGTAACCCATTTATCCGAAATACGAGCGCATTCATTTTTTGATAGTGAACAAAAGTAATAAAGTGCCTAATAAGTATAATAATACTTGTGACCGGTGGTAATATGTGTCTAAACGAGAAGTAAGCTCTCTAAACTGGACGAAAGTATGTGCACCGAGCTGACAGATGGTTTAAAAGCCTAGCCTGGGAAGGCTAGGATTATGAACGTTATGACCTTACTGCCTATGCTCCTTTCTATATGGTAGTGATATTATGATGAGATACTGGCGACTTGAAATTCCAGTGTAGGAGCATTTTATGAAAGAATTCTTTCTTCGAACTTAATGACTCGTTTTCACAGGTAATACCAGAAAGAAAACACAAGCTGGTCAATTGACTTCAAGATATGTGGAGTGTGAATATGCTGATCTGTGGGAGAAGAAACCTCTGGTTTAGACTTCTGCAAGAGCCTTCATTCTAAGACTCCGTCCAAGAACGTGTCAGTTATGATTACATGTCTAGCTGGTAATCAGATCTAAAAAATGGTTCAAATGGTTCTGAGAACTACGGGACTTAACTTCTGAGGTCATCAGTCCCCTAGAACTTAGAACTACTTAAACCGAACTAACCTAAGGACATCACACACATCCATGCCCCAGGCAAGATTCGAGCCTGCTACCGTAGCGGTCGCGCGGTTCCGGACTGTAGCGCCTCGAACCGCTCAGCCACACCGGCCGGCAATCAGATCTAGACATGTACTCAGCAGTGCTAGGTCTGTTATTGGTCAGTCATCGATGGTGTGAAATTGTGCCTTTTTCGCTAAAGCCACATGCACAACTGCTGCGCAGCGAAGACAAAGTGCACCAGATAACCTACGCACGTACCTACCCGTTTGTGCTTCGAGTTTGTCTCAAAGCCAACACATACTTGGCTGATTGTAAATGATTTAGTGCACCAATAAGAAAAATAATGCTGAACTTCGCACCAGACTAATATGCATAGATACAGTCTAGAAAATTTATTACTTAAGCATTGACTATGGGATCACAAACAAATAGGGAAAGTATTTTAGAACATATTAATTATTTATTAGAATGTATTAAGGTCTTTAGATGGCGGGCAAGACATGCTAATAGATTATGGGAAACCTGGTGACACTTATTGTAGAATATAATTTGTGTAAGGCTGAAGCAAGGTTATGGTATATGAACTGTAAAGGGGTCTCATATGTAGAACGTGGTGGAAGGATGCTCACAAGGTTTTACGGTCCTTTTTTGCCTGACGTACTTCATTGATTGAATATGGTTTACAATCCTAACCCTAGGCAATTATCTGCCTAACCTTTCATTTCCTGCTGCGAAAGACATTCTGAAAATGCCTACAAAGTCACTGACAGTTATTTGTGCAACTAGAGATGGAACCTTAGGCAGAGGCATTCACACGTAAGGTTCGCTTAGGAACATACACACGTCACCTGCGATTTGTCATGGTGGCACAGTATTCGTTTGAGGAACGAGATACCGTTTTTGTTTATGGACAACAACACAACAACAACATGGACTAGCCGACGGTAATGCGCATGAAGCTCGACGGTTGTATGAGGAACGGTACTCAGCAAGATGCCACCAAGCACTTCACCGACGACTTGGCGAAACAGCCTCGTTGGCGGGATATCATGGTGATGCTGGAAGACCTTGAACACGACGAGATGTTGAATTTGGAGAGACTGTTGTCGAGCGCATCGAGGAAGCATCTACGACAAGTGCTCGAGCGGATGGACACGATATGTGGGTCACTCACCGGTTAGTCTGGACGGTTTTAAGAGATGACGGCCAGCAAATGTTTAGTTTCCACCCTGTCCTAAACCTAAATCCTGTTTCGGATTAAGAACACAGGCTAGGGTTTTGCCGGTGGTTTCTGCGACGTGTTGCACGAGATCCCGACTTCCCCGCCATTCTGTTGTTTCCGACGAGTCGCCTTCCACCCCGACGCCCTTTACAACACTCGGAACGTTCATTAATGGGCAAGGGGAAATCCTCACATCACGTACGTTTACGGACACCAGGAACGATTTTCGGTCGTCTTTGGGGAGGCATTGTGTGGGTGACATTCTGATTGGGTCGGTCCGTCTACCTCCTTGACTTACAGGGGCAAATTACCTTCACTTTTTGCTACAAAATGTACCCAGCTGCGGCGGCGCGGTTCTTTCCGTCCGGACCTGCACCTACCTGTGAACATTGTCTCAGCAGATCATCAGTAGGAAAGCCGAGTGAAACCTACTGTACTTCGACGTGAACCAGGCTGCAATTTAAGTCACTAATTTACGTTTCGGGAGAAAGTTTACATAAGAAATGAAAGGTTGGAAATTTTGTCCTCAATGAATATATTCTGAAACTTAGGTGAACAAGTATCACTGCCAAACCCGTGCTAGTCTTAAAACAGTCACTCACAATCCCTTTCACTCACGTTAGCAAGTTTATGGTGTTGCATTTCCCGAAAACGTAATAGCTACAAAAATAGTGATTGTTTTTTTATTGATAATGCTCTCCAAATATTAAGTCTGTCGGTACCAAATGCAGTCACAGTTCTTAGCCACCGACCTGCTCCATACGCCACGTGGAATATATATCTTTTCTCGTCACAAAATTCATTTAAAAATTCCGAAATTTCTACACGCCCATCAGGATAATTATGCCGTCACTTTACCACACTTTTGATGTACGAAACACTGCTAGATCCAGCAACTTATCGTTTCCATCGGAACTACTACTACACACGTCCGAACTGTTTCATGGCTAGGCTCCCACCCCTTCCAGAATACTCTAAGTCTTCTTTTCCAGCAGAGAAAGGCGAGCGAAGAATATTACTTTCCCATTGGTCAGTTTATTGAACAGCCAATAGCAAAACAACATTCTCCCGCGTCAATCCGCGCTTTTCATCAATAACCAATCGCAAAATAGTAAACCTAACGACTGCACTTTTTACCGGTGTAATTATCTAATATGCTGAAATATTGTTTACGCATACAGTTATTTACTATTGTTATTTACAAATGGTTAAAAAGGCTCTGAGCACTATGGGATTTAACATCTTAGGTCATCAGTTCCCTAGAACATAGAACTACTTAAACTTAACTAACCTAGGGACATCACACACATCCATGCCCGAGGTAGGCTTCGAACCTGTGACGGTAGCAGTCCCGCGGTTCCGGGCTGCAGCCACCACGGCCGGCTGTTATTTATACCTGAATTAACTTTCTCTTTACCATAAACGTACTTTACAAATCTATTCTACAAAAATCCCCTTTGTCCATATCCACGCTTCATCGAAATGTTCCCACACTAAATCCTACTACATAACTCGAATTATCTTCATATTAACCTTCAACCACACTCACGCATCATTCATACTGCTAAAACACATTTATAACATCTTACATACACAAAAAGACATAATAACACTTTATGAAAGTACTAGAACAGTTTATGAAAAACATTCTATTACTTTAGTGCACTCTAGTGGGCACAATCGAAACTAAAATCACAGTCCCCCTATCCAATATTGTCCTCTATTGGCTGATACATAAACTACGTGTGCGTCCAGTCTCGCGTCACCATCTGTCACTATCCAGCTCTGAGACACATCTCCCACTTAACCGCCTCCAAGGCAGGATCCTAATAAGGCGCTACGCCTCACAGCCTGCTAGAAGATGTTCCCCTGGACATACGGCTATGCATGGGACTGCCGCATAATGGGGCGGGGCGCTCGCACATAACAGTCGTATTGTGGGCGGATATTTAAATTGAGAGGCACCCACATGCCTTGCTCATACTGTGGCATCAAGCAGTCAGGCCTGCAAGATGAGTGGTCTGCCAAGCGAGTGGATTCATTCTTATTTATCGAGTAACATGAACTCTCGTACTCACAATTAAGTTATAAATTGTCCTCCTGGATGAATAATACGCAACGGAAACGCACATCTGACTATCAGTGATTTACAGAACTCAGACTGTTCACTACGCACTGGCAATACCACATTTTCTTTATGTCTTTTATTTAACGGCTTCTATCAACACGTGGCCACCGCACTGAATATGAATGGCGCACACATTATAAATTCGGGACATCACGACAATACACAATTCGAAGGAAAAGTCCACCAGTCTTTTTCTTATCACTATCTTATTTATTCCGATAAATTCTATAACCTAAACACACAAATTCTATAACCTACAACAATAACACATGAGAAATTCCGCCAGTGGGCATGGCTTTACATTGGTGAATCTCTATATTATGGTCTCGTAATTATTTAACGCTACAGTGCACTTTCTGAATAGGATGGTGGATCTTTTATTATACCTCACACTTCGACTCTCACAATCATCATCGCGAAACTTTCCTCCAGACCGAGAGGTACCAAAGGAACACACATAACCCCCTAATCTTTTGAAACTACCTCGCTACTCTCCCATGCAAACCACACATACCCAAATTACATGACATACACCACACTACAATATGAAATACTACACAGGGATTAGTCACAACATTATCACTTTCAGCTTTCCCACTTCAGTTAATATTTATCCCAGTTTCACATGACACTGCCCCACTTTGTAATTCTACTTTCCTACTATGAACTCTGGAGACATTTGCACGTCTTCCTGTGCAATGCAAGCCAAGTGGCGTTGCTGGATAGATGGCCGACTCACTTTGCTTCTTTCTCAGAGTTTGAATCTAGCGTCACACGGAATCATATCACGCAAAGTAATATTAAGAACATATTCATCACACACGCGAGTCCTCAACTGATACCATGGACGAGTACTTCTCTTTATCTTTTGTCTCATACACAGTTTGAGACTCACACAGTACTCACCACGTGGAAGTACTCATCTCTAATTTCAAGTCCTGCACACGCCATTTCTTAAATATTTCAACTTATGGTACACACGCTATTTCTTAAATATTTCAACTTATTGTACGCACGATAGTAATTCAGCTTAACTTATGCACACGGAAGTATTTCAACTTGTTGCTACACGTGGTTTCATTGTGACCGTTGGTCACTTCCGAAGATTACTACGATCCCATTAATATTACCTGCCTGACATTTAATTCTCCCCACAAAAGTTCCTGAAATAGGAAAATTATTATTTCAAACTACTCTTAAATATTCCACTTGCATACCATGTCTCCACTCTTTTGTCATTATGGAGCACAACTAAAACAGGTCTTAACAGCACAAGATCCAGCGGCAGAGTTCTGAAACATGGCCGTTCTCCAGGTCCTCTCACACCTCTGTCAAAGTGGGGGGAGCACCTTGCTACCGTATTGGTCACCCACATTTCAGGCGCTCAAAGCTCAGGTAAATTTCATCTCTTTGGTCCCACCAAAGGTGGCCAAAGGATCGACTCAAAGATGATCATATATTCACATCACTATCTGCGGTTAGCAGACGACCATACATTCATTCATTCATTTCACAGATCTCACCAAACTGGATGTAGGGATTTACTTTATGGGAGTGCACATGTGATCAATTAAATAAATAAATTGTCATTCTTTCCCACACTGGTATCCGGCTTCGCTGTATTAATTGAAATTGAGTTATTTTACAAAAAAAATGTGTTGTTCTGACAAAAATAATGAAGTATGTTGTACCTATTTTCAATGTCGGGCGGTACTGTACCCTTTCAAAATAAACTATTCGACTGCTGGGTAACTGGCAGAGGTGCTCGTAGGACATGGCCACGCCATCACCAGAACTCATGCCACTGGACTTTTCCCAGTGGGGTTCTTCAAGGTTCTAGTTCACCCACCCAGACGTGAACCACCTAGAAACGAAGAGGAATTAATGCATCGCATTCATCATGTCGCCTGTCACATCAGGGCAACGCCAAGAATCTTAGAAAGAGTTCGGCGAAACACCGTTCGACGTTTCCAAGCTTGTGTCACGTCAGAGGATCGCCAGTTTGGCACCTGCTTTAAGTAAACAGTGTCCTAGATACTAAAAATGACCTTTTCAGCGTCGACACAATTTGTAAAAGACTTCCTGTACGTGAACTAACAGCTGTTGACGTGTTTGTTCCCGGTATGCCTTATCATGAAACTACAATCGATGTGTCAGGCCCGCACAGTGGAAGGCTGGCGCCCTACCACCGACCGTGTGGGCCGCCTTGGATTCATCGCGATATCCGGCATGCAAGGCATTCGCGGTCATGCGTTGTCCAGAGCATCCGGCAACAGGACAATCCCACGACCAATCGGAGCGCGTAGCACTAAGTTCCTGTAGTTTAAAAATTGTGCGTTGTCAACCTACACAATATTAGTAATTTTGGTTCCTGCTAGTCTCAGCTATCTACCAGGGTTAAAATTTCGTGACACACTTTTTCTCCACTATATAATTAGTTTCTAGTGTCCATTTGAAAATATTGATGACTAAAGAAATGGCAGACCCTTTCACCGAGCACAGTGATAGTCGTGTCCTTTAGAAAATAAGAATTCTAATCCGATTACTTTTTCCACAACTTTCAATTAAGGCAAAAGGAGAGAAGTTTCAAAAGAGACCCACATAAAAATCGCAAATACAAGTAAATACCTTTCGTCTCTCAAAAATTACGAAGGAGAAAAGGAAAAGGAAGAACACGATATCGGGGAAACCGCATCGAAGTTAATAGCAGAAAGAGGTGTGACGAAAAAGGCAAAAATTGTAATAGCGTTAGGGAGAAAGAACTGGCTAGGTGCGAGTATGACTCGCGCTTTTAGGGTTCCAAACAAACTACATTATGTATACTGACAATTCATCCTTCCGAGGAAGCGAGAATCTAATCGATTCTTACCTGTTACCAACACTGATACCGGAAAGATACAGGTCCCGGAAATTCCAAGACTATCGGGAATGTTTTAATGTTTAAGTCAGATAACAAATGACAAAAAAAATCGTGCGATATAATTATAGGTTAATACTTCTCAGATTTTTTCCTTTGCTTGTACTGTGAAACATTGCTTCTTGCCAAATTTCGCAATTCTAGGCGCACCGAAAGTAGCCTCTAGGCTTGGATGAGTGAGTTTGCGCGTATCAAAATATTTGACAACAACGCCTTGTTTTCGGCTTGCATTGAAATGGAGGCTTCCATTTCTCATTTCGCAAAGGGACTATAGACCTTAGTATGCGGCTTAAATATCAGTTTGATACGAATGTTATTCAGATAGTAAGGTCCGACCGGGCGCGAACAGGAAACCACAGTGAAAACCCGACGAAGCTTTGCACAGATGTGTTGGGCAGTGTCTTTAGTACGGCTATCGATCGCGTCACGTTGCTCTTTACAGTTCTGAGGGCACAGTGAGTACATTAAGATACCTGGAGAAATAGTGACTCCCGCACAGTTTTCGGTTGAAAGTCGTCACACACCATACAGTCTGAAAGTGGCTCTCATTTTCATCTCTGCTCACATGAAGCACTCGCTATGAAGACAACTTTTTGGCAGAAACCACAAACTGTGGACCTGCTTAGAGAACTGGCGAAGAGCATAGACGGCTGCCTTCTATGACGAGTGTATTGGAAAGTTGGTCCAACGCTACGACTAACGTCTGAGGCGGAGCGACGACTTTGTAGAGATGTAGCTGGAAGGTGCAGCTAGCTGTTGCTTCTAACAGATTTTTGATTTTTACTGTGGTTTCCATTTCGCGACTGACGGCACCTTACTTTCTGAACAGCGCTCGTATGTTTACCCGTTCCTGAGAAGAATGGTTTTTAACAGTCGTTCTGACAGACATACAAACGGACGGACGGACAAAGAAGTAATCCCACAAGGGCTTCGCTCCTGCTTGAGTTACGGAACGAAAGGAAATTAAGTTTGAAGAAGCTGTTACTGCTTGAAAAAGTTTACCCAATATCTAGCGAGCAATAAGTTACACAGATGAAGATGACGAAGTAATCGTTTGTTTAGGGCATGAGTGGTAGTCCAAAGACTCTGTAGCATTAATAATGCTATGATACTAACATTTTTGCTTTCTATTTCATTTACTCCAGAGTGGTTTATGAAGAACTAAAAACACTCCATGATATTGCTGGTTGATAAATAAAGATATTCTCTTAAGCTTAAGAAGTTGATATGTTGAAGAGTTCCTTCAGTTCGTACCTCGGAGTTTGAGGCGTCGTGCGATGTCACACTCGCGGCAGCGACCATATTACTCAGCTCTCTTGGCTGTGCGCGGCGCGCTACACAGTTTATGCGACGTTCTGCTACGCGGATTTGGTCGGGAAATTCTGTCGGCTGACCGGGTTTAGATATCCGTGTTTCTAAGCATGTACAAGCGGTCTAAACAAGAATGCCCAGACTGGCTTCGATCCGGGAGATACTCTAACACCAATAATTAAATGAAATGAAACTACTGTATATGGTTCCAGAGACCTTTTCAGTTGCGAAACATCAATGATGTATACGAGTAATCAGCCTGAACCGACATATGAAAATTTATACCGTTACAGATTTCTAGGACTTCTATAGGAGAATGAGTGCTTTGAATAGGAACCCACGTCTGAAAACATATGGGTTCTGTTTTACGAAGATTTCAGTTCAGATGTGTAACGCGGTCCACGTCTGCTGAGGGAAAGGCAAAAGTCTCGGAGTTGCTTGTCATGGTATGTAGTACCACATACAGGACGACGTGTACTGCGTCAGACGGTCACTTAATGTCATTTAACGTCAATGGGGTCGTAATTGACGTTTAATTTACGAGACTTCTGTAAGTACTCGAGGAAGACCTGCTGGCACGCGTTCTGATCGCTGCACTATAAATTTAAGAGACACCCAGTGGAGTGGAGAGTGTGTACCAGAACGTACTTCGTAGGTAAAACGTCTGTAACAACGTTGGTGGCTGCCACATCAAGCCGCTAGTGTATTCCATCGGTGCTATTCTGTACGTACAATACGCTGGTTTCTTTTCAGTTTTAGATGTTTCGTTGTGTTTCCTTTCGAATTGTTAACTAATAACTGTACTGCATCGCGTCCGACCGGCTACTTCAATGCCCGAGTTGCAAAGTTCTGCCGGCCGAAGTGGCCGTGCGGTTAAAGGCGCTGCAGTCTGGAACCGCAAGACCTCTACGGTCGCAGGTTCGAATCCTGCCTCGGGCATGGATGTTTGTGATGTCCTTAGGTTAGTTAGGTTTAACTAGTTCTAAGTTCTAGGGGACTAATGACCTCAGCAGTTGAGTCCCATAGTGCTCAGAGCCATTTGAACCATTTTGCAATGTTCTGGACGAAACTACTTAGATTTAGGCCTTCCAACCGTGAGCTGAGTTACAAGGCTTCAGTAAGGCGCTGCTTACTTCTACGACTTTAAGAGGTTTCTCAGCAACAGGCATTTACTAACACTGGCCATCTTAGGGAAACCACTATACCTGGAGAAGGCCTCCTGTTCCCCTTAGGGAAAGACGGGTCCATGTCGTAAGACTGGATAAATTTCCCCTCTCAGGGATACCGAACTTGGCATATAGAACAGTCACAGTAAGAATGTACAGGCGTGGTTATGAAATGATATGTTACAATCTTCTGTATTAATCAAGATATCACCAACAAGGACTGCCTCAACAAGCGAACGATAAGTATCGCTGCTTTCGGTGCCGTATTTGCCGATGGACGAAGGTTATGAACGGGGTTCATTCAGCCTTGCGAGGCTCGATTAAAGAAGCAGTGGCATCATCAGGATTCACCCATTTAAGTGACGCCTGGAGGCATTGGCGACGTGCCTGTCACATATCCCACGAGCATACAACGGGTGGTAAAAAATATGTAAACAGCGATAGTACAATGAAATGTCTAAGACAGTGTAGTAGACCCGTTAGCAAGAAAAACAGTTCCCAGTCCTCTCTGAATGGATAAGTACAGGTCCTGAACTGCTTTCAGGGGAATCTTAAGCCGTTCTTCCTGCAAAATAGTGTCAGGACCAGGTAACGATGATGGAGGTGAATTGCGATCACGCACCCGTCTATCCAGTGAAGACACAAAGGCTGTGGCTGTAGTGGCCACGGGTGACACGACGTTCATCCTCAATCTCTCAAAACCAGTCCTCGGCCATGCGATATGTGTGCACAGGGGCCCTGTCGGCGTGGAACACGAGTATTGGGGAGCAAACACTGTACCATGGGATGAACCTGATCTGCCAAAATGGCCATGTAATCGTTGGCAGTAGTGCAATCTTGCGGAGTACCCATTTGACCCATGGAATATGACGATATGGCTACCCGAATCTTCACCGAACCCCCCGCCATGTGTCGCTCTTGGGGCGTAGTCTTGGCCAGAAGTCGAAAACAGTGCGCAATAAGACAAAATTACTTTCTTCCACTGTTCCATGGCCCAGTTTTTATGTCTTGGCATCAAACTTTCTTGTTGCGAACGTTTGAATCGCTGATGGATGGTTCTGGAAATCCAGCTCACCCTTCAGTTCACTTCTTAAGGAGCTCTCCTTGCGCTGTTTTATCACTGACAGGGTTCACGAGTGTGACAGTCAATTCTCCAGTGACTTTTCCAGCTATTGTCCTCTTATTTTTCATCGCAATCCTTTCCAGTGCCGATCACTCGTCACATATTTTCGTCAGCCTTATGACTTAGCGGATGCTATTATCTAGCTTTTCCTGTGTGTAGCGTGAGTCTTCCATATGTTGCCTCCTGAGGCCGGCCGGTGTGGCCGAGCGGTTCTAGGTGCTTCAGTCTGGAACCGCGCGACCGCTACGGTCGCAGGTTCGAATCCTGCCTCGGGCATGGATGTATGTGATGACCTTAGGTTAGTTAGGTTTAAGTAGTTCTAAGTTGTAGGGGACTGATGACCTCAGATGTTGAGTCCCATAAACACCAAACAGTTCCGTTACGTTGGTTACGAAAGCACACACCATACTACTACGAACAACGTGCATCCGTTCGAAGTCACTGTGCACCGACATAATGCACCCACCACTGCACATAACACTATTTTCGCCACAACTGACAACTGCAACGTGTTGAGGATATTGCACAGGTGACGTTCATGGTCCAATAAAACAGCGCAAGCTGCAAACTTGGCTAGCATCTGCATTTATGCTACAGCATGCAGTTCTCGCGGTGTTTCCATATTTTTGTCCAACCCCTGTAGAGCGCTACTCATATTGCCGTGTACGAGGCAGTCTGGCAGTCGGGATAGGGTTAAGACCTAATTCGTCAGTGATGTTCATGTTTACATGTTTAGGTTTACGATATCACCAACAATCAAGCACGTGCGTACCCTCCCTTATCGTTTCGGCCATAAAGGCCTACAAACGGCATGGTATGATTTGAATTTAGTACATACAGGTGCAAATAGATTAGTGCCAATCGAAATCTTTTCCTTTTTGTATATAGCAAAAGGCAGTAAATGCAGAATTATGACTTCAAAAAAATCACAGGTACAAGCAGATCAGTGTTATTCGAGATCTTACCCATTTTGGATGTAGCGAAACGGAGAGACGAGCTCCCTTATAGCACATAACGCCACTCTCTCTGGGACATTTATTATTTGTGTGTGTCGGTAGCCCAGTGCAGCGTGCCGGTAATGGAGGTCGTTGCCCGCCGCCCGGCAGCTGGCGCCAGCGGTAGTTGGTGCACAGATCGCTGGACAGACACGCACCTCGCTTCGCTTCGCCTCGCCGCGCCGCGCCGCGCCAGCACCCGCGGGTCACTATCGGCTGTCACTCCCACGCCACGCGGCGCCGCTGGCCTCGCCGTGTTTTCATTTGTTATCTGCGCCGGCGTTTCGAGGTTATGAGTGCCCAGCCGGCACAGCAGTGCAACGTAAACAACGGCGTCGCCGAGCCACTGTAGCGCACGTGCACTTTATGGTCCGCCCACTGGGCTGCCAGCGAGCGGCGCCGGCACTTGCTCTCTTCCGCTCCGACCAACTGTTTCTCCGACAAATGTTTACAAAAACTTACGGTCGGTTTCCGAAGAGAGTGTTATGTCCGAGCACTGGTTACAGAGAGCAGATTTTATTTCACCGTGAGAGTTCTAGTTCCTCTACCGAAGTCAAAGCCATACGCGCAGCTTTGTAATATGTTCAAAACTCACAAAAAGGTACAGCTTTGAACATGGCTGACGTTTGCAGCAACCGTATACACAAATTTAAAAAATATGTAAAAGTCTGCCAACCGGTTACATAGATTTTCTGTATACCTTGACCGGGTTTTGTCACCGCTAAGGGTGACTTCGTCAGAAGGTAAGGTAATTACCTAAAATGAATATGTAAGATTAAATATCTTATCTAATAAAAGTTTATATTAATGTAAATGAGTGTAAAACAAATAGTACTTACATGAAGAACATATCGTCAAAGATGTACAGTGATTTAAGAGCCAAGTTGCTCTGTTGGGCAGTTGGCTGAACAGTACAACACAATAGCAAATTCCAACAAAGCAAACCAGCCACAGACTGCACACAGCACAGTCAGTGATTTTCATATAGAGCGCTACATGGCGTCACCAACATAAGAACCTAAACAGCCTACTTACAGAGTAATTGGCCCATATCTACGGCAACAAGAAACAGCGACAGAATACAGCGGAGAAAGTAGCAACAGAAAATGACCAGACTAAAAATTCATTATATATTCTGTTGCGTTTAATGAATATTTCTAGATGGAACAAATAACACAGTATCGGGAGGGGAACAAAACACTGAAGGGCAAGTGACTAAAACAGTAAACAGAGAGAGGAGAAACGTGTGTGTGGAAGATTCACCACCAGAGCATGCAACTACGGAAGTGCAAAGCTGGAGTTCACTTTTTTTTTTTTTACGGAAGTGGGCCCCGCAGTAAAGCAGCCGCAGCGCAGTGTTTTATGAATGGCGGGCAGGCTGCGTGCGCCGCGCGGCCCCGCGCTTCCGCTGCCGCTCTCTCAGAGGGCCTTCCGGCGCGGCGCGGCGCGGTGTGTGGCCCGCCGGCCGTACACGAGGCCGGCCGGCCTTATCGCTGCACACGTCGCTCCTCAGGCCGCCTCGTGCAGGCGTTTACGGTCGCAGATAAGCCGGCCGCCGCTGCATACACCTAGAGAGCTCAGCTGACTGCCGGCCACAGTGAAAACATACGCCCCCCAGGGGCGGGCCTCCAGCGGAGGCGAAATGTGTCCCATTTCGAAGCTTTTACGGTTAAGTTAGCAATAAGTCAGTTATAGCACATTTTTACTGATTCGGTTTCATGTAGGATTTGGAAATATTAAAATAACAGATACGATCCGCCTAACGTAAAACATTAATGTCCACGAAAATGCAAACGACACAGTCGAATGTTATCACAAACGCAGACTAACTTTATACGTCATGCATCGATACCTGTGAGACCCCAGCGGAATGCTGACGACATTATCAAATCCTGAAGCAATGAATTTTAGAGCACCTGTTCAAACCAGCCAGCTGAGAGAACTCCAGGCAACATACGAGAAGGGATCAGGATTCAGCAACAAGGCGGCCAGTCTCGACACTCAGATGGAAAGCTGAAAGCACTTAGGCCACGACCACAGTGTGCAGCTCAAAGTTTAAGGGCACCATGGGGTGGAATGTGGCTAGATTACGGAGCTCACGAGGATTTGTTGTTGCGTTAAAATTTGCGTTTTGTTGCCATGGTAGTCTCAAGTTGGTAGATAATTTGAGACCTGACTCTCTCGTCACGCCGGCCACTGTGGCCGAGCGGTTCTAGGTGCTTCAGTCTGGAACCGCGAGACCACTACAGTCGCAGGTTCGAATCTTGCCTCGGGCATGGATGTGTGTGATATCCTTAGGTTAGTTAGGTTTAAGTAGTTCTAAGTTCTAGGGGACTGATTTCTCACATACTGCGTTCATATAACATACGTGAATGCTGCCGGGTGACGTCATCGACAAGCGCCTATGCTACAACAGGTACAAACTCTGTCATCTTCAAGGCAAAACTCAGCCTTCTTTTTTTTTTTTCTCGCACGAACCAAGTAAAGCTGGCTCCGGCGGAGGTTCGAGTCCTCCCTCGGGCATGGGTGTATGTGTTTTTCCTTAGGATAATTCAGGTTAAGTAGTATGTAAACTCAGGGACTGATGACCTTAGCAGTTAAGTCCCATAAGATTTCACACACATTTGAACATCTCACAACCAAGTAATTGGCTCAACTGAGTAGCATGCTTCAGTTAATGGCTCACTATCAACCAGTTTCGACTGTTGTTTTGATGCTTGTAAGTCAGTAAAGTTGACAGTATCAAAAGGTACATCTCAAGTTATGTTAATAAGTCATGTACCTATTTTACACATCATATGAATGACGATATACACGGTCCAGTCACCATCACCGCCACCTACGCTGGACATAATGGTGCAATAACTGCTCACAGACAGCAGGTGGCAACACTAGTAACGGACGGACTATAAATCGGATGCGGGGTGCGGATGCGGGATGCGGAAAAAAGCGCAGTCGTTGTATTCCGGATACGAAAGGATTATATGGCATCCAGTAGGGCGTAATCACTGGCTTCCGAACCAAGAATGGAAGCACTTTCGAGACGGCTAACTTTGTTAACTGTTCACGTGTTGCCATAGATAAAGTACACTGTGCATGGCAAAATGGCGCTATCCAAAACCGGCGCCGAGCTAACTGTGGTACAAGACGACAAGTGTGAACGATGCCTGCTGACATGTATATGGGCGAATAGACGTGGACGTGCAACTGTTGAGCAGATGACCGCTCAGATGAACGAAAGGGCTACCAACAGTGCTTCCTCAATGAACGTTGCTGTGTATGGGCTTCCGCAGCAGGCGCCTGGTTCATGCTGACTGCAACTGGACGTCCACTGCGTGGCGACCTGTGGCCTTTCTCGATGCATCACGGTTTTTTCTTTTTTTTTTGTGCAACGGAGGAACACATCTATCCACGGGCACCACGTCCACCCATATATGCATCTTGTTTATCCTTGGCACGACGACGTCTACCAGCAGGTCAATGCAACGTGTCGCACAGCTCGCAGTGTATGTGCCTGATTCGAACAGCACCAGGATGAGTTTATTATACTTCTCTGACCACCAAACTGTCCGGACCTAAACCCAATCGAGAATCTGTTCACGTCAAGGATCCTCGACTGAGAGACCCAGAGCATCTGGCCACGGCACTGGAGTCGGAATGTCTCCAGATCCTTGTCGGTACCTTCCAGAACCTCACGGATTCTCTTCGTCCATGTCTCGCAGCAGTTCGCTGTCCAAACGGTGGTTCTTCAGGCTTTTGACGAGTGCCCACATTAATGTAAATGGAGAGTGCATATTGTCTCTACACTACAGTACACTGGTATACAGTACTCAAAAACGAAAGTCACTTTCCCGTTATGTTTCACTACCAAGTAGCATAGCTCTTTGAGACTTGGACCCTACACAGTAAAACCTGTTGCAGTTTAGTAAAGAAGGTAATAGAAATAAATACGTAATGAGACGAACAGAAATGACACTTTTATTCATAGACAGCAATTATACTGAAGTCACAGCGATTTGTGGTGGTCTCCTGGACATTAGAAAAGGCGGGACACGGCTATTAATTGCGTGTGTGACCACCATCATCATGGACGGCAATGCATGCTCTGCAGTGTGCTACGTTGGTAACCAGTTCTTGTGTTAGGGCATTCCATCCCCCCACCAGTGCGGTTAAAAACTGCTGGATGGTCGTTAGCGCATGTGGACGTGTTCCGAAATGTCTCCAAAAGGTGTCCAACACGGCTCGAAGAAATTTAAATCGCGCGAAGAGACAGACAAGTCTATTTGTTGACTATTCTCTTGCTCCAAGAGCTTCTCCTCCTACGTTATGAGATGCGGTGGCGAATTGTCATCCACGAAAATTAAGTAAAGCCCGAATTCGTCGTGAGCAGGCGCTTATGAGGAAGGAGTAGAGTTTCACAAGAAGGGGGTGTACGGTGTTCAATGATTTAGAGGACAGTAAGCCCACGCACCATTATCCCTCCACACACTATAGTATCTGTATCACTAAAACGATCAAGTTCGATAATGTCCCTGGGTGCATATGAGGGAGAGTCCAGAATAACTACTCACACTGAACCCACCCTCATCCCCACTCCACGTTGACCTGGCCACTAAGCTCTTGGCACCATCGGAGACGGTGTCCTCGATGTACAGGTGTCAATGGAACACAGCGTATCGGTCGTCTGGCAAAGTGACCACACCCTGCACTCTCCGTGCCACAGTGGAGGGTGCAGTCCAGTTAAACGTGTTTGCAATGGCAGCAACTGCTTGACATGGCATACCTTCTTGCCCGCTGCACAGTGCAGCGATCATCTGCTGCTGCAGTTGACCGTGGGCGGCCACCTACTCTTCTTCGCGCAGCGGCGCCTATGGTTCGGAACGCTCGCCGTGCGCGTACAACAGTCGTCCAGCTATTGTCTCCAGGCAGTGATATAATGACGAACATCAACACAGTGCTTTGTAACTGCTCACTGACACACACACACTGTTTTTCCTGCTCTTTCAACTGACTCGTTTTGCGGTGTCAGAACCATTTGGCGCTGTAGTGACGATGGTCTTCTGCCATGTGACGTCCGAACTTATCCGGAGATTGTGGGGACTTCTGGCAGCATGATCCTGCACTTCCACATATTTCCACTGAATAATTAATATCTTGTGTTACTTTATCTACCCCGTCCTTAAGTTCTGGAGAAAAGTGTTTATTGCAAAACAATTATGGGTTTTGTTCAGTGATTTCTTCTCAAAATCACTTTTTGGAAGTAGCTGGAACAACTCTCTATCTGAAATGAAGACAAGCTGCCCGTATTGATGTTAAACACAATGTTAATCTGTAGCTTTCAAAACTTGACTAACAAATAGTAAATGCGTAAAGGTAACACAACTACAAAATGATTTATAATTTTTAATAGATGCGCCAGAGCTCAACGGCAGCTACAGAATCAAACTTGAAAAAAGTTAATGAATTTAGGACATGAAGATCTGATGTGGACATCTTCGCTGTCGGTCAGTAGTTCGTAGGATAAACGGTCCCATAGATTCTTAAGGCAAATGTTAATGTGGTCCCGCAGTAAGCACATGTGGTATGTCTGATCTTGCGTATAATACACTCCTGGAAATGGAAAAAAGAACACATTGACACCGGTGTGTCAGACCCACCATACTTGCTCTGGACACTGCGAGAGGGCTGTACAAGCAATGATCACACGCACGGCACAGCGGACACACAAGGAGCCGCGGTGTTGGCCGTCGAATGGCGCTAGCTGCGCAGCATTTGTGCACCGTCGCCGTCAGTGTCAGCCAGTTTGCCGTGGCATACGGAGCTCCATCGCAGTCTTTAACACTGGTAGCATGCCGCGACAGCGTGGACGTGAACCGTATGTGCAGTTGACGGACTTTGAGCGAGGGCGTATAGTGGGCATGCGGGAGGCCGGGTGGACGTACCGCCGAATTGCTCAACACGTGGGACGTGAGGTCTCCACAGTACATCGATGTTGTCGCCAGTGGTCGGCGGAAGGTGCACGTGCCCGTCGACCTGGGACCGGACCGCAGCGACGCACGGATGCACGCCAAGACCGTAGGATCCTACGCAGTGCCGTAGGGGACCGCACCGCCACTTCCCAGCAAATTAGGGACACTGTTGCTCCTGGGGTATCGGCGAGGACCATTCGCAACCGTCTCCATGAAGCTGGGCTACGGTCCCGCACACCGTTAGGCCGTCTTCCGCTCACGCCACAACATCGTGCAGCCCGCCTCCAGTGGTGTCGCGACAGGCGTGAATGGAGGGACGAATGGAGACGTGTCGTCTTCAGCGATGAGAGTCGCTTCTGCCTTGGTGCCAATGATGGTCGTATGCGTGTTTGGCGCCGTGCACGTGAGCGCCACAATCAGGACTGCATACGACCGAGGCACACAGGGCCAACACCCGGCATCACGGTGTGGGGAGCGATCTCCTACACTGGCCCTACACCACTGGTGATCGTCGAGGGGACACTGAATAGTGCACGGTACATCCAAACCGTAATCGAACCCATCGTTCTACCATTCCTAGACCGGCAAGGGAACTTGCTGTTGCAACTGGACAATGCACGTCCGCATGTATCCCGTGCCACCCAACGTGCTCTAGAAGGTGTAAGTCAACTACCCTGGCCAGCAAGATCTCCGGATCTGTCCCCCATTGAGCATGTTTGGGACTGGATGAAGCGTCGTCTCACGCGGTCTGCACGTCCAGCACGAACGCTGGTCCAACTGAGGCGCCAGGTGGAAATGGCATGGCAAGCCGTTCCACAGGACTACATCCAGCATCTCTACGATCGTCTCCATGGGAGAATAGCAGCCTGCATTGCTGCGAAAGGTGGATATACACTGTACTAGTGCCGACATTGTGCATGCTCTGTTGCCTGTGTCTATGTGCCTGTGGTTCTGTCAGTGTGATCACGTGATGTATCTGACCCCAGGAATGTGTCAATAAAGTTTCCCCTTCCTGGGACAATGAATTCACAGTGTTCTTATTTCAATTTTCAGGAGTGTAAGTCACTAGCTGTGGAGCAGACGAACAGACGCAAACGTGGCTTCAGATTGTTAGCGTGCCACCACAGCCCATCGCTGACTGTGAGAACACTGCAAACAAACTTGTGGACTTGGAGGGCGCCATAACTGTTCCGCAGAGACAAGCTTGTTTGAACTGCTGCCAGATTGCCGCACGTGTGGAACGGCGGGCGCTGCAATCACACGAGTGCCGAGTCAAACGACGATCGTGCACGTAATGGTCTCACTGTCACACGTCTGCAATCCATCTCCACCGCATGGCACTCTCCAGTCACTCTGCAACGTTTGTTGTGCCACACAGCTCACAGCTCAGATACGCTGCTGAGAGCCACAACATTTCAGCAAGTAGTATTCGACCCTGCATTCTGTTAACAGAATCATATACAGCGGCTGGACAAAGATATGGAAACATCAGAGATACAACACATTGCCACAATAATACTGTATAGGAAACCCGCTGGCATTTAAAACGTTTTCGAGTCGTCTCGGAATGGATGAAATTACTATATGTGATGTAACACCTGCAGCAGTCCTTTCCATGGTATTTATTATGTGGATACCGTCTTTGGTGACTCAGTACAACACCTTCAAGCCTTAATTCTATCTTTGGGGGTGAACTCCAACTGTATACACGATCCCATTTGTGGCCGACTTCTATGAACTGGTTCCCGCAGACTACTATAACAGCGATGTTATGTCTGCAACGATCAGCTACCAATGGTTGCAGACACAACATCGCTGTTACAGTAGTCCAAGAAAACCAGTTCATAGATGTTGGCCATTAAAATGATCGTCTATACGGTTGGAGTTCACTCCCACACCAATAGTTAAGGCGTGGAGATACTGTACTGTGTCAATGAGATTGCTAGATACATCATAATTAACATCGAAAGTACGGCGGCTGGTGTTCCATTTTAGTACATAAGCGAACGGTCGAAGTCTCTCAAACCTTAAGTCAAAAGGATGGATATACAGAAATTAATTTAGGTCCTGTATGGTTTTCAAGGGAATCATATACCATGGCACCTGCAAAATAGTGGCACCTACCTTTCTCTGCAAAGTAGGACACAAAGGCTCAACAATATTGAGATATGATGGCCAGTCGAGATGCGACAACTCATCCTATGTTCACAAAACTAGTCCTGGACTGTTGAGACCTAGGGTCCCTGTCGACGTGTAACACAATATTACCATTGGGGAGTGAACATTGCACCATGGGATAGAACTGATCAGCCAGGCAGGTCCAAACCGTCATTGGCAGTGAAACGTCCCCTTAGAAAAATTATACATGACAGTGCTTAAACTGACACACAATAATTTTAGCGCAACGGAATCTGACTTTCAATAATCCCTACAAAAGAATGGCCCTGACTAACATTAACCTATACCTTTCACAAATCACTTACCTCACAAAAATCTTAGTTACTCAAGCTACTGAAATACGGCGAGCGCCACTACTGCCAGCTAAATAAAAGATTCAAACTACTGAAGGCACTAACTACTCATAGGCATAGTTAGCAAATGAAAGATTTTGATAGAGAACAAACAATGTATTTATCTTAATAGTGTTCAAAAGTCATAATACATATATATCAGTTCATGTTATCCAGTCTTACAAATTTAATGTCTCTGTCCAGATCATCCGCTCTCAAAACTCCGCCATCTCAGTTCCCACATCCACCACTGCTGGCGGCTCACCTCCAACTGCGCAACGCTACGCGATGTTAACAGCCAACTACCCAACGCTACAATAGCCAACAACAATGCAAACCAGCCACAGACTGCACACAGCACAGCCAGTGATTTTCATACAGAGCGCTAGGTGGCGGTGGCGTTACCAATATAAGAACCTAAACAGCCTACTTACAGCAGTAACGCGAAATTGCAGAGAAACCAGAGGCACTTAGAGTAACACGATACGCCTGCCCATATCATCACCGAAACCCCACCAAATTTCCCTCTTGAGACGCAAACTCGACCAGAAGTTGGAAATAGTGTACAACAAGACATTCTACCAAATTAATTTCTTCCGTTCTTCCCTAGTCCAGATTTTATAGTTTCGGCACCATAATTTCCTGTTACGGCAATCACACCATTGTCGAGTGGTCTTGGAAATCCAACTCATCCTGCAGCTCCCTGCTTCAAGGAGCTCCCTTCATGTTTGTTTTGACGCTGACAGGGTTCGCGCGAGCGACATCCAATTCTGCAGTGACGTTTGCAATTGTCTTCCTTTTTTGCATCAATGTCCATCTGTCACGGTCACTCAACACACGCCTTCATCCCCATAGTGGCTTAGCGGAAGATGTTTTTCCGCTTTCTCTGTACGCGGTACGAATCTTCAATCCGGTTCCTCTTGAAACAGCAAACACTTCGGCTACGTTTGTTACGGAAGCACTCACCACACGAGCACCAATTTTTTCCTCACGTTCGAATTCACTTAGCTCCGTCGTAAGACACTCTCGAAACAGGATCACACCGCGGCTGACCCTTTGAAATATATTGAGGACAATGCACATGTTACGGTCCTCTTCAAATGCAACAGCGAAATCTGTAGGCTTGTCAAGAATCCGAATTTATGTTGGAACATGCATTTCTCGCACTGCTTCCATATTTTTGTCGTACTGTTAAGATTCCAAAAACATATTATCCTAAAAGTAAACCAATATATGGCTTCCTCCTACATTTATATCGTGAAAGGAGCAATAAGGTAAAATTGCGGAGATTAGATGTCAAGCGGGGGCTCCCCAAGGGACGTTCTTCTCGTGGACTGTTCACGACAAGTTAGGGGAGTTAGTGGCAGTGGGACGTAAAGTAACCTCTGTCATACACTACAAGGTACCTTGTAAGCTATGGATATACGTGTACATAGAAGATGGAATCACGCCGTACATTTTGTGGCTTTCGGCACCATTTTCGGAAATCATTCACTGATTCTTCTGGTGACATTGTGCCAAAATATCTACATCTACATGGGTACTCTGAAAATCAAGCTTAAGTGCCTGGCAGAGGATTCATCGAAACAGCTCCTTTATTCGGTATTGTTCTGAGTGCCGGCTGACGCCCTACCACATGTCATCCGTCACACGAACTTTCTATCGAATCGGGCATATCATCCATTACAGAAATCGTCTAACCAATAGAATTCTTTCTTACAAAAAATTTCATATTACTAATACAATTTTAATGAATAACAACTACATTGCTCTGGAAGTTGAGAGTTTCAAACTTCCACATATGCGCTATAAACATTCCACGATCTCAGTCGGATGTACTGAATGGAAATCTTGTAGATAACATAGATGATGTACATTTCTTAAGTGATTCAGGAAATCTTTCAGGTAGCTATTCCTCATCATTCCAATTACTCCCCCTTACCATGTTATTCTCGGTCGTGCGCGCTTCCCCCCTGCCGCCGGTGACCATTCCAGGATTGTTTTTGGCCATCGTCCTTACCCCATTCGCCCTACTTGGCCATACCATTGAAGAGCACTGCTCTCAATTCTTTGCATAACTGACTTTCCAATACCCATTATTCCTCTAATTTCCTCATTTCTTCTTCTTCTGATATCATGGCTGCCTTCCTTATGCAATCCATCTCTGCTGCCTGGTCCTTCTTCCCCACCTTCCATTCTCCCTCCCTGTATTTTAGTATACTTTCAACTACATCTGCAGGATTCTCTTCTTTGTTTCTTTTGATATTTCCTTGTTCCACAGAACTCCGTTTTGCATCTTAATTGCCCCTCTTTCCTGTTGGATGCTGCGTTCCACATCTCCTTCACAGCTTCCCGAGAAATGGATAATCGACACCAGATACTGCTTTAATAGGTCCTGTGGCAGCACCCATCACTTCCATCTCCACCCACTACTACATATTTTCTACTAATATTTATTTTAAGACCATCTCAAATGCTTCCATTGACTTCTTTATTTTGGAAATTTGTGGTAAGTTCCTATGGGACCAAACTGCTGAGGTCATGGGTCCCTAGGTTTACACACTACTTAATCTAGCTTTAACTTACGATAAGGACAACACACACAGGACTCGAACCTCCGACGGGGGAGCCGCACGAACCGTGGTAAGGACCCCTTAGACCGCGCGGCTACCCGCGGGGCAACTTTTTTATCGTTATCTTGACATCCTCCTTACTTTGTGCTATCAGTACTTGATCATCGATAAGTGATAACAAGCAGGCAGACAGAACCTTGAAGGAAAGGAATTCCCATACACTCGCACGAATCCACCATTCCAATATACACTGCACAGATATTTTAAACAGGGTCGGTGACATACTGCAGCCCTGTCTAGGTCCTATGGATGTTTTAATGACTCACTCAGCTTCCTCCCTGCTTTAACTACTGCGCACGAGTGCTGAATATTCAAATTCTGAATATGTGCTGTGGTTCTATACCTGTATATTCCATCGCATCCCATAATACGTTGATGGGTACAGGATCATACGCTGTTTCTAAATTCATGAATGTTAAGTGCACTTCCTGATCCTTAGAATATGCCTTTACGCTTATTTAAAAAATGTCTTTGAATTCTAAGGGACCAAACTGCTGAGGTCATCGGTCCCTAGACTTACACACTATTTATACTAACATATACTAACTTATGCTAAGAACAACACACGCACACCAATGCCCGAGGAAGGACTCGAGCCTCCGGGTTGATGGGCGGCGCAATGTGTGACATGGCGCCTCAAACCTCGCAGCCACTCCGCGCAGCTTATGCTTATTTGTCCAAAGATGAAAATATAATTCATACAGGCTCGTCCAACCGTAAAACCTCTCTGTTCCTCTAGCTTGTTTCCCTCAATTTCTATCTCCGGCCTGTTACTCAGTATGGCGCTAAAAGGTCTGCTGATGGATGCCGTATCTCTAATTCCCCTATAATTGTTTTAGTGCCTCTTGTTTACTTTTGTGATAGATAGCAGATACGTATGATACACAACACAATCTTCCTATATACTCTCCCTACACAATCTGACTGATCAATCTACACATAAATCTCTCTATTTTAGAGGGCCAATATTTCCACAATTGCATCGCAGCTCCTGCTGGACCTCTCGCCTTTCTATTTCTTGCATTTTTCAAAATCTCGTTTACTTCTCCCTCTAGTATAGATCCTTTATTACCTAACACACTGCCGCTGTTATAGGATTCTATTACGTTTTCTCTTCTTTTTTCCACCATCAGTTCTTCAACGTATTTTTCCACAGGCTAATAAATATAGTTTGTAATGTGGGTATGGTATTGCTAGCCATTCATTATCATCCTCCACGCACCTGCCGATCTCCTGAATCAAAACGAATGCTCTATTTCCCCCCATACATTTTCATATGTTTCTACGTTACACTTTCTTCGTAATTTCTGAGCTCTCTCTTTACATACTTTGTACCTATTCTAACCTTGTTCACTTCTAGAGCTTAACCATACCTGATATACTTTCTTCATTCCGTATACCACCTCCAATAACTCCGTGACAGCTATAAAATGATAGGTGTCACACTCTATTCCTCTTTTTACTCTTACTTCCTGTAACTTAATAAAAAAAATGGTTCAAATGGCTCTGAGCACTATGCGACTTAACTTCTAAGCTCCTCAGTCCCCTAGAACTTAGAACTACTTAAACCTAACTAACCTAAGGACATCACACACATCCATGCCCGAGGCAGGATTCGAACCTGCGACCGTAGCGGTCGAACGGCTCCAGACTGTAGCGCCTAGAACCGCTCGGCCACCCCGGCCGGCGTACCTTAATCACACGCCGACTTGTCACTATTGAAGAGTCAATAACTGATTTTAGGATTCTTGACGGATTGGCCCAGGTCTGCTTATGTGCTCCATCGAGCTGGATTTGACATTCATAATAGCATACATCTGAAGTTTACAGAAGTTAATCAAACTGTTTCCATTATCCTTCTCTGTATCCTCTTTCCATTGTCTTACAACATCCTCATTTAATCCTTTTCCGATTCGTCCATTAAGTCCCGCATTATTAGAAATATTCACGCCTATTGGGACATACGTCAATCACTTCTTGTAGGTTATCGAGGAAGTGTTTCTGGTCTAGGACCATACACGGCCATTAATTCTAGTTTTATTGCATGATTTTTTTTGTTACACTGATTACTCTTTCATCCACCTCCAGATAATTATTCTTTGTTGTCATTTACTTTTTATAAAAATTGCTACACCTAATTTTCATTTTGTTTGTTCCAGTCCCCTCAGAAAGAGAATATAGTTTTCAATAACGTCTTGTCCTCATTCTTTCTTTTTCATTCCGTCATAACCAGGATATCCATTTTCAGTACTTGCAGTATTTAATTACATTCTCAATTTTTCCTGCTGTCCCCTGGTCGTTCCATGTTCCACAAATCATAGTCCTTGTTCTCAAGTAGAGTCAATTCCTTCTGATCCATCAGGGTTTCTTATTGTGTAGGGAAGCGGGTGAATCCTATTTTTGCCTGAGCGGTATGCCAGACCCCACTGTGCGCTCAACCTGGAGAACTAGGATTTTCCCCCTGGATTTACTCCCCTAGGTAAGCTGCCTTCACTATGATTAAGCGTCTCCCCCTCCCCCCACCTAATGGCTTTCATGGCCTTTTCGGGCGGAGTAAGTTAGTCAGTAAGACATGTAAATTAAACACTCAGAGTTAATCAGATTTACATTACGCGTAGTCCGATCTATACAATCATTTCGATATCAAATTTTGAATTAATCGGGAGAAAAGGGAAAAGGCTATCACAAAACTGATGAATAATTAATGATAATCCTAGTGAAGCAATAGTTTGGAACTGGCCTTGATGCATTTCAGTTGTTTATTAGCACTTACTAATACGTATCAAAAACACAAAGGTTCCTTTGCTGAACGGAATGTCCATCAAGGTCATCAGATAATACGTAGTTAATGGGAACAGCAAAACGTAAGTATAAGACAAATATTCGTTCTATGGCTAAAAGTTCGCGAAAAAGACTTCTAAGTCAGTAAAATTAGAACCAAAATGGCAGAGAAGTTTTTTGGAAAATCAGTACCCAATGTCTGCTCGCCATTCGCGTTGTCCTGTTCATTCGCTTACTGCACCCGAGCGCGATGGCGCTTCGTTACACCCGCTGTGGACCGACGACCGGCCAATGTACATCACGTGACCGACCCTTCATTACGGCACTTGTTTCGCGGACAGCCGACAGTAATTAGTGGAGAGCGACGGAGTCACGGCTAAGCGTGGAGAATTTACCGTGGCGCCACTCCTCTTTGCAGTGGAATTTCTGTATGTGTGTCGGCGACCTTATCTGCTGCATTCGTGCTCTCGGTTGCAATTTACTGTGTTTATCTGCAATCCTTCAACAGCATACAAGTAAAATACATTCCTCTAAATTAAACAAGATAAAAAAACAAGCCAAGTAAATGACTGTGTCTTCTAATTTCTGCTACATATCCATTTCGAAACTGTTTTGTACTTCATCTTTAGGCACTTGCGTATCAGTACAAAGTAAGATACAGTCTCAAAATAAATTAACTTTTTATACCTGGGATTCACAGTCATGTAGAACTTTATAAAAAAGATCACATTTACGCCTGTGACTGTAGCACTTTCTTTGTTTCACGACTGCAATTTCGGCTTTAGGCCATTATCAAGTGTAGATGTTATCACTATTAGGCCATGTCAACCTAAAATGAGCTGACACATTTATATGTCGTTGTCATTACAGTAACCTGTAAACAGTAATCTGCCGCTGCAGTTTAGTACATACGTGACTAATGATGGGCTAACGAACATGAGTGTCTACAGACTATGTTGTTTTATGACATATGGATATGTGTGATCGCACCATGTAACAGCGTCACCAATGTATTTAATAGTAATGACAACGACATATAAATGTGTCAGCTCATTTTAGGTTGACATGGCCTAATAGACATAACATCTTCACTTGATAATGGCCTAAGGCCGAAATTGTAATCATGAAATAAAGAAAGTGTTACAGTCATTGGCATAAATATGATGTCTCTTATAAAATAGTCTCAAAACAGTCAATAAAATGTCAAGTTCACTGAATATATACCTTGGTCTTACAATCTTAACATGTCTAATATGACCTATTTGAATTCGTGGGGTTATAAGATGAACTTTTTCGGTCCTGATATAAATTTAATCGAAAATGCTAAGATATACAAAATGTCCCAGGAGTAGTGAAATTTTGGAAAATGTGGCGGTCTAAAATAGTCTGTTTATGTCCTGTTATAAATTTAGTCGAAAGTGGTGAGATATACAAGGTGTCCCAGGAGAAATGGTTAATAATCAGAGATATGACAGAAACGATCATTCGTAGCAAACATGTTTCGTAAACATGGGCGCTAAAATGCGTACCTACTTCTTCATCTTCGAAAAAAAGAGGGAAAATTAGGGCTTATATACTGTGAGACAAATCTCTTCTGTTGCAAGCTCTTTGCTTTCCACATTTTGAGAGTTGGTAGCATAGACAAAAACAAGCATAAAGTTCCATTAAGCATGCCTTTAAAATGCATATCTTAAGAGCTATGTGCACTTGCTCACCTTCGCTTCTGTGAAACACATCTCCTCTACTGAATCATTGCTCATAGCTCTTAAGGTATGCATTTTAGAGCCCATGTTTGCTTGATAATTTTTTCTTCTTTTGGTTTATACTACCTCCTCCAAAAATATGGAAAGCAAAGAGCTTACGTATAATAAATTTTTTTCATAGTAGCGAATATGAAAGAGTGCTCATAGTTCTTAATGTATGTGTTCTACAGCCCATGTATACTAGACTTTTCCTGCTCTGAATGATCGTTCCTGTCACATTCCTGAATAGTGACCATTCTTCCTGTGGCGTCCTGCATAAGGAGGTAGGGAGGGACTAAGGCAATATAGCAATTAATGCCAGCACTACCTTCAGTCAGTCAGGATGGACTCAGAATGTGTACAACACCTTTCACTAAACCATATTTAACTATAAGCGAGGAATAATACAGTACAATCGTGAGTTCTGAGTTCATAGTACAAGTGTATCACGGTATCAGTACAGGAGTACCATTTTTCAAAACGTGTGATTTATTTAAGGGAACATGTTTTGGGGAGACATGGCAAAACAAAGAGACTTTCATTATATTTGTGTTGGTATTTGTAAAATGTGAAGTGGTAATATTTGATATCCATGTTTAAAAATCTCGGTAATGGAATCAAGTCGCATTGTATTTAATAATTTACAAATTTGTATAATGGTTCGTCTTACTCTGCACTGATATAATAATGGCTGATAATTAACCGTTAATTACAGTTTTAGTCAGCTGCAAAACCTGATAGAACCACGAAGAAGGTGACCTTTAACGATATGTCCTGGAATTTCGTCGGCTGGTTAGTCATTCGTGGCCTTCAACAAGTAGAGAAGGTGTGATAACTTACGACTCCAGAGAAAGCACGGTGCAGTTTTAACTGATTACACGCTTAAATGTAGAGAAAATCGAACTGTGCTGGCAGTCTGGAGTCTCCTAGGATCCTATTATTGAAGAAATATTCAGTAATACGTAACGTCACTGTAAAATTGATTTCCAATGCTCCCATATGTCTTCTGTAAAGAAAAGAATCTATTATGAACATTCATAATTGATTCAGGTTTCCTACATCTACATCTACATCCAAACTCCGCAAGCCACCTGACGGTGTGTGGCGGAATGTACACTGAGTACCTCTATCGGTTCTCCCTTCTATTCCAGTCTCGCATTGTTCGTGGAAAGAAGGATTGTCGGTATGGTTCTGTGTGGGCTCTAATCTCTCTGATTTTATCCTCATGATTATAGCGGAGAGAGTGCCCACAATACGTAATGTATGGCTCATGACAGAGTATATTGGCCACGAGCTATGTGTCTAGATACAGCTATTGTAATGGAGAAAGAGCGTTGCCTTTGCCCCACTGAACCAAATAGGTAGGTGTGTTAAGGGGATGTCACTAAATTTTAACTGGATGTTTGCTTATGAGTGAATTAGAGGTTGGGAAAGACGCATAATACTGGTGTACTGATCGCGTCCAGCTCGCACGCACACCACTGAGACTTACAGAAACTGGACTTTCCCTGTGCAGCCCTACCAAGGGAGATTTTGACACGACATTATTGTCAAAAGCTGCTAGGAAAGATATGTCGACAGTGTTTATCGTCGGCTATAGCTAACTGTAACAGCAGGTACACAAGCCACAATGCGGCAAATCAATCATCTATTCAACAACTCGCTACGATCTACGGAACAAACAGCCTCACATATGTATCTTCGCTCACAGCTCGTCAAAGAGCACATGTAGCCCCACTGGTCAGTCGAAGCACGACAGAAAGTTGCTTCGACAAACCAGTCATGCTAAACATTGGTAAGACTATGGCCTAAGTCGATGACAATACGAGACGGCCAATCTCGCTCGCCATCAAGCAATGTTTAGGTAGATACTGGAGATTTGCTCGTGATGGTGATGCAAAAATGAGATGAAACACGACCCTGATACTGCTAACAACTCATTAGCCAACTATATCCTAACCTACTGTTACATCATCTCCTTGATGTTCATCCGTCCGGTAATTTGAATCGCTATTTTTGTGGAGTGCGGCGCTGTTTCTCTCGTGCGGCAACCATCCGTGTTGCAAGGTGAGCGCTTCGGGCTGAAGAGGGGCGATCAACCGGCGTGGAAGAGTGTCTTCGTCGTATGTTGTCGCAGGGCGTGCAGTTACCGCAGGACAACGACAGTTTAGTGGTAAAGAACACCAGTGGAGGCTTCGTTGGACCAGTACGTCTCTCAGTTCGAATGTTGCAAGGGTTGTTGGATTCCTGTAGTTGTGGAACAAGGTGGATAATTGGGCCATGCAATTACTCTGTTGATGAATGAAACGAGTAACGAAATTGACTCGTAGGTCTCGTTTTAGATTGCTAGTACTTTACCTTCGTTGTTACCAGTGTAGGCTACCACTGTCATTATTACATTGTTCAACTGAGATACGACTCGATGCTTTGGATGGGTGGTTTATACTCGCTCAGATTCACTATTCTTGTCCGATTCGCTCAGTCTGTGGACGTCGTGCTGATGTGGTTTGTGCGTTGGGCAGCTGATTTGGGAAATTGCTTATTTAACTGTTAGTTGTTTTTTGTGTGTGCCAGTATCTTTCTGTTACTTGTTGCGAACGATGTTACAATTAGAACAATAATGTCCTGCGTAACATTTCCCTAATCGGTCGGACTAAAGTGACTGCGATTAAGTGTGTAATTCTCGCCGACCACAGGCGCTACATTTAAGTTTGTGTATGATTTATTACTATGCAAAGTCATTGATATGAAGCATTTATCTATGCTAAATTGCCTGAGATTGGAGTAAGCAATTTCCTCGTGATCTAGAATGATTGGTTAACCTGATTACTAAACAGTCACACCTTTCGTAGTGTTGTATAATGAATGGAAGCAAAATGAGCCGGAAGATAACAATAATGAGTAATTTCTTTGTCACAGCCGATGTCGCTGCATTAAAACAGCATCCTCAGGTGAAAAGAGTGCCGCGATAGTGCACCACGGCGCCCTCAAATGGGAATGTCGACAAAATAATCAAAGCAGGACATCGGGGCGAATAGTGCGGTGGCGCACCAGTGGTGGCTGCAAGGCGGAAGGCTGTCACGTCAGTACCAAACACAACCGTGGATGTTGTTTTAATGAGGCGAAATCGCTTGTGGTAATAAAGTAATTATCAATTACAGTTGTCTTGCGGTTCAGTTTGTAAGTAGGCTGTTTAGGTTTTTATGTTGGTAACGCCACGTAGCGCTTTATATGAAAATCACTGACTGTGCTGTGTGAAGGCTGTGGTCGGTTTGCATTGTTGGAGTATATGCTATTGTAGTGTTGGGCAGTTGGATGTGAACAGCGCGTAGCGTTGCGCAGTTGGAGGTGAGCCGCCTGCAGTGCTGGATGTGGGGAGAGAAATGGCGGAGTTTTGAGAGCGGATGATCTGGATATGTGTCCATCAGAGACAGTAAATTTGTAAGACTGGATGTCATCAACTGCTATATATATTATGATTTCTGAACACTATTAAGGTAAATACATTGTTTGTTCTCTATCAAAATCTTTCATTTGCTAACTATGCCTATCAGTAGTTAGTGCCTTCAGTAGTTCGAATCTTTTATTTAGCTGGCAGTAGTGGCGCTCGCTGTATTGCAGTAGTTCGAGTAACGAAGATTTTTGTGAGGTAAGCGATTTGTGAAAGGTATAGGTTAATGTTAGCCAGGGCCATTGTTTTGTAGGGAATGTAAGAGGTTTATCAGCACAGTAATTCATTAAATTTTCTAAGGGGACGTTTCAACTTTACTTCTATTCGGTATGAAGTTTAACAGCTGTTGGTACTCGCATAATAAAGTTCTAGTGGCTTTAGTTCCGTCTGCCCTAGTGCATAGTGGTGGTTTTCCGCCTTAGGCTAGGCAGATCACTACCGGTTCAAGTTGTTATTAGTATCAAGCCTAGTGCCAAACACCTACAACTGCCCAGTGCTAAGTTACCAGTAAGGAGCGCTATCCAGTATAGGCAGTACTTTTGCGATGTAGCGATCCAGATTGTTAAATGTAACATTTAGACACTGGGTGTGGGTTGAATAGTTGGTATAATTTGTTCCGTTTATCTTTGTAGTCAGGGTGTGTCACGTCGTGGTGATGTCTTGTATGTGTCTTTGTGGCTGTATTAATTCGGTTTACTCGTCAAGTATTAAGGCCTAAGAAATTTAAAGCGATTAAAACTGCTTGGAGGTCTTGTTATTGTGTATCTTCAAGCCATAGAATTTCCTTTTAAATTATCGAAACTTTTTAAGACCTGGAGTATTCTACAACGGACGCCAGACAGTAAACTGTTGTGGGCAGTCCCAGTTAATGGCCGGCTACTTACACGGGTCTGTGTTTCAGAATACACTAGCGTCCTTGTCACGAGAGTCTATTTCAGCTGACTTCATATTGTGCAGTTTCGCCCTCACTGTTAGGAAGAAGATGCGCCAGAACTACATTCTACTGTTGTTACGAAATTTGAATATGGGAAGTTCAGCTCAACCGTGACAGTCGAATAAACGCAGCTCTCCACTCCTTAACCATAAACTCGCCACAGTCATACAGGTCTACATCTGATTATGTACCTCTACACCTGTACTTCGGAAGTCACCTTATTGTGTATGGCAGAGGGTACTTCTGATACATCCTGTCCCCTTTCCCTTGCTCCATTCGCGGTTGGTTATAAGGGAATTACGACTGTCACTGGGCCCCCGTGTGAAGTCTAACACATCTGATTTTCTTTTCGCTGTTGTTTCACGAGATGTGCATAGGAGAACGAATCGTGCCCCACTCAGCGTGGAACCTACGCCTTCGTAATTTCTGCAGTGTGCTACTCTGCAATACAAAATGCTTTCCTTGCAGCGTCTACAACACTCTCACGCGTTTTAAACGATCCCTTGGCCATACAGGACACTCTGCGTTGGATGTCCTGTATTTCTTCCATTAATGCAATGCTCCCAACCTTTTTGTGACTATTTCCCCAGAGAGCAGTCAGATGGTGTTAACTATTACACCCTCTCTCCCCTTCCCCCACCCTCACAACCAATATCAACTTAGCACCTAACTAAACTTTAGAATGAAAACAATTGTCTTTGAACAATTTCACTTTTAGAATGATGTAACTTGATTGAGACCTAGTTGTCGTTAGTGTTTGATGAAACTACGAACGAAAGTGTCAGACAGTGGGTACCGTTCATTTCTAATAGCAATATTTTATTGAACAATGAAGCAATTTTCGGTCCATCGACAGTGCGATCTACGACTGGTTCCCAGAAGATAAAGCTAACTATCGAAGTTGAGAGTAGACACTTGTTACAAAATAAGGTTCCTCTGCACCATTCGTCTCTGAATTTTAAGAGAATAATAAGAGGGTGTATATTCTCCGGTAAGGAATACCAGTGTAGCGGCATTTCCATTGAAGAGGTGTGGATAGCTATGAAAAGGGCGATCACAGATACTGGACAGGCAAAACAGGTACGAGGAAAGAGCCTTCGATGAAACCATGGGTAACAGAAAAAATAAAGTGATCGACGAAAGAAGGAAATACACAAATGGTCAGGAAAAGAAAACAATAATAAAATAGAAATACCTTTGGAATGAAATACATGGGAAGCGCAGGGAAGACAAGGCCAAAAAGTTACAGGAAAAATGTGAAGAAATGTAAAAAGAAATGTTCGTCGTCACACTCTGGACACTGAAAAGTCAGAACAACCTTCCGTGATATTAAAAGTAAGAGTGGTAACATTAAGAATGCAATGACAAAACTAGTGTTAACCGCAAAGGAGAACGCAGGTATGCAGAAAGAGTACACTGAAGGCCTCTATCAGAGGGAAGACTTGTCTGATGGCGTGACAGAAGAAGAAAATGATAACGAAGACATGGGTGATCTAGTATTAAAGATTTGTGTTCCAATAAGGCACAAGGGATAGACAACATTCCATCTGAATTCCTAAAATTATTGCAGGAAGTGGCAACAAAACGACTATTCATATTGGTGTGTCGAATGTGTGAGACTGGCGATATACCATCAGACTTTCGAGGAAACACCCTCCACTCAATTCCGAAGATAGCAGGGACCAATAAGTACAAGACTATCGCGCAGTTAGCTTAACTGCCTATGCATCCAAGCTGCTGACAAGAATAATACTCAGGAAAATGGAAAAAAAGTCTGAGGAACTGTTAGATACCGATCATTTTGGTTTTAGGAAGGATAAACCTTCGTGGGTACCCGTGGTCTAGGGGTAGTGCGGCTCTCGCAGCCGAGCGAGGCAGACGTGCGGTGTGTGCTGTCTGCTGTCAGAGAGAGCCCGCGCGCCTTGTTTACTTTCTTCGGCCGACACAAACGTGACGCCGTTGCGCTACAAGACCATGGCAAACCAATACAGAAGATCAACCTTGAAATTCACATTTCGGAACGACTTTACCCGACCAAAGGCGCTCGAAGTCAAACCCTTTTTAAAAGAGGAAGCCAAGATCCCGGCTGCCGACATTGTCGGCATTCACTTTTCGATCATCAGTAGCACGGTCTATGTAAAGCTCATAAACGAAACTACATGCGACAAGGTGCTTCGTGAGATGAAACAAGAACTCCGCTTCTGCCACGCAGATGGCAATGTTGGCAACGTCGAGGTCGGCCATGCCGCAATGGGATTGCGGACTATCCGCATATTCGAACTTCCATTTGAACTCCCGGCGGCAGAAGTTGTAGCGGCGCTCCGCCCCTACGGCACGGTACACGAACACGTGGCTGAAACATGGACCCAGTTTAAGACGTATCCAGTACTCAATGGAGTACGCCAAGTGCGCATAGATCTCCAACGACACGTGCCATCCTATCTACAGATAGGAGGATGCCGGGCCATAGTTATTTATGACGGCCAGCCGAAGACGTGTTCCGGATGCGGCAAAGAAGGACACCTTCGTTCCGAGTGCCTCCAGCGTCGGATCACACAACTCCCACTGAAGGACGTTGCACCACCAGCGGCGAAGACTGTTCTACCCGTGACTTACGCGGCGGCGCTCACAACGTTCTCCAAACAACAGACACGGCCGACCGCTTCAGCGGTACAAGAATCACTTTCCACGAACAAAAACCTGGATGATCCGCCGACCTGGCCAGTGGTGGAAAATAGTACTACGACTCTGGAGCTACCGAAAGCGACAGACATTGATGCCGGCAAGATGGCAATTGATTCCCTTATTGTACCGACCGAAGCGTTTGTTCCGGCGGAGCGTGAGTCAGTGCCGTCTTCTGACAATGAAGGCCATGTACGGAAACAGCGATCACCGAAACGCCGAAAGCGCCGTCGTCGGACCGTGCCGGAACACAGCGGTTCGCATTCGGCTGGGGAAGAACAACTGACCCCTCAAGAAGCCAGCCGCGAAGCTGAGGCTGTTTCCACTGGCTTCTACCTTGCAGAACAGACGGAAAAACATGCAGCTTTCGAACATCAGCCCAGTGACAGAAACAGTGAGCAGCGGGAAGGTACCAGTGCAGGCAGCGAAGTCGCCCGGTCCCTTACTACCAACCATTCCGAGGCTATGGAACATGAACAGACATCCGCGCCCGCTTCGTGGGCCGAGGACGTCGAGACACAAGATCCCGACCCGCGGCCAGCTGAGGCGCCGCCGGATCATGCAGCATAAGCAGCACAAGGAGGACCGCGTTTGGCGGGGGGTGACATCACTTCCGATGTTCGCTTCTCTCCAACTTCAACATGGATAACCTCGCCCAAACAACGCGTTGCCAGGCTTACCGCCTGGTGACAATGAATATCAACATGATCAGTTCTCCTGCCAAGATCCAACTTTTGAAAGAAACCATACGAGCCATGGGAGTTGACTTTGCTTTCCTACAAGAAGTGAAAACGACTGCACTCCCGCACTTTCACGGTTACGCCACACATGTGACGCCCGGTAGCCCTGCAGACACCGGAGTGGCAATATTAGTGCGTGAAGGTATTGAAGTTACCGACATCACGTTCCTTCCCTCCGCGCGGGGACTAGCATTTACGGCACTCAACACCCGCTTCATTAATGTTTACGCGCCGTCGGGTACCACAAGACATCACGACCGCGCCAGATACTACTCCACAGATGTCGCTCCCCTTTTCCTTGGACGATACGACCACAGCGTCTTCGCCGGCGATTTTAGTTGCGTACTTCACCCCAAGGACCAAATCCCACATTACATGCCTTGTCCGGAACTGGGTGCGATGATCCAAAAACTTCACTTGTGCGACACGTGGGAAAAAGTCCACGGTAACCGCTCTGGCCACACTCATCTTACCAGTCATTCGGCCAGCCGACTTGACCGCATATATGTGTCACAAGATCTCACACAAGGTGTGGTGGACGCCGAATTATGGCCTCAAGCCTATTCCGATCACAGTGCCTATATCTGCACTATACACCTACGCCCCCAACAAGTCTGGCGCAGCAATGGCTTTTGGAAGCTCAACATAACTCATCTCCAGGACCTGGATTGCCGTCGGCAAGTTGCAGCAACGTGGACTGATTGTGAACGCCGTCACCCACGATACACCTCGACCCTGGAGTGGTAGCTCCTCTGTGCCAAACCAGCAATCCGTAGGACACTTATGCGATATGGCAAGGACGTGACTGCGTGGCATCGACAGACCCTCGATTTTTACTACGCGGCACTCAGGGACCTCGACGCCTTCCCCCCTTCCCCGGAGAGACAACATGACCAAAGCAGAATCAAGGCTCACATACTATCATTGACGAAGCGTCGACTAGAAGGTGCAGTAGTCCGCTCGCGACGGCACGACCGAACGGTTGCAGAGGAACCCACTATGCACCACGTTTTGGCGGATAAGCGCCGACAACGTCAACATTTAATCACACAACTCAGAACACATGACGGTCGCTTATGTACGACCCAAGCAACCATAGTAAAGGCGGTGGAGGATCATTTTCGTCATCTTTACAAGGAAAGAACCGTCATTGACGAGGCCACTACTGAAGTGTTACAGCAGATAACACGTACTATCGACGAGGCTACCGTGAATGCACTAACAGAGGAAATCTCACTCGAAGAAGTCGAAGACGCCGTGGACAAAGGTGCGGCCAATAAATCTCCTGGACCTGATGGATTGCCCATCGAATTCTACCGGACTTTCCGTGACATCATGATGCCTCGCTGGGTTATAATGTTCCGCGAACTTATGTCTCCAGACTGTGTTGTGCCGCCAGCGTTTCTAGAAGGTCTCCTCATACCAGTACACAAGCCAGGTGGAGGGCTATCGATTAACGACTATCGGCCGCTTACAGTGTTGAACGCCGATTACAAGATTTTCACCAGGATTATGGCGAGCCGTATTAAGACGACTTTGCCGATGATCCTCGCTCCAGAACAGACGTCGCAGGGGGGAGAAGCCAACATACACATGGCCACCGGTGACTGCAGGGACTTAATAACGATCGCTTCTGCGTGCCGTCTGAGAGCAGCGATCGTCTCCGTCGATTTCAACCGCGCCTTTGATAGAGTGCACCACAACTTCCTCCTACGAGTGATGGACTGTATGGGATTCCCCCCGGTCCTCATCGACACCCTACGGCGTCTTTGGACCGCAGCCAGCTCACACGTCCAGATCAATGGAAGGACGGTAGGACCAGTACCCATTAAGAGGTCTCTACGACAGGGTTGTCCCCTTTCTACCTACCTTTATGCAATCGCACTCGAGCCACTCCTAGGGGGCCTTAACCACCGCCTATCTGGTATCACGCTGCGAGACGTCACCTTTCGCTATAGGACATACGCTGACGACCTGCTACTGCTGGTTCGTTCCAATGACGAAGTTCAAAGCGTACTAACCTGGATTGAGCGATACGGACAGGCCGCAGGCAGTCTTCTGAACATCAACAAGTCGGCGGCGTTGGACATTGGGCGTGGTCTCGGACCGGAAGCCCGCGCTCCCCTCCCACCAGTTTCTGATCTGCGATATTTGGGAATCACGTTCAAGAAAGATGTACGTAAAACAGCTGCAGCAAACTACCGACTGTTATTACAGATCATACGCGCAATTGTGCAACAGAACCTGCTCCGCGACTTGAATCAGCTACAACGTGTTGAATACCTGAACCTCTACGTAGCATCCAAACTCAACCACGTGGCACAGGTCCTCCCACTACCGCTGCAGATAGGTCGCCTGCTTCAGGCGGCCTTCAGTTACTACGTTTCCGCAGGTCATATCTTTAAAGTACGATACGACACTCTTACCCTCCCAGTGCACAAAGGAGGGCTGGGATTGGTCAACGTCAGTGCGAGAGCAGCTGCCCTTTACATGAGCAACATGAGGAAACGATGGAAAAGTCAATATACCTCTCTCACGGGTCGTTTACTACTGGTTCTGATGCCAGCCTCTAACGTCCCGCCGGTGTCGGTTGCGCACGTCGCACCACAGCTTTCCCATGTGTCGACCTTCATTCTTGATTACAGCTATGTCAGCTTGAACCTCTCCGCCACACGTCCACCAAAGGCGAAAGATTTTTATACCAACCTTCTGCGGGCTGTTCACTATAACGTGGTGGAAAACAAGTACCCTACGGTTCACTGGCCAAGAGTGTGGAAAACGATACACCACCACTTTCTGTCATCCACGGTGCGTTCGAAGTGGTATCAGATCGCCAACAAAAAATATGCCACACGCCAGCGACTTCACACTATTGGACTGGCAGACTCCCCTTATTGCCCAGATTGTCACCTTTGGGATACCGATGAACATCGTTTTACTTGCGCATCTTCGTCCGGAGTTTGGCGACTAACACAGAAGATATTGGCTTGTTACCTCCGGGTCACACCTGATATGATTGACCCGCAGACCCTACTCTGTCCCGATGAAACTTACTTTCCGGCTGCAAAATATCATGCGCTTACATGGTTCAAAGGACTTACCGTCGCCTACATCTTTAGCGACGGAGAGAAAGAGCAGCTTGATTACTGGTGGTTCCTACAAAATGCTCACAATGCCCTCGAACGCACACCGAAATACCGTACGCTCTTCGCAAATTATTTACGCAGCGTTTTCGTTAACCCCCCCACTCAGCTGGGGAGTGCCAGGCTGTGGTTAATGTGCTGTGCCGCATCACACTAACGGCTCAACGTTCTGCCTCATCGGCCATGACCAAAGGAAGAGACAAGCTGCTGCAAGGATACTGTTTTCCTTGAGGCACTAGCGAAGCAGAATGCCTCCGTTGCAGATGCCCATCAAAGGCGCTATTGGAGATTTCAGATAACGATGGCAAGGCTCCAAGTGGAACCAGTTACATTATTGAAGAAACTTTTAGTTAGAATTACATCAGTGGTTTATATTTTTATTTTTTTGATTACTCTTTATGCCACTTTTGTTGTTGTAACACTTACTTGTAACACTTAGTTACTAGACTTCTCATTTGTACACGCTCCCTAAATGTAATCACATAAAAGAAAAGAAAAAGTGGCAACGGATAGCCCTAACCTTGATTCCCATACCTCCCCTGGTCTATAGGCAGCTCTCTGGGGTGGGTTTCCTCAGGAGCCAACGCCTGAAGTGGATTAGATTTTTTTTGTTATAGGATGAAAAGTGGCGGTGGCACTAAGGTTTTTTATTTTTTATTTTTTATTTATTTATTTATTTTTTTAGTTCCATTTTCCTAAGGGGCTTTTTAAGGGAAAAAAGTGGCACCGGAAAAAAAAGTGGCAAGCGTCGTGCGTTCTAAACTTATAGTCGCCTTAAAAAAAAAAAGTTGGTAGAGCACTTGCCCGCGAAAGAAAAAAAAAAAAAAAAGAGGTAGCGTCTTTGATTCATAATCAAAACGTCTTCAGTCCCGGGTTCGATCCCCGCCACTGCCTAAATAAAAAAAATACATAAACAAAAAAAAAGGGGGTAGCGTATTTGATTCTTAATCAAAACGCCTTCGGTCCCGGGTTCGATCCCCGCCACTGCCTAAATTTTGATAAATAATCAGCATTGGCGGCCGAAGACTTCCGGCATGTCAGCCCCATTCTGCCAACGGCCTTGTCAAAGAGGGCGGAGGAGCGGATAGAGGTTCAGGGGTGGGAAATTGCCCCTAAAGGCGGAAGAATCAGCAATGATCAACGCATGAGGATGCAGAAGGCAATGGAAACAACTGCATTAAAGACACGTAACTTGTATCCACAGGACAAGTGGCCTGTATTTGAAGAAGTGTCATGATGATCTCTCTATTGGCAAAAGATTCCGGAATAGTCCCCCATTCGGATCTCCGGGAGGGGACTGCCAAGGGGGAGGTTACCATGAGAAAAAGATTGAATAATCAACGAAAGGATAATGTTCTACGAGTCGGGGCGTGGAATGTCAGAAGCTTGAACGTGGTAGGGAAACTGGAAAATCTGAAAAGGGAAAGGCAAAGGCTCAACTAGATATAGTAGGGGTAAGTGAAGTGGAAGGAAGACAAGGATTTCTGGTCAGATGAGTATCGGGTAGTATCAACAGCAGCAGAAAATGGTATAACAGTTGTAGGGCTCGTTATGAATAGGAAGGTAGGGCAGAGGGTGTGTTACTGTGAACAGTTCAGTGACCGGGTTGTTCTAATCAGTATCGACAGCAGACCAACACCGACAACGATAGTTCAGGTATACATGCCGACGTCGCAAGCTGAAGATGAACAGATAGAGGAAGTGTATGAGGATATTGAAAGGGTGATGCAGTATGTAAAGGGGGACGAAAATCTAATAGTCATGGGCGACTGGAATGCAGTTGTAGGGGAAGGAGTAGAAGAAAAGGTTACAGGAGAATATGGGATCGGGGCAAGGAATGAAAGAGGAGAAAGACTAATTGAGTTCTGTAACAAGTTTCTGCTAGTAATAGCGAATACCCTGTTCAAGAATCACAAGAGGAGGAGGTATACTTGGAAAAGGCCGGGAGATACGGGAAGACTTAAATTAGATTACATCACGGTCAGACAGAGATTCCGAAATCAGATACTGGATTGTAAGGGGTACCCAGGAGCAGATATAGACTCAGACCACAATATAGTAGTGATAAAGAGTAAGCTGAAGTTCAAGACATTAGTCAAGAAGAATCAATACGCAAAGAAGTGGGATACAGAAGTACTAAGGAATGACGAGATACGTTTGAAGTTCTCTAACGCTATAGATACAGCAATAAGGAACAGCGCAGTAGGCAGTACAGTTGAAGAGGAATGGACATCTCTAAAAAGGGTCATCACAGAAGTTGGGAAGGAAAACATAGGTACAAAGAAGGTAGCTGCGAAGAAACCATGGGTAACAGAAGAAATACTTCAGTTGATTGATGAAAGGAGGAAGTACAAACATGTTCCGGGAAAATCAGGAATACAGAAATACAAGTCGCTGAGGAATGAAATAAATAGGAAGTGCAGGGAAGCTAAGACGAAATGGCTGCAGGAAAAATGTGAAGACATCGAAAAGGTATGATTGTCGGAAGGACAGACTCAGCGTACAGGAAAGTCAAAATAACCTTTGGTGACATTAAAAGCAACGGTGGTAACATTAAGAGTGCAACGGGAATTCCACTGTTAATTGCAGAGGAGAGAGCAGATAGGTGGAAAGAATACATTGAAAGCCTCTATGAGGGTGAAGATTTGTCTGATGTCATAGAAGAAGAAACAGGAGTCGATTTAGAAGAGATAGGGGATCCAGTATTAGACTCGGAATTTCAAAGAGCTTGGGAGGACTTACGGTCAAATAAGGCGGAGGGATAGATAACATTCCATCAGAATTTCTAAAATCATTGGGGGAAGTGGCAACAAAACGACTATTCACGTTGGTGTGCAGAATATATGAGTCTAGCGGTATACCATCTGACTTTCGGAAAAGCATCATCCACACAATTCCGAAGACGGAAAGAGCTGACAAGTGCGAGAATTATCGCACAATCAGCTTAACAGCTCATGCATCGAAGCTGCTTACAAGAATAATATACAGAAGAATGGAAAAGAAAATTGAGAATGCGCTAGGTGACGATCTGTTTGGCTTTAGGAAAAGTAAAGGGACGAAAGAGGCAATTCTGACGTTGCGGCTAATAATGGAAGCAAGGCTAAAGAAAAATCAAGACACTTTCATAGGATTTGTCGACCTGGAAAAAACGTTCGACAATATAAAATGGTGCAAGCTGTTCGAGATTTTGAAAAAAGTAGGGGTAAGCTATAGTGAGAGACGGGTCATATACAATATGTACAACAACCAAGAGGGAATAATAAGAGTGGACGATCAAGAACGAAGTGCGCGTATTAAGAAGAGTGTAAGACAAGGCTGTAGCCTTTCGCCCCTACTCTTCAATCTGTACATCGAGGAAGCAATGATGGAAATAAAAGAAAGGTTCAGAAGTGGAATTAAAATACAAGGTGAAAGGATTTCAATGATACGATTCACTGATGACATTGCTATATTGAGTGAAAGTGAAGAAGAATTAAATGATCTGCTGAACGGAATGAACAGTCTAATGAGTACACAGTATGGTTTGAGAGTAAATCGGAAAAAGACGAAGGCAATGAGAAGTAGTAGAAATGAGAACAGCGAGAAACTTAACATCAGGATTGATGGTCACGAAGTCAATGAAGTTAAGGAAGTCTGCTACCTAGGCAGTAAAATAACCAATGACGGACGGAGCAAGGAAGACATCGAAAGCAGACTCGCTATGGCAAAAAAGGCATTTCTGGCCAAGAGAAGTCTACTAATATCAAATACCGGCCTTTATTTGAGGAAGAAATTTCTGAGGATGTACGTCTGGAGTACAGCATTGTATGGTAGTGAAACATTGACTGTGGGAAAACCGGAACAGAAGAGAATCGAAGCATTTGAGATGTGGTGCTATAGACAAATGTTGAAAATTAGGTGGACTGATAAGGTAAGGAATGAGGAGGTTCTACGCAGAATCGGAGAGGAAAGTAATATGTCGAAAACACTGATAAGGAGAAGGGACAGGATGATAGGAAATCGGCTAAGACATGAGGGAATGACTTCCATGGTACTAGAGGGAGCTGTAGAGGGCAAAAACTGTAGAGGAAGACAGAGATTGGAATACGTCAAGCAAATAATTGAGGACGTAGGTTGCAAGTGCTACTCTGAGATGAAGAGGTTAGCACAGGAAAGGAATTCGTGGCGGGCCGCATCAAACCAGTCAGTAGACTAGTAGACTGATGACAAAAAAAAAAAAAAAAAAAAAAAAAAAAAAAAAAAAAAAAAAAAAAAAAAACCTTCGAAATTCTGAGAGGAGGAAGAGTAGGCTATAGGATAAAAGGGTAATACGAAGAACATACAAGAACAAGGTGGGAACAATAAGATTTGATGGCCAAGAACGAATTCCTTGGATAACAAAGGAATGTAGCGTTTCGGCACTGAAGTTCAACTATAAATCGAAGCAATTACGTAAATAATAGAAAGGTTCAAGAGTGGGATTAAAATTCAGGGTGAAAGGATATCAATGATACGATTCATGAAACTGAAGAATAATTACAGGAGCTGTTGAACCGAATGAACTGTCTAATGAGTACAGATTATGGATTTAGAATTAAGCGGAAAAAGACCAAAGCAATAAGAAGCAGCAAAATGAGAATCGTGAGAAACTTTCAAAATTGATCACGAAGTAGACGAACCTATCTTGGAAGCAAAAAAAAAAACCTTGACAAAAAAAGCAAGAAGAACGTAAAAAGAACACTAGCACAGGTAAAGACAGCATCCTTGGCCAAAATAAGTCTACTGGTATCAAGTATAAGCCTCAATTTGTGAAAGAAATTTATGAGAATACCGGCTGGGAGCACAGCATTGGCTGGTAGTGAATCATGGACCGTGAGAAGTCAAGAACGGAAGAGAATGGGAACGTCTGAGATGTGGTGCTACAGAAGAATGATGAGGTGGACTGACAACGAATTATGATGTTCTCCGGAGAATCGACAAGGAAAGGAATATGTGGAAAGCACTTAACAGAAGAAGGTACTGGACAGTAGGACATACACTCCTGGAAATGGAAAAAAGAACACATTGACACCGGTGTGTCAGACCCACCATACTTGCTCCGGACACTGCGAGAGGGTTGTACAAGCAATGATCACACGCACGGCACAGCGGACACACCAGGAACCGCGGTGTTGGCCGTCGAATGGCGCTAGCTGCGCAGCATTTGTGCACCGCCGCCGTCAGTGTCAGCCAGTTTGCCGTGGCATACGGAGCTCCATCGCAGTCTTTAACACTGGTAGCATGCCGCGACAGCGTGGACGTGAACCGTATGTGCCGTTGACGGACTTTGAGCGAGGGCGTATAGTGGGCATGCGGGAGGCCGGGTGGACGTACCGCCGAATTGCTCAACACGTGGGGCGTGAGGTCTCCACAGTACATCGATGTTGTCGCCAGTGGTCGGCGGAAGGTGCACGTGCCCGTCGACCTGGGACCGGACCGCAGCGACGCACGGATGCACGCCAAGACCGTAGGATCCTACGCAGTGCCGTAGGGGACCGCACCGCCACTTCCCAGCAAATTAGGGACACTGTTGCTCCTGGGGTATCGGCGAGGACCATTCGAAAACGTCTCCATGAAGCTGGGCTACGGTCCCGCACACCGTTAGGCCGTCTTCCGCTCACGCCCCAACATCGTGCAGCCCGCCTCCAGTGGTGTCGCGACAGGCGTGAATGGAGGGACGAATGGAGACGTGTCGTCTTCAGCGATGAGAGTCGCTTCTGCCTTGGTGCCAATGATGGTCGTATGCGTGTTTGGCGCCGTGCACGTGAGCGCCACAATCAGGACTGCATACGACCGAGGCACACAGGGCCAACACCCGGCATCATGGTGTGGGGAGCGATCTCCTACACTGGCCGTACACCACTGGTGATCGTCGAGGGGACACTGAATAGTGCACGGTACATCCAAACCGTCATCGAACCCATCGTTCTACCATTCCTAGACCGGCAAGGGAACTTGCTGTTACAACAGGACAATGCACGTCCGCATGTATCCCGTGCCACCCAACGTGCTCTAGAAGGTGTAAGTCAACTACCCTGGCCAGCAAGATCTCCGGATCTGTCCCCCATTGAGCATGTTTGGGACTGGATGAAGCGTCGTCTCACGCGGTCTGCACGTCCAGCACGAACGCTGGTCCAACTGAGGCGCCAGGTGGAAATGGCATGGCAAGCCGTTCCACAGGACTACATCCAGCATCTCTACGATCGTCTCCATGGGAGAATAGCAGCCTGCATTGCTGCGAAAGGTGGATATACACTGTACTAGTGCCGACATTGTGCATGCTCTGTTGCCTGTGTCTATGTGCCTGTGGTTCTGTCAGTGTGATCATGTGATGTATCTGACCCCAGGAATGTGTCAATAAAGTTTCCCCTTCCTGGGACAATGAATTCACGGTGTTCTTATTTCAATTTCCAGGAGTGTATGTAACGACATCAGGGAACAATTTCCATGGTATTAGAGGATGCTGTGGAAGGTGAAAACAGCAGAGTAAGGCAGAGATTGGAACATACACAGTAAATAATTGAGGACGTAGGTTCCAATTGCTATTCCGAGACGAAAAATGTGGCGCAGAAGAGGAATTCGTAGCAGGCTGCATCAAAACAGTCAGAAGAATGATGACAAAGGAAAAAGTGAGTTCGCTTAACTAGTGACCTAAGAGCGTACATGCTCCAGTCTTTTGCAATGCAGCGTTTCTCCTTTCATTAGTGCATACTTTGATGTACATTACTTCATCTCATATTAACAGTTTTCCTTAAGTTAGATTCCTCAGCACTAAACCGTACACATTCAATTCGAATTTGAATGCTGTTTTAATTACAGTTTGTGTGTTGACTGGAATATTGCAGTTACGTACTCGCGGCGAATATACAGAAAGCTTTTACCGGTACCGGCGTAACTGTAACCTTTAGGAACGGTGGCGTACGGGGCGAGAGTAAATAACTGCAATTTCTGTCGTTTAATGCAGAATGAACTTCAGCCAACTGCTGGTTTAATATACACCACAGCCGCTGCTTTAATCTCGCACGGCACACCTCGCCGTTCTGTTCATTACGTCTGTCCTGCACAAAGAGCATTGCCGAAGGCCACTGCTGTTGAATTAGCCCTCGGAACTCGTCGCTTTCACACGGGCGCCAGCATTCACTTCCTTCTGTAGCGGGAGGCCACCAGTGCAAAATATTAATAATGAATTTTCCTCCAGAAGAATCTCGGAACGCCTTTCTCGTGTTTCTTGTCCCTCTCCGTTGATATTTCATCTACATCTACATCTACATTTATACTCCGCATGCCACTCAACGGTGTGTGGCGGAGGGCACTTTACGTGCCAATGTCATTACCTCCCTTTCCTGTTCCAGTCGCGTATGGTTCGCGGGAAGAACGACTGTCTGAAAGCCTCCGTGCGCGCTCTAATCTCCCTAATTTTACATTTGTGATTTCCTCGGGAGGTATAAGTAGGGGGAAGCAATATATTCGATACCTCATCCAGAAACGCACCCTCTCGAAACCTGGCGAGCAAGCTACACCGCGATGCAGAGCGCGTCTCTTGCAGAGTCTGCCACTTGAGTTTGTTAAACATCTCCGTAACGCTATCACGGTTACCAAATAACCCTGTGACGAAACGCGCCGCTCTTCTTTGGATCTTCTCTATTTCCTCCGTCAACCCGATCTGGTACGGATCCCACACTGATGAGCAATACTCAAGTATAGATCGAACGAGTGTTTTGTAAGCCACCTCCTTTGTTGATGGACTACTTTTTCTAAGGACTGTCTCAATGAATCTCAACCTGGTACCTGCCTTACCAACAATTAATTTTATATGATCATTCCACTTCAAATCGTTCCGCACGCATACTCCCAGATATTTTACAGAAGTAACTGCTACCAGTGTTTGTTCCGCTATCATGTAATCATACAATAAAGGATCCTTCTTTCTATGTATTCGCAATACAGTACATTTGTCTATGTTAAGGGTCAGTTGCCACTCCCTGCACCAAGTGCCTATCCGCTGCAGATCTTCCTGCATTTCGCTATAATTTTCTAATGCTGCAACTTCTCTGTATACTACAGCATCATCCGCGAAAAGCCGCATGGAACTTCCGACACTATCTACTAGGTCATTTATATATATTGTGAAAAGCAATGGTCCCATAACACTCCCCTGTGGCACGCCAGAGGATACTTTAACGTCTGTAGACGTCTCTCCATTGATAACAACATGCTGTGTTCTGTTTGCTAAAAACTCTTCAATCCAGCCACACAGCTGGTCTGATATTCCGTAGGTTCTTACTTTGTTTACCAGGCGACAGTGCGGAACTGTACAGAACGCCTTCCGGAAGTCAAGAAAAATAGCATCTACCTGGGAGCCTGTATCTAATATTTTCTGGATCTCATGAACAAATAAAGCGAGTTGGGTCTCACACTATCGCTGTTTCCGGAATCCATGTTGATTCATACATAGTAGATTCTGGGTTTCCAAAAACGACATGATAATCGAGAAAAAAACATGTTCTAAAATTCTACAACAGATCGACGTCAGAGATATAGGTCTATAGTTTTGCGCATCTGCTCGACGACCCTTCTTGAAGACTGGGACTACCTGTGCTCTTTTCCAATCATTTGGAACCTTCCGTTCCTCTAGAGACTTGCGGTACACGGCTGTTAGAAGGGGGGCAAGTTCTTTCGCGTACTCTGTATAGAATCGAATTGGTATCCCGTCAGGTCCAGTGGACTTTCTTCTGTTGAGTGATTCCAGTTGCTTTTCTATTCCTTGGACACTTATTTCGATGTCAGCCATTTTTTCGTTTGTGCGAGGATTTAGAGAAGGAACTGCAGTGCGGTCTTCCTCTGTGAAACAGCTTTGGGAAAAGGTGTTTAGTATTTCAGCTTTACGCGTGTCATCCTCTGTTTCAATGCCTTCATCATCCCGGAGTGTCTGGATATGCTGTTTCGAGGCACTTACTTATTTAACGTAAGACCAGAACTTCCTCGGATTTTCTGTCAAGTCGGTACATAGAATTTTACTTTCGAATTCACTGAACGCTTCACGCATAGCCCTCCTTACGCTAACTTTGACATCGTTTAGCTTCTGTTTGTCTGAGAGGTTTTGGCTCCGTTTAAACTTGGAGTGAAGCTCTCTTTGCTTTCGCAGTAGTTTCCTAACTTTGTTGTTGTACCACGGTTGGTTTTTCCCATCCCTCACAGTTTTACTCGGCACATACCTGTCTAAAACGCATTCTACGATTGCCTTGAACTTTCTCCATAAACACTCAACATTGTCAGTGTCGGAACAGAAATTTTCGTTTTGATCTGTTAGGTAGTCTGAAATGTGCCTTCTATTACTCTTGCTAAACAGATAAACCTTCCTCCCTTTTTTATATTCCTATTAACATCCATATTCAGGGACGCTGCAACGGCCTTATGATCACTGATTCCATGTTCTGCACATACAGAGTCGAAAAGTTCGGGTCTGTTTGTTATCAGTAGGTCCAAGATGTTATCTCCACTAGTCGGTTCTCTGTTTAATTGCTCGAGGTAATTTTCAGATAGTGCACTCAGTATAATGCCACTCGATGCTCTGTCCCTACCACCCGTCCTAAACATCTGAGTGTCCCAGTCTATATCTGGTAAATTGAAATCTCCACCGAAGACTATAATACGCTGAGAAAATTTATGTGAAATGTATTCCAAATTTTCTCTCAGTTGTTCTGCCACTAATGCTGCTGAGTCGGGAGGTCGGTAAAAGGAGCCAATTATTAACCTAGCTCGGTTGTTGAGTGTAACCTCCACCCATAATAATTCACAGGAACTATCCACTTCTACTTCACTACAGGATAAACTACTACTAACAGCGACGAACACTCCACCACCGGTTGCATGCAATCTATCATTTCTAAACACCGTCTGTACCTTTGTAAAAATTTCGGCAGAATTTATCTCTGGCTTCAGCCAGCTTTCTGTACCTATAACGATTTCAGCTTCGGTGCTTTCTATCAGCGCTTGTAGTTCCGGTACTTTACCAACGCAGCTTCGACAGTTTACAATTACAATACCGATTGCTGCTTGGTCCCCGCATGTCCTGACTTTGCCCCGCACCCGTTGAGGCTGTTGCCCTTTCTGTACTTGCCCAAGGCCATCTAACCTAAAAAACCGCCCAGCCCACGCCACACAACCCCTGCTACCCGTGTAGTCGCTTGTTGCGTGTTGTGGACTCCTGAACCATCCAGCGGAACCCGAAACCCCACCACCCTATGGCGCAAGTCGAGGAATCTGCAGCCCACACGGTCGCAGAACCGTCTCAGCCTCTGATTCAGACCCTCCACTCGGCTCTGTACCAAAGGTCCGCAGTCAGTCCTGTCGACGATGCTGCAGATGGTGAGCTCTGCTTTCATCCCGCTAGCCAGACTGGCAGTCTTCACCAAATCAGATAGCCGCCGGAAGCCAGAGAGGATTTCCTCCGATCCATAGCGACACACATCATTGGTGCCGACATGAGCGACCACCTGCAGATGGGTGCACCCTGTACCCTTCATGGCATCTGGAAGGACCCTTTCCACATATGGAATGACTCCCCCCGGTATGCACACGGAATGCACATTGGTTTTCTTCCCCTCTCTTGCTGCCATATCTCTAAGGGGCCACATTACGCGCCTGACGTTGGAGCTCCCAACTACCAGTAAGCCCACCATCTGCGACCGCCCGGATCTTGCAGACTGAGGGGAAACCTCTGGAACAGGACAAGCAGCCATGTGAGGCCGAAGATCAGTATCAGCCTGAGACAGAGCCTGAAGCCGGTTCGTCAGACAAACTGGAGAGGCCTTCCGTTCAGCCCTCCGGAATGTCTTTCGCCCCCTGCCACACCTTGAGACGACCTCCCACTCTACCACAGCTGAGGGATGAGCCTCAATGCGGGCAGTATCCTGGGCAACTACAGTCGTAGTCCGATCGGGGGATGCGTGGGACGAGCTGGCCGTCCCCGACAGACCCCCATCCGGACCCCCACAGTGATGCCCATTGGCAACAGCCTCAAGCTGTGTGACCGAAGCCAACACTGCCTGAAGCTGGGAGCGAAGGGATGCCAACTCAGCCAGCATCCGAACACAGCAGTTGCAGTCCCTATCCATGCTACAAACTATTGTGCAAAGAACGTTTGAACTAATCTACAGAGAGCGCAAACAAATCGACACAAAATTTAAACGGTTATTAAAATACAAGATTGCCTAGTAAATGCAGTAATGCTGCTACTTGCGCACTGCTGACACACTGTTCGGCGGCGGAAGGAGACTACGCGATTTTACACTATTCAGGTACTAAAACGCGATGCTACAACTCTCAAATACTATAATACGCCCGAAATTTATGAATTAAACAATGCGAGTACCAAAAACACGCTAAGAAGTTAAGAATTAAACTATGTAACAAATGAGTGAGCTAGGAGTATACGACTTGCTGCTGCAGCTGCTTATCCAACAGCGGCAGGGAGCACACTGACTGTGAGCAACCGACATTGGCCAGTCAGAACAAAAACAGAAGACAGACAACTACGCGAATTTACACTATTCAGGTACTAAAACGCGATGCTACAACTCTCAGATACTATAATACGCCCGAAATTTATGAATTAAATAATGCAAGTACCAAAAACACGCAAAGAAATTAAGAATTAAACTATGTAACAAATGAGTGAGCTAGGAGTATACGACTTGCTGCTGCAGCTGCTTATCCAACGGCGGCAGGGAGCACACTGGCGTTGGACTAAAATTGTGCTCTCTATATGTGCTTCGGTGGGTTTAGTCTGACTAAAGCACGAAACCTCTTACCTCGTGTTCAGTTTCGACCAAAGTAATTATCGTTAGAATTTCCTTCACACTCAAATAATTCTGAGGTAATTATTTCTTTTTTTCCCTAAGATCTGTCGAATTAACGTCGTAGCTCTGCTGCGAAACATAAATTCAAACAACAGAGTAGATGTGTAGCAACCAAAATGGCGCTCATGACGAATGTGATTTTCTGAAAAAAGAGGTTCAAGGCTATGTGAGTCGGAAACTCCGACTTCTTCCGGATGCGCGACAGGAGACAGTTTGGCTGCTTCTTTCAGAAGGTTATGATAAAGTTACATAAAAATGTTGAGAAATAAACGTGTTTATGTGGCGGCTTCAGAGGACTTAGAAATACAGAGAAAATAAAAATTGTCTAAATTCAACTGCTGTATTTTGAATTCTTGGGAATAAAACATTCCCTCTAAAGGGGGCGGGTTGACATCGGTTTAGTACGCCCCTCTTCATCCTACAGAATTTTAAAGACACAATAAGAAGATAATAATAAGTAAAGCAGGCGATAAAAACAGGGAATTTTAATTTTAAAATGGCGGAGATTTGTGGAAGTTAAAATATATTATGTAATCCTCTTAGTGATTCGTTTCATTGTCTACCTGTCCTTATTATTTTCTGGTTTGTACCCGACCCTCACAGTTTTGCTCAGTCGGCTCTTTGGTCGTAAATATAGGCAGTAGTATTGTACTAAGACACTAGTTGTCGTTTGAAAATTTATCTCGCTATTATATTGCCTTTACTTACTGGTTTGTACCCGATCATTAATGTTCTAATTAATCAGCTCTTGTTCATAAACAGTCGAAACAGTTATGCTAAGACATAGATTGCTGTTGAACAAAAGAGGGACCTTGTGGTTATATTTCGTTGTTAACCGGTTCAATTCTTTGATTGTAATTGCACTTCTCAGTCATTAGTTATAATCTGAACCACCTGTGTTACTAAGCTGTTCGTTTCTGTGTTTGAAAGACCGAGTTATTACTGGTGTATTTTAGCTGGATCTTGTGGTTCCGCCGAGTGAGTTCTATTGTAATAAGTGTTCGCAAGTAATGTTTTACGAGGTTCCTTCAGAGCGGTTTTAATGACTGACAATCAGTTTAACTTTGAAAATATTTATAGCCAACTTTCACTAGGGCTTTAGTCAAAATAAAATTGTCAGAAGAGACGGGTTTGGGTCCAGTCACACATTGGTAGGCAATTGAAATTAAGAGGTTGGTTGCTTTGAAGTAAGCCTTATGACTGTCATACTGTTTGCTAATCTATTTCACCTTTAAGCACAGGTGCGCATCTTAATCCCGAACCTTTCGACATACAGCTTTCAAATTAAAAGTTCAGTCATTTATTTTGAGTAAATGAACCACTCTTGCCATCAATGGTGTTTATATGGTTTTCTTGTGATGCAGAAGGGCATGTAATAAGAGAGACCGTGTCAATTGTGGTAGTAAACACCACTGTTTCCCCCAATAACGGGCGGGGTGCAGCTCCGTCCGTCTTGTAATCATTGTCATATTGTTTGCTGTTTTGCAATACAGCACTTCAGATTTCTTTTGCAAAGATTATAACCTTACCCAACTTAAGGTTTACGGTAAAATGAATTTTGAACATTTGTTCATTTTTGTAAAGAAAATGTTATGGTTAAATGCTTCGGTTATAAGTAAAACACAGCTTATATATTGTTAAATAAACAGCTTGTGTGAAAAGAAAATTATATTGGTGGGTCCTCCCTTCGATGTTTTACTTAATTCCAGCAAATACCACACATCATAAGAGTTGGCGATGATAATTAAAAAAACACAGTAAGCAGACAGATACAATAGTAGACAGACAATTAAAAAATCACGGCGACAGTGTGGTTTCTGTTCACAAGAGATAAAAAAGTCACACCTAGTGACCGTATGGTTTCTGTTTTCTACACTTTGGAACAGATGTACAACACTTAACACTCACTTAAAATACTACACTAAAAAGTTGGCATGGAGATGACACACTACAACATAGGGTAGATGGAGGGGGAGGGGACCTGGACGGATGAGGGAAAAAGGGGGAGGAAAGGAAAAAGCAAAGGGTGGAGGAGCCAAAAGAGGGAGTTGACTCAGGGGGGGGGGGGGGAAGCAGGTGCACACGAGAGGTAGTGGGGAAAGGCAGAGGAGGGTAATTCAAAAGGACTTGGGGAGGAGAAGGGAGTCAAAGAGCAATAACGGAATACTTATCTTTTCTGCTCTCATTCATGTGACGACCGCCTGCGTTCGATGTAAATGTTAGATAACTACCCCTTCCATCCCCACACACACACACGGCGGGAAGTGGCAGCACTAGCAGTGTCGTGGAGACAGGGCAAACAGAGCTGTCCTCGTGACGCGGAAATAGAGCGATTTATCCGACTTTTAAAAGAGCATGATCAAGGGTGGAAACGGCTAAAGCTGCAGTGGGTCGAATATAGCGTCCATGACAAAACTGCCCTACCCAAAACTGGCGCCGAGGCAAATGTGATGCACTGCGGGACATAGATGACACGAGTGAACAAAGGTTGTGGAGCTGTGTACTGACTGCAACTGTTGAGCAGTGACCGCCTAGATGAACCAAGGTCCCCTCACAGTACAGCAAACGTAGCTGCCTATGGGCCTCAACAGCAGGTGCCTGGTTCTTGTAGCCACGCTGATTGTTAATCATCGGCAACGAAGGATGAATTTTCACTTCAGTACCACAACCATACGTCCACTGAGAGGCGCCAAATGGCCTTTTCAAGTGAAACACGTCCTATGCTCTGTCGGACAGATGCCCGTTGGAATGTACAGTATGAAATACATGAAACCAAAAGTTGCGAGATGGAGGAGGGAGCTTTATGAACTGGGGAATTTTTTTGTGCCACTCACTGGGTGATGTCGCCGCTGGAAGGCTTAGTAGATAATGCAAGGATACGTCTATCCTTGGGAATAATAACCACACATGAGTGCAGTTAATTTTTCCTCAGTACGAAGTCATCTGCCAGTAGGATAATGCAACATGTCACACCGTTCACTGTGAACGTACGTGATTCAAGGAACACCAGGATGAGTTCACCGTACTCCCCTGGCCACAAAACTGCTCGGATGTTAACGCAGTCGAGAATATGTGGGACCACCTCTATCTGGCTGTTCGTGCCGTGGGTCCTCAACCGAGAAACCTGACGGCGTTGTTCCACATTCATGTCGGTACCTTTCAGAACGTCACTGACTCTCTTCTTCGACGTCTTTCAACAGCCCGTGTTGCAAAAATGGTTATTTAGTCCTTTGACAGTTGGTCACATTAATGTGACCTGATCATGTGCCTACACTGACCCTTTGCATTTCTTTATCCGGTTTTCAGCTTCCCTAACAACTTAGTCGTTTTGGAGGTGCTTCCACCCTTGGCCCAAAAGCCAATGATCACGTCCTTTAGGATGTCAGATAAATCGCTCCATTTCGCATTGCAACAATGATTGCATTGTTTCTCGTCTCACCCTCACACGCTCTGTATACTCTCCACTGTCTGAGTTACGATCTGCCATCTGTCAGTGGTAATGGCACGCTTACATTGAACATGAGCTGTCGTCACGTTAATGTGAGTGGACAGTGTAAAATGAAGCGAAATGGAAAGAAAATAACGGTTTCTGGTTAGACAACCATGGAGTCATATTGATAGCGGCACAAAATGATATAACAGGAATATGCTGTCGTCACGTTAATGTGAGTGGACAGTGTAAAATGAAGCGAAATGGAAAGAAAATAACGGTTCCTGGTTAGACAACCATGGAGTCATATTGATAGCGGCACAAAATGATATAACAGGAATATGTTTTATTATGGACAGGGTGAACAGGAAATCAGGAGGGGAAATGAGTTACTGCAAACAGGTCAGTGATCAGTATTGTCCCATCACAATCGATAGCAAACCAATTCCAGAACTGGTATTTCAGATATCATGCCGATGTGACAAGCGAAATATGAAAGTAATATACTCATTTACTTACATGAAGGGAAAGTAATAGTAACTTCTATGAGCTTAATGAATGGATAATGCAGTATGTAAAAGGAGATGACAATCTAATGATCATGGGTGATTGTTGTTGTGGGTCAAAGAATACAAGAAAGCGGCACGTGAGAAAACGAGCTTGGTAGTAGGAAGCAGAGAGGAGAAAGACAGTTCTGCAACAAACTTTTGAAAAATACTTGGCAAAGGCCTAGGGATACTGAAGATTCCAACTGGGATACATAGTATTCAGACAGAGATTCCGAAATCTGATCTGTATTGCGTAGCAAGAAGCATATTTTGACTGGGTTCACCATTTGATGTTGATGAAGGGTATGCTGAAGTTTAAGAGACTCATCCGAAAGAATCATTGTGAAGAACAGTGAGATACTGACGAATGGGCATCTCCAAAAAAGGCGAATCAAAGAGATTGGACAGCAAATATAGGTACAGTGATGGAAACTGAGGATAACAATACATCAGTTGATCGACAGAGGAAGGAAATACTAATATGTTCAGAAAAATTCAGGAATAGAGAAATATAAGTCACTTAGGATGAAATACACTGCCAGCCAAAAATTTTAAACACCCAGATCATACGGTCAGATGTCAATGTAACTTCGTACGTGTACCCACTATCCGCTGCTATGTTAATGATTACGGTAGCATTTGTATGTGACAGTACATCCACCAGAGCACAGAAGTATTATTGGTGTTCAGTGTTGTTACTGGGCATCTTAGAGTATGTAAGCGTCAGACATTGTGTGGTCACTGGAAAGAAGACAAAGTTGCCGCTTACTTGTATGAGTCAGCGTTATCAGCACCTGACAGACATTGGAAGCAGCCTCATGCTGGATTTCTATTTTGTCCGCTCGTCGAAAACGTGTAGTATCCATATTTGTGGGGCATTCGGTTGTGGCAGTGGTCCGATGTTGAACTACATGGGCACGTGAGGGCAGGCATACTTACCATCGAGGTTCCAGACGAACAAGGCTGACCACTACAAGAGAGGATCGCCCTATTGTACACCAAGCAAATCGTAACGCCACAATATCTACGCCTGCCATCCGAGAACAGGTAATGAACTCCCTACAATATTCTGTGTCGAGAGACAGCATTGGTCCGATGCTAGCCCAACCAGATAAGGAAGATACCGTCCAAGGCGTAGGCAAACGTTAACACCATAACACAAATGGATGCTTTACGATGGGGCCGTGACGGGAAAGCGTGAACTATTGATAAATGGTCCCGTATTCTGTTCAGCGATGAAATGTGATTGTGCATTATCTGGGATGATCGCCGTCGGCTAGTATGGCAATGACCTACGTAGGGAACACGTTCTTGGAGTGATGTGGACATGCACAGCTGCGTTATTTCTGGAGACATAGCGTGAGGAACGATCGCATATGACTTCAGGTCATGGCTAGTGGTAATTGAGGGAAATCTGACGGAGCAATTGTACATCAGCGTCATTTCTCATGTGACAGAATAGTGACGTCGGTGAAAGTGAAGGAAAAGTACAGGACTTCTTGGGTGGAACGAATTGTCTAACGAGAACAGAATATGGCATCAGTAAAACAAAGAAAGATGAAAATAAGAGTCGTAGGAACGCCATAAGGAACTTCTTTACCTAGAAGCAAAACAAGCACATGAGGAACGGAGCAAGGACGACATAAAAAGCAGACTAGTACATACAAAAGGGGCATAGAAATAGACAGTCCTGGCTAAGAGAAGCCTGCTAGCAACAAACATGCACCTTAAACGGAGGAAGAAATTTCTGAACATGTATGTTTGGTACATAGCATTGTGTGGTAGTGAATGACGGAAAATGAGCAAATCTTAAAAGAGAGAATCGAAGCTTTTGAGATGTAAGCCTGTAGAAGGATGTTGAACATTAGGTGGATTGATAAGAAAGGAATGAACGGTTCTCCACAGAATCAGCGAAAAAGGGAACGTATGGAAGGCATAAGGCACAGGACGTGTATTAACGCAGATGGGAATAATCTGCGGGGTACTAGAGGGAGCTGTAAAAGGCAAAAATTGTAGAGGAAGACAGAGACTGGAATACACCCAATAAATAATTCTGTGTATGCAGGGTGCAAATGCAACTCTCAGATGAAGAGGCTGGCACAGGTGAGGAATACGTGGCGAGCAGTATCGAACCAGTCAGAAGAATGATGGCAGCCGCCGTGTATGTGTATCGTTCCGGAAGTAGAAAAATCGTGATCTTCACTATCAGAAGAAGGCGCAACGTTGTGACAGGCCGAGGGAAATTCAAATAAATTTTCAAAAAAATCATGTCTATAGTTATGTCATTATACAGCGCACTCTATTATAATAGGAAGTACTCATTATGGTGGTAACAGTATTTTACTATAGGGAGTCATTCGTAGTATGATGATACAGCTTGATTCACCTAAGCTGTTAACCGCAGTTAGTCCCTCAGTATGTAAGATATTGCAATTCTGTTTGCCTAAATCAGTTGTGAAATTGTCATCGCTAAATAATGCATAGTCCTTCCAATTAATTTATTAATTGTGAAGATATCGGAATTAACATCGCTTTTTCAGATAAAACTATAGTTCTCTATGCTGTTGGTATCAATTCATAAAAGACATAAATTCAACGGCTTTTCGTTCTTCAAAGTCCGATTGGTAGATTCGAACGAATTACAGTGTGTAGAACTTAGTATTCAGCTGCTTTCAACATGAAACCGATTGCAGTTTTAGGTGGACGTTCGTGCTGTTGTACGGAACTGCCACGCCAAGCCGACTGAACTCTCGAGCTTGATTTGACCTCGGCTGCCTGAGACAAGGAGAACATGCGGCCCTACTGGTAACACCTTCACGACCTATCCAGCGACCAGGGAAAACAAGAGTGGGCTCTTTGCTGGCCGCAAGCGGTTTGTGACCCGGGCACCCATCGTGGCAGTACCACATATCTCTAAGCATATCAGTGGGTGAATCTTCTAGGGAGAGCAGTAGCACTTCCCGTATTAACTGGTACGTATCTTTTACCCATTAAGATTTGTACAATGAAATAAAGATGAAACACACAGTCTCCAGAAATACCGCAGAACACTTTCCCACTCCACTGCCCCTGATGTTCATCCCGCTTCAGTCAATATGGATTCTCAGTAGCCCTGTGGTGTATATTTCTTCCATTTGACTTGTAACGCAATGATTTATAAGATATTTCTCATTTATTGTAATGTCTCAGTTGCACATTTTTAATTAGATTAAATACTGTGATGTTTATGGGTCATTTTCAGATGTAACTAGTTGTCTGGGTAGACAAGATGACTGCTTGGATCTGAATATGATCCAGAGTGATCGATAAATGTAATATAATTAAAAATGTGCAACAGAGACGGAACAATAAAACGTAATTATCTTAAATATCTATAGAGTTGCTGTATCCCTCAAGACGAGTACGTCGTCTATAGTGGGCAGTGATTTATGTAAGTACAGATATCGTACATGGCGAAGCCAAAGCCGCTGTCCAGGACAGAGCCTACGACAGGGGTAGAGAGAGGAATGAAATCATTTCTTTAGTTTTGTTTACATGTTCGAACTCCTGATGAAACGACAATAATTTGGATACTAAACTCAGACCTGTCAGTTGATGCATTAACAACTCACCAAGCTTAATTATCCTTTTCATATTATTGAATTGGTTTTCGCTGACCAGCAGACACAACCGATCTCTTGCCTACGTAGAGGTCCATCGGTTGGAGGGGCGAGTTAATTTTTACATTCCCAGTTCAATTAACATAGGAAACGCCCAAGATGAGCTGCGCGGGGTAGCCGTGCGGTCTGAGGCTCCTTGCCACGCGCAGCTCCCGTCCCCGTCGGAGGTTCGAGTCCTCCCTCGGCCATGGGTGTGTGTGTGTGTGTTGACCTTAGCGTTAAGTTAGTTCAAGTTAGATTAAGTAGTTTGTGAGCCTAGGGACCGATGATCTCAGCGGTTTGGCCTCACAGTCCTTACCACAAATTTCCAAATTACGCCCAAGATGATGAAGTCCAGCAGCGTTCTTTGGACATTATTTCGGATTTAAGTTGAAGCCACGCGGTTGCGGAGGCATACCAGTTCCATCCCTCGTTGTTAGAAACCGCGCCATAACAGATGTCGCATCTTGGGCATTAAAGGACGGTTCAGCCCCGCCAGGCCGCGATTGCGGAAACGGTTCCGCCCCCATCTCCTGTTATGATGGCTACCGGAAACTAACTGTTAACATCGATGTCAGATGTTAGAAACATCACGTATAGCCTCTCCTCAGCCCATCTTCTCGCGGTTTCTGAACCCTTCTACATTGTAAGACTCATCATGGGGTTGTTGCCTCCAGTCTGTTGTAAGTTCTACTTTCCATCACTTTGCGGGCAACCTTGCGATTAGACATCTGCGATAAGTCAAGATATGCGTCAGGTAGCGTCCCGCAATTACGGTGCTTGCGACACCCGCACTGCGAGATACCGTCGTCGCAAATCAGCAAGTCTTACCTTGGTAAGCATTATCGTCCGACCACTTTTCTATGGTAGCATTCGTTCTCCATAGATGGGTTCCTTTGTTATCGTGTTTCAGTTATGTTCATTTCCTGCACTCACTCTAAGGACTAGACTTTATTCTCCTGGCGTGACTACTCACGGAGCCATTTGTAGTTTCTGACTCCTAAGCCATTTGCTCCTCAAGAGGCTGTTACACTGTCCAGTCACATTAACATGACTACCTATCAAGCACGAATAACCAACTTTTTCAGCTCGGACCGCTGCAAGATTTAATGAGACTCTGGAGCATAGCGACAGAGATATGCAGCCTTGCTAACTCCAGTCGCGTGGCCATTTGCTCTAGGTTTCTAGGATCAGTAGCGCGAACAGCCCGATCGATGCGATCCCACAGATTCTCCATTGGGTTTAAATCCTAGAGTTTGGTGGCCATGGAAATAAGTTGATCTCATCCTGACGTTCTTCTAACCACATACACAGTAATCTGTGTGATACGTTCCATTGTCCTGATGGTACATAGCACCGTGCCGAGAAAAAGCAGTCTGCCTTTAGGAATGACCACCGTTCCAAGACGCTTTCCTTCCAGAACGACTAGATCATGCAGTGAATGCCATGAAAAGTTTCCCCAGATCGTAACGCTCCCTCCTCCGGCGTGCATCCTTTGCTCTGAGATGTTTCACAACGTGCAAGCCAACGGCCATCTGTCCGATGGAGCATAGAAAGTGATTCATCTGAGAAGACCACCTGTCGCCAATCAGTGGGCTCCAGTTGCGGTACAGGCGTGCAAAGTCAGCCGTAGTCGCCTATTGACAGTAGTCAGAATAGGGACGTGAACCAGGTGCCTGGGTCGGATCCCCATACGCACCAACGTTCGCTCGTCGGTCGTTGAGGTCAGCTGCTCAGTAGTTGCCCGTGTATTCACCCGTACATATCTTCACAGCCGTGGTTCCCCCCTGTTATCCGTGACCCGTGCTGCACCACAGTTGGCTCATCGCCGGTTTTGGATAGCACCATTGTGTCATGCACGATGTTCTTTAACAACGGCGGCATGCGAACGGATTACGTAGCTAGCTGATTAGAAAATTCTTCCACGCTTTATCCGAAAGCCAATGATTATGCCCTTTTGGAAAGCAGATAAATCGCTCCGTTTCCGCATCACGTCAGCGACTGCCCCCCCCCCCCCCCCTCCATTCCCTGCCCGACATGCTTTATATATCCTTCACTCTACTGTTGCCGCCTGCCGTCTGTGTCAGGGCTACCTCGCATTGTGTGATGACCTCTGAATATGGTCTGTAACTTCGTTGCCGTCACTCTCTGTTTAATTAAATTATCACTAGGCGACGAGACACCTGAAGTAGAAGTCCGACAAGTGGGCAGCACATCAGCAGGTGTGCGATCTGTTGGAGAACAGTTACAGTGAGTACATCTCTGCAGGTAATTTGTTCCACCTTTCCCTAGACTGTGTAATAGTATTACAGCTACAGGCTCTCCGTGATTCCTAACTGCAGCTTCGCCGTTAAAGAGATTGCTTTGAATGCAGTCTTTTCCCTTTGTGAAATTAGCTTGGGATTAGTTTGTGCGACGGAAGAAGTCGTTCCATGAAACCCATGAGCCGTTACATCGCGCCGCGCGGGGTAGCCGCGTGGTCTTTGGCAACCTGTCACTGTTCGTGCGGCTTCCCCTGTCGGAGGTTCGAGTCCTCCCTATCGCATGGGTGTGTGTGTCGTCCGTAGCATAAATTAGTTTAAGTTACATTAAGTAGTGTGTGAACATACGGACCGACGACCTCAGCAGTTTTGCCCATAGGAACGTACGAATAATTTCCAATTTCCAACTGTTACACCGACAAGTGCGCAATAGAGTTACAGTTTGTAGAATGAGGGAAAATTATTTGATAACATTAATTTAACTTCCCATTAGTGTGTCTTTATTTACGAAGCACCTGATGCATTTCAATACTAACTTTGCTTAAGTATATTTTGAAACTATATAACATTTGCTTCGAAGGAATGCCAGCAATTCTAACAATTAATCCATTTTAAGCAGAAATTATGAATATCGCGAAATATGGTGTTTCAGATTGTGCAGACATAACAATACGAAGTTACCCGGGTGATCCAGTCACAAACGAATCTGTAACTGTAGTGTCCTTGAGTCTTTCCGATGGCTACAACAAATTTGCCACACCGTTCATTATTTGAAAAATATTTAACAGAGGAGCATTGTTACTAAACATGGCGGTATTTAGGGAAAAACACAAGAACATTTCATCACTTCTTTATGGCAGTTTTTAAAAGACAATTTGTCAGTATCTCTTAGTGTAAATATTAAGGTGACAGTTTCATGACCACGGAACTTTGGACCATCCCTAACACAGCAACTCGTAAGACATCGTCAGAGGCGGTTCATATTAAAAGCGCAGTAAGCACAGTAAGTATCCTGAAAGTACCATAAGAACACACAAAAAAAGTTTCATGCCGAAACCATGTCGTACGCATAATGTGAGCTACAGCATTTATATGAAAAATCAAATTGAGAAACTATCTATAAAGAAACAGCGTCAGCACGTCGGTGATGTCTGCCCTCCATCCCTCCATCCCTCCATCCCTCCATTCCTCCCTCCATACTGGCCCAGCTTCCTACCCGCCCTTCCGCTTGAGTGGATCTACTCAGTTCGCGGATCGACAGCAATCCGCAGCAGCGCTGTTTGCTCAGAACGAGCGAAGTCCGAGCAAACAGATGGAGGTCCTGTCCCATTTCGCACATGTATGAACAAACTATTCTAGCGCTGTGTACTAGCAGAGGAACATCGGGTGGAGACTGGAAGAGCTGTAAGGTCTGGAGCGGAAATATTTATTGTCAACATATCGGTCGCCAAACAGAAAAGTACGATGCATTCATCTCATCATCATCATCAACAACAAAATCTTCCCCAGCTGTATTCATTTGACTTTCACTTGCGAAGGCCTCATGCTCACTACCCCAAGCGTAGTAGTCCAGCTATAGGCTTTCCCTAAGTTGGCGTGTTAGGGATGGTCCAAAGCTCCGTGATCATGAGACTATCGCCTTATTATTTACACAAGGTAAAACTGACCAATTGTGTTTGAAGAACTTCCTTTATGAAGTAATGAAATATTCTGGCGTTTGCCATAAACACCGCCACGTTTAGTAAGTCAGGGAGTATGACGTAAACATCCTAATGTTTACGTCATATTCCCGGGCTTTTCCTTTCAGAATCTAGCAAACAGAACCTCTCGTCCATCTGTATTCCTTTCACCGGTGTACACGCCGTTATTACACCAATTAGAGTCGCAATTCAATAATGGTTCAAGTGGCTTTGAGCACTATGGAACTTAACATTTGTGGTCATCAGTCCCCTAGAACTTAGAATTACTTAAACCTAACTAACCTAAGGACATCACATACATCCATGCCCGAGGCAGGATTCGAACCTGCAACCGTAGTGGTCACGCGGTTCCAGACTGAAGCGCCTAGAACCCCACGGCCACACCGGCCGGCAGAGTCGCAATTATACCTTCCCCTTGTTCTCTTTTTTTGTCTTATCTGTCTCCCCTGGGACATCTCAACAGGAATCTCTTCATAGCTCCCTGAATGCCCTCTGTTCTCGAATGGTGGCATTAAAAGCCCCTGTTTCAGTGTCATAATTAAAAACTGGTAATACATCCGCGTTCAGAGGGATCTGTTTAGAGAGGAATTTCAGTTTTCTTTCAGTTATCTCCTTCTTTTTGGCTTTCCGATAATTAAAAGGAAAACAAAATATTGTGTCACCCTTGGTAAGCTTTACATAATGCCGTGTCACTGTAGCCTTACTGCGTGCTGAGAGATCGCTTGGACGCACAAAGGCAACAAAACGTAAGAAAATCTGGGGTTCATAAGCGTGGCAATGGGAGACCGTTTTAATAAGATTATTCAGAGTGCGTGATCGCATCATATGTGATAAAAATACCTTGATCGCGTAAAGCTGTTTGCAGTAGTAGCCGAAATATTGGTAGTTTAGTCACGACATGACACCGTTACGCGCCCTGGAGAAATTTATTGTTACATTTAGTCCGCAGTTGATAAAATAACATGTAAATTTGATACCTTTCTGCCTAATGTAAGGAAATTAACATGCTTTGAAGAGATTAGAAATTTCACTTTCAGTGCACAGTGAACTATTTACTGTATGTGTGGGTAGAATTGACATATAAAGTTTACCTCACCATTTTCGCAAAATATTATGCTCTTGCTTACCCTACAGGAGACAAATGTTCCCGAAACATACATGTGGAGTATCAATGATATGAACACATGCCTTGATTAATCTTTGCATTCAATGCCTTCTTAAATTTTAAGCTTCTGTTAGTGGTTAAGGTATCATACAGCTGCCATCTGTAGTACTATAGACTAAAGTAATGTTTCCTTGTCGAGACGTCTAAAAATTGGCGAACTAATACAGGTACTTTCTTGGGCCCTACCGTCCTGCGACGCGAAGAAAGTCAAGTGCTAATAGTATGTGTTTGTTCAGATAGATCTTTACGTCCACAAGAACCGTAAAGTACATTTCAGTTTAAACTTATTCCATCTGTAGCACAAAAATCACATTTGACGAACGGTGCGCAGTCATACAAATTTAATCACTTATGAGATATCCTTTTATCATTCTGCTTTCTTTGGCATTACCCAAGGAGAAATTTTTTGGTTATATGAAACGATATGAAACGATACGGTAAAAGATCAAGAGATTCTCGCGGCGGTAAAAATGAATAAAAAGTTCTCTCTCCGGCAGCGTCAAATGGTTACAATTTCGGTCGAATGGTATGAGTGCCAGTTGACTGTTGGTACTCTCCCCATACACACCAGCTGCCGACTGTGACGTCACTGCCGCTGGCTGCATGGCCATGTGTGGACATATGTTGACTCGACGTTCGATTTGCCTGCTTCAACTGCTCGATCGCTGGATCCCAGGCCGTGCTCAGCTGCAGGCCGCCGTCTCTGTTCAGAGAATTATCGGTGATGTTTATTTCTACGGCTTCTTTAATTACACAATCCCAGCAACTGTTAGCGCGAGTCACGACGGATGTTTCGTCAAATTTTATCCAGTGTCCGTTTTCTGAACTATGCTCAGGTATAACAGATTACTCGGTATAGCGTAGGAGATAAAACTTCTCATGCTCCTTCCTGCGTTATTTTGCAATACGCACTGTTTGTCCTACAAACGACTGGCCACACTCGCAAAATATCTTGTAGAGTCCGCAGCTCGTAGTCGTGCGGTAGCGTTCTCGCTTCACGCGCCCGGGTTCCCGGGTTCGATTCCCGGCGGGATCAGGGATTTTCTCTGCCTCGTGATAACTGGGTATTGTGTGATGTCCTTAGATTAGTTAGGTTTAAGTAATTCTAAGTTCTAGGGGACTGATGACCATAGATGTTAAGTCCCATAGTGCTCAGAGCCATTTGAACCATTTATCTCGTAGACTCCTGGTATTCTGAGATCTCCTGCGTCTCGTTGCTAAAGTTACTAAGAAGAAAATTGATAGTTCTTCTTTGTCATAGCATATATTTCGTTACAAAATTCCGTGTAAACAACTGCCATTAAAATGTTATTATTGCAAATGCTGTTTCTCTATTAAGATAAACGTAGATAGGACCTCCCTATGTACCTCACATACATAATAATCATTTTTCCTTCCTTTCCTGCCAATTACATGTTGTAACCTGTCACTATCGTTCGTAATAAAGGTTTTATTCAGGGTATATCCTTCATCTCACGTTTATCTCTGACCATTTAACCGGGAGGTACAGCTGCCATACTTCTGTACTCGCTTAAGTAACTGTGACTGTTTTGGGAACTACCTTTTTCGTAGCACCAGGTAATCCATCTGATAAAGTAGTTAAACATTTCCTCCTACGATGTCACTCCTTCCTCTATAGTTATCATTTTTAACTTTTATTCATTTGTTCTTAATTTTATCGTATATAAGGTGAAACAAGCTCTGCTTTCAAAAAGTGTGTGACGTAGACCAGCATGTTAATTGTAACACAAGTATGTGTGTGTTTAACGGGTTTGTAAGTTCTCTTGTCTATTCCGTCAAACAAACAACCAGCGACTACCTTTTAGTTCCTGTTTTAATCTGGATATGTCTGTAATATATTAGAGACCCTTGAGAATAGTTACATATCCGATAATATGTGGTAGTGGCTGTGGCTGGGACTTAACATCTGAGGTCATCAGTCCCCTAGAACTTAGAACTACTTAAACCTAACTAACCTAACGACATCACACACATCCATGCCCGAGGCAAGATTGGAACCTGCGACCGTAGCGGTCGCGCCGTTCCAGACTGAAGCGCCTAGAACCGCTCGGCCACCAGCTGCCGGCGTCAGCAGAGAGATTAGAAATTCTTTTCTTATTCGCAAACACGCCATCTTACCATTCTCTCTGCATTGTATGAATGTCTTTCCTTGTGTGTAGCTCTTTCGTGTGTATTATTGGGATTATAATCTATGTAACCCAGATCGCAGTAGCTTGATTGTGTCGTTCATAATGATGATGAATAAAACAAGGATACTGGATCAACAAGGAACACATGATCGCCACCCAGAAACGGATTATCATCTTTATACAGCGGAAACTCTGCTCCTGACTGCTCGTCATGTGCGTAATGTGTGAGTCAGAGTCAGTTTCCGGTATCCAGACGAGGGCGACTTTCCTGTACTGGAAATAATGATTCTTCCCTATTTCTCCTAAATCTGTTGGGGTTAGAGGTTATGAAGTTGGCTTGAAGGCTTATCATGATGGCAGACGCTTTCAAGACCTCCTTGGAAAGGAACATCTGAAAGTCCTGGCATGTGGTAACATGTAATGGCCAACTGAAATACCTTCATTCGGCTACTGAAACTGCAGCCTCGGACTGGTTCAAATGGCTCTCAGCACTATGGGTCTTAACACCTGAGGTCATCAGTCCACTAGAACTTAGAACTACTTAAACCTAACTAACCTAAGGACATCACACACATCCATGCTGCAGGCAGGATTCGAACCTGCGACCGTAGCAGCCATGTGGTTCCGGACTGAAGCGCCTAGAACCGCTCGGCCACACTGGCTGGCAGCCTCGGACTGTCTTAATACAGGGTTATTACAAATGATTGAAGCGATTTCACAGCTCTACAATAACTTTATTATTTGAGATATTTTCACAATGCTTTGCACACACATACAAAAACTCAAAAAGTTTTTTTAGGCATTCACAGATGTTCGATATGCGCCCCTTTAGTGATTCGGCAGACATCAAGCCGATAATCAAGTTCCTCCCACACTCGGCGCAGCATGTCAATGAGTTCGAGAGCATCGTTGATGCGAGATCGCAGTTCTGGCACGTTTCTTGGTAGAGGAGGTTTAAACACTGAATCTTTCACATAACCCCACAGAAAGAAATCGCATGGTGCTAAGTCGGGAGAGCGTGGAGACTATGACTTGAATTGCTGATCGTGATCTCCACCACGACCGATCCGTCGGTTTTCCAATCTCCTGTTTAAGAAATGCCGAACATCATGATGGAAGTGCGGTGGAGCACCATCTTGTTGAAAGGTGAAGTCGGCGCTGTCGATCTCCAGTTGTGGCATGAGCCAATTTTCCAGCATGTCCAGATACACGTGTCGTGTAACGTTTTTTTCCCAGAAGAAAAAGGGGCCGTAAACTTTAAACCGTGAGATTGCACAAAACACGTTAACTTTTGGTGAATTGCGAATTTGCTGCACGGATGCATGAGGATTCTCTACCGCCCAGATTCGCACATTGTGTCTGTTCACTTCACCATTAAGAAAAAATGTCGCTTCGTCACTGAAAACAAGTTTTGCACTGAACGCATCCTCTTCCATGAGCTGTTGCAACCGCGCCGAAAATTCAAAGCGTTTGACTTTGTCATCGGGTGTCAGGGCTTGTAGCAATTGAAAACGGTAAGGCTTCTGCTTTAGCCTTTTCCGTAAGATTTTCCAAATCGTCGGCTGTGGTACGTTTAGCTCCCTGCTTGCTTTATTCGTCGACTTCCGCGGGCTACGCGTGAAACTTGCCCGCACGCGTTCAACCGTTTCTTCGCTCACTGCAGGCCGACCCGTTGATTTCCCCTTACAGTGGCATCCATAAGCTTTAAACTGCGCATACCATCGCCGAATGGAGTTAGCAGTTGGTGGGTCTTTGTTGAACTTCGTCCTGAAGTGTCGTTGCACTGTTATGACTGACTGATGTGAGTGCATTTCAAGCACGACATACGCTTTCTCGGCTCCTGTCGCCAGTTTGTCTCACTGCGCTCTCGAGCGCTCTGGCGGCAGAAACCTGAAGTGCGGCTTCAGCCGAACAAAACTTTATGAGTTATTCTACGTATCTGTAGTGTGTCGTGACCATATGTCAATAAATGGAGCTACAGTGAATTTATGAAATCACTTCAATCATTTGTAATAGCCCTGTATTTAATAATGTTCTGAAATCAGTTCTCATGGTCTCTTCTTAACAGTTACTCGTGTCTTCTCATAGACGTTCGTTCAGCACTTCTGTTTCATGCTTGGGAATTCCTCTTCTGTTTATATCCCACTGGTGTTCCTTAGCCACGTATCATAAACTTTGTCATAGTATGAAAGCGTGCTGAAATGTGATTCCTTCTTATCTTTAATTTGAAAACTTTTTAAATAAAACAAACGCTATTAACATAGTAAAACCTCATATCTGCGTATTTTCAGCCCTCTGCTGCTAGAGGGCTCGGAACTCTAGCGTGCAACGTGGTGATGTGCAACGTAACTAAGTCAGTGCATGAGAAACAGCGTGTCGTAATCGATTTTGGAATTCGAAGAGTTCGTGCACACGTGAAGCATCGTCTCCTTGAGCATGACAATATCATACTGCAGATGAGTGATACGACATCTCCAACAATCCACCGGCTTGGGTTCACGGTCATCGATCATCCTCCATGCAGTCTCAGTATGGCCCCATCCGGATTTTATCTCTTTTCGTAACGTGAACAGACTTCACTTTGACTGTGATAAAGGACTAAAAGCAAAGGTGAGGTTGTGGCTCCGTCAACAGAGTTCTACTGTGACGGTATCAACAAACTGGTCTGTCGTTGGGAGAAATGTGTTCGTCGCCAGGGTGAATGTGTTGAAAAAAAATATGTAGACATGAAAAATCACAGGCATTACTATTCAGCACGCCCTCGTATAACACTACAGTGCAGGTGCTACTGTTCCGTTCTCCTTTTCTCAGTCATTTGCTTCAAGACGTAAACATTATCGGCAGAAGAGCTCCACCTGCGAGATGCGCTCTGTTCTTTTAGCATTATAGTCTCGATGATAGGGCGGAGGCGAGGCAGTATCCCGACATATGACTCATATCTAGATTCTTATGTAGTTTTTAAGATTTTTCCTGTCTCCTGGGGTCTACATCACCTTCTTATAATGGTTTGATAATCTCCTTTGCTTCTAGCATTGGGTGAGCAGTTCTATGAGTCCTTCAAATTCCTTAGATGCGTACCGAAATAGTTTCAAGCCAAGGGTAGTTTCAATTGTCACCTCGAAAACAAGAATGCTGTTTAATCAGTTTTCTGCCGCTTTGCATTTCTACGTCTGTAGTCCTGGTACACTTTGAAATTCCCGCATCACAGTAGCGTAGCCACGCTGCTGCAAAAGAGTGCAGCCCATTCATAAAATGCGTTGCAACAGGGTGTTTAGGTACCTTTAGCAGCATGCTATGTTATTCTGGCTTGGGAAGTTCGTTACCGAGGATAACTCGAAAGACATTAAAATTATTTTATACAATGTGGCATTGTTTTCGGGAAGGTGGAGGCTTCAGTCTTCATCCAGCTACCCTCATTAATTTTTCTGCGGCTTCCGTAAATTACTTCTTGTAAATGCTGGAATGGTTTCTGCTACAAGAACACGATTGACTACCTGTCCCAACATTCTCATACTACAGCTGCAAATGTTTAAATATTTGTACAAGTGTACTACTTTAATTCTGTTGTTCTTAAACTGTAATACCAGGACACGTCCGTCATTCTTGTAAAAGCGATCTACATATGAATAAACTACTAATACTACTTGTGTAAAAGAAATGCTTACTCCACGGAAAGAGACAAAAAGTTAATCACATAAATTTAATATTCGTGGAGATAAACTATTATGACTATTCTCGTAATAAGAGCGTCTATTGCAGGAGATTTTATATTTCAGTTTATGACGATCTATTATTTATCATAATCCACATGGTCGTTACTGCTAATATCACTGTCTAATACTACTAATTGTTCCTTATCAATACTGAGAATGCTACAAACCAGTTGTCGAAACTGTATGGTCTATTTAACACAACCTGTTTCAGGACTACATTGTTCATCATGTTCCACGAAACAGGGAAACACCAGAGACTATCTCGAGTTATTTCACATGCTAATACGCAAGTAAATGTATTTATTTTTCTCTGTGGTAATACTAATGACACACATGTAAAGCTGCCTCTATTACCCCGTAGTATTGTTACTATGGGGCATATGTCAAACTATGTGTAGTATTTCTACAGCGTAACATAGATTTACATTTTCTGAATTGGCTTCCACCTTCGTCCACCAAAAAACTGCCGGAGCTGTCATTGAATGCACGGTGTAATTTTCCTGGATTGGTATTGGGAGTAGTACAGCCAAGGATGTGGACTGACGGAATTTTGAAATTTAAATTCCATATCATGACCTGGTATTCTCTCTGTAATTATTGAACTCTCTCGGACTTCTTCTCAAAATGACTAAAGGTTCAGTAGTACATCATTTTGTTGTTGTTGTTGATGAGTTATCACTCGTCTGACTGGTTTGATGCTGCCCGCCAAGAATTCTCCTGTACTAACCTCTCCATATCAGAGTAGCATTTGCAAACTACGTCCCCAACTATTTGCTGGGTGTGTTCGATACTCTCTGTCCTAGCGCATCTAGGAGCAACAGTCTGGAACCGCGCCGCCGCTACGGTTGCAGGTTCAAATCCTGCCTCGGGCATGGATGTGTGTGATGTCCTTAGTTAGGTTTAAGTAGTTCTAAGTGTAGGGAACTGATGACCTCAGACGTTAAGTCCCATAGTGCTCAGAGCCATTTGATTTTGTGCGATACTCTCCTTCCTCTACAATTTTTCCCTCTTCAGCTCCCTCTAGTACCACGGAAGTCATTCCCTGATGTCTTAACAGATGTCCTATCATCCTGTCCCTTCTCCTTGACAGTGTTCTCCACATATTCCTTTCCTCTGCGATTCTGCGCATAACCTCCTCGTTCTCTACCTTATCAGTCCACCTTTCAACACTGATCTGTAACACCACATCTCAAGTACTTCTATTCTCTTCTGCTCCCTGCTCCGGTTTCTCCACAGCGTAGGTTTCACTAGCGCGCAGTGAAGTGCTCCAAACGTACATTTTAGAAATTTCTTCTTCAGTCGTACAATAAGTGGAAAACAGACATCGTAGTTTTGTAATGTCATACCAATGACGGGTAGGTGCCACGTCGATAAGTTGTGCCTCTCGTACAAAAGGCTGAGAAATTAAATTGATAATCTATTGGTAGTTAGCCTAAATACGTGGGCTGGTATAATAAGAAAGTATCCGAATACATTTTTAATGAGATTTAGCTGAATACATTTCAAATCATACAGAGCTACGAAGCAGGATGCACAGATGATGGAAGTGAAATGACAAAAGACAAAGGCGTACGGCCTGGCCATTTCCTAGCTGCCCCTGAAAAAAAGAAGACCGCGCCTTTGTACAAGTAATATAAATATTAACGTGTCGAGTCTTTGCTCGCAAATCTTTACACAAAATTTTGTATCCCGCCTGGAAGGCGGCGCGTGGGTCTGCTCCTGTAAACTGAATGGGTGGGCCTAATGTAAGAAGTGAGCAGGAGCAGGTGAGGTAAGATTCTCGGCACAGCTGTTTACGTGAAAGTACATTTAATTATTACTCAATGACATACGTAACTTTACACTGAAGAGCCCGTAGTGTAAGTAGGCTGTTAGGCTGTTTAGGTTTTTTTATTGGTAACGCCACCTCTGTATGAAAATCACTGGCTGTGCTGTGTGCAGTCTGTGGCTGCTTTGCATTGTTGTAATACTCGCCATTGTAGTGTTAGGCAGCTGGATGTGAACAGCGCATAGCGTTGCGCAGTTGGAGGTGAGCCGCCAGCAGTGGTGGATGTGGGGAGAGAGATGGCTGAATTTTGAAATTTGTCATGAACTGCTATATTTATATATGATGATATCAAGGTAAATTCATTGTTTGTTCTCTATTAATATCTTTCATTTGCTAACTATCCCTATCAGTAGTTAGTGCCTTCCATAGTTTGAATCTTTTATTTAGCTGGCAGTAGTGGCGTTCGCTGTATTGCAGTAGCTTGAGCAGCGAAGATTTTTGTGAGGTAAGTGATTTGTGAAAGGTATAGTTTAATGTTAGTCAGGGCCATTCTTTTGTAGGGAATTTTGAAAGTCAGATTGCGTTGCGCTAACAAAATATTGTGTGTCAGTTTAAGCACAGTCATGTATAATAGTTCAAAGGGCACGTTTCAGTAGGTGTGACTGGATAGGCATCAACGTTAATAGTCACTAGTAGTAGGACAAACCATCATTGAAGTAAGAAAGTCAGTAATGGCCCCTAATGAAGAAGAAACAATGTTGCTAGGTAGTCTCCTCGGAATGAAATGGGCTGAAGCTGGAGCGGAGCTCGTAGAGCTCCACACCGCCAGCTAGAGGGCGCTGTCGTCGGTGTCTGTCGTAGCGCCAACTTACGAACTTGCACCTGCGCCGTGGCATCGTAGCTATCGATACCACACAAAAAGTAATTTTTCAGAAGTGGGTACGTATAGACCTTGACAATGGAACAATGTAGTCCGAAGCATGGTACATTAAATAAATCATACATATCCTACAACTTGTGCGTAGTATTCTCGGTACTAATTAGTGAAACAGTTGTACGATGACTTGACAACACAAAAACGAATATAAGATAGGATTGAAAATTCATAATAAAGAAATAATGAAATAAATTGCACACAGAAAAGAAAAAAAAGTCACTCATTAGCTAGGCCAGGTATTTTGTCTGACCCGGCCCCCCATATTTTACGTGGTGCTCTTCAACGAGCCCTCAGTGGCTGTACTTGCAGTGTGGGTCGGCCAGCGCCCGGCGCCGCGCTGCCAGGTGACGGCGGTCGGCCCGCGCGCCGACACCGGCCTGCGGCTACACGTGCGCTACACGGCGCTCAGCCGCGCCGCAGACGCCGTGTTCCGGCCGATAAGCCGCGCGGATATCGGGTTCCGCGTAACTCGATGCGCCGACTACACTCGCCGTCTCCAGAGCCGGCCTCCTGACGCAACCCTACACCCTTACGTGAATGAACCAACACCTCGACTGGTACTATCGCGCCCTCGGTCGTCATATGAACATATGACTATCCGCATGGAGTTTCCTGGCAGCAGCATATTTTGCATTAGTAATAATATCGTAGGGATTTCGTAACGACTCCAAATGTTACTCCACTCTGGCCAAGTCGCAGATTGTTTATATTAATAACGGATAGGAAATCGATAGAAATTTTCATCCGAAGGACTGGCGATTGATAATTTGGACAAGACTTCACAAATAAAGGTGTGAGTAAGCTGTTTAGGTTTTTATGTTGGTAACGCCATGTAGCACTCTGTATGAAAATCACTGACTGTGCTGTATGCAGTCTGTGGCTGATTTGCATTGTTGTAATATTCGCTATTGTAGTGTTGGACAGTTGGATGTGAACAGCGCGTAGCGTTGCGCAGTTGGAGGTGAGCCCCCAGCAGTGGTGCGTGTGGCGAGAGAGAGATGGCAGAATTTTGAGAGGGGACGATCTGGACGTGTGTCCGTCAGAAAACCGAAATTTGTAAGACTGGATGTCACGAACCGATATATGTATATTATGACTTTTGAACACTTTTAAAGTAAATGCATTGTTTGTTGTCTATCAAACTCTGTCATTTGCTAACTATGCCTATCAGTAGTTAGTGCCTTCAGTAGTTAGAATCTTTTATTTAGCTGGCAGTATTGGCGCTCGCTGTATTGCAGTAGTTCGAGTAACGAAGGTTTTTGTAAGGTATGTGATTCATGAAAGGTAAAGGTTATTGTTAGTCAGGGCCATTCTTTTGTAGGGATTATTGAAAGTCAGATTGCGTTGCGCTAAAAACATTGTGGGTCAGTTTCGTGATGATCAGAATAAGTAGAGAGAGAAATGTATGAGTGCGTTCAGTTTTAATCAGCTGTTTGAAAATCAAATAACGTAAGGGGTTTACCAGCACAGTAATTCACAAATTTTTCTAAGGGGATGTTTCAAAGGCTTCGGGTCTCCTGCCAAGTCAGTCTGCAATGTGTACGCGAATGTTTGTAGGCCTGCACACTCTTTCCCATCTTCTGGAAAATACCGGTGTCTTTTATTTATTTGAGCATTATTTACAGTCCCTCTAAGATGATACTTCCTGGCAGTTTAAAACAGTGTGCCGGACCGAGATTCGAATTCGGCAACTCTGCATTTCACGGGTAAGTGCGCAACTGCGAAAGGCAGAGGTCCCGAGTTCGAGTCTCGGTCCGGCACACAGTTTTAGTCTGCAAGGGAGTTTCGTTTTCTAGGAACAATCCTTTCTAAGACATCGGAGATTAAGAATTTTTACCTGCAATAAAAACTGTATGTCAGTGCGCGATATATTAGAAATATGAAAGCGTGCAATCTTTGAAAAATGACAGATACGTATTAAATTAGCAAATATTTTTTGATTTCTTTGTTTCACCGGCGTAAATATTCGAAATGAACGTAAGAAAAGACTTAACAATTTGATCGAAAAAAGATCGACGAGAGATCCACCGATTAACAACCTGACGTCAGTGCTAAAGACGCGTAACTGCCACCATCCAGCAGGACGAAAACTGGAGCCCACGCCTCATTCGGTGATGAACACCAATCATAGCAAACAGTGCAAGTAGCAACAGCCAGCACCACAGCCCCACCACCTCCGTCGTAACAAACTGTTATAATAACGTTCCTGTTCCGTCCGCTTCAAGCGGCCCGTCACAACTACGACCTTTTAAAATTAAGACGTAACGTCCTGCTCAGTGAGCGGCCGTGACAAAATACAAGCGGCTCCTCACAGCTAAGGCACATCAGTACACCCAGTAGAAGGCCACTGTAACAGTATAGTGGTTTAGATTATGACAAGGTACGACACTTAGAAAACTCTTATGTCAACTGACTTTGGCATCGGAAGCTTACGCAATTATATTAACATTTACCTCAGTTTAAAAATGTGTATCGTCCAGAAACCGAACTCAGAAATCCTACGGGCCGGCCTGTGTGGTCTAGCGGTTCTAGGCGCTTCAGTCTGGAACCGCGCGACCGCTACGGTCGCAGGTTCGAATCCTGCCTCGGGCATGGATGTGTGTGATGTCCTTCGGTTAGTTAGGTTTAAGTAGTTCTAAGTTCTAGGGGACTGATGACCTCAGATGTTGAGTCCCATAGTGCTCAGAGCCATTTTTATAAAGAAAGAAACTCCTACGTATCAGGCAGGAATTCTACCCACAGCCACGCTGCTTGTAGAAAAATCATAGTTACCTTAAAGTGTTGAAGACGCTCGGAAAACTTCAAAGTCGATCTCCTCGAAAATTTTGTGATTCGATCTGCTTTACGAATTGATATTGGAGTTCTGAACTTCACGTACTATAGATATGAAAAAATACAAAAATGCAATTGCCGTGTGGCTTTATTGTCGAAGGATAAGACGCTATGTGAAATAGACCTTGGGGGTGTACCTTACTGCCCGCATCTCGTGGTCGTGCGGTAGCGTTCTCGCTTCCCACGCCCGGGTTCCCGGTTTCGATTCCCGGCGGGGTCAGGGATTTTCTCTGCCTCGTGATGGCTGGGTGTTGTGTGATGTCCTTAGGTTAGTTAGGTTTAAGTAGTTCTAAGTTCTAGGGGACTCATGACCATAGATGTTAAGTCCCATAGTGCTCAGAGCCATTTGTACCTTACTGTCCATAATGCTCAACCGATTTGCCTTCTTCGACATCTAAGTTTTGGCCTTGATTCTGGTTACTGGTCTAGTTTAGTTTATCCTTGGGCTAGCATTGTGTAGGCTGAGTCAGAGTGATTTAATTGCAGAGTCGAATTTGTGTTAGCTTTGGGTATTTTGTATTTCGGCTCTAAACTATTTTTGACTTCCGTCCTGAGCTGGTGTCCAGTTATTTTATTGTTATTCCTCCTTGCTTGTATAATTATCAGTGGTAGTGCTGCCTATTGTTTTGTGCCGTCCGCGTTATGTTTATCATGGATGCTGGACATACGGTCACATGGCGAGAGGTGCGAACACGATAAGCATCGATGGAACGTTCTAAAACAAGATATTTTTAGTGGTCCATGAGTTAAAGTGTGTGGAGGGATTATGTTGGATAGATAGACTTATCTCTAAATCTTTGAACGCGGTGCATTTGCCGGCCAACGTTACCGTTACACTATGCACCTTTCCACGTGCATCTTTTCAAGGATGCATTCGGCCCTAAACCATTTTATGTATGATAAAGCGCTAACACATCGAACTGCGCCGCTGGAGGAACTCATGGTATGAGAGGACATTCGAAGAATGGACTGACCTACAGTTTCCCCCGACATAAATCTCACTGAGCAAGGGTGAGATGTGTTGGACCGACGTATTGCAACACGACCACATCCACGAACGACCATGACGCAGTCATATGTTATGTAGAAAGAGAGAGCGTTCGGCAATGTCAAATTGTTGGAAGATGTTCGAAATTCTGAGAAAAATGGGAGTAAGCTGTAGAGCAGACGGGTACTACACAATATGTACAAGAGCCAAGAGGGACTAATAAGAGTGGACGACCAAGAACGAAGTGCTCGGTTTAAGAAGGGTGTAAGACAGTGATGTAGTCTTTCGCCCCTGTTGTTCAATCTGTACGTCGAAGAAGCAATGATGGAAATAAAAGAAAGTTTCAGGAGTGGAACGTATATCAAGATGAAAGGATATAAATGATACGACTCGCTGATGACATTTAAAGAGGACATCAGAAGCAGACTAGCAATGGAGTAAAGGGTATTCCTGGCCATGAGAGTCTTCTAGTCGCAAAAAGAGGTCTCAATTTGAGGAAGAAATTTCTGAGAACGTATGTCTGGAGTATAGCATTGTATGGTAGTGAAACATGCACTGTGGGAAAACCGGAACAGGAGGAATCGAAGCATTTGAGCTGTGGCTATACTGAAGGTCGTTGAAAATTAGGTGGGCTGGAAAGACAAGGAATGAGGAGGTTCTGTGCAGAACTGGAGGGGAAAAGAATATGTGGAGAACACTGATAAGCAAAAGGGACAGAATAGGATTGGCTGGCTCTGAGCACTATGGCACTTAAAATCTGTGGTCATCAGTCCCCTAGAACTTAGAACTATTTAAACCTAACTACCCTAAGGACATCACACAACACCCAGTCATCACGAGGCAGAGAAAATCCCTGACCCCGCCGGGAATGAAACCCGGGAACCCGGGCGTGGGAAGCGAGAACGCTACCGCACAACCACGAGCTGCGGACGGACAGGATAGGACATCTGTTAAGACATCAGGGAATGGCTCCTATGGTACTAGAGGAAACTGTAGAGGGCAAAAACTGTAGAGGAAGACAGAGATTGGATTATATCCAGCAAATAACTGAGGACGTAGGTTACATATGCTACTCTGAGATGAAGAGGTTTCCACATCAGAGGAATTCGTGGCGGCCGCGTTAGACAAGTCAGAAAACTGACAACCCAAATAAAAGAAAAATGTGGTCGATGGGATTCATGTCGGGGGATCTAGGTGGCCGAATCACTCGCTCAAACTCTACAGAATCTTCTTCAAACAATTAGTGAACAATTGTGACCCGTGACATGACGCATTGTCATCCATAAAAATTCCATCACTGTTTGGGAACGTGATGTCCACGAATGGTTGCAAATAGTCGGAAAGTAGCCGAACAGAACCATTTCCAGTCAATGACCAGAGGGTCCATTCCATTCCACGTAAAAACAGCGCACACCATTGTGGAGCCACCACCAGCATACATAGTGCCTTGGCGATAACTTGAGTTCGCTACTTCGTGGGGTGTGCGTCACACTCGAACCCTACCATCAGCTCTTATCAACAGAAACCGGCACTCATTTGTCCAGGCCACGGTCTTCCAGTCGTGTAAGGTCCAACCGATATGGTCACAGGCCCAGGGGAGGCGCTGCAAGTGGTTTGGTACTGTCGGCGAGCGCACTCGAGTCGATCGTCTGCTGCCATAGCCCATTAACTCCAGATTTCGCCGCACTGTCCTAACGGATACGTTCGCTAAGCGTCTCACGTTGATTCCTGTGGTTATTTCACGTAGTGTTGCTTGAGTGTTACCTTTGAAAACAGTACGCGAACGCCGCTGCTCTTGGGCTTTAAGTAAAGGCACTCGAGCACGGCGTTGTCTGTGGTGAGATGTAACACCTGAAATGTGGTATTCTCTGCACACTTGGACACTGTGGATATCGGAATATTGAATTCCCTAATGATTCCCAAAATGAAATGTCCCGTGTGTCCAGCTCCAACTACCATTTCGCTTTGAAAGTCTGTCAGTTCCCGTCGTGCGGCCATAATCACGTCGGAAACCTTTTCACATGGATCACCTGAGTTCAAATGAGAGCGCCGCCAATGCACTGCCCTTTTATTCCTTGTGTAAGAGATACTACCCTACATCTGTATGGGTGCATATCGCTAACCCATGACATTTGTCGCCTCAGTGTAAGTTGAGCAACAGAGAGAGAGAGAGTGAGAGAGACAGAGAGAGAGCGAGAGAGGGAGGGAGGGAGGAGCTCTGAGAGAGAGAGAGAGGAAACGAAGTCAAAGAGGACTCTAAATTTGCATGAGTTTTTACCAACGAGAACTACACAAGCTTGTGCATTTCCGCCTCACGTGTCTCTTCAGGTAGTGAATGAAAAACTTGTTAAGGAGCTCTGTCAAGTAGCGGGGGTGTCAGCTTTGACACAGAGAGTGGCAGATTCTTTGGATTTTCCCGCCTCTCAGCGGCCTGAAATACACTGGCAATGTAACTTGCCTTCTCTCTGGGCCAAGGGCGGATGCTGCGTTTCTGGGAACTGCCCGCCTCGCGCAGCGGAAGTATGCGGCTTTGAAGTTGAGTGGAGTGCGTTCGCGACCGCGACCGCGCGCTTTTCTGCAGGTGAGCTTTGCTGTAAGGAGAAGAACACTGAGGCGTGCTAAGTGTACAGAGGGCCTACGAGCTGTACATTTTAGTTTCTCCACTCGTATTTAATATTTTTAGCAACATACTTCCTCAAAGAACTAAGACACAATCCTAAGAAAACTGACTTCACAGAACGCTCATTTACTTTTTTATGGCAGTTACTGAAACTTAAATTTGGTACGGTCAGTTAGTGTGCATCATCTGTGTATTACCAAATATACTTTCCCTCGAAACGTGTTTCGAGACAAATGTGTCATCTTCAGTAAGATACTACATAAGGAAACCATCGGCTGGTTTTCTATTTTGCAACGAAATACTTTCTATTATGATGTAATTACCCATCTAAAACAGCACCAATTTTAATGTTGGGTATTACAGACAGATCTATTTCTTTGCTTTTTATGGTCTGAATGTAGTGTCCCATTTTTATATATTTATGCACTGCTAATTGTAATAATGGAAGTAATTCTTCATTTATTATGTGTACTTTGAACTTATTTTCTTCCAGTGTGCTACATACGATGATTTAAGATTTGGCGGCTGCGAAGCATCATGGCATCAACACTGAAAGACGTGGGCTGTCAACATAACAGAAAGTTCTGAAAACAAGACAAAGACGAAGGACGGCTACAGAAAGCCAACATCCTGATTACCAACGACCCCAGACTTACAATCTGTCTACGGCTGCCAAGATACACTGACGGATCAAGATTTTGATGCAAATGCATAAATAAATGAAACAAGAATGTCTCATGCCTAAGACAACTGACGACATAACGGGTACATGGTATGCGCATGTCAGCAACACTAGCAATTCCAGATGTCAACAAAGCATACACAACAATGCATATATGCCTCGAAGCCAGCCGGCCAGGGTGGCCGAGCGGTTCTAGGCGCTACAGTCTAGAACCGCGCGACCGCTACGGTCGCAGGTTCGAATCCTCCCTCGGGCATGGATGTGTGTGATGTCCTTAGGTTAGTTAGGTTTAAGTAGTTCTAAGTTGTAGGGGACTGATAACCTTAGAAGTTGAGTCCCATAGTGCTCAGAGCCATTTGAACCATTTGAACCTCGAAGCCACTGCGCATAGAAGTGAATATAGTGGCATTCCGTGCCAAAGAATAGTAACTGCATGCGAAAATTATCAATTTCTTTCATTTTCAATATTTATTTGACACAGTTTGGTTCCGAAATGTTACTTACGCACATGTTGATGGTGACCTTCATCTGTGAATATTTGATAAAGCGTGTATTGCCACTTTCATGGTTTTTTTTTTTCTGTCTGTGCAGCCTCAGTAGGCCAGGCTTAAGAATAAACCAGCTGATTCGAAACTAATTGCCACAACATATGTACTGCTATTATGACAGACTGTTTGTAAACGGTTCATGAAAAATGATTAATACTATTATCGGCTGCACGTTATGCATATACAGAAAAATCGCTATTTTGATATTACTAGTTAACTATTAATCCCACCATAATTATTATGAAGGGCATCCGCAGATATATCAACGGATGTCCACATCGGCTTTCCTGCACAAAATAGCCATTACAGCGTATCTGTCAGATCACGATCAGTCGAGCTTGGCAGTGTCGATGTTGCGCTTTATAATCGAAGCAAGATTTGACAAAAATCTAGACATATTCGTAGTATTTATCTATCTAGAGACAATGTTCGAAAGCGTAAAATAGTGCAATATGTTCCAAATTCTTGGAAAACTAGATCAATGCTACTCAGAGAGACGGGTAATGTAGAATATGTACAAGAACAACGAGGAAAAAATAAGCTGAAAGACCTGGAACGAAGAGCTCGGATTAGAAATACTTTAAGATAGGAATTTAGTCCGTCACTCCTATAGCTCCATTTGTATATCGAATATGCAATGGCCGAAACTGAAGAAAGGCTTAGCACTGAGACAAAGCTGAGGATGAACTGATATTATAATGTTACTTTAAATCCGTCTTGATTGCAATTTTTTTTTTTTTTTATTATTCATATGACCGGTTTCGGTTCATTCAGAACCATCTTCAGATCTGTAAAAATAATTATACTAATTTACTATTTCACGAAAGCAAATCTTTTTCATCCTATCTTATCAACATCAAATGTACCAGAACGTACCTGATATTTAAGTTACAGGAGTAACGCGTCCAATTCAGCAACTTTCACATGCTACGTCACATAAAATTGGTTGGCAGAGTGCACATCATTTATATTAATTATAACACTATTACCGACAGGTGGCGTCTGGTACATTTGTTACATTCCATTTGCACATACTGTATTCAGTAGATCTTTTTTATATTAAAAATATTTAATTAAAATATGTAGATGTCAAAGCTAAAATCTTTACTTGTCAGGATTAAAAAACAGTAAAATTATCATTTTTATACGATCTAACAGGCATAGGGCGATTAATATATCTATGGTGCTGGTGTGAAATTGTTTTCTTCTACGGTCTGCTTCCGTGGTTCCCGCCACTTTGGTGTTGTGCCGCGGTCCGCTCAGTCGTCTGCTGTCCATCGCCGCGGGCAAGAGGGCCGCACAGGAGGGCCCCGTCAACGACGCCAGGCGTTGCACGCGTCTTCCGGCTTCTCCACCGCGCACCATCTCTCATCCCTCGGCCTGGATCTCCATACGCAACAGTTGTCATCTTAGTAGGTCGTCATAAATGCTAAAATAGGCGTTATGATTGAATTCGCTTTGTTCGTTGAGGATTAAATCCGGATCTTTATTTTTGTGGGTGTATATTTCGATCTCTTCTAAAATGTTAAGGAACCGTCCCTTGTGAGCTCTATGCAGGATGTCTAAGTTGTTTTCAATATTCGTGACTGAGTGCTTTGTCGCAGCCATATGCGCCCCAAAAGCTGTTTTGTCTTGAGAGTAGGTGTGCTCCCTGAATCTGGTTTCAAAGTTCCTACCAGTCTGCCCTATATATTGTTTACAGCAGTCATTACATTTGATTTTGTATACACCTGAATCCTGAAATTTATTCCTACTATTACATATTCTATGCCGGAGCTTCAATTTTAACGTGTTATTTGTTCGGAGCCCTATTTTAACGTCGGATTTACGAAAGCATCTTTCAATTTTGTCTGCACTTCTTCCATTGTAAGTGAGAGCTACATATTTTTTCTTGTTGTTCCTCTTAACTGCTACTTGCCTTCCTTCTGTTTGTTCCATTTGCCTCTTCTTTATCTTCCTATAAATATTCATCACCTGCTTACACGTATATCCGTTCGCTACGGCCACTTGTTTTAAAATACTTAACTCCTTTTCTACTTCGTGTTGGCTTAGTGGCAATCTTAGTAGCCTGTATACCATCGAAGTAAAATATGCCCATTTGTATCGCGGTGGGTGACAAGAGCGCTCGTTGATAACTAGAACTGTACACGTAGGTTTTCTGAATATGCTAAATTCATGCTTCCCATTTTTCTTTATTAGTGTTAAATCTAAGTAATCTATACGGTTGTTTTCTTCAAATTCCATGGTGAATCTAATTTTCGGGTGTTGAGAGCTCATTTTTTGTGCTAAGTTTTCGATATCATTTTTATCTCCTTTGTATAATAAAATGGAGTCGTCCACATATCTCCTGTAATATACAATATTCTCAGCGATATTAGGATTTTCATCAAAGAATTTGTTTTCTAAGTGATTTACAAAAATGTCAGCCAGCGTCCCAGCTAAATTGTTCCCCATTGCCAGCCCGTCTTTCTGTTGATAAATTTTACCATTGAAAGTAAAGTAATTGAACGACAAGACATGTTCCAACATATCCACTAGTTCAGTCACTTCCCCCACTGCCAATTTACCATGAGTGAGGAGATTGTTCTTAATGATCTCAATCGTTTCTTTTACGGGAATGTTTGTGTACAGATTGAAGCTAGTGACGCATTCTGAGGTATAAGTACGTCTTTAATTTGCTCGGCAAATTCGTAGCTGTTGCTAATGTTGAAAGTCCGACGATATGTATATGCCGCCTTTGTTATTTAGCTCTTTATTTAATTTATAACTTGGGCTGCTGGTGTTATTAACGATTGGGCGAATCGACTTTTCAACTTTATGGAGCTTTATTTGTGATCGTAATTCGGGGATTCGCGGATTCATTACTTTCAGTTTAAACTTTTCCTCCTCTGTGAATAGAAACACACTGTTATCTATTTGTTTCCTTATTTCTGTTTGAAATTTCTTGGTTGGATCTTTCTTGACTTCTACTATTCCGTTTTCCATAAAGAACTTTTCAGTTTTCTCTATATAGTCTGTATCGTGTATTAAAACCATAGTGCCGCCATTATCTGCCTCTGTGACGATAGCCTAACGTGATTCTAACTTCTTATTCAAGCCCTTAAGAGTTTGTAGTTCGTTTCAGTTCTTGTGAGCAGAGTGCATTTCATCTATAATCGACTTCTTTACTTTAATTGCCGTGTTTGTCTGTTCGTATCTATTCATATTTGCGATATCCTCAACGAACAAAGCGAATTCAATCATAACGCCTATTTTAGCATTTATGACGACCTACTAAGATGACAACTGTTGCGTATGGAGATCCAGGCCGAGGGATGAGAGATGGTGCGCGGTGGAGAAGCCGGAAGACGCGTGCAACGCCTGGCGTCGTTGACGGGGCCCTCCTGTGCGGCCCTCTTTCCCGCGGCGATGGACAGCAGACGACTGAGCGGACCGCGGCACAACACCAAAGTGGCGGGAACCACGGAAGCAGACCGTAGAAGAAAACAAGTTCACACCAGCACCATAGATATATTAATCGCCCTATGCCTGTTAGATCGTATAAAAATGATAATTTTACTGTTTTTTAATCCTGACAAGTAAAGATTTTAGCTTTGACATCTACATATTTTAATTAAATATTTTTAATATAAAAAAGATCTACTGAATACAGTATGTGCAAATGGAATGTAACAAATGTACCAGACGCCACCTGTCGGTAATAGTGTTATAATTAATATAAATGATGTGCACTCTGCCAACCAATTTTATGTGACGTAGCATGTGAAAGTTGCTGAATTGGACGCGTTACTCCTGTAACTTAAATATCAGGTACGTTCTGGTACATTTGATGTTGATAAGATAGGATGAAAAAGATTTGCTTTCGTGAAATAGTAAATTAGTATAATTATTTTTACAGATCTGAAGATGGTTCTGAATGAACCGAAACCGGTCATATGAATAATAAAAAAAAAAAAAATTGCAATCAAGACGGATTTAAAGTAACATTATAAAATCACTGATTGCTGTTATCCCATAAGACATTATGTCTGTTTTTGCAAAAAATGAACTGATATTGAAGATTCCGTTAAATACTATCGTCAATGATAACGGGGAATGGAATGAACAGTTTAATGGGTACGCACTATAGGTTGAGAGTAAACAAAAGAAAGACAAATGTAATAAGGAGTGGTAGAAATGAGTTTTGTGGTAAACTTAACATCAAATAGGGGATCACGAAGTAGACAAGGTGAAAGAATCCGCTACTATGGAAGCAAAAGAACAAATGACGGACGACACAACGAAGATATAAAAAAGCAAACTGACAAAGGCACAGGAGGGGAGGGGGGGAGATCCTGGCCAAAAGAAACCTAGTAATTAAGTGGTCTGATAATGATAAGTTAAGGAATGATGAGGTTCTCTGCAGAATCGACAACGAAATGAAGGTATGGATAACACTGACAAGAAGAAGGGACATGATGAAAGACCATGTGTTAAGACACATAGGAATAACGTCCTTAGTCGAATGTAACTAAATACTTACAGAGATATTTTCAAACCTCAAACACCTATGGTGTATAGATGCAGACTGAAGCAAGGAATGAATACTTGTATCACAGACAGGGATTCGAACCCAGTTTTCCTTTTTGATACGCAGATGCACTGATAATGTGCCAACCCTGGTACAGTGGCCTTGAACGACTGCACGGACTACACCAGCACGCCTCCCTCCTCAATCCAAATTCCTATTCTCTTCAGTCTGCATATATGCATACATACACTACTAGCCATTAAAACCGCTACACCACGAACATGGCGTGCTACAGACGCGAAATTTAACCAACAGGAAAAAGATGCTGTGATATGCAAATGATTAGCTTTTCAGAGCACTCACACAAGGTTGGCGTCGGTGGCGACACCTACAATGTGCTGACATGAGGAAAGTTTCCAACCGATTTCGCATACACAAACAGCAGTTGACCAGCGTTGCCTGGCGAAACATTGTTGTGATGCCTCGTGTAAGGAGGACAAATGCGTACCATGATGTTTCCGTCTTTGATAAAGGTCGGATTGTAGCCTATTGCAATTGCGGTTTATCGTATCGCGACATTGCTGTTCGCGTTGGTCGAGATCCAATCGCTGTTAGCAGAATATGGAATCGGTGCTGGATCCCAACGGCCTCGTATCACTAGCAGTCGAGATGACAAATATGTTATCCGCATGGCTGTAACGGATCGTGCAACCACGTCTCGATCCCTGAGTCAACAGATGGGGACGTTTTCAAGACAACAACCATCTGCACTAACAGTTCGACGACGTTTGCAGCAGCATGGGCTATCTGCTCAGAGACTATGGCTGCGGTTGCCCTTGACGCTGCATCACAGACAGGAGCATCTGCGATGGTGTACTCAATGACGAACCTGGAAGCACGAATGGCAAAACGTCATTTTTTCGGATGAATCCAGGTTCTGTTTACAGCATCATGATGGTCGCATCCGTGTTTGTCGACATCGCGGTGAACGCACATTGGAAGCGTGTATTCGTTATCGCCACACTGGTGTATCACCCGGCGTGATGGTATGAGGTGCCATTGGTTGCACGTCTCGGCCACCTCTTGTTCGCATTGACGGCACTTTGAACAGTGGACGTTACATTTCAGATGTGTTACGGCCCGTGGCTCTACCCTTCATTCGATCCCTGCGAAACACTACATTTCAGCAGGATAATGCACGACAGCGTGTTGCTGGTCCTGTACGGGCCTTTCTGGATACAGAAAACGTTCGACTGCTGCTCTGGCCAGCACATTCTCCAGATCTCTCACCAACTGAAAACGTCTGGTCAATGGTGGCCGAGCAACTGGCTCGTCACAATATTCCAGTCATTACTGTTGATGAAATGTGGTGTCGTGTTGAAGCTGCATGGGCAGCTGTACCTCTACACGCCATCCAAGCTCTATTTGACTGAATGGCCAGGAGTATTAAGGCCGTTATTACGGCCAGAGGTGGTTGTTCTGGGTACTGATTTCTCAGGATGTATGCACCCAAATTGCGTGAAAATGTAATCACATGTCAGTTGTCGTATAATATATTTGTCCAATGAATACCCGTTTATCATCTGCATTTCTTCTAGGTGTAGCAATTTTAATGGCCAGTAGTGTATATATATCACGGACGTCTGAGATTTGAAAAGTCTCTGAAACCATACAGTTTCATTTGCTTAATGGACCTATTCCTGGCTTTTTGCCTGAATCCCCTGGTACCTTCGATGCTGAGGTGCTATTTCGAAACAGCTGGAGAGCCTCAGCAATGCTGTTCTACTTTAGGAAGAATACCAAGTGCCGTCCGGAGTGGCCGTGCGGTTCTAGGCGCTATAGTCTGGAACCGCGGGACCGCTACGGTCGCAGGTTCGAATCCTGCCTCGGGCATGGATGTGTGTGATGTCTTTAGGTTAGTTTTGATTTAAGTAGTTCTATGTTCTAGGGGACTGATGACCTCAGAAGTTGAGTCCCATAGTGCTCAGAGCCATTTGAACCATTCTGAATACCATGTGGGCTGACGCATGAATGGGAATTAGGATTTAGGAGGGAAGCATGGTGGGACAGTCCGTGCACTTGAGTAGGTCGCTGTGTCGGGGTCACGTAGTGGTTAGTGCATCTGGCTGGTGAGCAGGAGACCAAGTTTATAATGCCCACCTCGGAACAAATGTTCATTCGTCGCTTCAGTCTGTGTATAAAGTTTCACAATACTTCTAGGAGGTGCGAAAGGTAAACACTTAGCGGAGGACTGAGTCCGGAATTTACTGAACAAATCATTGGAAACGTTGGGTGGAAGATCCACTATGAAATGAAGCGGTTGGCACAGAAGACGAAGACGAACTGGTCGCATCAGACCAGCCAGAAGATGCAAATAAAAGAAATAGAGATAAACATCATCCGATATAGCCTTACCGAAAAGAATGCATGTCGGCACTAGTGACTTGGAAACAGCCGCACTTAGACGCCATATGCATAGAAATGCTGCCCGCGGCCTCCAGAAAACTGCCTGTCGCCCCTCTGCCGCCCCCTCCTCTCCTCACGCCACCGCGCAGTCTGCGCGCCTGACCGGCGGCCCCGGAGGCGCGCAGTCCCTCAGTAGGGCTGTCACGTCACGTCGGGTGCGGCGAGGCGAGGAGGCCGCAATTTATGCGCTGCCTCCGCTCCCAGTTGTGCCTCTTCCTCTCCCCTTTGCGCCAGCCTGCTGGCGACAATTTTTGCCGGAACGTCCCCGAACACAGCTGTCTGCTCTCTTGCTGTCGCCTCCCAGCTCTCCGCCACTCTCCCTCTCCCTCACCGCTACCCTCACTAGACTTGCTGCTCCTCCTGCCTCTCCTCCATCTTCATCTGGCTGCTCTCGACTTGGTTGGCCTACGAACTTGGTAATTAATTCTGCCGCTCCTCAAGTTGCCGCGCACTTGCCCAGATTAACACTGCGGCAGGCGGCGCCACAACCGCGGTACCGTGTACCAGCCCATGTCTGCATGCATCCCTGTCACGCGTGGGACGCGTTTAGGCCTAACGGCCCGTGGTATTTACCACAACTTCCAACAGTATAGTGCGATGCCTTAGTATTTAACTTGCGACGGCAGTGAATTTCGGGCACATCTGTACTTCACGAGTAATTTGTATGTGAGAATGAGTCCTCTGATCCTTTCGCTACGACTTGCCTCAGTAAACTCTGTAAGTAGGCTGTTTTGGTTTTTATATTGGTAACGCCACGTAGCGCTCTGTATGAAAATCACTGGCTGTGCTGCGTGCAGTCAGTGGCTGGTTGGCATTGTTGTAATATTTGCTGTTGTAGTGTTGGGCTGTTGGATGTGAACAGCGCGTAGCGTTGCGCAGGTGGAGGTGAGCCGCCAGCAGTGGTGGATGCAGTGTTGCAAATTTAGCGACTTTGTCGCTAGAAATGGCGACTTTTGCCATCGTCTTAGCGACAAAAAAAAACTTTTTAGCTACAAAAATTATTTAGCGACTTACCTGGCGACTTTTGGAGTACTGACGACTTTTGAAGTACAAATCAAAACTATTTTGGGCCAATATTTTCATTAACAAAACTAAGATTTTAACTATACAATGGGTACTACACTGACTTTGTTCTAGATTTACTAAGTTAAATTAAGTTCTTTTGAACTCCCTTTATTTTTCGAATTGACAAAAAACATACGTAATATTAAGTATAATAAAATACATTTCTGTCTAGCAACCTCTAATTTTTCGAAATGTTAACTCGCAGTCAAAATTATTACCACATGCACAGTGGTAACGCAAGAACAATTCGGTGGGGGTATCTTAGACATTATTACGTTTTAAACAATGCACCATAGGACTGATATCGCGAGTGAATAGATTGTTTCATGACCTCTAGTTCACCTGAGTTGTAATGTATTTTCAGTGATTATAAATTGGTGAAACTTATGTTGTGGTGGCTTACATAATGGATTTACCGCAGAAGAAGAAGCGGTACGCTCAAAAATATCGGGATGCGCGAGAAGCAGAACCTGAATTCAATGGGTGGCTGAAACCAGTCGTTGGAGACTTATCCAAGGCAAGATGTCAAGTATGTGCAATAGAGTTTTATGCTAAATTGTGTGATATTAGAAAGCATTAGAAAACTATTAAGCATAAACAAAAAATGATATAAAAAAAACACAAACCACCTTACCTGTAAAAATTGTTCCGAAAACTACAGTTAGAATAGCAAGCAGAGTGGAAGGCGCCCTTTCTTTATTTATTGCTGAACATTGTTCTATTTTAGCTGTAGATCATTTAGGAATACTGTGCAAGAAGGTGTTTTCCGGTGATGAGGGCTCTAAAAACATGCAATTACATTGTACAAAGTGCACTAACATTATAACTGAAGTTTTGGCTCCATATTTTACACAATCATTGGTTGAAGATATAGGTAACCAAAAATATAGTGTACTAATAGATGAATCCACAGATGTATCAATATCTAAAATGCTAGGTATCGTTAAACGGTACTATAGAGTAAACAACCAAACCATTAGATCAGCATTTCTAAAACTCACTGTAGTAGAAACTTCAGATGCAAGAAATCTGGCTGCTGTTCTTGTGAATTCTTTGAAAGAGCTCAAACATCCAATCGCTAATATGGTAGGAATTGGCACAGATAATGCCTCTGCAATGGTTGGAATAAACAATGGGCTTTTCCAAGAACTCAAGAGAGAATATGGTTTGAAGCATTTGGTATTGATTGCATATGTCACTCTCTTCAGCTTCCAGTTTCGCACGTCTCAGTGAATACCATACCTAGAAACATAGAGTTTCTTATACGGGAAACCTACAATTCGTTCTCCATTTCACCCAGAAGACAAGAGGAATATAAAAAGGTTTATGAGAGTATAAATTGTGGAAAACAGCCACTAAAAATTTTGAAGGTCTGTGCAACACGTGTGCTTTCAATTGAACCAGCAATACGAAGAATTCTGGAACAGTGGGAAGAACTAAAGCTACATTTTTCACTTGCCATGCTTCAAGACAATTGTTACACTGCCGATCTATTGTACAAGATGTATTGTGACGACTCAAATCATCTTTACATGTTTTACCTTAAACATGCTTTAAAAGATGTACAAATAGCAATAAAAGTTTTTGAAGGAGAAGACAATACCTCCACTAAATTACTGCAGACACTTATATTTCTCAAGCAGTCACTCTGACAAAACATAGTTTTTCCAACTGTTGATTTGTTGACAACAACCTTGGCTTTATGTTTGAACAGAAATTGTCTGAGTCTAGTTTGTCTGAAGAAAATAAAGTTTATTTGATGAAGAGATACATTCAGTTTAGTCTGAAACTCATAAAAGAAATTCAACAAAGACTGCCAAGTAACGTTACGATCCCGAAAAAAATGTCAATGCTGGATGTTTAAGAAACACTAAAAGTGAATAAAAATAATGCTGTAGCGGATGTAGCCAAAGAATTTTGTTTTAGTGGCGATTTCATAGACGGTATGCTGCAAGAATGGCATAATATCAACTTCATTAGGTGTTATAACACGACTAACGCTGTTCGATTTTGGAATGAGGTTCTGCAGCATAAAAATGCCGCAGGGGAGAATCCTTTTTCTTTGATTTCACAGCTAGCAATGACTGTCCTATGCCTACCGCATTCAAGTGCAGAAGCGGAAAGAATATTCAGTTCTATGAACATTATAAAAACTAAACAACGTAACAGATTATCATTAAAGACAATTCATGCTTTGATCATATTGAGAGACCAGCTGAAGAAACAAAATAAAATTGTGCATCTTTTGACATACCGTCAGACGTATTGGAGCTTATTGGAACGAACAAAAGTTACTCTTTTGCGACAAAACCAGTCGAATTGCGACATCATCTTTTGAGCGACGTTCAACCCTCTACATCAACTACAGTTCTGTCATAGCATGAAACAGAACAGTTATTCGATCTTCTGAATGACAACGATGAATAGCTCACATACCGGTATGTGTATATTTTGTAACCTAATTTGAGTTCTTGCTTTCTTTTGTTACAAATATAGTTGTATATTTCTAGTATATTTGACCACTGTGATTGAAACAACAATTTATGTGTTGCGTCAATTATGATAACATGTTTAATTAAACGTTAGCGTATTTTATACGTATGTTGTTGCAAGCGATGCGTCATTTAATTAAGACAATATAGCAATTACGTATGAGACAATTTTTATTAACATTTTGTTACTCGCCCCCCCCCCCCCCCCCCCCTCACTGGCTTATTGTACCATTCACAGCACGAAATTTTCAGTACACCCCTAGTAAAATCAGTTTTAGCGACTTTCTAGTGACCTCTGATACTGAATCTAGCGACTCGGGTTTTTTAGAGTTGGCAACACTGGGTGGATGTGGGGAAAGAGATGGCGCAGTTTTGAGAGCGCGGACGATCTGGACGTGTGTCCATCAGAGACAGTAAATTTGTAAGACTGGATGTCATGAACTGATATATATATATATATATATATATATATATATATATATATATATATATATATATATATATATAATGACTTTTGAACACTATTAAGGTAAATACATTGTTTGTTCTCTTTCAAAATCTTTCATTTGCTAACTATGCCTATCAGTAGTTAGTGCCTTCAGTAGTTAGAATCTTTTATTTAGCTGGCAGTATTGGCGCTCGCTGTATTGCAATAGTTCGAGTAACGAAGATTTTTGTGAGGTAAGTGATTCATGAAAGGTATAGGTTATTGTTAGTCAGGGACATTCTTTTGTAGGGACTATTGAAAGTCAGATTACGTTGCGCTAAAAATATTGTGTCAGTTTATGAATGTCTGAGTACGTTCAGTTTTGCTCAGCTGTTTGAAAATCAAATAACGTAGAGGTTATCAGCACAGTAATTCGTTAATTTTTCTAAGGGGAGGTTTCATAAACTCTTTCGAATAAAGCACTTTAGCTCTCAACGACTGTCTCCAACATCGTCGCCAGACAAAAAAAAAAAAAAAAAAAAGAGAGAGAGAGAGAGAGAGAACAGCGACTGTAGTAGCTAACATTGTGCTTCCCTTACATCAACACGATTGTAGCAAACGTAGACAATCAGAGAGGGCAGAAGTGATTGGTGCACTTAGGGCGACTCGCACAGCTTATAGCAGCTCCGGCCCGCCGGCGGAGGGACCGCACAAGAAATCCGGCTCCGCAAAGAACTTGTGATGTCACACTAATCGGCTTGACCGCCACACTTCACAAACACTCGGCTCCGCGCAGGGCCCACGGAAATTCAACGTGTAATTGAAAATGTACCCATTAAAGATCTTAAATTCGTCGTGTGCTATCAAGAGCTAGTACGTATTTAGATCTTTCTTTCTTTCACTGGTGCAGAGTCGGCATTGTTAGGAACGAATTAGGCAAGGTTAGTGGAAAGGGGGTGGCCGGATGCCCTTCCTGCCGCCACCCCGTACCCCCCGGGATGGAATTAGTGTACCCCTGCTGTTTGCGTCCAGTGGAATTAATGGAATAGTGCGAGCGTGTTCAGATGTCTGCGAGTCGTGTAACTGAGGCGGAGCGTGGGGACCAGCCCGGTATTCACTCAGCGGGATGTAGAAAATCGCCTAAAAACCACATCCAGGCTGGCCAGCACACCGACCGACGACGGTAATCCGCTGGGCGGATTCTATCCGGGGCCGGTGCGCCTTTCCGATTCCATGAAGCAGCGTATTAGCGCTCTCGGCTAACCTGGCGGGTCTAGTATGTATTTAGATGCACAGTGATAATTATTAAACTCGTCTGAAGCAGTTACTCGCTCCCCGCCGAAGGCGGTTGCTGGCGCTCGCGAGACCCGCACTGCCGCATGCTGTGACGTACATACCACGACCTGTCTTTCTCCTGTGCGTCGGCAATGGGACCAATGACGTGAACTGACGCGAAGAACACCGTCACGTTTGAAACTGTCGCTCCAGTTCTCCTACAGGCGTCAAGCTCGATAACCATTTTCATATATGTGATATTGTACATCGCTGGCCAAGCGAAGCATTCCCAGTGATTGGAAAAATGACAGATCATTCCCGTCTCCTAGAAAGGTCGTCGAACAGACACACAGCACTGTGTGCTGTAGAATTCTGGAACACGTTTAAGCTCGCATATTATGACATTTCTGTAGGCCGAAAATCTCCTCTATGGTACTAAACATGGAATCCACTGACAACGATCGTGTGAAGCTCGTCATGCTCCATTCTTCCATGAGACTTACGCAGCAGTAGAAACCAGAGCTTACGACAACCTTGTGCGGGCATTTCTTGAGTACTGTTCGCCAATCGGGGTCCCATACCAGGTAGGACTGATAGAAAATCCAACGACGAGCGGTGGTCACGAGATCCTTTAGTCGTCGCAAGAGCTTTGCAATAATGTTCAACAAATTCCAGTGGTAGACGCTGCAACAGAGGCGTTTCACTATTGAAATTTCGAGAGTATTTCCCCGGAAAATTTGTTCAACATTATTTACTTCCTCGCACATATGTCTCGCGAAATGACCACAACGAGAATGTTCGAGAAATTAGAGCTAATACAGAGGCGTACCGATAATGGCACAGGAAAAGGAAGGATGGAGGAGGTGGTCAATTAGTGATACCAAAAGCACCTTCCGCCACAAACCGTCAGCTGGTTTGAGCAGTACTGATTTGGATGTATATATAGATGTAGATTTAGACACAATGTTCTTTGACTTACAGTAGGCGTTCGATACAGTTACGCACTGTCACCTAATGAACAAAATACGAGGGTACAGAATCGGATCACTCGTGATTAGATGAGCACCTAGCAAACAGAACATAGCGTTAACGGATAAAAATCTTCATACGTTAAGGTAACTTCGGGTCTACCACACGGGAATGCTATAATACCACCAATTTTCATTTTATGTGAAAATTACCTAGTAGAAAACGTCTGAAAATACATTTCTTTGAGGTGGATGCTGATGTATATAGACGAGTCGCAAATCCAGACTTTGTCGCGAAATGCAGGAAAACCTTCAGGGGATCGAAGCATACTTCAGGGATTGGCAGTTGATAATGAACATAAACATATGTTCGAGACTGGAACGGGACACGACCGAAGTGCTGGTGGTACAAAATGTACCCTCCGTCGCGCACCATTGGACGTTGTGCATAAACAACCAGAGAGATCCACTACTATATGATTATACGATACCGAAGAGTCACTGGTCTGTCACATCCATAACATATTTGGAAATAGGGGTACAAAGTGATTTATGTGGGGTTACCATACAAAAGTAACTGCAGGTAATGTAGAAGCCAGACAGATAATGTAAGGGAATCCTCATGAAATGCAGTCCACTTACGAAGACGGGAGCTTACAACACCCTCGTCTGGCCTTTGCGAGTGTTGCTCGTCAGCGTGTGATCCATACCAAGTAACATTGATAGAGAAATAGAGAAGATCGGTGGAAGACAGCGCGTTTCGTCACTGGCTCGTTTAGTAACAGCAAAAGCATGTCGTAGACGATCATCCAACACCAGTGACAGACCCTACGAGACCGGCACTGACCATCATGGGGCGGCTTACGGCTAAAATCCCGAGAACGTACGCTCCTAGAAGAATCAGCCAACACATTGCTTCCTCTAGCGTATGTCTCGCCAAAAGAACACGAAGTAAAAATTACACTGATTTCGAGACCGAACGGAGGCTTACCAGCGGTCTTTCTTCCCCTGGACTATTCGTGACTGGAACAGGATAGGGCGAAGTGACAGAAGCTCTCCACTAAGAACGTGAGATGACTTGCAGGATATAAATGTGGAGGTACATGTAGATGCAGGAGTTTTCCTGTATGATTTTCCTTCTCTAAAAGTGCTGAAGAAAGGAACTACATTAGTTGTTTCTTTCGTTTACCACATGTTACATGGTGATATATTTATTGCAATGTGCTCTGAAAGTCTCTCTAAGGATCTTCATTATCTTTATAACGTTGTTTGTAAATTGTATTTTCATTTCTTTAGGCATAATCGATTGGTAAGTAACTATAATGTTCACTGCTGATCTGTCTTCGCGATACCGTTAGCAAACATTATGCTGTTGAGGATATAAACGGTTCCCAGTTTCGAATGCCCTTTCATGTGAATGTAACTCATCAAACATACGAATTATTTAAACAACTTATTTCCAGGTAACACTCGTGTACAGGTGTAGTTCAGAGGCAAACGCGAAAATAATGAAATACGAGAAAGTCATATAGTAACTTCAGTAACACCACGTGACTGGTAACGATATAGAAAGTGTAATTTTTGAAAACATATATCTAGGGTGTTAGGAAGTTGTTTTTCCGACAAACTCAGAGAACGTGACAACATATTTCTTGAGACTTACTGAATAGCCGCGCGGTATTAGCCGAGGGGTCTAAGGCGCTGCAGACAGGGACTGTGCGGCTGGTCCCGGCGGAGGTTCGAGTCCTCCCTCGGGCACGGGTGTGTGTCTTTGTCCCTAAGTGTAAGCTTTGGGACTGATGACCTTAGCAGTTAAATCCCATAAGATTTCACACACACTTATTGAACACAACAGATTTGTAGGATTTTTCCTTCATGGAACTAAAGTAATGAAGAACTTTCTGGAAGTAATTTACACCATTTGAATGTTAATTCCTTTTCATTTATTCACGCTAACGTGATTTTGGTTTTATAGCCATTCTCAAGTGCACGTTGAAATGTTGCAAATTATGTGACCTATCTAAGTGACGTCATTGTAAAATATTCATGGTCTTGCAGAACAGCTGCCGAATGGCAGAGTATGAGTGCATATCGAAGATCCATGATATGGCTGACATTAAGCACAGTGAATAAGAAACAACATACTGTTCGTCGCATTTAACAAAAATGGTTCAAATGGCACTGAGCACTATGGGACTTAACTTCTAAGGTCGTCAGTCCCCTAGAACTTAGAACTACTTAAATCTAACTAACCTAAGGACATCACACACATCCATGCCCGAGGCAGGATTCGAACCTGCGACCGTAGCGGGTGCGTGGTTCCAGACTGAAGCGCCCAGAAGCGCTTGGCCACTTCGGCCGGCCGCATTTAACAGTTAACACATTGCTGCGCTCTGCATTCATCACATCAATGCATCGGCGACGGACGCGGCGCTTTATCTCAGTTTGAACCACGGGAATTTGCAGTGTCGTAATGTTAAATGAAGCGCCCATGTTACCAGAGGGTTAGTGACGGCTCCGCTGTTGGCTGTGACCTCGTTGCCGACTGCGCGTCGGTAGCGCGACGATCGACCTGGCGGCGTGTTCCAGGTGCCGAACGTGCCTCCGGCGGACTGCTGCTGGCTGACTTCTTTACGACTGTGAGATGGGCGTAAGCCTAGGCACGGCGCACCTGCAGCACACGTTCTCCGCGCCTGTGCCTTCTCTGATCTAGGTAAAGCGAGTGTCAGGCGTAAGCTCATGACACAAAGACTTTCGGAGAGGTTTAGAGCACGTAGCGAAACCTCTATAGCCGCCAAGCTCTGTGCCATTACAAAGAGCGAGAGTACGATGCAATTAAAACCGGCTTTCCGACCACAGACTACTTATACAATTACGAGTTCACACTGGGATATACATCTTTTATTTAAATTTTGATACTAAAAGTTACGAAATCCCACTTCTTGGTTTTATGTTTCCTGCCCTGATAATTAATTGTGGGGAGTTTCTGTTAATTTGCATGTACCCAAATTTAGCTGGATAGTGTGATTTTTATGCCGGCCGCGGTGGTCTAGCGGTTCTAGGCGCTCAGTCCGGAACCACGCGACTGCTACGGTCGCAGGTTAGAATCCTGCCTCGAGCATGGATGTGTGTGATGTCCTTAGGTTAGTTAGGTTTAAGTAGTTCTAAGTTCTAGGGGACTGATGACCACAGATGTTAAGTCCCATAGTGCTCAGAGCCATTTGAACCATTTTTTGTGATTTTTATAAGGCATTTGGTGTAGAATCTTAAGTGGGGGATTTACATAATAAAAAAGGTATGGACAATTTTTAACAAAAATAATCTTCGTGTAAATGCACAAGTTTATTCCAATGACACAATGATAATGACCCTCATTACAAGAAACAGAGAAACAATGAATAACACTGTCGGTGTGAATCTAATCTACATCTACATGTATACTCTGCGAATCACATTTAAGTGCCTGGCAGAGGGTTCATCGAACCACCTTCGAATTAATTTTCTATTATTCCAAGCTCGTACATACCTATATATTTCGTGGAAGCTCTGATTTCCCTTATTTTATCATGGTGATCGTTTCTCCCTATGTAAGTCAGGGTCAACAAAATATTTTCACATTTGGAGGAGAAAGTTGGTGATGGAAATTTCGTGAGAAGATTTCGCAGGAACGAGAAACGCCTTTGTTTTCATGATCTCCACCCCAAATCCTGTATCATATCAGTGAAACTCTCTCCCCGATTTCGAGATAATACAAAATGTGCTAGTCTTTTTTAGACTTTCTCGATGTACTCGTCAATCCTATCTTGTAAAAATATCACACTGATCAGCAATATTCTAAAAGAGGACTTACGAGCGTAGTGCAAGCACTGTCTGTTACATTTTCTAAGTGTCCTGCCAATTAAACGTGGTCGCTGGTCAGCTTTCCACACAACATTTTCTATGAGTTCCTTCCAATTTAAGTTGTTCGCAATTGTAATTCCTGGGTATTTAGTTGAATTTACGGCCTTTAGATTTGACTGATTTATCGTGTAATCGAAGATTAACGGATTCCTTTCAGCACTATTGTGAATGACCTCACACTTTTCGTTATTTAGGGTCAGTTACTAATTTTCGCACTATACAGATATGTTTTCTAAACCGTTTTGCAACCCTTTATGAGTTTCCGATGATTTTACTAGTCGATAAACGACAATGTCATCAGCAAACAAACTAAGACGGCTGCTCAGACTGTCTCCTAATTCGTTTGTATAGGTCAGAATAGGACCTGTAACACTACCTTGGGGAACGCCAGAAATCACTTCCGTTTTACTCGATGCCTTTTCGTCAATTACTACGAACTGTGACCTCTCTGACAGGAAATCACGAAACCACTCACATCCTGAGTACGCAATTTCACTACAAGAATTGAATGGTTACTTGTTACTTTGGATAACAGTGTTGCTCTCCTGTCTCCCACATAGGTCCAACGAATTACAATAAACGGAGAAACAATGAATAGCGCTATCTGTGTGAAACTGATGAATGATTACTGGCTATTTTGGACAACAGCGTTGCTCTCCTGCCTCCCACGTAGGCCCAGTGAATCAAACGCGATCGGAAGCTTACGTTCACCCCGCGAATCCCTGACAGGAACAGTGACTGGAAGCTTGGTGACTGCTAACTAACATCAAGCACTTGCCATGCGTGCTCTGATTCTGAGACTGACAAATTGCATCGAGTCCCTTAAGTGCGGGATAGATTGACATATCTCGCTGGTGTCATCCTCAATACTCACAGTCAGTTCTGATACGCCGTGGTGAATGGCGTTGACTTAGCTGTGACTGCAAAGAAGATGAGGCCCCGTGCCGGCCGGGGTAGCCGAGCGATTCTAGGCGCTACGGTCGCAGTTTGGATTCCTGCCTCGAGCATGGATGTGTGTGATGTTCAAATGGCTCTGAGCACTATGCGACTTAATTTCTGAGGTCATCAGTCGCCTAGACTTAGAGCTAATTAAACCTTACTAACCTAAGGACATCACACACATCCATGCCCGAGGCAGGATTCGAACCTGCGACCGTAGCGGTCGCTCGGCTCCAGACTGTAGCGCCCAGAACCGAACGGCCACTCCGGCCGGCTGTGTGTGATGTCCTTAGGTTAGTTAGGTATAAGTAGTTCTAAATTCTAGGGAACTGATGACCTCAGAAGTTAAGTCCTATAGTGCTCAGAGTAATTTGAACTTTTTTTCTTTTTTTTTAACTGCCCCCCCCCCCATCTGCTTGGCCGCTCTGCCGTCTACTTCAGCTGAAGTCCGCAATCGAATCTCTCATCCCTCTCCACTTAGTCCTGAATGTTTGATTACCCTCGTCTATGGTCGGTGATCGAGTCTTTTCAAATTGACTTCCTTCTCTTCCGGCTGAGAGTGTGTTTTGCCAACAGAAATACTGTAAAAGAACTGTGCCCTAACAGCACCAGAACAGACTCGAGCTAAAAACATCTCCTCGCCTTCAGATGACAATCAAGTCATACAGTGCTCCCCTCCCACTAAAAAAGAAATACACTCGCTCTGTGCTCATGAAGTCATGTTCAAATATTCCAATCCCGTGCCTTCGTGTCTACAGCACTAGCCTCACATCTGAGGGCTTCCGAAACAGGAAAATTCTCACCCGTTATTTTGTGGTCCTCGCGTTTTAAAAAGCGGCCGATGGCTGTCTCCAAGTCACTGTGCAAAAGACATGCAGAAACAGCCCCGCCCTCCTCCTTGTGGCGCCTCCATCCTTGACATCCACACGCAGCCAGAGGCTGTAAACCCGAACAATGTCTATCGGAGTCCTGGAGCAACTTGGCAGCCACGGTTCCACGAATTCGCCGCCTGACCGTAATTTATCCTCGCACAGTGCCGCTCTCGGCAACATTTCCTGCTGCCCCAGTCTCTGTTCCACTGCACCATGTCTTCACACAACGCCTAAAACATTCCAAATGTTTTAGTCCTTCACTGTCTTACAGGAAAGAATATTTACATAAGGCTCTGTACTACAATTAACTGTGGTACACGCTCACTAATAAATTATTCCTCGCAATCACCATCGTTTTTGTTCTCTAAATTATTGAATCGATGGCAGAACACAAATGAAACAGGCAAGCAGATTTTCCTGCGTGTGGTATGCTAGGAGAAGAGCAACACAATACAAATGAAGGATCATGCATAGATAATGTCTTCACTATTAGACAGGTAATAGATCAAAAGAAATAAAATAATTTGTTAACACATCTCACTGTTGTAGATTTTCCAGAAAGCGTTTGACAATATATATCGAATGAAATTATGGTAAATGCCAAGAAATAAGAGCTATCCACCACATCAAATTTTGATAATAAGGAGTATGTACATAAATATTAAGTTTGTCATACACAAAACACTGTTCTATTTGCAGACGATCAACTAATGTTTCAAGTGACTGAGACATAGTTAAAGGCAGGCATATCTTTTAAATAATCTATGTAAATCTTATAATTTTAAAATCTCACTTAATGCAACGAAGATTATTGCTTTTGGAGAAAAGGAGCCAGTCATATCACAGACTGAAATAGAAAACAACATTTTACAATAAGTACACAATTTTAAGTGTCTTGGCTATGACGTAATTTGTTATCATGACACGGACGTTTGGAAAAACGTAACTAAGTAGAGCCGGCCGGAGTGGCCAAGCGGTTCTAGGCGCTACAATCTGGAACCGCGCGACCGCTACGGTCACAGGTTCGAATCCTGCCTCGGGCATGGATGTGTGTGATGTCCTTAGGTTAGTTAGGTTTAAGTAGTTCTAAGTTCTAGGGAACTGATGACCTCAGCAGTTAAGTCCCATAGTGCTCAGAGCCATTTGAAGCATTTTTTAATTAAATAGCGAAGTGTGTAAGGAACTGTGTCAGGAAAATAAAAATAGGAAAGAAACAAAAAAAAAAGTAATGAAATAATGTCTTTACTCACATAGCTTTATGACAGCGCAGCCTTGGTACTGACTCAAAAACAACTGATAAAATGCAGTCGGAAGAAATGAGATTCTTCCTGAGTGTTAAAGGGTGTAAGAAGGTGCATCGGACAAGAAATGAAGAGATTAAGAAAGAACTATGTATTCAGTATACAATAAAATATTAAATAATAGACAGAATGGAAAATACCAGACTTTACAAGGCACCATTGGATTATTTGCCGATGGGACGAAGAGATCGAGGACTTGCCAGGACACGCTGGAGACGACGGTGAAGCTGGAATGAGAGAAAGTGGCTAATCCTTGAAGTGGAGAAGAAGAAAAAGAAGAACAAGTAATTTTCTTAAGCCATCTGAAGCCACCTATGAGTTGAGTTAATACAGGTCCATCGAATGACGAGGGCGGAGCAATTATCTAACTAAAAAAAACACACACACACACAAGATAGCGTAAATCTACGGAAGTTACAATGGCCGTCAGTTCATATTTGCATATTCAAGCCAAGTGGGACAAATTCGTGCGCAGTGGGACCCCGACCGTTCCCACGGTCAGTGTGTTGGTGCCGTCCCCAAGACCACCAACCTGTGCGTGGGCGGGCCGAACAGACCCTCAACAGACAGACAGAGCAACCATCGGTACGTCCGGCTCTAGTTAAGTTGGCTGCCGGGTACCTTTTGCTCACGGAGGAAGCGCACAGTGTGCAGGGAACCGCGGTAGCAAAATTGTTGACAGACGGCATCTCAGCTTCAGTTCGTTGCAGTTATTCGTAGGTTTTACTTCTTAACCAGCAGTAGTGCGGCAGTTGCCACCATATTCGCGATACATGTGTTTTTTCCATCACTTTGGAAGCATCTAGACACTATTACTTCGCCGCGCCATGTAGCCGCGTGGTCTCAGGCGTCTTGCCACGGTTCGCGCGGCTCCCCTCGTCAGATGTTAAGAGTCCTCCCTCGGGTATGGGTGTGTGTGTTGTCGTTAGCGTAAGTTAATTTACGTTAGATTAAATTGTGTGTAAGCTTACGGACCGATGACCTCAGTAGTTTAGTCCCATAGGTCTTACACAAAAAAAAAGTTTTACGTTACGTTTGAGCCAAGACTTTGGCGGTAGAATGCTTGTAGCTTCCATGCGTCGCTAAGCTGCAAGTACGCGACTTGCTTCACGGTCTGTACAGTGCTAGAGCGGTATTCTCTGTTGCGCTGCCACTATCTGCGTGCCCAAATGGTTCAAATGGCTCTGAGTACTATGGGATAACATCTGAGGTCATCAGTCCCCTAGAACTTAGAACTACTTAAACCTAACTAACCTAAGGACAGCACACACATCCATGCCCGAGGCAGTATTCGAACCTGTGACAGTCGCGCGGCTCTACACTAAAGCGCCTAGAACCGCTCGGCCACAACGGCCGGCGCTGCGTGTCCGCTAGACGTGTCTACTCACTACTCATTAGTGATTCGAATCCCAAAGCTTCCTCTCTAATTTACTGCTTCAATACTCTCTCTAGTGACTGAATTTGTTATTACGATTTCTCCTGCTTTTTGTATGTTTTCATCTATTTTTGACTTGGTCCACAGCAAGCTTGCGGATCACCTGTGTAATCTAAATTTGTGGATTGGAAATTTCCGCTATTTTCTGTAACGAGAGTACCTCGCAATTCTACGTGTATTCAAGATTGTATCCAGTTTTGCTTGCGCTGTCTCATTCTTACTGGTCTGTGGTCTCCCGCTATTCCCTTCAGTAATCAATTAATCAGCAACTGAAATCACTGCCAGACGTGGAGGAGCTACTAGTGTCCATGGAGCAGAATATTATCTCCATTTATCGGGTGGTAGGCAAGACGGTAACAGGCACAGCACATCGCTTTGTCTATTACGATCTAAAAGCTCGATCCTGCCAAAGCGTGGAGGTAGATACAGAACACATTTTTTATTTTATGAACGTGTATCACAAAGAGCTACGTCAATACTTCTTAATTATTACTATGGGTTTCGTTAATACGCCAACTTGTGGATACGAAAAATACGGTTTATCCGCTCTTTGTCACGCATTTGATGAACTACATTACCATTAATGGATGCCGCCTGCAAAAAATGTTTGACCTTTTATGTAGTTTTACCAGAGGCAATTCAACGTTGTTGTGCAGCTGTGTAAGTCATGATCACTGCGATGTTAATGCAACATAGAAACATGGTTATAAAAATTTTGCACTGTTTCCTCCTCGACACATTTTTTAATTCGTTCCTCGCGGAAAGCATTCGTCGGAACAGATGCTCTGGACGTGGGGCTTACTTACAGATTTTCCGAAATTATCTGGAACTGCAATTCTGCCATTACTGGCAAAAACAGATTTCTTTTTCAAAATGCTAGACTAGATCATTATATTACTGAGTGAAAGTACTAGCTTCCAAAGGAATGGTCCAGTCCGACATGCCTAAACATACCCTAATTTATTTTATGCAGGAAGAATAAAGGCTCTATCAAAATCTTAGTTACTAAGATGCACTGCAAAAATGTTGAAAATCACCAGATTCGCAGTTCGTCAGACAGCTGGAGAATTGTACATACCTACCAGACCTATAGCGGACTCTGCATGAGCAACATAGCAGGCGCATATTATCGGTTGAATGCGCATCGCTAAACAGATAACACGAGTCAGTGCGATAGTAATTTGTAAAGCGGTTGGTTCAAATGGCTCTGAGCACTATGGGACTTAACTTCTGAGGTCATCACTCTCCTAGAACTTAGAACTACTTAAACCCAACTAACCTAAGGACGTCACACACATTCATGCCCGAGGCAGGATTAGAACTTGCGACCGTAGCTGTCGCTCGGTTCCAGACTGGAGCGCCTAGAACCGCTCGGCCACACCGGCCGGCTATTTGTAAAGTAAATTTCAGTTTTATTTGATAGTTTCTCTGTGAAACAACTGTCCGCTGTTACTGTTAGCTGAAATCTGCAACTCATTACATGATCATAATATTTAACAGCAGGTTTTGTGGCCGTATGTTAACAATAGAATTAAAACTGAATTAATTTTCAATGTGTTTAATGATTAATGTTAAGCTGTGTGCAAACCCGACTTTGTTTCGTAAAATCTGACCGTGATCTGTATAAATGGAAGGAAGTCTTACACAATGTAATAAATACGCTCAAGATTGAAACTCGCAAAACTGTCCGAAAGATTGACTCTATAGCGTGACCACAAATTTCCGTTACCTCCCATTAACAACCAAACATGCACCCCTAAACTTGAATAAACAATATGAACAACAATTCAGTAGAACAGATTTTTTTTAGATATGAACGACGTAGAGTTGGTAGAGGCAATGCACCGTTACCGATGGATGCCAACGAGACTGGATCCTCTGATTCCAAGTCTTCTTCGACCTGATGAAGCTGATTCAAGAAAACGTACAGTTTAAGAAGTCGCACAACGACGAAGTTTACTACAGGTAAAAGTGTATAGGATATGCCATTAACTTGTAGTTGACATGAAGATGAAGCTTTCTATTACGCCTGCGTATGCTGTGTCTAAACTCCATCAGGTTTCGTGAAAGAACTGCAAGGAAACTCTACTGTATCATTTCTAGGCGAAAAATGACGGTCTGTTATGTTGTCAGTTAATGCTATGGTGCATTCTTATACAACACTGACAATGATAATGGTGAGTGTATTACAGTTTCTGTAGCATGGACCACAAGGCAGATCTCATAATCGACCTATTATACTGGAAATATGGGAAAGAATAATTTTTAACATTTCATTCAAAATGGTTTCTAACCGGTTGCAGAAATTAGTTCATTGCTTTTGTTGCATTCTTGGCCCGAAAATAACGATACTTTGGTCTTTCAAGAGGACGACCGAAAGACTGTTGACATAAATCAGATTCCACCCAGAACGACGGATGTGGCATTCTATATAAAAATGTTTTTCGACTGAGGAAAGTATTTTTAAGGAAATTGTTGGACAAAATAACTTCGGTTGCTCTGTATCAATTGAAGTTTATCAGGAAAACAGTATTCTTAAATTGTAGTAATTTATGAATTATCGGTTCTTATTGGCACAATTCACAAATTGCTTGAAGTATGTTCAGTATGCAGAACAATAAGCAGAGCAACGGCCTGGCGCATCCTACTCCTCTGCAATTGTGTCTAAATAACACTATTACTTACTTTGATGTAAGCGAAAGGATTAATTTTTCTATGGTCAGGTATGCCAGGTGCAAGGAGCATATTTCTTTTCGTCATTCAAATCACACTTCGCTTTACTGTCAAGACTATGGGGAATAAATGAGGAACTCTTCCATTGTTACTAAAATGTACATCATTCAAACATTATCACAGAAAAGCTCTACTGCAGGAATTTTTATTCATTGCAATAAATTAAAGTCACAACTGACGGAAGTCGTCTATAATGCAACATTAAATACTGCTTTGATCTATATTCGTCTGTTGGTCACCTTTGCAACAAATACACATGCGAGAGTTTTGCTCGCGATACGAACTGCCTCTTATTCAACACATTAATCAAGAGTGACCATTTTTCTATGGTTTAGACGCTTCACATTCGCTTGTATCACTCCGGATGCAAGAACTGCGCGACGATATGCTCTCTTGTCATGGCCATCCGCGATAGGCAGGAAGGGCTGTACAAACCGCTGTCATAAGCGGTTCTTCGTGCGACAAAAATGAGTAACTTCAAATTTTTTTTTTAATACTTGCAGAAGTTCTTAGCAGCAAAAATATTGACAGTGTAACCTTCCTGTATAAAAAAATTTCAGAGTGGGTTTCGACATGTCGAACTGGATTATTCCCTTGTTAGTTGTCATGATAAGTGACAGGCACTGTACCGACAAGTACAAACGGACGTACACACTTATAGGTCATTGAAGTTGGCATTTGACGAAATCGAACTTGAAGAAAGAGAGAGAGAGAGGAGTTATCTTTTTTATGCAAGTCCTACAATGTAGCGGCTATAAAATAAGTGAAACGATGCATCTGTGATCAGCTCGAAGGTTGGTTTGATCACCACCATGCTTTTTATGGAAGTGACCCTATTACATGGGGTATGCCTTCCCCCAACCTTTGAAATGATTACCCAGCCAGTTACAGGGAGGCCTACCGTTAAAGTGGAATCTGAATCACGGCGAAATTCGGTACCTTTATAATGGTTCAAATGGCTCTGAGCACTATGGGACTTAAGTTCTGAGGTCATCAGTCCACTAGAACTTAGAACTACTTAAACCTAACAAACCTAAGGACATCACACACATCCATGCCCGAGGCAGGATTCGAACTTGCGACCGTAGCGGTCGGGCGGTTGCAGACTGTAGCGCCTAGAACCGCTCCGCCACCCCGGCCGGCGCACCTTTATAATTCAGCAAGAATACCAGAGGAGAATAAAAGAAGGGAACGGATAAAAATTCGGGGAGTGGCCGGGGATCGAACGTGTGGATCCATACAACGACTTTTTACCACGCTTTCTTCCGTTGATGTCGGATTTTTCTGCCATGAGTTTTGTCTTTTTCTTGTTTCTGTCACATAACTAATTTCCTTCTTTCCGTACCTTCCTTTGTTTCTGTTCTTGACGTGATATATAATTTAAAATTGTACATGTACTTATAAGATGAGTTGAATGTAAAATGAACTACTTTTCCCCGATTAAAGGAATAAATAAAAGAGAACGATTTTAAAAATTTACGTGTAAAAATGGAGTTTTCTATTGTAAAGTATCTTCCAAGTACTTTGATATGAAGCTTTGTAATTTTTAAATCGTAGAAAATTGACAAACGTCTCCAATTTTTGTCACTTAGGAAGTAGTGGACAAAGCTTCTCATCAACTATGGTACCACTGAGCCGCCAGTATATTACAAATCTGTTTAGCAAGAACCAATTAAAAGTAGTATGTCTTAATATTAGAAAATCGGAAACAAAATACGTAGCAATGAATTATCAACGACTAGTGACCCCAACTGTAGCTGCGCGACTTCGTATTACACAAGTTTTCGGACTTATCATATGAACAGCTACACGTGAAATGTGATGTGAGAATAAATTGGCTCACTCGAGGTTTTAAACCAATATTGTTTGCCTGGCACATACCGGCCTTATATGCACACGACATACTTTCGAGGGGCTATCTTCGAGGGGCAGAGGCGAAGCTTTGTGGCCGGCCGCGGTGGACGTGCGGTTCTGGCGCTGCAGTCCGGAACCGCGAGGCTGCTACGGTCGCAGGTTCGAATCCTGCCTCGGGCATGGGTGTGTGTGATAGGTTAGTTAGGTTCAAGTAGTTCTAAGTTCTAGAGGACTTATGACCTAAGATGTTGAGTCCCATAGTGCTCAGAGCCATTTTTGAAGCTTTGTGGTACGATACCAGGTTATCACTTACTTGGTTGCTCAAACCGAACTTCGTCTTGATAAGAGCTGTACCTTTTCTTACCTAGCCGGTAGTTATCTGATCTAACCTTCGAATCTTCAGCAACTTTCTACAGCATCACCTCTAAAAACCTATTCTCTTCTTGACCATACTTTTTGACATCCACCCTGTACTACCATATAAGGCTACACTCCAGACAAAATATTTACAGATATGACTTTCTAAAGATTTGTATTGAATATTAAACTTCTTCAAGGTTCGCAGGAGAGCTTCTGTAAAGTTTGGAAGGTAGGAGACGACATACTGGCAGAAGTAAAGCTGTGAGTACCGGGCGTGAGTAGTGCTTCGGTAACAGACGGTAGAGCACTCCCCCGCGAAAGGCAAAGGTCCCGAGTTCGAGTCTCGGTCGGGCACACAGTTTTAATCTGCCAGGAAGTTTCAAATATTAAACTATTTATCTTTCTCAGAAATGCTTTTACTTCTGTTGCAAGTCTGAGTTATACCTTCGTGAAGGATAGGTTACAATCCTGCCTCACTCATCAGTTATTGCTTTCGCATAATGTACTTTGACTCTTAATATGCAAGGTGTAAAAGGTTTAAGTGCCGATATTTTTACATGTGGTACCTTATTACGTGCACACATAGGTGTTTGGTTGTTGTTTCTCCGCTTCGAACAATCTTCCCAGAAAAATTTCTAGATCTTCCCTACCTGCTGTTTTCCACATGGCCGTAACTGAAACCCTGAGTTTATTACGCCTGTTACTATAGATTGACCGTTTTGGGTCCACGTCACCACACATCAACAGTTGACCTGCTACCCATTGGAAAATAATTATTAGTGGCTTATTGTTGCCTCATGCTCTTCCAGGTACAGTAAAATCCCGTTTATCCGATTGGCATTTATCCGAAATCCGCTTTATCGGAACAAATTTTTCCAATTTTCGCGGCTCACATTGTCGCTGTCTCACGCATTGCGCAGTTAACGCTGTTGGCTAGCTTGACTGACACGGATAATTTTCGTCTGCGCCTGGAGCCATGCATTCGCTGGTGTTTTTCGGCAGTCTACTGCTAGTCAGTGCAATGGCGCGTGTCAAAAGTCTGAGTGTCGTCAATACATGCTTGTGTTGGTTGAAATTTTAGCGTGTTTCTTGTTCGTATTGCGTGGTTTCATGCCATTGTCATCTATTGGAATCCCGTGGATGTACAGTACATACAGTATTGCTCTATGCAGCGTGACGTAACCCTGTCGAATCCGGCTATGCGAGAGCGGCGTCAAACACCTTCCACCTGTTGTCGTTACATCAGACGAACAGTGATCGTACAACGCACTGTTGTGTTGCCGCGTGGGCTTGGGTAGGACAGGGGAGTGGGGATACATATATTGCAAGTTTTCATTCGATGGCTGCCACAGCCTGGTTTCAAAAGTCAAAAGCTTCGTCTAATGCGTCTTGAATGTTGTCAAGTTGTGCGTCTGTTTTCGATTTAACGTTTCGTGCTCGCGCTACATGCACCAAATGTCCAGAGGTGAAAGTGGTCAAAAGGTAAAAAAGAATCAGTCGAGTGTCGGTAAGAGAACGCTGAACGTGACTTCGGGTGCGAAACGAAAAAAAGTGTGTGATCATGTTGGAACAAAAGCTTCGCGCTTTGCAGAGAATTGATGCAGGTGAGCCACCTGCAAAAGTTGGTGCGGATTCGAACGTCGGTAGGAATACGATAACTGGTTGGAAGACAATTCGATCTGAAATTGAAAAATTTAGTTCTATCCAACCGTCAGGGAGCGCAGTGAAATCTCGAAAAACAATGAGAAAAGGTGCATATTCTCCGTTAGAAGAGGTCTTATTTTTGTGGCACGAACAAATAAGAGCCAAAGATGTGCCAGTTTCAGCTCCTCTGCTTCGTCAAAAAGCGATTACTTATTGCTGATTTTAAGAAGAAACTGCACACAATCATCGACAAAGGAGGTTATATTGGCGAACAGCTTTACAACTGTGATAAAACCGGGTTGAATTACAAAATATTGCCAACAGAAACACTTGCCTCTAAACAAGAAAAAACGGCATCCGGATATAAAAAAAGAAAAGGAAGAGTTACTGTCCTCGAATGCAGTAATGTCATTGGTAGGTTACGTTAGGTTAGGTTAAATCATAAAATGGGCCTTACTTTAATTGGCATATTAAAAAAACAAAGAGCATTTAGACGGAAACCAGCTCATAAACATTTTCAATTGTGGTACACGAATCAGTCTAAGGCATGGATGAATAGTGCAATCTTCAAAGAGTGGTTCCAGGCAGAATTTGTTCCAGCTGTGGAAAAATACATGGGAGAAAATGAACTTCCTCGAAAAGCGCTACTGCTTTTGGGCAACTCTCCTTCTCACCCAGATGATCTACAGGATGGGGATATTAGAGTTATGTTTCCCGCACCAAACGTCACGTCTCTATGTCAAACGATTGACCAAGGTGTTCTTGAGGCGATGAAAAAACTTGAAAGACGCAAGCTGCTGGAATATTTAATTGATGCGATTGATGCTGAAGAATGAGCAAGCTCTTAAAAAAATCGATGTCTTAAGTGTCATTTATTGGATTGCTGAAGCTTGGATTGTAATTCCTCCAGTTTCTCTCGTTAGGTCTTGGAAAAAACTCTTAGATAATAAGGAAGCTCCTCAGTGATGGGAAGAAGGAGGTACCACTGAAACTCAAGCTGACGTGCCAGAAACAGATGATAATTACGTAATTTTCGTGACTTTACTGGAGAAGCCTCGATGTTGTGAAAACGCGAGCCTTCAAGACGTTGAAGAGTGGATAGAAAACGAAATAAGGCAGTTTTTTATGTAAGGACGCTAAATAAACGAGCTTTGTTATTCAGCATTTAAAAACTTTGACTTTTCAATAATATTTAGGCGACTTTTTAACACGTCAACACAGTTTTTTCAATCAAAAACATGCAGGCTTATGCACAAACATATCAATAACACTCTACGTACCGCACGCACGTTTTACGATCGTATTTCGCGGTATTGACGCTATTCGGGGTGTTTCACGCGTGAAAACAGGGGGGGGGGGGGGACTTAGGTTTATTCGAAAGTTTCGTTATCCGAACCGGCCGCCGTCCCGACCATTTCGGATAAACGGGAGTTTACTGCACTAACGAACTTAAAAATATATGACTTTGAGTCTGCAAGTGACGTAAATACTGATACAATGTTGTTTACTACATCGTCCTCAGTCACCAATAGAAATCTCTAAACTTATACCAGTTAGACCCTCTATATTTACAAAGGTCAATTAGTCGTTTCAGAAAACGCTAACATTGTGTATAGTTTAGAAACATCGACGAGTTACCAAAGGCGGTTAGCCGCGTAAATGATAGTAGCGATAGTTGCATCAAAATAATGCTGAAAGTGCCACTATCTGGGTGTTGAAGAAGTAGTGAGATGGCGTTCCAGCTGAGGCAGGTAGCGATTAATCTTCAACTCGCCTGATAGCACCGATGGTGCAACGCGTTACTCTATTTGGTGCGGCTGTCAATGACTAAAGGGCATTAATGAATTAACGTTTTAAATTGCTTTTGACGCGTAAGATAAAATCTTAATCTGAAAAAATGCGCTTTAGATAAATTTATTTTAAAGGCGATCCATCATACGAGACCATTCGTTTGATAGAGGAGTAACGGGATATTGACTGTGAAATAACCTTTTATCTTTTGTCAAAAGCAAATAATTGTATAACTCTGAAGGATAGATGCAATTTCTAAAAAAAATGTTATTTAGAAACTTAATTGCTCGTAGCTACAATCTCGCTCCCAGCTTGCTGCTCTCTTTTAATTATTTCCCTCCCCACGAGCTACAATACCATGCCACGCGAGAGATGGGATCAGGTATGACCAAGAACAACGTATTGTTTTGAGATATATTTATTTAATATCTGAGTATTTCCATTATGTTTTTATTGGATAACTGTTCTCTTAAATATGTTTCGTATTTCGTTAACAGATATGAAGATGGTCTTATAGTTTTCAAGAGGTAATCCTGTGAATGACCTCTGCAACCATAATTACAAATAAATTGTGGCTATAGTGATACTTAGTGAGGACAGACAGACAATACTTGACAGTTTGGGATACCAACTGTTTGGAATTGAAGGCACCGCTGCAACGTTTGCAAATGAGAGCGACGAACAAAAGTGAAATTAAGAGTAAAACGTGGCATCAGATATCTATTATTACATCCATTGTTCTGATTGTACTCAATGATATCTAGATATTTAAGGGTGAAGTCTTGGAAATTAGTTTTTACGGTATGTTTTCTCTAGGCATGTAGTACGGTACATTTAACTAACAAAAGCACGCCTTCTGTTTAGACATTTTACTTTTGATTCTTTTGACATCACGCCAGCTTCCCTCCCACTTTCGAACTGAATTTGTGTTTTGTTTCTAACGATTTACTATCAACGGGGCTTAAATTCAACCTGTGAACCTTCACCTTTGTAAAGGTGTAGAAGTTTTAACCGAGAAAGTTAGACAAACATATTTATTAGTAATCTGTTCCTTAGGATACGTCACACAGATTTGCCGTCTTTTAATAGGTATCTCGATCCAAATAAAGTAGTAAATTAGTGAAAACCTGATCAGACTAAGCTTGGAAGAATAAATTATTAAATAGCTGATAACCAGTAATCCGGTATATAATAATATGGCATTGTAATTTTATCTCGTTGCTAAAATATATGTCTGTTCTCTTTCATACAAAGTTGCTGCATTTGTAAGGATACCTAAAGCAAAAAGTAAATGCTGCGTCAGTACTACAGAGCAACAGCTATCGTAAACCAGTGTAGTGTCCGAACCAATACTCTAATTATTGACTTCTATATGGTATTAGTGGTCTCGGGCAAGCGTTACTGCCGGCGACGAATTAAACTTTGTTTTTCGACATTTGTCAGTTCCCAGTTTGCGATACCATCTTACTCATCACCGTGAAAAGATTGCACATGACACAAAGAAGCGTTTACCTTGAAAACCGAAATGTAAAAAGGCAATGATCGAGTGAGCACAGGCATGATTAAAAATATTGTCGAAATTATTTGTTAAATGTTGAAACCATTTTTCTACCTGGACAGTCGTCAGAAATTTAAAACTTTGTTATCGTTCACAACTGGCCTCTTTCAGCCTATTGTGTTACTGCTGCGTAATACACGTTGATTAAAAGTATCCGGACACACCTGTGTAATGCAGAATTCACCACTAGATATCATGAGAGGCAGACGCGCCTATTTAAAGGAGAAACAGTAACAGCGGAGTATGTGGGTCAGGAGAGCTCAGTGACGACGAACTTGGGTGAGTCATTGGATGTCATTTCCGTAACGAATACATCAAGGATATTTCAACATCTTATAAACGGCCCATGTCGATTGCTGGTGGTATGATTGTGAAGTGAAAATGCAAGGGAACGACCACAACTACACCAAGACCAGGCAGAAGTGATACGCTGTCTTATAAGGACCACTGAGCAATGCGGAGAGTGGTTGTATAAACTCACGTTAAATCAACAGAAGGAATCACTCGTGAGTTCCAAAATGTCACCAGAAGTCCTGCTAGCACAATGCCTATGTGCGGGGAGTTAAAAAGAGTGTTGCACAATGGTCGAGTAACTCGTCGTTAGCCACACATTCCTCATGAGAATGCTAGGCACGTTTCTTATTACCGCGACATTTCACTCGCATACTATTATGAACTTTCCGTCCGTATCGCGGAAGAACTTCTGACAGTAAGCCACTCCTGCTGCGACGGGCGACATGTTAATTTACTTTTGGAAGTGCCTTGTTAACGCTAACACATGAAGTTCATTGTTGAACCTTTATGGATTATGACAACATATAAAATTTTTAAATTCGATCAATAGTCACATGAAATAGTGAGAATCAAATTTTTGTTACCCCTGGGAATCGTTAAGTAGGCAATCTGCTACTGGTTTGTGTCACAGCTGTATGTAGTACTATAGACGGCGTGTCCTTAAGCAGTGCTCCATTACCACGTATTTTTGTTTCTTTTATTTTTTAATTTTTCTTCCTCGACAGCACGAATAATTTGGTCAATGTATTTCATCGCGGTGGCAGTGAATTTAGTGAATTTGAAAAATACTGGGATTTCTTGGGCCCAGATTATCTTTGGCTGACGAAATTTTAGCTGGTTTTAACGTAAAATCTGTGTTTTTCTGTTAGGTCAAGATTTACTACGGCTGATGTACTTGGCAGTGGGCGTAGCATTTGTGGCACTTGGTGCAAGCGACTAGTACTCTTCGCTGGCCCATCAAGCGGTGCTGATTGCATCGTGACACCACTTAGATAACACCCAGCAAACAGCAGCGTCTCATCTGACGATGAGACCCTTTTGTACCTTCGAAATATTGTGTCGACTTGTGTCAGTCTCTCAGCAGCAATGGAGAGCTGACGTAAGAAATAACTGGCCGCGTGCGAGTAGGACTCTTGCTCTGAGGGTCCCGCACAAACGTAATTGCGTACGTAGATAATTCATCCACCCGGGTAATCGAGAATCTTGACGAGACTCCTAGGAATTCCAAGACTTTCGAGAATGTTTTGATTTTTAGTTTTGAGTTAAAATTTTTTGTGTAGCCTCACATCTGGCTTTCTGATTCTTGAGGAAAAGAAGTCTTAACATACAGACAGACCGTCGAATAACAAATGACAATTTTTGTCGTGTTATATAAATACAAATTCAAATTTTTAAATCTTTTCCTTGCTTGTGGTGTGTGTTGTACGTCAGATTTCACGACTGTTGATCAATGGAAGTATGGTACAAGTTTTGATGAGTGGATTTGCGACTGTCAAAATATGTGACATATTTGGTTATACCTTTTGATTGCGTTAACTTAGAATGTTACGTTCTGTGCACCGGCGAGGAATCTTAGATCATAATGTGTGACATAAATTTGAACTAGGTACGTTCAACAGTTTCTGAGAAAAAGAGGTGTTAACTGTTGGGCGAACAGACAGGAGGAAAACAAATGATAAATATTTTTTCTTGTGATTTAATTATAAATTAACAGTTTTCAGTTTTTTTTCGTTTACTTGTACTGCGAAGCCTTACTGCCTGCAAAATTCATGATTCTACGTGAACCACAGCGAACGGCCATGATGCTATGGTAACACCGGTTCCCGTCAGATCACCAAAGTTAAGCGCTGTCGGGCTGTGGGGTGCACTCAGCCCTTGCGAGGCAAACTGAGGAGCTACTTGCTTGAGAAGTACCGGCACCAGTCTCGTAAAGACAAACGTCCGTGAGAGTGGTGTGCTGACCACATGTCCCTCCATATCGGCAACTAGTGACGCCTAAGGTCAGAGGATGACACGGCGGTCGGTCGGTCCCGATGAGCCTTCCGAGGCCTGTTCGGACGGAGTTCGGACGGAGGTGAATGAGAAGTATCCTGTAGGATTTGATGAGCAATTTTGCGAGTGTAATAATATGTGACATAAATGGTTGTATCTTTGATTGCATTGACTTAAAAGCTTACGTTTTGTACACCACCAAAGGAGCATAAAATTTAGTACGTCACATAAATTTGGCTTTGCACGTCTACACGTTCATGACAAAGGGGGTTCTTAACAGTAGCACAGACGAACAGAGGGCCAGACAGACAAAGGGACAGACGGACATCAAAGTGGTCCTATAATGGTCACGTTGTTAACGACTGAGATACGAAGCCCTCTAAGTACAAAAAATGAACAGAACTAAATCAGTAATAAAAATAAAATGCTGCCAAATCCGGCTACTTTGTAAACCATCAATTTTGATGTGGCAATTTTCGTTAACTAAGTAATTCTCAGAAATATTTCTGAAAACTGAGATATGTCAACTTATTTTTTTAGGCATTACAAAAATTCGTCGGTCACTATTCAACGTTCTTTAAGTTAATGCTTTTAGAAATAGTGATTAACAGACATTTTTGAATTTATGACATATATTCCCAGGAAAGCACAGTATCAGGCAATTAACTTATCCAGCAATTAATTTTTCTTCCGTTTAAATATATCCCAGACTCACACTTTAACAGACGCACCTCGTATATTCTTCTCTCTTTATTACATATTCTGTTCGACTATGCTCTGTGTATATGAATAGAAAAATGGCCAAATCATGATGCTATTCAGTGGCTTTAACGAAATTCTGTCACTGGAACGCATACGTTCAGTAACCATACCGATCCTTTTCATCTATTTGGTATTTATCGCAACTTTAATTAATGTTGCAGCTAATAACTGGAACAAAGGAAAAATTAAATCACTCCTGAAACGTAAAAAAAGTTCATTCAGAGTACTGTTATAAAATTATACTGTGACGGCAACTGAAGCTCTAACTTTCTGTTCCATTTCGTGCATCCAACAAGGGAGAAGTTTGCAATTACCCATTTCAGACAAATTAAAGTGATTATATACTCCCAGAAGAAGTACTGAAACCACTGGGCGTGGATCGTTCATTGCCAGAACTGTCAGCCATTGTCTCCTCGTTGACAAAGAAGACTCTTTACCGAGACTATCGTCACGCTGCTCAATTGTCCGCAGGAGACAGCCCGGTGGAGTGTCGATTCTGAGAAGCGTGGGACGTGCAGCTAGGATAGGCGAACTGGTCGGTGATTCGGGAAAAGAGGTGTGCGATAGGTGGGGGGGGGACCGGGGTGGGGAGTAGTGGGTGGGTGAGGGGGGGGGGGGAGGGGAGGGGGCGGTGAGCGTTACAGAATGGACCACAGACAAAGGGCGCTGGCGTCCTGCCTGCGGCCTGATTAAATACTTCCCGCTACGGCAAAAGAGAAGTTGGTAAACTGTAGTGAAAAGCACGGGACTGGAAACAGTGGGAAAGTAAAAGAAAAGTGCGGAGAGTAGGAGTGGAAACCTAACGAATGAAAGGAATCCGTGGTCGCGATGGCGTCAGTTCTAGCCCACATGAAGACCTCGCCTTTCGTTCCGTGATGTATAAATAAAATCCTGAGTCTGGATAATTTCACTGCAGTAACACTAGAAGGAAGTAAGGCAAATTGAGCGTGATGGTGACCACAAGATGAATTTTACAGGTAAAAGTACACTGAATCAATAGGAGAAAAGACAGTTCATACCAAATGAACTTATTTATTACGTCTTCATGAAGGGTAAAAATAGACCAACAGTTGAACAAATTTTATTGCATTGGCCGAGTTTCGATTCCAACTAAGGGTGTCTTCATCAGAATAGGTTATAGCTACAAAGTTTCACATTAGATGGAGAGATAATAAGACAATATATAAGCTGAAGTTGTTTTCTCCATGCAGTGTGAACCTTTGTAACTATAGCTTGTTCTGGTGAAGATACCCTTAGCTGGTATCGAACTCAGGACAATGTAAAGAAATTTGTGCAAGCGGTTGGCTGCTTTGAGCCTTCATTAAAACTTAAATACTGTTGCTGAACGTCAGCCATGTTTAAGATTGTATTACATAGTCTGTACTTCTCTTTATCACTTTCTCGTTTGCACTTGCACTCGACATCTTCCGCTATTTGTTAGGTATATTCCAGTCTCCCTCTTTCCTAAAGTTTGGTCCTCTACAGCTGACCCGGGTCACATGGAAGCTATTCCCTGACGTCTTAACAAATGTCCCATCATATAGGGCCTTCTTCTTCTCAGAGTTATCCACAGGACCCTCCCCTCAAAAATTCTGCAGAGAATGTCCACATTTCCTATCTAATCTATCCACTGAATTTTCAGCATCCATCCTTAGCATCATATCTCAAACGCTTTAACTTTCCGTTTTACTCACAATCCACGATGCGCGTCCATACCATGCTGCCTTTGAAACGTACTATCTCAGAAATTTCTTCCAGAAATCGACACCGATGTCCGATAATGGTGGACTTTTGGGGAGGAATGCCCTCTTGGATTTTCCTTGGCCATGTGTCATGTCATCCTTGCTTTGCGAATCATGTATTATTTTACTCGCAAGTTAGCACAGTCTGTTCTCTTCGTCCCGTTCATGGTTCCCTGGTTTAATGTTAAATATACGGCTAATATCATTTCTGCCATTCTTAATTAATTTCGTCTCAATCCGTCCCATTTAGCAGATCGCACGATTTTTCCTCTCTTTGAAGACAGCAGTATCCTCAGTGAAACTCCTAAATAAGTAGGATGGTTCCAACAGGCTCGAAGGCCACGATAAATTTCTCGAAAGAAATTAGTTTCCTGTTTGGCTGTTTTTTAATCACAATTTTGTTTTGTATAACATCATTTTGGTTGCTGAGATATCTTCAAGCTCATCACTGATATTCTTTCGTAATGCAATAAAAAGCAGTTAGCCCAGATCGCCATTTGTGTTCATTTCTATGGTATTGCAACCGTTTTACTAGTACACTGACTATCTTTACACCAGTAACGTCTCCATATTTGACATGTGGAATCGTTGCGCAGAGCTGTTGTAAGTGTAAGAAGCACCTGCCGTCGACCGCAGCTTGCACATTATGTGATCCACACTCGCAGCTACAGAAAGAATTCACCAGTGTGACGGTAATTAAAACGGGAACTGGCAACTTAACCAGTGGAATCACTGGGGCTGTTTATAATCACCACTGATATATTTACTCAGTACAGAAGTAGTGGTGCAAGGTATCCGAAATCCTGAGAAAAGTAGGGTGGAGCTACGGGGAAAGAGAAGTAATACACAATATGTACAAGAGCCAAGACGCAACAATAAGAGTTGAAGATGAAGGTCGAAGTGCTCCGGTTAAAAAAGGGTGTGAGACAGTGATATAGTCTTTCGCCTTATTTTTCCTTTCATACGTCAAACAAGAAACAAGGCATATAAAAGAGTGGAACTAAAATTCAGTGTGAAAGGATATCAATGATAAGATTCGCTGGTGACATTGCTATCCTCAGGGAAACTGAAGAAGAATTACAATATCTGCTGACAGGAATAAACATTCTAAAACTACAGAATATCGACAGAGAGTAAATAGAAGAAAGGCGAAAGTAATGAGAACTAGCAGAAATGAGAACAGAGGGAAACATAACATTAGGATTTATGATCACGGAATAATTGAGGGTAAGGCATTCTGCTACCTGGGCAGCAAAATAACCTATGTCGAACAGAGCAAAGACCCTTAATTTGAGGAACAAATTTCTGTGAATGAACCTTTGGAGAACAGCAGTGATTGGCAGTGAGACATGGACTGTGGGAAAAAGGAAACAGAAGAGAAATGAAGCAGTTGAGATGTTATGATACAGGAGATTGTTGCAAATTAGGTGTACTGATAAGGTAAGGAATGAGGATGTTTTCCACAGAATCAGCGAGGAAAGGAACGTGAAGAAAACAGGAACTTGTATGAAACATCGACAAGTTGAAGGGACAGGATGACGGGACATCTGTTAAGACATCAGGGAGTAACTTACATGGGATGAGAGGGAGCTGTTCTTTAGTCCAGACTCTACCAGCAGTCGCAGTCATTACTTCCCTTAATATGGTGATAGACACTGCACTGTACATCGTCTCATTAAAGCGCTTGTATAGTGAGCAGTGACGAAAATCTATTCGCTCAGAGCACAGCTCTATAGAATTTATTTTGCTGTTTACGGTGTCTCACCTAGAAAGCATGAGAGTAGGATCCCTTTCTTAGATTGTCTTTTTAGTGGGGATAGATATAGTTGAGTTCGTTTTAGAATTTATTTCTCCTTCTGTAGAAGCGACATGCTGTTAGCTGGATGCTTGTCCACCCAGGGTGGCTTCCGCCAGAACCTTACCAGAGAGTGGGAGACACCAGACCACTGTCTGAGAATTACAGACGTGGGAGAAACTCAGACTGGCTCAAACAAAAACATCTGTGAGGATTGGGAATTTTGCACTTAACTTTTAGGGACTGATGTGCTGGAAACAGAGGCCATTAATTGCCGTATAAAACGTTTCCTAGAAAGGGAGATCGGCAGTTTTGTTGGCCAGAATTTAACTGAGCCTTGTCAACAGATAATTTACGTTAAGTTCAGAGAGATCAGTGCCAAGCGCACCCATGAGAACGTTCGGGTTCCACACCTTCAGCTCCTTCCGAGACCCTGGATGGATACGCGATTACATGTGAAGGAGGACACGGTGTCCAGTGGACAGTTCGTCAGTTGCCGTCCATACTACTTCATTCTACTGCTTCACTGATGGCGAGAGTGTGCAGCAGAGATGCCCGGAATGAGACTTACCAGTCGTTCGGTACGCACGTCGTTTTGAGTAAGATACCCGAACTTTGTAGCTTTTGGTTACGTATTCTAAGAATAATTAAGGGTCCCAGTTAGCAAAGGTAGTTGTATGTGAGATCCTCTGGCCTGTGACGAGGTCGGCGCAATCACTATGCGAATACCACTATGTTTATTTTTCAGTACTTTTCAAGATGACGACAATTACGCTATTACTTATCGGAGGCAATCTTTGACGATCATTAGTTTGGACTGCTCAGTATGCAGAAACATTATTTGTCTTGGTTGGTCCGTCACTCAAATACGTATCATTTTGTCACAACATTCATATTATGTGTTTGACAGAGATTTTTGTAAAAACTCGAGTCAAATTGCACTTATCTTTTATTTCAGTAGAAATATGAGACCCATTTCAGTGAGATTACAGACGGTTCTTCAAAGAATCAACAACCAGGATGCATTTTTCAGGGCCATCCTTTCCATCACGTTATTCCACTGCGCGTCAGTTTCCACTACCACATCTGAGTCCATGGGAAGGCGCCTGACCCTTTGAAGTCCAGGCAGCGCAAATAATTGTGGCTGCCATTCGGCATGACCAGCTCTCTTGGCGTGTTTCACTTTGACAGGGCGATAGGAACGAGAATCAGATTTAAGGCCTTCCTCGTGCTACTTCTGTCTTGTGGAGCGACAACAAAGTCCATAGGCCGTACTTAGGTCGGTGTAACAAAAATCAAGAGCTCTATGCACGCTAATAACATATTCAATGCCCTGTCAAGTAATGTGACCACGTGTCAAAAGCCAAGCAGGAAGAGAATCAATGAGGTTCTGGAAGGTACAAATAGGGATATACAGGGTGTTACAAAAAGGTACGGCCAAACTTTCAGGAAACATTCCTCACACACAAGGAAACAAAATATGTTATGTGGACATGTGTCCGGAAACGCTTACTTTCCATGTTAGAGCTCATTTTATTACTTCTCTTCAAATCACATTAATCATGGAATGGAAACACACAGCAACAGAACGTACCAGCGTTACTTCATACACTTTGTTATAGGAAATGTTCAAAATGTCCTCCGTTAGCGAGGATACATGCATCCACCCTCCGTCGCATGGAATCCCTGATGCGCTGATGCAGCCCAGGAGAATGGCGTATTGCATCACAGCCGTCCACAATACGAGTACAAAGAGTCTCTACATTTGGTACCGGGGTTGCGTAGACAAGAGCTTTCAAATGCCCCCATAAATGAAAGTCAAGAGGGTTGAGGTGAGGAGAGCTCTACCAATCCATCGGTCACCGAATCTGTTGTTGAAAAGCGTAAGAACACTTCGACTGAAATGTGCAGGAGCTCCATCGTGAATGAACCACATGTTGTGGCGTACTTGTAAAATGTTCTAGCAGCACAGGTAGAGTATCCCATATGAAATCATGATAAGGTGCTCCACTGAGCGTAGGTGGAAGAACATGGGTCCCAATCAAGACAGCACCAACAATGCCTACCCAATCGTTCACAGAATATCTGTGTTGATAACGTGATTACACAACTGCGTGCGGATTCTCGTCAGCCCACACATGTTGATTGTGAAAATTTACAATTTGATCTCGTTGGAATGAAGCCTCATCCGTAAAGAGAACATTTGCACTGAAATGAGGATTGACACATTGTTGGATGAATCATTCGCAGAAGTGTACCCGTGGAGGCCAATCAGCTGCTGATAGTGCCTGCACACGCTGTACATGGTACGGAAACACCTGGTTCTCCCGTAGTACTCTCCATACAGTGACGTGGTCAACGTTACCTTGTACAGCAGCAACTTCTCTGACGCTGACATCGTCAACTGCACGAAGAATTGCCTCGTCCATTGCAGGTGTCCTCGTCGTTCTAGGTCTTCCCCAGTCGCGAGTCATAGGCTGGAATGTACCGTGCTCCCTAAGACACCGATCAATTGCTTCGAACGTCTTCCTGTCGGTACACCTTCGTTCTGGAAATCTGTCTCGATACAAACGCACCGCGCCACGGCTATTGCCCCGTGCTAATCCATACATGAAACGGGCATCCGCCAACTCCGCATTTGTAAACATTGCACTGAGTGCAAAACCTCGTTCGTGTTGAACACTAACCTGTTGATTCTGCGTACTGATGTGCTTGATGCTAGTACTGTAGAGCAATGAGTCGCATGTCAACACAAGCACCGAAGTCAACATTACCTTCCGTCAGTTGGGCCAACTGGCGGTGAATCGAGGAAGTACAGTACATACTGACGAAACTAAAATGAGCTCTAACATGGAAATTAAGCGTTTCCGGGCACATGTCCACATAACATCTTTTCTTTATTTGTGTGTGAGGAATGTTTCCTGAAAGTTTGGCCGTACCTTTTTGTAACAGCCTGTATATGGAGCCTTGCCGACCGTAGTGCCGTGGCCGCTAGGTTTCTCGGTTGAGGATCCTTGCTGCGAACAGTCCTCTCGTGGTGATCTCATAGGTTCTTGATTTAAATGTTGGGTGTTTGGTGGCCAGGCGAGTACGGTAAAATCGATCTGGTGGTCTTCGAATCACGCATGTACACTGCGAGCAGTGTTTATTGACCTGCATGTAGATGCCATCGTGCGAAAGAATAACAAACTACATGTAGGGGAGGACACGGTCCCCAAGAAGAGGTACATACTTGAATTCACCCATTGTGCCTCTCACAATAACGAAACCACCCAGGGAATGACACGAAAATATTCACCAGACCATACCACTCCCTCTTTCTTTTCTTGCAGATGCTTCATGCCGTACACACCAACGACTATCAGTCACATGGAGAGCAGAACGTGATTCACCTAAAAAGGCTACCTATCGACATGCAGTGGACCACCAGTTCTGTTAGAGACTTGCAAATTCCGATCTTTGTCACCGACGAACAGCAGTCAGCATGGTTGCAAGAACCTCGCCCCTTTTGAGGAGGCCCATACGCAGCAACGTTCGCTGAACGGTCATTTGTGTGACAGTATTAGTAGACCATTAGTTCATTTGGGTAGGCAGTTGGACGTCTATTCGCCCGTACACATCTTCGCAGCCGTCGTTCAGCTCTGTCGTCTAGGGCCTAGGGTACAACGCAGTTGCCTCGTCACCGGTGTCGGATAACGCCATTTCGCTACGGTAGCCCACGAACACTTTACAGACTTAGCCGTTTCGGAAGTGCTCTTACCCTTGGGCCGAAAGCCAATGGTTATGCCGTTTTGGATACTGTCGCACTGTCTTCCTGGAACATCCGTTCTCCAAATTTTATGGTGTATACTCCCTTTCCTCATTACGACGACTGCACTGTTTACCACGCCCCCCCCCCCCCTCACCATCTCCACCACCCCTCCCCTCCCCCCCCTCCCGACATGCTTTATACAATCTCCATAGATAGTGTTGGCCCCTGCCATATGTGAATGGTTACTGCCCGTTGATTTCGAACTTTGGTGATCATGTTAATGTGCCTGGATCGTGTATTTGTGTAAGTTACTCAACAGGTGGCACTAGACAGGCGTTCCGCATGCTTGCCATTTCCTTGCTACAGATCGATGCGCTAACTGAGAGCCGGCCGCGGTGGCCAAGCGGTTCTAGGCGCGTCAGTCAGGAACCGCGCGACTGCTACGGTCGCAGGTTCGAATCCTGCCTCGAGCATGGATGTGTGTGATGTCCTTAGGTTAGTTAGGTTTAAGTAGTTCTAAGTTCTAGGGGACTGATGACCTCAGATGTTAAGTCCCATAGTGCTCAGAGCCATTTCAACCGTTTTAGCTAACTGAGAATCGTAACGGTAGTAGACGCCTTTTCTCTGTATAGCAATGCCACTGAGTAATAAAATTAAAAAAACGGATCCCAATTCGAAAATATATCTGTGCTCACGATCTTGTTACACTCTAAACGTAGAAGTAGAAACGCTTTTAAATCACGAGTTCAATTTCATAGAGCATTTGCATGCGGCATGGATATTTGACCCTGCTCTGGGTTCTCCCTTAAGGGAAACTTAACGCTTTGGTGCGTTGCAGCAAGGTAAGTACATCCTCGCAGCTTCGGAAGTCTTTCAGAGACTGCAAATAACAGAAGCTTTGTGATTTAGATTATTGTTTTATTAAAATCGTGTAGTAACAAATACCTGGAGTTAAGGACTATCCAATTTTCGTGATAGATCATCATTGCTTTGCTGTAAATTTTTATTTTAATATCCGGTAGATTTGGCTCTTTGATATGGAGCTTACTTCATACTGTGTCTTTTCACGCTGGATTCTATTCCCCTAAGACAGTCATCCGTGCCACCTCAAACGACAGAAGATCCAGTTACGAGTACTCGTCCGGCATGTTAACACAGCTCTGTCTAGTAGCTCTCAACATAGATATACACGTTTTATTCTCTCTATCACACCGAGGGAGCACGTATGCCTAACAAAATCTGAGGCACATCGTTTGTTGCGTCTGAGTTTTCTCTCTCCAGCAGTCATCACAACGTGATTCGAGCAGGGTATCATTGGCTCGGAGTTTTCTGAAAGTCTCCGGTAAGAACTGTGTCGACATCGATATCGCTACCGATATTCATCTTTGACCGCTGTCATCACCGCACATGTCTGCCGTAAGTGCAAATTGCTGGCCAATCTGCGCTATCGTTCGAACTACAGTGCCCTAGAAAGAAGCCACCGTATATGTTGTCTGCAATATAACTAACAGAACTCTGACATTTTTCGTAGAACTGGATGGAAATCATTAGGAATTTTTAACTTCCCAGCAACTAAACTGCGTAATAGCGTATTGCTCCTCGCTCGAAACTCAAAAAAGTAGCAGTTCAGCGTAGTATGCCTTCTACAAGCGCTAGGTAGATGTCTCGAGGTACGTGGCCCCACATACCTACTCAGACGTGACGCAATTTCCGTAATTTAATTGTCAGTGGTTTGCAGGCGCGGAGCTGGTGCTCGGTAGCGTCCTAGGCGCGATTTACCCTATTCACTTCAAGCTAATCTGAAGGCCACGAAATCGTCTTGTGCTCTCTGTCATGTTCCTCAAACCACTGTAGTATGATATCTGCTCCGTGGCAGAGACAAGTATCCTGCTGGGTGATACAATCGCTGTCGGGGAAGACATTAAGGATGAATATATGGGGGGCCTCATCCTTAATGTTCAGGGTTCACAGCCTTCAGTTACCACCAAAGGTCCAATGGAAGACCAGTCGAATGTTCCCCATAGAATAATAATGCCACCAGCGGTTTGCGTAGTTTCGGGCAATGTTTCGCCTCGATGATGGCGACTGCCAATAAGACTATTGAGCTGTGTACCAACAAACGAGATTCGACCAATCAGACGACGCGTTTCCTGGTAAAATGTGTTTAGCAGCCTGTAGAGCACTAAGAGAGCGTGCAGACAAGAAAATTTTCTCCACTAAGAAGTCTCACGCTATCCGGTGCTTTCCTGACCGCCCACAGTTCTTCATAATACGCCGAAATGTGACTTGGTAGGCTAAAATCTGGGTCGATAACGCAAGACCAGATAATGCACACTTTCCTTGAACTGTCAGAAAAGAAACCAAGTTCTCGCAATATACCGATAAAATCCTCTAATAGCCCTTTTTAAAACTGTATGTGGAGTGGTGGCCTTGTAGTCCGTCACGTCCAAGTTACGAGCGCATGGATGAAAAATCCACGGAGTAGATTTGCTCCATCCCTGTTAATCGATTGATATGTCTGCTACTCGAGAAAAATCCCTTTTTTATCACGTAATAATAACAGTAGTCTTCTTGCAGTTACCGACACAAAAGTGAATTACGCAAGCGAGGAAATATGAAAGTAAACCTTCATAGCCTGAGATAATTATTTGCTGCTGCAATTTTATCTTCTTCTGCGGAGACTTCTTGCTGTCCTTGGTGCGACTAGAAGATTAACGCAATCCCATTTCAAAGTAAAATCTGTTTCAGTATTGAAACTACTATTATAAGCATGTATCTAAGAACCTAAGGTCTCAATGAAAAAAATGAATTACTGAATTCGTAATTACACTTAAAATATCTTATTCCGTTGTATTCGTCTCAGTGTTCATATGAACTTCATTTGCAATTTAGGGACAAAGCAAATTCTCTGGGCACTTACCAAAACAGAAGCTTAAGTATGTCGCAGAAGGGTACCAGCATTTCAAGGGGTTAGGACAGCCATCAAGCCATCATCAAGTAAACATTCTTTCACCCATTATCAGCGACACCCGTACCTGCTGAAAATGAAAGAGTCTACTTTAGTTCAAATACGCACAGCAAATAATAATAAGTTATAGCAGAGGTCCTAGGCTAATATTTGCAAGACTAATTTACATGACAGTGGCTAACGAAAGAAAGTAGAGGGTTGTCAACGCAAGTTGTTGTCGGATTCAGACATGAACTCATTTGATCTATACATGACACTTCACATGTAGATTAAAATTTTCAAATTCAGTTTCATGCGACGTATCTTGTCTGTTAGTATGCTAAAGTTTCTACGACCCATATCTTTTGACGCCAGCAGGAAGAGCCCTGCAATGGTACTGTTCAAGTACGTAGTCTTACGTCGAAGAGCATAGATGACATACTTAATAATGATACCCTATACAGGGTGATAAGAACACGCACACTAAAATTTGAGGATGTAGCTCCACGTCTAAGCTGTCAACACGATTTTGCTCTATGATCTAGTCAGATATCATCGATGTATGCAAATTGTTGTCTTTAGGCAAACTCTGTTGATGCTAAAGCTACTACACTGAACTAATAGGAAAATCATCAACCGTCATCTGAATAATCAACGTTTAAAGCGTCTCTGGATGACAGACTGCCGAGCAAGCAGTTACTACAATCGACGAAAGCTAATATAATAAAGGGCACGTAAAAGCAGGCACCTATCGGATAAGAATTCCGGGTTATAATTTGAGTTGATTATATATTTTATCGAAGTCTGCAGTCTAACGTAGGCTGTGTGAGACGTAAATAATCCAGAACCTCGGATGAATTTAAAGAAATGAAAAAGTACCCTCTATAGGCAGATACACATTAACAACAGCCCAAAGTGCATTTTGCGCTGTCACGAAATCCAGTTGATCGGTATGAGGCGACAGTGTTTCCATTTAAAGGAGTTACCTCTCAGTTTTGATGTAGTCAGTAATGTTTTGCAAGTAAGCAGTAGTGAATGAATGTGATTTCCTTAGAATGTTGTGTATAACATCTCCATGTTTGTATCGTATATAAAATTCCTTGTCACTTATGTATTCCCGATAAGAATTTTGTTGAGGTCCTCAACACAATTTTTTTTATTTATGAGTCTTCTTGTTCAAGAACATTTAACAAAAAATCCGAACAACGTCTTAAACTAACAAATAGAATCCATAAATAAATGTTTAGAAATTCGACAACCAACTATTACACATTGCTAATTTCTTTTTTTTGGGCATCAGTCTTCTGGCTGGTTTGATGAGGGCCGCCACGAATTCTTCTCCTGTGCTAACCTCTTCACCTCAGAGTAGCAGTTGCAGCCTACGTTCCCAATTATTTGCTGGATGTATTCCAATCTCTGTCATCGTCATTCCTTACCTTATCAGTCCACCTAATTTTCAACATTCGTCTGTAGCACCACATCTAGAATGCTTTGATTCTCTTCTTTTCCGGTTTTCCCACAGTCCATGTTTCAATACCATACAGTGCTGTACTCCAGACCTCCAGACGTACATTCTCAGAAATTTCTCCCTCAAATTAATGCCGATATTTGTTATTAGAAGACTTCTCTTGGCCAGAAATGCCTTTTTTGCCATAGCTAGTCTGCTTTTGATGTCCTCTTTGTTCCGTCTGTCATTGTTTATTTTACTGCTTAGGTAGCAGAATTCCGTAACTTTATCTTCTTCGTGACCATCAATTGTTGATGTTAAGTTTCTCGCTGTTCTCATTTCTACTAATCCTCATTACCTTCGCCTTTCTTCTATTTACTCTGAATCCATACTGTGTACTCAATAGACTGCTCATTCCATTCAGCAGATCATGTAAGTCTTCTTCACTTTCACTCAGAATAGCAATTTCATCAACGAATCGTATCATTGATATCCTTTCACATTGAATTTTACTTCCACTCCAGATCCTTTCTTTTATTTCCATCATTGCTTCCTCGATGTACAGGTTGAAGAGTAGGGACGAAAGGCTACGTCCTTGTCTTACAACCTTTTTAGTAAGTGCAATTCGTGTTTCGTCGTCCACTTTTATTATTCCCTCATGGCTGTTGTATATATTGTATATGACCCATCTCTTCCTACAGCTTACTCCTGCATTTTTCAAAATTTCGAACGTCTTGCACCATTTTACATTGTCAAACGCTTTTTCCAGGTCGACAGATCCTATGAACGTGTCTTGATTTTACTTTAGTCTTGCTTCCATTATTAACCGCAACTTCAGAATTGTCTCTTTCGTGCCTTTACCTCTCCTAACGCCAAAAGGATCTTCGTCTAGCGTGTCCTCAATTTTCTTTTCCATTCTTCTGTATATTATTCTTGTAAGCAACTTGGATGCGTGAGCTGTTAAGCTGATTGCACGATAATTCCCACACTTGTCAGCTCTTGCCGTCTTCGAAATTGTGTGGATGATGCTTTTCCTAAAGTTTGATGGTTTGTCAGCAGACTCGTACATTCTACACACCAACGTGAATAGTCGTTTTGTTGCCACTTACCCCAATGATTTTAGAAATTCTGATTGAGTGTTATCCATCCCTTCTGTCTTATTTGATCTTTAGTCCTCAAAAGCTCTTTTGAATTCTGATTCTAACACTAGATCCCCTATCTCTTCTAAATCGACTCCTGCATCTTCTTCCATCACATGAGACAAATCTTCCTCCTCATAGAGGTTTCCAATGTATTCTTCCCACCTATCCGCTCTCTCCTCTGCATTTAACAGTGGACTTCCCAATGCACTCTTTATGTAGCCACCCTTGCTCTTAATTTCACCGAAGGCTTTTTTTACTTTCCTATATGTTGAGTCAGTCTTTCCGACAATCTTTTCTTTTCGATTTCTTCACGTTTTCCAAGTAGCCCTTTCGTCTTAGCTTCCCTGCACTTCCTGTTTATTTGATTCTTCACCAACTTGTATTTCTGCATTCCAGAGTTTCAGGGAACATTTTTGTGCTTCCTCCTTTCATCAATCATCTGATGTGTTTCTCCTGTTACCCATGGTTTCTTCCCGGTTACCTTCTTTGTATCTATGTTTTCCTACTCAACTTCTGTGGTGGCTCTTTTTAGAGACATCCATTCCTCTTCAACTGTACTGTCAACTGAGCTATTTCTTATTTCTGTATCTATAGCCTTAGAGAATATCAAGCGTATCTCGTCATTCCTTAGTACTTCCGTATCCCACTTCTTTGCCAATTGATTCTTCCTGGCTAATGTCTTAAACTTCAGCCTACTCTTCATCACTACTATATTGTGATCTGAGTCTAAATCTGCTCCTGGGTACACCTTGCAATCCAGTATCTCATTTCGGAATATCTATCTGATCGTGATGTAATCTAATTGAAATCTTCCCGTATCTCCCATCCTTTTCCTAGTATACCTCCTCCTCTTGTGATTCTCGAACAGGATATTCGCTATTACTAGCTGACACTTGTTACAGAACTCAATTAGTCTTTCACCTCTCTCGTTTCTAGGCCCAAGCCCAAATTCTCCTGTAACCTCTTCTTCTACTCCTTCCCCTACCCCTACATTCCAGTCCCAAATGACTATTTAATTTTTATCCCCCTTTACATGCTATATTACCCTTTCAATATCCTCATACACTTTCTCTAGCTCTACGTCTTTAGCTTGCGACGTCGGCGTATATACCTGAACTATCGTTGTCGGCAATGGTTTCCTGTCGATTCTGATAAGAACAACCCCGTCACTGAACTGTTCACAGTAACACATTCTCTGCCATGCGTTCCTATACATAACGAATCCTACTTCTGCTGCTGTGGTATTGTCCTGTACTCATCTGACAGTAAATCCTTGTCTTCTTTCCACTTTACTAACGCCTACTGTATCTAGCTTGAGCCTTTGCATTTCCCTTTTCAGATTTTCTAGTTTCCCTACCATGTTCAAACTTCTGACATTTCACGCCCCGACTCGTAGAACGTTATCCTTTCGCTGATTATTCAATCATTTTCTCATGTTAATCTCCCCCTTGGCAGTCCCCTCCCGGACAGCCAAATGGGGGACTATTCCGGAATCTTTTTTCCAATGGAGAGATCATCATGACATTTGTTCAATTACAGGCCACATGTCCTGTGGATACATTTTACGTGTTATTAACGTGGTGTCCATTGCCTTCTACATCCTCATGACGTTGATAGTTGCTGATTTTTCCGCCTTTAGGGGCAGTTTACCACCCCTAGGACAAGAGAGTGCTCTGAACCTCTGTCCGCTCCTCTGCCCTCTTTGACAAGGCCATTCACAAAATGAGGGTGACTTCTTATGCCGGAAGTCTTCGGCCGCCAATGCTGATTATTAATCAAAATTTAAGCAGCGGCGGGAATCGTACCGGGGACCGAAGACGTTTTAATTATGACTCAAAGACGCTACCCTTGTTTTTGCATTGTGTTCGGTGATGTTCGTTGCATTTGGTCTGGATGCACGTCACAAGACATCTGGTCAAGTTGAGCGTTGATTCCTTTACTCAGTTTTTTATTACAGCGAGCGAGCAGCCCTCTGACCGAACAACCCCTAGACCACGGGTGATTATCACATTGCTATACACACATGGTGGGGATGGTAGCTTGATTTTATCTACGTACCGATTCGGAAAGAGCCACTGCTAGAAACAGGTAAGGGTAAATGAAAAGTTAATAAAGCAGTCATCAATACAAAAACTGCCTTGAACAGCACAGTGCTTTAGTAGGCATGGTCATGTTGGAGATGGCAAAGCATGCCTTTGCTTTTCTTCGTACTCCTGAACTGACTTTCCCAAAAACTAGTAAGGGAGCCTTACAGTTTAACGTTGATTCCGAATCGGGGGTGCATTTGGCATTTTTCACGTTAATATTCATTGCCAGAGTGAAAGAAGTGACAATGCTACACCCTACCCATTAACAGAGTGACAGCCGGCCGGTGTGGCCTTGCGGTTGTAGCGCTTCAGTTTGGAACCGCGTGACCGCTACGGTCGCAAGTTCGAGTCCTGCCTCGGGCATGGATGTGTGTGATGTCCTTAGGTTAGTTAGGTTTAATTAGTTCTAAGTTCTAGGCGACTGATGACCTCAGCAGTTAAGTCGCATAGTGCTCAGAAACATTTTTTGAACAGAGTGACATCTACCTTAGAGCGGTTTTCACAGCCGAGTATGACAGATCCGACCTGTATAGCATATCTCTCTTCACGCTACAATGACGATTAATAAAGTTACGCAATGGATTTTGTATAACGCGATCTAGTGTGAGGGGCCCTAAGCAATGTATCCTGAGTGCGGTGTCTTTAACTCTTGTTCTAACTCTTTGCTATGACAGAAAATTTTATAGCTACGAAATCAGTCAGTCACAGTATATAGAATTTATTCCACTAAAAACGTCTCATTTTTAAGCAATAGACAACAGTTGTGAGTTGGCCAGGTTTGTCACGATCGATCATTCAGAGGTACGCGAATATCTGTGGTAGGTAAACAGTGATTGCAGTGTACTGAACCGCTAGTGAATGAAATAATGTTACTACTGGAGCAGGTCGAATCGACCATTACAGTGCCTCCCCTTCTCCATCGAACTAATGGATTGTGGCTCGCGTCGTTTACCATCGAGCCGTAGAAAACATGGTGTCTCTTCGACACTGCCGTCGGATGTGTGTTCTGCTGACCTCCACTTCCTCGGCCTGATTGATAAGCAGTCCTGCAATTTATCTCCCATATGCGTGATACTCTCCCTGTTCTTCACCAAATCATAACAGCTAACTTTTACCGTTCTTCTCCGTGCCTCCGGTCTGACTCTTTACACTTCCATCGGCCAATTCCTAAAAATCAAATCCTACTGTTCTCAGCTCTTCCAACCTGTCTGTTCCTCGTTCCTCACTCGAATGTCCACTCCGCCTTCATAGACGACGCTCTTCCTAGCATACGCGCGCCTCTTCGAACTTCAGTCTCCTGCCCTGTCGCCTATCTCCATCAACAGCATAAACTTTATAAGATCTCTTCTCATTCCTCCTCCAGCTCCATATTAACACTTCCTCCAATCCACTTTTTTAGTGTGTTTCTCCGTCACCGCCTGTCCATCAATTACTAGGCGTTTTCTTCCCTCTGGCGCGATTTCACCACCGCTTAAATACAAAAGGGAAAAAAAATTGTTTCCGTTTTTTAGAATTGTTTGGGAGCGTCTGCCGTACCATTATAGCGTCCCAGTTCGCAGTATTTTTCGGTCAGCTTTTTTAGATGTTATCTTCCTCAACTGTCCACACTACTTTATCGTGGAAGAACATTTCCCCGAATTGCCTCATGCCGCTGTCGTGCCCGAATTGCCTCACGCCGCTGTCGTGTATTTTCTAATCCACCTGCAAACGTCTATGTTCTATGATGTTCAAGTTTCAAGTTCCGTCAAAATAAATGAATTAGAAAAATATGCATTTCTTATCGTCATTTGCACAACGAGATAGATTCGATTTATTCTATTTTTTGTTACAGATTTTCAATTAGGTACTTCCCAATCAGGCTTTCCTATCTCACAATGATGAATCTGCTTTCCAAGTAGGCTTGGATCACTAACACTGAAACCCTTCACATGTATACAAGGCGTGAATGGAAGCAAGGATAGAAGCTAAATATGAGGATAAGAAGAAGATAGAAATTGATGTTGTAGCCTCAAAGTACATCTTTAAAGATTCACAGTTTAATGATGGAAGACAGTTGGCACAACCAGCCGTATGAATTCTCTTTCCTCCCGAGTGTGTTAATACGGGAGCCATTTAGCAGCGAATCTTGGTTCTACAAGGCGTGCTCGCACTCGTAATATGTTTAATAAAAAGGGCAAGCGGATCGTACTCTGCCCTCCGTTGCACTTCGTTCATTCCTGTACCATTTCCTCTCCTTCCGCCCTTTTTAGCCTCCTTTTTTCTGGTTCTTTTCTCTGCTCCTTTCCCCCATATCCTCTTGCTGCTCCGTCTACTGCCGTGTTAAAGGCGACGGCGCCGAAAACTCGTTGCGCAAGTAAACGCTCGACGCTGCTTCAAAGGACGTAGCTGTTATTTCGAATGGGGCAAAGCGACGATGATAAGTGCAGGCAAGCCATTATATTTATTCCCATACACCATGTGATGAAAAATTCCCTTGACTCTCATTACTATTGGTCGAAAGGAGGCCAGGCGTTTAACTATGCCGCATGCTTCGAAATTTTTCCGCTATTAGGGCATTTGAACTCCGCTGAAGCAGTTTTCTAGGATACTAACGCAGACGAGGTGCAGTAAAATAGCCCTTCCTGCCGGCCGGAGTGGCCGTGCGGTTCTAGGCGTTACAGTCTGGAACAGAGCGACCACTACGGTCGCAGGTTCGAATCCTGCCTCGGGCATGGATGTGTATGATGTCCTTAGGTTAGTTAGGTTTAATTAGTTCTAAGTTCTAGGCGACTGATGACCTCAGAAGTTAAGTCGCATAGTGCTCAGAGCAATTTGAACCATTTTGAACCCTTCCTGAAGCATGGTGCTTGGTTGCTGCCGCGGTTTTGGGGTAATAAATGTACCATGTATCCATCAAGATAATGTACTTCACAGCTGCCGAACTTACTTCATAGTAGGAATATATCTTTCAGGTCAGTGGCTGATTTACTCTGGGAATATTATGAATATTTCCGCAGCATCATTGGATACGGTATTTTTTTTTTAGATTTATTACCACAATTCTCATAATCATATCGCGAGTATTCTACGGCTGGCGCCGCTTCTCTCTTCCACTATTCCATTCCCTCCGATCATGCCACTTCTTATAGTTCCCTGGCATCCATTGCGCACCCGGTATCTCGACCCCCAAGCTTTCTTCTTGCTGCTGGGGTTTCAGTACCATCGGCTATTGTCCATCCTTTCTAAATGTCCACACCATTTTCGACATTTCGTCTTTATGGCGTGTTATCAATTCATCGAAATCTTTACCATATGGTACATGGTCCAGCATGGATATGTCAAAACTTCGTCTCGAAAAGTCCACGTCTAATGCAATCAACCTGTTTCTCTGACGCTCGTTTACTGCCCATGTTTGTGCTCTTTACGTAGCGATGTTTCAACAACTTAACGATGTATCATGTGTGTGGTCCTTTTTATCAAGATCCTCAGATCTCTGATGAATCCACAACAATTGAAACCGTTCCGGCCGCTGTGGCCGAGCGGTTCTAGGTGTTTCAGTCAAGAACTGCTCTGCTGCTACGGTCGTAGGTTCCAATCCTGCCTCGGGCATGGATGTGTGGCATGTCCTTAGGTTAGGTAGGTTTAAGTAGTTCTAAGTCTAGGGGACTAATGACCACATCCGAGGTCATTAGTCCTATAGTGTTTAGAGCCAGTTTTGAATTGAAACCGTACTGTTCACAATAAGTGCACTACTGCCATGAGTGAACGCGAGATGGATGATAGAAAAAAAGGTGTCAACTAGGATAATCGAGCCTGGATGTCCGCGTTGCAAGCCATAAGGATCTAATAACTGCAGTCGATCAGAGTAGTCGTTTACATAGCTCTGCGATACTGAAGGTCCACCCTAGACTTGGCGACCGAGAAAAATCGAATTCTTGCTTAATGTCTAGTAAGGTGAGACAAGCACAACAACGCACAAGCAAATATCGCATAAAAATACCAATATAAATATTTTCACTTGATAATAAGCATACATTCCCGTGACTACTCTTTGCATGAAAATATACGTATCTGGCGCCGTGTTTTATTATTTAAATCATGAATCACACGAATGCAGTCCTTCCGTATCGATTACGATGAATGGAATTAACTCTTTGAAGATGCGATGTCAGTCGGTACAAGGCGCACTGGTCCTAGCATAACAAAGTCGGTTAAGTCACGACGTCTTGCCATGTTTGACACACACTTGGCTGCAGCACGCAGCTCTGATATCGTGTCTACACTTGCGACTGACGCAGCATCTATCTGCAACATTCCGACGGCATACACGGCACATCTTGAAACAGGACTACCATTCCCATGTCTTGTAGCCACACCGTTTATATTACGAGGAGCGTTATAAGTAATGCAACACATTCTGTCTGATACGAGATCTTTTGATGAAGGATTCCGCCATACCATATTATTCCCCACTCTTGTGGCTACAAAACCTTTTTATTCAACATAATCTCCGTTCAATGCAAAGGCCTAACGCCGTCTTACTGTGGGAGCTTGTATGCCGACTATACTGGTCGACATCCGAGCCAACGTCTTGCTGCATCAATATCCTCCTTATCATTCATCACTGCCACACGCGGAGTTCATACTCCATTGGGTGAAACAGATCCTCTTTATGGTATTTGAGTAGCCCAAACGGTGGACGAGTGTGTCAGCACTAGCAGCAGAGACGTTCAGTTGTGCAGCGAGATGTCTGACTGTGATCCGTCTCGAAAGAGACGTTCCGCACGTTTCAGCATTTCAGGAGTCACAACTGTGTGGGACGGTCGGACGCGTGAGATCTGACGGGCATGCGCGACCTCGTTGCGAAGATGACTAGTGCCTCGCCCAATGACTCACCGTGCTTCTGTTCACTGCCAGGCCTCCGTAGACATTCCGCAAGGGCCTCTGAAGATCTGTCACGCTCTGGTTTTTCACAGAAGAAACTCGACGACAGCTCTCTGCTTAGAACTCACTTCCGTTACAGAAGCGATTTCGAAGGGTCTGTATAGTGCCGTCACCTGATGGAACTTCATGAAACTGTTAGGTTCTAAAGGGGGAATATTCTGCGGTGTTCCACAAAAATTCTGAATTTCTTTATCCGAAATTGGTCGAGAAAAAAATGTAATGCATTACGTATCGAACACTACTCGTACGAATACCCACTTACAAACCGTGATAGAGGGCTTGTCCAAAAACTGAGGAAATATTGTGGGATATGCTTGCTTGAACATAAATGCAGATGTTAGCGAAACCTGCAGGTTGCACTGTGGTGTTTGGCCACGAACGGCCACTTGTGGCATGTCCTCAATAAGCAGGACGTATTATTCTGTGTAGTTGCGAGTGCATCGCGTTGGTACAATGCCAATTACAATGTGGGCAAATTGTTGATGCTCGGGTGGTGACCAACGCAGTCGAACTGTTCTATGTTCGGTGAAGATCTATACAGCATACGGGGAAGCTGGAAAATCATCACTCGCTAACTTACAACGCGGACGACAGTTGGGAATTGCAGGGCGAGCTGTAATTCTGAAACCACTCATACGTTACACAAAAGCCCATAACGGAAAACGTTGTGTGGAAGCCATAAATCTTGTACTGCGGTTGGTTGGTTGGTTTAAAAGGGACCAAAGTGCGACGTCATCGGTCCCTTGTTCCCAGTTGAACAATTACCCAATGAAGAGAAGAAAACAAAGAAGACCTACGGCACAATAACAGGAGATAGAACGAACAAGAAGAACGTCAGAAGGACAACACACACTACAATGGACAAAACAGGACAAGAAAACCACAAAGAGATGCAAGAAACAGGGAGATTGAAAACAAAAAAGCAGATGACCATGGCTGGTTGAGCATGAGAATAAGAAAGGAGAATCCAGCCAGACTGCAACACATTAAAACATGCACCATAAAAGCCCTAGGGTGGAGGACACAGAGGGACAAAGGACATGCGCTAAAACTCAGATCAAATGATTTAACCCACCCTCACAAATAAAACGTAAAACTAAAGCTGTTGATGGGACACTGTTGCCCAACACCGAAGGTAGGGTGCTGGGAAAGTTAAAAGTCCTCCGCCTAGTGGCTAAAAGTGGGCAGTTCAGCAAGAGGTGGAAGCCACAGCGACAGTGAGGTGGGTCCTCATGATGGAGGAGGGAACTATGTGTGAGCCACGTATGGCCAATGCCGAGACGACAAAGGAGAACTGATTCCCTGCGAGAAGCCTGCAGGCAAGATATGCTGTCTCCTTAATGAAACGCAGTTTATTGTGTATACTATTATGTCACTCCGTTTCCCGCAGCCGAAAATTTTGCGGCGTAAGACAGAACACATGTCAGTTTCAGAGATGCCCATCTCCAGGAGCAGTTTGCGCTTAGCCCGTTTGGCCAGCCTGTCAGTAAGTTCGTTGCCTGGAATTTGGACGTGTCCTGGGGTCCACACAAACACCACTGAACGACTGGACCGTTCCAGGGCACAGATAGACTCCTGGATATTCGATGGTTCAAATGGCTCTGAGCCCTATGCGACTTAACTTCTGAGGTCATCAGTCGCCTAGAACTTAGAACTAATTAAACCTAACTAACCTAAGGACATCACAAACGTCCATGCCCGAGGCAGGATAGAAACCTGCGACCGTAGCGGTCGCTCGGTTCCAGACTGTAGCGCCTAGAACCGCACGGCCACTCCGGCCGGCCCCTGGATATTCGCTACCAAAAGATGTCGAGGGTAGCACTGGTCAATAGTTTGTGAGCTGCTCAGGGGCTCAGAACAGAGAAGAAACGACTCACCACAACAGGAACGGATGTACTGAAGTGCACGAGCTGTGGTAACAAGCTCTGCAGTGAATACAATGCAGCCAGAGGGTAAGGAATTCTGTTCAATGTGGCCTCTGTGGACATACGCAAAGCCAACATTACCATAAAAAATCGAGCAGTCCGTGTAAAAAGCTTAGAGCCCGGGAACACGTCAAGAATCGAGAGGCAGTGACAGCGGAGAGTGACGGGGTTAACAGAATCCTTACTGCTATGCAAAAGGTCCAGACAAAGTTTCGGCCGAGGTGTACACCACGGAGGTGTATGTGGATGGACCTCAAGTAGAGGTGCTAAAAGGAAGGACTCCAGTTCGGAGAGAAGGGATTGCACGTGAACCGCAATCGTGAGCCCTGACCTGGATCGCCGATGCGGGAAGTCAACTGCTCTGTGTGGGAAAAGGAGACGGTAATTAGGATGCTCTGGAGAACTATGAATGTGTGAAACCTAAATGGCGAGTAGTTGCGCACGTCGGGTCCGCAATGGAGGGACTCAGGCCTCCACCAGGACATTGGTCGCTGGACTCGTTCTAAAAGCTCCTGTTACTAGGCGACAGTGGTGCACTGGGTCGAGTAGACGCAACGCTGAGGGCGCCGCTGAACCGTTAACCAGATTCCCTTAGTCGAGGTGGGAATGAACAAGGGTTTCGCAGAGCTGCAGCTGCATGGCGTGATCTGCACACCAGTTGGTGTTGCTCAGGCAGCAGAGAGCACTGAAGTGCTGCCAGCACTCCCACTTAAGCTGATGAAGGTCAGATATCCAAGTCAATTGGGCATCAGAAACCAGTCCGAAGAATCGATACATCTCCAGTACTGTGAGTCATTACGGTAAAGTTCAGGTTCCGGATGAACAGTACGAGGCCGACAGAAGTGCATGACACACGACTTCGCGGCTGAAAACGGAAGTCTTGGGCTACAGCCCATAACTAAACCTTGTGAATGGCTCCCTGTAGACGCCTCTCAGCAACTCCAGTACTTGAGCAATTCGAAATGCAGAAGTCATCAACGTACAGAGAGAGGCAGACCGACGGCCCTACAGCTGCTGCTACGTTGAGATACTCTTGTGAACTACGGAGCAATGGAAGCAAGGCATTTTGTCGGATGAGTCTCGTTTCTCACCGATTATAACTTATGGCCAAGTTTACAATACAAGACATAAATGATTTGGGCGACCATACCGTGGGCCCCTTGGTTACTCTTCAAGGCAACCATGATTATGTGACCAGCCTGGCTGTTCAAGTCCATCCCATGGGGCAATGTTTGTTCCCCAGTGGTGATGCTGTGTTCCAAAACGACAGAACCCCTGTTTACACAGCTTGCATCGTCCAGGACTGTGTTCGTGTGAGCTATGGTGAACTGTCGCATTTCCCCTGAGCCTTCGTGGTCTAATTCGAGAAAATGCTGGACGACCGCTATCCGCCTCCATCACGGTACTTGAACATGCTCTTATTTTGCAGAAATAATGGTATATGATTCCCTTGAAAACCATACAGGACCTGTGTTTATCCAGTGTGAGACGACGGGATATGCCAACGGGGTTCCTTCATGGTATTAGCTATGGTAATGTGTTGTGCTTGTGGTGTTTCCATATTTTTGTCCATGCACTGTAAGTAATTTCAAGACAGTTCTGTGCAATTACTAATTTGTGCTGAAGAGCAGCATCTTTTAAGTCAATCTAAATAAATTCTTTCTTGTTTTGTACTACAAACAGTGACCAAGTTTGAATATCTTATAGGAGGCTTGTTTCCTTCACGTACAAAACAGCAGCACACGCCTATTGTAACTTCCTGTTCATATTTGAGTTACTACGTTTTAGTTTCATTGCATGTACTTGTCTGCCTTGGACAGAGGCTAGCTAACAATACAGTGCCAACTGAAAAATTTTCGTCTTTTGCAATATCAAACAGACAAAACCAGTAAGGTGGCAGAATAAATGGTCAGATTTCCACCTTACATGAGAGCTTTATACATTGCACCGAAAAGGTGAATATAACGTAATTCAGCAGTTATGAGAATATTTTCCTATCAGTATGTAATACCAAAAGGGATGACAGTCAATCGACGGTAATTAACATTCCATTCCTATATAATGCATGTCTTGGAGGGGAAGGTGGAACAGACAACGTGAGTCGTTTTTAGTTGGAAAAGCCAGGTGGACAATGGCATAGCGAAGGTGCACTGCAGGGTTACGACAGAAACCACTTAAAGGGGTGGCAGAAGGAAGGTCAACGACCCCAACCAGGTAATTCAGGAGGAAGGACCGTGGGTAAAAAAATGGTTCAAATGGCTCTGAGCACTATGGGACTTAACATCTGGGGTCATCAGTCCCCTAGAACTTAGAAATACTTAAACCTAACTAACCTAAGGACATCACACACATCCATGCCCGAGGCAGGATTCGAACCTGCTACCGTAGCAGTCGCGCGGTTCCGGACTGCGCGCCTAGAACCGCTAGACCACCGCGGCCGGCGGACCGTGGGTAGCAGCACATTGGCACAAGGAACGGAGAAAAAGCTTTATAAAGCCGCGTTTCGGAATTCCAACGGGATACAAACAAGAACTAGTAACGCAATCCGATCACGTGTCCAGCGAGTGCAACACACAGAAAGGTCAATGTACTTTAGACTAGAATGGGCACAAAACGTCCGATTGGAGGAAACACACTAGGAAGGAGAAAAATACCGAAGTTTTGACGCAGTTCGATAGAAGGGACATTGCGATTGGTAGAGAGAGTTTCCACATAATTAGAGGAATGCTTCAATTGGTGGAAAAAGGCCGTGACGTGAAGAACGAATGAACCCAAGTGGGGGAGGAAGTTCTACCATGAGTAGGACAAGACACAAATTTAGGGGGACTCTTCTCTGAACTGGCATCAAGTGCAGAGCAGAGTGCTTATGGTTCTGTACGACGCAGAGAGGAAATTTGTGTTGACACTGCATTCACAGCGGCTGAAATCCAGCTAGAGATTAGCTGGAACAACATTCAGCTCGAACAATTAGTTAATTGTTCTTGCAAAAACTTAGAGGGCACTATAACATGCACGCTGCTCCAGCCATGCAAGTGTATATCGCCACATACTAAGTCTAGGGCTGAGTACATGTTTTCTCGCTTAACGAGAAACAAAGGGGAAAGTTTCTGCTGAAATGTACAGCAGGCCTGATTAGTTCTGTAGGAATTTCAGTGGTACAGAGCAGCCTTGCAGTCGGCAGCTCGTCGCAGCTTAAGGTAAATACCGCGTGCAGAGGCGTAAACTTTGTTGGTTCACCAGCTTACGTCCACTCTAAACTTGAGCGGCCTTGTGTAATCTTGCGCTCAAATTTGTCACATAACTAACCATCCACCGTCGATTTGGTTGTCATCCTAAATAGTACCGAACTTTGAACCAGAATCGGAAGATTTTTGTAGTACTGACAAGCACCCTAACGTATGTGTACGAGCAATTTTGTAAAGGAACTTCCAATTAAACTTTCATATTATTGTGCTTAGGATTAATGTTCTTTCAGAGAGTTAATATTTAATAGTGTTGTGTATAGGATTATTTCACTTTTTAATGTTGCCGTGATGCGTTATCCATTGCGCTGTTATCATGTTGTAAATTGAAAACTGTGTAAAAAAGTGCATTTTTTGTGATAAAAATTGTGACGTTAAACTTGTTATTTCAACTCGCACAGTTGTTCTCAATTCCAGAAGAAGCACCCACTTTACAAACCACAATTAAAAGTGTTGATTGCAGAGCATCATTTAAACGAACAATTTTAATGTTTAACACAAACCTCCACGTCACAGATTAATAAATATGGAAAACCGTATTACTGTCATGTTAAGATATATCAGTTCAATGTACCCTAATAGCCGTTCCCCATTAGGAAGTGATGGATTTCGAGAGTAAGAAGCGGCTGTCGGAGAGCTGGGTGGGTAGAGGCACAGACTATGCTGTGTCATCGAACAGTGGTCTGTAGACATACAGACTCTCTGCGAATACTCTTGGATGTCGGCAAGGAATTGAGGAACCCCTCTAGGAAATCAAAAACGAAACTTCGTAAGCGTCGGAAAGGGAACAGGTCGCTCCGACGAGACTAGAGGAGTTGCAGCGCGACGTCGCAACGCGGCTGTGTGCATATACCGTTTGAGAGGTCCCTCACATCTCTTTCATCAAATAGTGGTACTCCGCTCATCAGCGCCTTCGGAAATTGATTCACCTTTCTGGAACACTATTTTCATCCATAGAACCAAGTTCAGAGACAGTAAAATACACTGATGAGGCAAAACGTTATGACAATCTGCTTAGTAGCTATTTTGTCCGTCTTTGGAACGAATACTGATTCCGCTTATCAGGTTCAAAATGGTTCAAATGGTTCTGAGCACTATGGGACTTAACTTCTGAGGTCATCAGTCCCCTAGAACTTAGAACGACTTAAACCTAACTAACCTAAGGACATCACACACTTCCATGTCTGAGGCAGGATTCGAACCTGCGACCGCAGCAGTAGCTCGGTTCCGTACTGAAGCGCCTTAGAAACCCTCGGTCACAACGGCCGGCCATTTTTTGATGTGTGTATCAACGCTGAGGGGACCTTTGGAAACGTAGCACAGGCTGTTGTTAATGGACGAGTAGGAAGAAGTGGTGCTCTTTTAAAGGTACCATCTGAACCATAAGTTAAATGATTTAATGAAAGCGTAATAAAGCGAAATCTAGACGATCGCATTGAGATTGGAAATCAGATACTTCTTAATTAGTGCCTATTGTCTTAACTACAGCACCAGAATGTGTGATAAGTGTGGCACAAAATGGGGATACATAGTGGATGTAACTTTTCTCATCCAAAGACTGTTGACTACCAATTGCGGTCGGAAAGAATTATGTTTACAGCAACGACTACAAACCAGGGCTTGCTTTAGGAAAGAACGCACCAGAACACCGTTGCGGCACCTCCCAAGGAACTGTTTAGGAATTCACTGGAACGAGTCCTCATCGGAGAATTAAAGAGCACATGTATTTAATTGCTGCATGATTATTATTTTCTTCTTCTGCGGCACTAGTGAATGTGGCTAATGTGGTGGGATGGGCAGTGGCGTCGTTTGACGTAATGTGCGTGTGCGTGACATTCTCCGTAAATGAGAAGCATATCGACTTGTTTCTCGAAGGAGTACATCGTTCACATACGCTTGATTTGACGATACTAGTCTTACGGTTTCTATTAGTGTTGTATTGCGAGACCGTTGAATGGTGTTTACATGTCAATTGCACTTCAGATGGATACGCCGTAATCGGCGAATATTTAATATTTGCACGATATACGAAAGAGAAGAGTCAGAGCATGTGCTTCGATAAGTGCCGATGTGATAAGGAATATTATTCAATCCATGATAAAAAGATTGCAGCACTGCATTGATACCAATGGTCATCACTTCCAACACCTTCTGTAAACGGATATTAATGCCACCTTTGTGACCTTCGTTGACCTTACTGTTACAAATCATTGGATTCGCCGCGGTAGCCGCTATCAGAAGATAAGTAACAAACAACAGCATCCCATTAAAAAAAAGAAGTTGACCTTCATATCTCTGAAGCGACCCCACCCAACAACAAAACACCAACGTCACATTACGGCTGCCGTTGTCCCATGCAACTGCTGTACCATAAACTTTTCAGCTCCTATCATACTTTGGGAGTTATTCTAGGTGGCAATAGTTAGTGACTTACCCTGTACAATATGCACAAGAGCCAAGAGGGAAGAATAACAGTGGATGACCAAGAGGGAAGCACTCGGGTTAAAAAGGGTGTAAGACAGTGACGTAGTCTTTTGCCCCTACTGCTCTATCTGTACATCGAAGAAGCAAGGTTCAGGAGTGGAAGTAAAATTCAAGGTGAAAGGATATCATGGTGCAATTCGCTGATGACATTGCTAGCCTGAGTGAAAGCGAAGAAGAATTGTGTGACCTGCAGAATGGAGTGAACAGTCTAACGAGTACAGAATATGGATTAAAAGTAAATCAAAGAAAAACGAAAGTAACGAGAAGTAGCAGGAATGAGAATAGCGAGGAACTTAACATCAGGATTGATGTTGACGAAGTAGTTGAAGTTAAGAAATTCTGCTACCTAGGGAGTAAAATAGCCAATGACAGACTGAGAAAAGAGGACATCAAAAGCAGACTAGCAATGACCAAAAGGGCATTCCTGGTCAAGACAAGTCTACTAGCATCAAACATAGGCCTTATATTGAGGAAGAAATTTCTCAGAATGTACGTCTGGAATACGGCATTGTATGGTAGTGGAACATGGACTGTGGCAAAACCGAAACAGAAGAGTATCGAAGGAATTGAGATGCGGTGCTACAGATGAATGTTGAAAATTGGGCTGACTGATAAGGTAAGGAATGAGGAGGTTCTGAGCAGAATCGGAGAGGAAAGGAATATGTGGAAAAGACTGATAAGGAGAAGGTTCAAAAATGGTTCAAATGGCTCTGAGCACTATGGGACTCAACTGCTGAGGTCATAAGTCCCCTAGAACTTAGAACTACTTAAACCTAACTAACCTAAGGACAACACACACATCCATGCCCGAGGCAGGATTCGAACCTGCGACCGTAGCGGTCGCGCGGTTCCAGACTGTAGCGCCAGAACCACTCGGCCACCAGCGGCCGGCTAAGGAGAAGGGACAGGATGATAGGACATCTGCTAAGACATGAGGGAATGACTTCCATGGTACTAGAGGGAGCTGTAGAGGGCAAAAACTGTAGAGGAAGACAGAGATTGGAATACGTCAAGCAAATAATTGAGGACGTAGGTTGCAATCGCTATTCTGAGACGAAGAGTTTGGCACAGGAGAGAAATTCGTGGCGGGCCGCATCAAAGCAGTCAGAAGACTGATGACATAAAAAAAAAAAAAAAACTGTACCCAGCAGCAGAGTAGGAGAGACAGACAAAACTTCCATCGCGTCATCGAGAGGAATCGACACTGGCTCCAGCACATCCAGAGTGAGAGCTGCAGCCAATCCCGCCGCGGACTTGTAAAAGAGGGGTAACAAAGAGGACGCCACGTCTCCGATGGGCGTCTGAACCAGCCTTCGTCGGAGTCATTCAGAACGGACATCGCCATCCTTTCCGCAATCTGAACAAGTGCGTGGTTTGGCCATAGTACATGACGACAGCCCTGCAGCAGGCAATATTCAAGTAACAGGTACGTGTTTCTTCAGCTCTATTTTTGTCTAACTGGCACCTTTCTCGAACGCCTTTCGAATTTGAGCAACGTGTGTGTGTGTGAATTCCTGAGGGACAAAACTGCTCAGGTCATCGGCGCGTAGACTTACACACTACTTAAACTAACTTATGCTAAGAACAACACACACATACTCCCATGCCCCAGGGAGGACTCGAACCTACGGCGGGAGGGTTCAGCAACGTGACTGACGACGTTACCGTAAGGTATAAAGGCCGCCATCACAACTTCCAACGGCACCTCAAAAGTAAGTTTGAAAAGCCTCAACGTTCGGATGCCAAAACGAGAGTGATCAACGACGAAAGTCCGTCAGATTACTGGAACTTGCGATCGTTAGCACGGCGCCGCACATCGTCAGCTCACAGATCCTCATTTGTCAGCTTTATGCACCTAGTGGTATTAAGATTCGAAAAATGAATTCCGAGAACATCCCGCGGCGGGAGAAGAATTTCGTCCCGTATCGTTGTACTTCATACGCATTGGGTCGTTCATGATCCAAAGGTAATGTTAATTTAATTGTAGCTTAGCGACAGGAAAACATCATGATGGTCAGTGACACGATGACAAGCCGGTTGGCGGAAGTAAACAAACGCTCGCTCGCTTGCAAGCAGCACAAAAGGCGAGACCCAAACTAGACGTGCTCGCCTCATCACTGCCGAAGGCAGACTGTGACCGCCGAGTTACGGAGGCAGACTAGTACTACTACTGATTTGAAGTGATTGTTGAAAGGTACTCGTATAGCGATGTGTCTTCTCTTAGGCTGTATAGGAAATTACTCTCTTACGTCTGCATTAACAGAGGTTATTCTCTTGAGCCAGCTTTCACTTCTACTACGAAATCACATGCACATAGGAGGCGGGCGCTTTTGGTGCCACATTAGAGACGAGAGCGCAGCTGCGTGTGTCTCTCAGCGCTGACGACACGTGCCTGCGCTGCAGCCGGCCGTAACACGTGGGAAGGGCTCGGTACCCGTGTCAGCCATGAATATTTATAATATACTCTTGGCATCGCTGGCGCCCACCGAGCGCAGACGCCTGCTGCGTAAGCGATACCTGCTGCCAAAACACTGCGCGCTACACACGCTCACATAACGAAAGACGATCGTGTTACGCCCGTTTCCTAGCGTGCAGCATAACTACCATGCTCTGGAGTTTCAGCGGCGAGTGCCGCGTTTTTGTACATCAGCCCAGAGCGAAATCGGTAGTATTAGCCATGTTTCAGAAGGGGGCGGTGGGAAGTAAAAAAATGATGAAAGAGTCAATTTTAAAAAAGTGCAATGTTAGTGGTTTACCTTAGAGGTTTTCATGATTTTACTAGAGCTGTTCTAGTTTTTACAAGCGCTCATCGCCTTTGTGCCCTTGATGTTTTACACCTTATGTTAAATAGGCTTATTTTGTTACAATCCAGATTGTCTATTCCAACTGTCTTCTTCTCATAGGGAGAGGGTAGTTCACTGCTACGTTATTCTTACGGTTATTACTTCTTAAGTAGTTATTACTTCTTAAGTAGTTATTACTTCTTAAGTAATAGAACCCAGTACGTTGTCCTCGATGGTGAGTGTTCATCGGAGGTGAGGGTATCATCTGGAGTGCCACAGGGAAGTGTGATAGGTCCGCTGTTCTTTTCGAACTACATAAATGATCTTTTGGATAGGGATTATAGCAATGTGTTTGCTGATGATGCTGTGGTGTACGGGAAGGTGTCATCGTTGAGTGACTGTAAGAGGATGCAAGATGACTTGGACAGGAGTTGTGATTGGTGTAAAGAATGGCAGCTAACTCTTAATATAGATAAATGTAAATTAATGCAGATGAATAGGAAAAAGAATCCCGTAATGTTTGAATACTCCATTAGTAGCGTAGCGCTTGACACAATCACGTCGATTAAATGTTTTGGCGTAACATTGCAGAGCGATATGAAGTGGGACAAGCATGTAATGGCAGTTGTGGGGAAGGCGTATAGTCGTCTTCGGTTCATTGGTAGAATTTTGGGAAGATGTGGTTCATCTGCAAAGGAGAACGCTTATAAAACACAAATACGACCTATTCTTGAGTACTGCTCGAGCGCTTGGGATCCCTATCAGGTCGTATTGAGGGAGGACATAGAAGCAATTCAGAGGCGGGTTGCTAGTTTTGTTACTGGTAGGTTTGATCATCACGCGAGTGTTACGGAAATGCTTCAGGAACTCGGGTGGGAGTCTCTAGAGGAAAGGAGGCGTTCTTTTCGTGAATCGCTACTGAGGAAATTTTGAGAACCAGCATTTGATGCTGACTGCAGTACAATTTTACTGCCGCCAACTTACATTTCGCGGAAAGACCACAAAGTTAAGATAAAAGAGATTAGGGCTCGTACAGAGGCATATAGGCAGCCATTTTTCCCTCGTTCTGTTTGGGAGTGGAACAGGGAGAGAAGATGCTAGTTGTGGTACGAGGTACCCTCCGCCACGCACCATATGGTGGATTGCAGAGTATGTATGTAGATGTAGATGTACTCTGTGAGCTCAGTGGTTGGATAAAGGATTTATTGGAGTGTGACAGTCTGTGTGTCTGACTTTATGCTACAAAACATTTTTAAGTTTGTACGATTACAGGCGGCCTACTTAAAGGTGACGAGTTTAGTCATTGAAACAAAGGGTCATATACAATTGCAGGCTACTTCTTTTTTTCAATAGAAATGTTCTACGTAACGGTACAAATAGTAGCTTACATACCGCAGAAGATCACACTGACACTACTCACTCTACGTATCATATAGTTGTGTGTTCCAACCGGTGTAGGCTTACATGGTTAACGCTGTGAACTCTTTCCTCCTGATGGTATCAAAAGCCCCGAATACTTCTGCTGGACCTGAAAAATTATCTGAGGATCATTCTGTGCCTCAGACTTCGCGTCATAGCTTGGTATATTTTTCCTTCGTGCCAGCATCAATGAAACTCGTGAAACATGTCTCATTATTATTGCATATACGAGAGTAAGTCAGTAACTAATGAGTTATTTTTGTGCCATAGGCTGAAGGCAATGATTTAACATTGACTTCCCTTCAATGGAGTTTTGCCATTTCGTATTATGATCGTATTAATTTTGTAAAGGACAGCAGTTTGGTAGTCTACACTTCGTGTGAACTCGAATCATCGTACCACGTGTTCGGAATTAGGTGCCTTAAGCTTTATGAGCTCAGTTTCTTCTTAAATCTGTGTGCTTGATAATGTAGGTGTTCTGTGGGATCATTTTTGTGAAATAATATTGTTTTCAATTGATCGTCTTTGTGTTTAGCATTGTCACCTTTTTTCATTATGTCGCCGTGTGTTCATGGCCCCGTAACTTTTGAATAGAGCAAGTATTAGGTCTGCAAGTTTCGCAGGAGAGTTTCTGTGAAGTTTGGAAGGTAGGAGGCGAGACACTGGCAGAAGTAAATGTGTGAGGGTGGGGCGTGAATCGTGCTTGCATAGCTCATATGGTAGAGCACTTGCCCGCGAATGGCAGAGATCCCGAGTTCGAGTCTCGGTCCAGCAAACAGTTTTAATCTGCCAGGAAGTTTCATATCAGCGCACACTCCGCTGCAGAGTGAAAATTTCACTCTGGAAACTTCCCCCAGACTGTGGCTAAACCATATCTCCGCAATATCCTTTCTTCCGGGAGTATTAGTTCTGCAAGGTTCGCAGGAGAGCTTCTGTGAAGTTTGGAAGGTAGGAGACGAGATTCTGGCAGAGGTAAAGCTATGAGGACGGGGCCTGAGTCGTGCTTCGGTAGCTCAGATGGTAGAGCACTTTCCCGCGAAAGGCAAAGGTCCCGAGATCGAGTCTCCGTCCGGCACACACCTTTAATATGCCGGGAAGTTTCATATCAGCGCACACTCCACTGCAGAGTGAAGATGTCATTATGAAGGGTGTGCATCACATGACATGCGCACTGTCTGCAGCTGACAGCAGAAGGTCATTTAGAGTACTTCAGTGAGTGGAGATGCTTAAACTGATATACGGCTGGTAGAGCGGTGTGCAGACCACATGCCCCTCTGTATCCGCATCCAGTGATGCCTGTAGTCTGGGGATGACACGGCGGCCGGTCGGTACCGTTGGGCCTTCCAAGGCCTGTTCGGACGTAGTTTAGTTTAAGTTTTTTAGTGAGTGGAGACGGCTGTGTTTGCTTTAGCTGCTGTGAGTACATCTGAAAATGCGGGAGGCAGTTCAAGCGCCTTAACAGTATGTCCAGGAAACACATAACATCGTGCGTGGATCAAGATTGAAGGGGTACGTGATCGGACCGCACAATAATGTTTCCTTCTGGCATTGCATAACATCTACCTTTCATGACAGCGCACGACGCCACATAGCGAACACCATGCAGGAGCTTCTGCATATGTGGGGTGGGAGTTACTGCTACGTTCACCGTATTTACCCGATATGTGTCCGTGCGATTACGTCCCGTTCGCCAAACTGAAAGACTTCTTCGCGGCATGCACTACAGCACAAGAAAAGACATCATACGTGCCACAGGGTGGAGCTAGGCAGACATCGACAGAGACGGATGCTTTATATCTCTGTGGGAGAAGGTGAATGAAATACGATGAACGTCTGTCAATATAGTCAGGTATGAACTACAACAACGTGACCACTACGTTTTGTCCAACCTACGTACATGGGGCACCATGTATGTGGAAAACCACCGTTGTGGAGTAGTGCGTGACAGGGGTTGCTGCTGCTTCACGATAACGCACGATCCCATGTGGCCAACATCGTAACGCAAAAGTTACGCCATCTCAATTGGGAGAAACTCGAGGACTCGCAATGTATTCCTGATCCTGCCCCATGGCGATTACCACGCTAGGATGATTCCCTCAATGCTCACGGCACTCGAGTCTTGACTACGTTCTTCGAACGAAACTTTTTGATCACCACTTACAAACAGAGAATGAACCGAACAGAGACGCAAGTAATGAGAAGTAGCAGAAAGGAGAATTGCGTGAAACTTAATAAGAAAATTGGTGGTCACAAAGTAGACGAAGGTAAGGAATTTTGCTACCTTGGAGGCAAAATAACCGATGACGGACGAAGCAAGGAGAACATAAAAAGCAGACTAGCCCTTGTAAAGAGGGCATTCCTGGCCAAAAGAAGTTCACTAGTATCAGACCTTAATTTGAGGAAGACATTTCTGAAAACGTACGTGTGGAGCACACAATTGTGTATCTGTGTGTCATGGATTGTGGGAAAACCATAACAGAAGAAAATCGAAGCATTTGACTTGTGGTGCTGCAGAAGAATTTTGAAGATCAGGTGGATTGATAAGGTAAGGGATGAGGAAGGGATGAAGAAAGGATCATGTGGAGATGACTGACAAGAAGTGACAGTATGAATGTACGTCTGTTAAGATATCCGGGAATAACTTCCATGGTACCGGATGGAGCTAGACTGTAGAGGGTAAAAATTGTAAGGGAAGACAGAATTTATAATACCTCCAACACGTGCTCGAGGACGTAGGGTGCGAGTGCTACACTGAGATGTAGTGGTTGGCACAGGAGAGGAGTTTGCAGCAGTCCACATCAAACAAGTCAGAACACTGTGGACACAAAAAATGGTGCTGTAAAGTTCTTTTGCTGACAATCCAACTTGTCTAATTTGTTTCTATAAAAACCGGACTGTTGTATAAGTTCGTAGCATTTTCCCATAATATTAGTAAACACAACAGACACATACAACAGAGACTTTTGTCAGCAGTAATATATACTCCTTCATTATTTACAACAGTCTCCTAACGCTGGGGTAACTTTTCGATTCTACGACTGTAGAAATCACGAGATTCTGAGGCGAAGGACTCTTGGAGCGATGTCCGGAGCGCACTGTCATCTGGAAAGGAAGTTCCTTGAAATTTGTTTGATAGAGAACGAAAAAGATGAAAATCTGCGGGCGCAAGAACAGGTGAATTATACGGGTGAGGAAGGACTTCCCAATTCAACTCCTTTGTAGCGCTTTCTGTCAGTTTAGCAGAACGCGGGTGGGCGTTATTGTGCTACGGCTTGATTTCACGCAGTCTTCCTGGTTGTTGGCTGTGGACTCCGTATGCATGACGTCTCAGTTGTTGACAATAAGAGTCAGCAGTGATGGTTTTACTTCGGGGAAACTATTCGTAGTACACCGCACCGCCACTGTTCCACCGGATGCATATCATCATCTTTTTTCGAATGCGAGCAGGTCTTTATACGAGGAGTTGCTACTTTCTTCGGGCACAAATGATCTTTCTTCTTCCTTATGTTAGTACTATTTCTCGTCAACGTAACGATACGGTATAGGAATGGTCGGTGTTGTTCACGAGCAAACTCTGTGCCCTAGTTATGCAAGCTTTCTTTTAAAATTTTGTGTCATATAATGAACTGATGTTCTTCATTACGTATGTAATTACAGTCGTATTTAACTCTGGTTCTACCTGTGCTACGTAAAACGTAGCGAACTTTGAACTATTTTATCCCGTTTGAAGCTCATTTATAAATGTTACTCAATAATTTGTAAAATTAATTTTTGTTAAAAGCTATATTGGCTAACATATGATTTACTTCAGAAAATGCGTAATATACAAAATTGTTTTGCTCACGTTACTAGTGGCCCGCTTGTGGCGCGCCCTACATCAAGTTTACTTGGCAGCGTGACTAGTTGCCACATAGTCAGTCTCCTCACACCACACCGGTATTCCTTATGTTTTAATGTTTGACTTTTTGAAGAACGTTATGTCTTATATTTTAATGTATGACTTGAGCAACTCAGCTCTTAAATCACTGTACACCTTTGACGATAGGTTCTTCATGTAAGTACTATTTGTTTGACACTCGCTTACATTAATGTAAACTTTTATTAGATGAGATATTTAATCTGACGTATTCATTTTAGGTGATTACCTTACCTTCTGATGAAGTCACCCTTAGAGGTAACGAAACCTGGTCAAGGTATAAAGAAAATCTATGCAACCGGTTGGCAGATTTTTACATATTTTTCAAATTTGTGTATAAGGTTGCTTCAAACGTCAGACATGTTCAAAGCTGTCAAACAGCAAGAGTAAACTACAAATAAAATCGTCAATCGATAAAGTAACCCATGGCAATATGAATACCAACATGCAAAACGAAGACTCTACGATCTTACGCACCAGCCTAATAAATCGTCATCGTTCGTTACAGAAAGGATCTCTGTGTTTCTCTATCAGCCGAATCTGTTTTATCTTCCTACATGTGGTTAGCTACACTTGAGCAATGTTTAAATCACATGAGATTAATCTATAAGTGAGAGATAGTTTTGTAATAGAAAGTGGGGAACGTGATCTATATCGATACAATACCCAGTACGTTGCTTTCCGTGATATCGAAGCTTGGTTTTTGTGTTACCCATAATTCATTAATTTTACCTATCGTCGGGCGATATTCATTGCATTGCAGTTTCAATCACTGATCCAAGTATGCTATTCAGACATCGTAGTGTAACCGGAGCTCCACGTGATCATCTGTATTTAAACGGATAATAGGTCCCCTGCTCACATTGCCGAAGAATCGCCAGGCAAACAAAAAGAGAAACTCCATTATCACACATACGGACGCCTGTCGTCATTACTTTGCAAGGTTTCAGTGTGATTTTATGCATATTTCTGTGACACGTAAGCTGGAAGCGCTTAATGACGCAAAGTTTTCTTTCCGTTACCTTTTCAAGGCCAGTCCTATGTTCTCGGGTTTGGATCTAACTAATGTTCTGCGGCCCGTTCCTTGGACTCTTGGCGTATGGCGTACGAAATTCATCTCACGGGGTGTGAAGATGCACTTGGACGACGAGCTGTTGACTTCACAGCGTGGAATTCCACGTTCGACTGCACTGCGGAGCGTACAATAAAGAATCTGCCATGTCATGTTTTTGGCTCGTGGAAAGGAACGTGGCCAGTGACATGCGACATCGTATCACGTCACAAGCAGAACGTAGGAGCCGCCATCTTGTGTGGCGTTAAACATCGTATTTGGTGGGGTTGCTTTCTCACAGAGTACGTGGTATTAACATAATTTCTTTCAAAGCATCAGCAAATTGAAGATCTTACGGAAGCATGTCAGTTTGGCTACGATTTCATATAATAAAATTACAGTAAACTGCATTCTGGTAGGTCAACACTTCCTTAGGTTTATATTTTTATTGTTATAACTTTAGTGCTACGAAAGTATACCGCTTGAATCAAAAATGAAATGAAATGTGTGTGAATTCCTAAGGGACCAAAACGCTGAGATGATAGGTCCCTAGACCTGAACACTACTTAAACTAACTTATGCTAACAAGGGAACCTCCCCATCGCATCCCCCTCAGATTTAGTTATAAATTGACACAGTGCATAGGCCTTGAAAAACTGAACACAGATCAATCGAGAAAACAGGAAGAAGTTGTGTGGAACTATGAAAAAATAAGCAAAATATATAAACTGAGTAGTCCATGTGTAAGATAGGCAACATAAAGGACAGCGATAGCTGTTGAGCGCCGTGGTCTCGTGGTTAGAGTGAGCAACTGCGGAACGAAATGTCCGTGGTTCGACTTCTCCCTCGAGAGAAAATTTTACTTTCTTTATTTTCGCAGAGTTACGATCTGTCCGTTCATTCATTGACGTCTCTGTTCACTGTAATAAGTTTAGTGTCTGTGTTTTGCGACCGCACCGCAAAACCGTGCGATTAGTAGACGAAAGGACGTGCCTCTCCAATAGGAACCGAAAACATTTGATCGCAAGGTCATAGGTCAACCGATTCCTCCACAGGAAAACACGTCTGATATATTCTTTACGACACTGGTGACGGCATGTGCGTCACATGACAGGAATATGTTGTCGACCCACCTAACTTGCACATTTGGCGAATGGGTAAAAAGATTCATCTACCTTGCCCGATTTAGGTTTTCTTGTGGATGTGATAATCACTCCAAAAAAAGTGATGAAAACATAAGAGTTTGTCACATAAACTGCATCAAATGAATGCAACAGTTCCAGAGTCGCACAGTTTTCCCTGTGCTCTGTCAAAACATATGTTTTTTTATGTTTTCAAATGTTTCCGTGCGTAGACCATCAAATTCTGTATCTGTCCAAGCAAATCTGAACATGTTCTGGAATTTTGGAGAGCGAAGTTGATTATGTGTGAGTGCCTGAGCTTTGATAATTATCTGAAAATAAAAAATTAAAATTTTCATCCGATAGAAGATTTGAACCAAGGACCTGCCGTTCCACAGCTGCTCACGCTAACCACGGGACCACGGCGCTCGTAAGCTAACACTCTCCTTGATGTTGCCTACCTTGCGCATGCACTACTCAGTTTGTATATTTTGCTTATTTTTTTCATAGTTCCACGCAACTTCTTCCTGTTTTCTCGATTTATCCGTGTTCAGTTTTTCAAGGCCTATCCCTGTGCCAACTTATAACTAAATCTGAGGGGGGTGCGATGGGGAGGTTCCCTTGTAAGAACAACACACAGACACACACCCATACCCGAGGGCCCACTTGAAAGCTACGGCACAATGATGAGCTATCAAAATCCCGTCTTCTCAGTTAAAATAGCATTATTAAATATAAGATAATATTTGTATACACAGTCTTTATTACCGGTTGTCATGTCGAAGCTGTAGAGCAGTTGATAGCGTCGTTTGCTCTGGAGATGTGAGGGGAGCAGTCTGCCTTCGTCGCCGGAGCGGTACTGACGAGACTGTTTACGTACCTGCCGCGGCACGCGCTTTCGCGGTGTTTATATCCTACAGCGGCTTTCGCGCGAGTGAGTGTATATAGAAGTAGATGGCCAATTTATATCGGAAATCGACACTGAGATTCAGTTTCTCGAATGAATATGCACATCCCAAAGCGCTTGAAAAAGAACGATTTCTTCGAGATGATATGAAGGTTCCTTGCACCGATATTGCTGGAATCCACCTCTTAATTGTGAGCAGCGTGGTTATGTTGAATTTGTAACAGACACTGCATGCGACGCGATTTTAGAGACGACGGGGACGGGGTCAAGTTCCGATATTTGGATGGCAATAATCGCCCAGCGACGGTGAATCAAATGTTCAAATGTGTGTGAAATTTTATGGGACTTAACTGCTAAGGTCATCAGTCCCTAAGCTTACACACAACCTAAATTATCCTAAAGACAAACACACACACACCCATACCCGAGGGAGGACTCGAACCTCCGCCGGGACCAGCCGCACAGTCCATGACTGCAGTGCCCTAGACCGCTCGGCTAATCCCGCACGGCGACGGTGAATCATGTGGGTCTCGGACTCAGGGCAATCCGCATAGTCGAACTTCCATTTGAAGTGTCGGTGGACGATGCGGTGTCTGCACTTCGGTCCTAAGGAACGATTCTAATGCACGTCACGGGGAAGTGGGCACCATTACCACCTAACCTGCAATAAAAAGAGCGCGACAGGTATGCATTGATCTCAGCATGTTCCTTCCTACCTCTACATCGGGGGATGCCGAGCAATCATCATATAAGATGGCCAGCCGAAGACCTGCTAGGGCTGCAAAAAAGGTGGCCACGTTCGATCAGAGTGTCTGCAGTGACGGCTTATCCAGCTCTGACCAATGGACCTGATGTATTCCACCAACCCAACATCTTTACCTCTCACGTATGTAGCGGTGGTCCAGATAGATTTCAGACAGACGCGTGGGCGCAAGCACCCACAGGATCCTTCGCAAGTGCCTAATACAGTCCCCCCTCACACCCCTCTGACTCTAGAAGGAGGAGAAGAGAGGAGCCATGGTACTTTGTTGATTAACACAATGGTTGTTCCCATGTCCTCCTTTGTGCCTGGACATCATCTATCACAGTGACGAACTTTTGGGAACAGTGGTTTCCCAAAGAGGCATAAGAAGCAAAAGATGACCACCGCCACAGTGATGTGATCTCTCACCAACACATTGAACTTCCGTTAAATGTCTCCATGCTGCATTCTGACGTGTGTTCTCCTAATGGGCCAGCCACTGATTTGCTCTTGTCGAAAATGCAGCTGCCACCACACCCCATCGGCGAGCACTGAAGACAGCACCACTCACCCAATGGCATAGGAGGATTATACTAAAGTGAGTCATTCTTTCCTGGCTGTCGTGATGGATCGTATGGTCTTCCTGGCTATCTTTACACACCTGACCTTGAGCATTCTCCATGGTGCCTCGTCGAGGCTGAGGATTGATGGTAAGAATAACACGGATGTCTTCCCCCAGTGGTCCTCTATGAAACACTGTGTGGGCTGAAACAACGTTTTCAGGGATCACTCTAAGTGGACACACATTCCAGTGCCGGGCTTATGCAGATAATGTAGTCTTTTTCGCCCATTCTGAGGAGGAAATCGGATGGCACTAGGATGGATCGAGCGGCATTGGAATGTGGCAGGCAGCAGCATGAACATGGTCAAATTTTGTGCCATGAAAATTGGCAGAGGGCTCCGTGAAGGATGTGTTGCCCCACTGTGGACGACGGACACACTTAGGTGTTTGGTCACTATTTTTACGTAGAACGTCCACCGGACGACGGCGCTGAATTAGAATTAAAAACGCCTTTTACACGACTTCCTTACAGAGGTCGAGGGCCATGCATCTTTAGATATTGTCCAAAGTGTCATGTTCATTAACATCCACCTGGGATCTTGGATACCTCATTTGTCGTAGATCCTAGTGATGGCACTGGACATCCGGGTGGCCTTTGTTAGCAATGGCGTTCTCTTCAACATCGGATATGATGACCTCACCCTCTCCCTCGCAGCGGAGGACTGGGAGTTATCAATGTTCGAGGGTGTGCAAAGACCCTTTGCATCAACACTTGATCACGGTGTGGACATAGTTTCACCGGTTTCCTCGTTGACGAACTGGCGCCTCTATTCTGTCTGCCCACATTGCACTCGCTCACATTGCACCTGTGCTCTCCTTCATCAAATCATTGTCTCTCGAATAGCTATGTGAACACGAATCTCTCCTGTACGAAGGCTCCTGCGACGCCTGATGTATACGATCAGCTGATGACTCATCCACGGAATGTGGTCGAGAAACGCTTGCCAGGAGTGGCGTGGCTTGCGGTGTGGCGATCAATCCACGAACGATACTTCACGTCGGAGATCGCGCCACCTCGTAACTTGGTAGTCAACTAAACGTTTCCGACAAGACGAAGACTGCACAACATAGCTCTAGCGGATACCCCAATGTGCATGCGGTATCGCGCTATAGACGCAGATGAACATCGCCTACAATGTGGAGCTTCTGCAGATGTGTAGCTTCTGATTCGGGTGATGGTTAACTTCTATTTCCGAGTCCCTACCCCCACGATCCAGCCCGGTTATGACTTACCTTCCCCAATCAAAGAGACATTGATTAACTGGATCAGAAGACTTTCTGTGTACTACCTTTTTCGGGACGATCTCAAGGAGGTGCTTGACTCTTAGACGTTCTTACAGATAAGACACCATCAATTGCTATCCACTTCTAGCTATCGTCAGACGTTTGCTAATTACTTAAACAGCATATTGATGGATCATCCCCTCAGCTGGGTAGTAAGTAAGGGAAATTGATGCTGGTGGACACTGATTTGAATCACGAAATCGGCAAATGAACAAGAATGGATACCTGGAATATATGCCCGAGACCCCACTGTGGAGAGCTGAGACCAGAAAGCGTTAATTTACTGATGATTTCCAGTGATCGATGTTCTTATATAATACTGCCAGAAGGATACCCTCAGTTTTATTGTAATCTGTCCTACATTGTTTGCTAACAAACTGTAGTGCTGTCACAGATGCCTACCACTATATTTTGGCCTCTCATTCGAATCTTCTTGACAGCATTTTTTTACTTCCATTTAAATTGTATTTTTTTGTCGAATGGAAATTACACTAAACAAATTTTTAAAAATGTGGAAAGCGAGATATCTGCGAACACTTCTTGTGATATATTTTTTATATTCACCTCTTGTTTTCTAAAAGATTCCGGATCTTTATTATTTGTTTAATAGAAATATTATCACATACACCGAGGTCATTTATTATAAATAATGTATTTGATGAACTCTTGTTGCAGAGACCGAATGTTCGACGTCATTTATTATAAATAATGTACTCGTATTTGCTGGAATTCTTGTTGCAAAGACCGACAGGCTAGAGTGTTTCCCCAGTGGCCAGAAATATTTGGGTAACTACCGGTCTATGTCTGAAAGTAAACAAGTCACACACTAGAGTATTTGCTATTGTGACTTCCTGTAAAATATACACTACTGACCATTAAAATTGCTACACCACGAAGATAACGTGCTACAGACGCGAAATTTAACCGACAGGAAGAAGACGTTGTGATCTGCAAATGATTAGCTTTTCACAGCATTCACACAAGGGTGGCGCCGGTGGCGACACCTACATGAGGAAAGTTTCCAACCGATTTCTCATACACAAACAGCAATTGACCGGCGTTGCCTGGTGAAACGTTGTTGTGATCGCTCGTGTAAGGAGGAGAAATGCGTAACATCACGTTTCCGACGTTGAAAAATGTCGGATTGTAGCCTATCGCGATTGTGGTTTATCGTATCGCGACATTGCTGCTCGCGTTGGTCGAGATCCAATGATTGATAGCAGAATATGGAATCGGTGGGTTCAGGAGGGTAATATGGAACGCCGTGCTCGATCCCAACGGCCTCGTATCACTAGCAGTCGCGATAACAGGCATCTTATCCGCATGGCTGTAACGGCTCGTGCAAGACAACAATCATCTGCACGAACAGTTCGACGACGTTTGCAGCAGCATGGACTATTAGCTCGGAGACCATGGCTGCGGTTACCCTTGACAACGACGAACCTGGGTGCACGAATGGCAAAACGTCCATTTTTCGGATCCAAGTTCTTTTTACAGCATGATGATGGTCGCATCCGTGTTTGGTGACATTACGTGAACGCACATTGGAGGCGTCTATTCGTCATCGCCATACTGACGTATCCCCCGGCGTGATGGTATGGGGTGCCATTGGTTACACGTCTCGGTCACCTCTTGTTCGCATTAACGGCACTTTGAACAGTGGATGTTACATTTCAGATGTGTTACGACCCGTTGCACCACCCTTCATTCGATCCCTGCGAAACCTTACATTTCACCAGGATAATGCACGACCGCATGTTGCAGGTCTTTCTGGATGCAGTTAATGTTTGACTGCTGCCCTGGCCAGCACATTCTCCAGATCTCTCACCAATCGAAAACGTCTGTTCAATGGTGGCCGAACAACTGGCTCGCCACAATACTCCAGTCACCACTGTAGATGAGCTGTGGTATCGTGATGAGCTGCATGGCCAGCTGTACCTGTACACGCCATCCAAGCTCTGTGCCCAGGGTGAAAATGTAATCACATGTCAGTTGTAGTATAACATATTTGTCAAATGAATACCCGTTTGTCACCTGCATTTCTTCTTGGTGTAGCCATTTTAATGGCCAATAGTGCATTTATACCTTCGATATCTCCGGGTTTATAAAAAAAAATAAAATTACGAAATGAATCTCGATTTTGAAAGCGGTGTGATGAGGTACATCATTTCAGACTGTTGATATCAATGCAACATCGAGAATATGGATATTATGCATGCGCGAACTGGCATTAGGCACTAGACTACAACTACATTCTATTTAATATCGAAAATGGGGTGAAAATTCAACTGAGTTAACGGATAAATTCTCAGATCATTCATTGTACATCGTTATTTAGTGTACCTGTATCTACAATTCGCTATTCAAGCCATCGACGAATCCAGAATCTTCATTGCAATTTTATCCGCTCTTCTTCGACAGTCGCTGAAGGAGTTAACGTAGCTATTTAACGATCGTCAATTTTCGTAAAGAAGTGGTGCGCTTTTCGACCCAAATAAAGTCGAAAACGGCCGCTGGAGGGTGCTGAGAACTGGCTCGTCCTGTGTGCCGTCAGCACCGTCTCTCGTGGGGTCGGATGTCTCTGTGTCTACGTCAACGTTAGCTGCCTCGACCCGTGTGAGGACGGCTTAGGCGTCAATCGATGCCTGCTTCCCCAGTACTGGATTGCATGCAGTGCTGGATAGAGTGCTTGCTTTGTACGTTAAACACAGCGTTCAATCGGACCTACCGCTCGTCTACGGTCCATCCGACATGCCGCAAATCCCCCTCTTATCACACCATAGATCAAAGCAGAGGTGGTGGAAGCTGTGTATTGTCAGTTCAATAATGACAGAATTGTGCCAGAGGGCACGAAGGAGTATTTTCTTACGTGGTGCGTGGTGTCTCCAGAGATCGAAAGAGTGTAAGCTCAGTTGTGGTCCCGTGTCGACGACCAAATTGTTTCTCTTGATTAAATTACACGTCGGAAGGAGGAATGTAATGAGACTGCAGTAATTCGAAACCGCGTCGGGCTAGCGAAGTGGTGGCACGCAGGCCACAGCACACGCGCAGTCGGTAGCGCTTTTGACACACGACGCTGGTTCTGCGAACCGTGAAACGGTCTCCAGCAAGCGTTTCAAGTTCTGCATCTCTGCTGCGCCTCTTGGTGTCTACATACTGGGCTCTCTAGTATGGCAGTCAGACGGACGGCTTTCAGGGAAAGCTGGCAAAACCTCTTTTAGGAACTCTCACTGAATCTTCTCTTTACCCGACCTCTTTTTCGCAATTCACAGGTGGTACTTAGTCTTATGCTATTCATCATGTCTCACATCTCTGCCACTGATTTCTGACCCGACCGAGGTGATCCTGCGACCCTGGCAGAACTGCAAAAAATGTGTCATCTTTTAGCCCCTTCTCACCGAAAACTACATTTTCATAGATTTTTAGATGATTTAACGGTTTTGTTCTTCGGTTTAGTAAAAACTAAGCATTATTGTTAAATATTAATCAAATGACCTATACGGATGAAAAACATTTCACAAGAGCATTAAATATCTCACTGTAACAAATAAATTACGGATTATATAATTTTTCTGAAGAAATCCAAAGTAAAATGTAATCTATGTCTTATTGTTTATGCTCTCTCGTGTACTACGATTTTAGTCTGGTATGCAATCAAGAACAAATATAATTCCCTGCTGATAAATAATTAACAATGGGTATTTTATTAAACAGAAGTAAAAGAAAATGAACCGCCCTGAACAGGATCACGGAAAGTCGTTCGAAACGTTGGCAGTTTAGTTGTTTCAGTAGTTTATCATGACGCGGCCCAGTATCAAAAATTATTTTATTCAAAATAATACCGGACGTGTTAGGCTACGAACTGATAAAAGAGAATGAGTTATAATTAATAATTGAGAAAATATTGTTCAGATGTTCAGGTGTTTGTGAAATCTCATGGGACTTAACTGCTAAGGTCATCAGTCCCTAAGCTTACACACTACTTAAACTAATTATCCTAAGGACAAAAACACACAGCCATACCCGAGGGAGGACTCCAACCTCTGCCGGGATCAGTCGCACAGTCCATGACTGCAGCGCCTGAGACCGCTCGGCTAATCCCGGGCGGCAGAAAAAATTGTATTGTGAGTCCTGACTTGTTATTTAAATTTTACTTAGGAGTGTCTTGCTTTGAGTTATATGATTCGTTAGGTTGTAAAAGCCAAATTTGGCAGCTATGTGGTAATGTATCGACACGATATAAATCTGTCAGGCTGCTTTCACCCATACTGAGCCGTAAGCAGTTGTTTATCATGTTTAAAGTACTGAAAATATATTCACATGATGCTGCATTCACGGACATTGTCATAAATACCCTCAAGGCTATTTAGATGTTGGAGAAATATCTCATAACGCACATGGTGAAAAAAAGTCAAATATCAAAATGGAAAGCCGAGTCATTGTTCTTAATCATCTAATTTCACTTACAACTTGAAAGCAGTAACTTCACGGACTAGCTCCACTATACATGTGAGTCTGCTGTATTTGGCGCCATAATTTGGCTTTGGAGGGTAAAGTACAGTTCTTTCATTTAATGCGTTTTATGAGAAAAAATTAAAGCCGTATGAAATGGTGTGGTCCACAGACTGCTAAACAGAAGTATTCCATAGTTTGAGAGGAGATAGTATGGACGATAACAAGACAAAAACGTCCAGAGGATATGGGCTCTGAAACGCATACCATCAGAGGGATGAACACTTGTTCATCTTCGCTAGTGTGAAACACGTCTCTCCTACTACAAGCTCTTTGCTATTACGAATGATCTGCAGAATGCAGTAAAGGAATGAGGACAGTTGGTATCAAACGACAAAGAGTAATCCGATGAATTACTAGATCCTTACCACTGACTCGATTTGCTGTAGGATTTTGGTACACACGCCGTGCTCGAACATTGTGAATCACCTCGATGAAATAGACCTATTGGCACAAAGCACGAATTCAGAAAATACCGTTATTGTGAAATACAATTCACAGGAACTAATGCGTGCTATCGGCAGGGGATCTAAAATTTATTCCATATTTCTAGATTTCCAGAAGTGCTACGAAGCGGCTTCGAACAAAACTGCGTATCTATGCGGTGTCGCTTCAGCTGTGCGATTGGATTCATGATTTCTTGGCAGAAAGATCACAATTCGTAATAACTGACGAAAAATCGCAGAGTAAAACTGAATTGTGGTCTACAAGAAAATGTTAAAAGCTCATCTGCTGTTCTTCATTTAGATAAACGTCTTAGGAGACAATCTGAGCAGCCCTATTAGATTTGCTAGTGCTATCATTTACCACTTAGTAAAGTTATTAGAAGATCAAAAACGATTGCTAAATGATTTTGACAAGATACCTGTAAATCGCACTTGACTCTAAATAATGAAAAGTGTGAGATCACCCACGGGTGTAGTAAAAGGGATTCGTTAAATATATATATATATGTATATAGGCTGTCAATTCAACTAAGTAGCTAGAGATAACAGTTACGAAAAATTTAAACTGCAACCATCACACAGAAAACGTTTATGGGAACGCGGGGCAAAGACTCTGCTTTACGATGACTCGCAGAACACTTACAAGATGCAATATGTCTACTGAAGAGACAGCCTACACTACGCTTGTCCATTCTTTCCTGGAGTAACACTGTGCGGTATGTAATCCTAGCTAGATAAGATTAATGAAGGGCAGCTCGTTTTGTATTATTATGAATCAGGGGAGAGAGCATGTCGGATATGGTACAGAGATGGTATGGCAATCATCAAAATAAAGGTGTTTTCCGTTGCGCCAGGATCTTTCCACTAAATTTCAGCCACCAACTTCCTCCTCCAAATGCGAAAATATTGTTTTGATAACAATCCTGTGGAAATTTGCAGATTTTTTGATTTTCTGGTCCCATAACAGTTCGTCTCTGTGTGGGAGGAACATTCCACTCCAGGATAAAAATAAATAACTGAGACGCTTCTCTCTGAGAGTCCGCTTTTCTACGGTGGGAATGCTCCTGTCACCCGCAACTCGGTTGTCCCTCTGTCTCTGCTCGTCACGGGCTTAGTTTGCTTTCTTCAATTCTCCCATCATCAACCGCCAGCCACTGACTACGTGCTCGTTTACTGGAGGTTATCCGGTCAGCAGAGCGCGAGGGCAAGCCGTTCAGTTTTGTTGCCTGCCTTACTGTTTCCGGCCTGTTAGCCGGGCTCAAAAGGAGCAGCCAAACAGAACGCATTGATTCATAATCCCGGCTAACAAATTTTTATTTCATAAGGTTCAAGACATAACAAAGAACATTAGTACTATTATTTATGGGAATCGTACAATAACTACCGGACACAACCTGAGAAATGATGAGACAGTAGGATTTCATAGCTCGCTGATCAGTTTCTTAACACGATAAACGAGCTCTCAGAGTATTCATTTTAGCAGCTTCTGGCGCGGACAAAGTGGGTATCAATTTTAACGCAAAATTGTTATTCCACTCTCTCGCATCTACTGGATTACAAGCGACGAGACCGAGCGAGGTGGCGCAATGGCTAGCACACTGGACTCGGATTCGGGAGGACGACGGTTCAATCCCGCGTCAGGCCATCCTGATTTAGGTTTTCCGTGATTTCCCTAAATCGCTCCAGGCAAATGCCGGGATGGTTCCTTTGAAAGGGCACGGCCGACTTCCTTCCCCGTCCTTCCCTAATCCGATGAGACCGATGACCTCGCTGTCTGATCTCCTCCCCCAAACAACCCAACCCCAAGCGACGAGAATTTTGTATGATGTTATTAATTACTAAATTTATAGGCAAAAAACTAACGTAAGGGAAATGGAAGTGCTGTGTGGATAGGGCTCCCATCCGGTAGACCGTTCGCCTGGTACAAGTCTTTCGATATGACGCCACTTCGGCGACTTGCGTGGCGATGGAGATGAAATGATGATGATTTAAAAACATATAACGCCATTTGGCGATGGACGAAAGCCGGTAAAGCAAATTGGTATAAATAAAAATACATAAAAATTGAATGGTCGCTGTATTTCTTAAAGTAAACAATACAATAATTATCAGACTGTTATGAATTAGCATCCATCTTTCTCGCAGTAGATGCTGGAAATTAGAATACTTTATTCCACATGTTGATTGATGTAGCACAGCACAGCAGGGCAGGCCCATATTTTGTTTCCTAATGAGTACCCAAGATGCTACTGGTATTTCTACTGGTATTTTATTGAGTCATTGGAGATAGTGAAATTAATATCTCTTGAAATCACATGACGGTATGACTAGCAAGGAAATCTGAGCTTTGGAGAATAGGACATTGTCGGGTAACAGACTAGATGTAAATCCTTGACCTTAATCCAATGTTGAGTATTATGAACTGCAGCTTCGGAGACGCGTGGCGTAGCCCCGCGTGGTCTCAGGCTCCCTGTCATTGTTCGCGCGGCTCCCCCCGTCGGAGGGGGGCTGTATATGTTGTCCTTAGGGTAAGTTAGTTTCAGATAGTTTAAGTAGTGTTTAAACTTAGGGACCGATGACCTCAGCAGTTTGGTTCCATAAGATCTTACCACAAATTTCCAAACCACATGACGGTATGACTAGTAGCTTCAGATGGTGTGTAACAGTGTCCTAACGAGTAGCAGAGTAACGCCTTTTCTTAAGAGTAGGTGGTAAACAGCCAACGGCCTTGCCGCAGTGGTAACACATGGTCCCGTTAAATTACCGACGTTAAGTGCCGTCGGGCTTAGCTTGCACTTGGCTGGGCCACCGTCCAGGTCTGCCGGGTTCTGAGGGCATCCTATGCTCCTTTCAGTGGATGGCTGGTTTGATGAAAGCAAGTAGCATCATACGCGGGGTGCAGGTTAAGCTGTCTATATGTAGCATCGTTTCCAGCGTTGATGGTGATCCTGGTTTCGAGCAGAGTGGAAGGTCTAGAGTCTGGCACGGCTCTGCGACGGTATTGGATGCGAATTTCTCGACATCCTCTATCGGGTGCAGGGTTGTAGTGTTCCCATTAATAGGCCAGGCGTGCACTACATGCAAGAAGTGGATATGAGGGTAGCGGAATACGTGTAGCTTCAGCATGGGGCTTTCTTTAGGTTAGAGAAACCCCCTTGGGATCAAAGACGATTTGCCTAATAAATTAGCCATAGGGTCCTCAGAGAACGTTCGTCATCGTAGACCAGAGATAGTAAATATGATATTAGTAAACTACAGGAGTATCCAATGAAAGGTCTCAGAATTAGTATCGCTTACTGAAGGTTATAAAAAACAGATGGTATTAGGAACATAAAGATGGTTGAAACCGGTCGTTAATGACAACGAAATCCGAAGATAAAATTGGAATATTTATCGTAACGCTGGGTTAATAACCAATGATGGCTGCGTGTTTATTACAGTAAATAATTCGATAAAATCTAGCGAGGTTATCATGGATTCCGATGGTGAATTAATCTGAATGAAGTATCAAAGATCGGTCAGAAATGGTAATCGGATGCTTTTATAGACCCCTTGAGTCAGAAGCTCTAGTGGAAAAGCGCTTCAGACAGGATTTGCAGAATATCGTTAGTAATTTTCCTGACTATGCCGTTGTAATGGGGGGTGACTCAGACTTGCCAGTGATTGATTTGGAGTATCATTCCAACAAAACTGGTGCTAGAGACAGGGATCAGTTGACGTTGTTCTGGATGTCTTGTCAGATAGAGATCCAACTCGTGAGCGGAAAGTCTTAGATCTCCTGAGAACAAACAGATCTGAACTTATTGAAACAGGTAATGCAGAGGAAGGTATCAGTGATCATAAGGCTGCGATAGCATCTATGACAAGGAATGTTAAGAAAGATAGGAAAATATTTTTGCTTAGCAAGAGTGGCAGAATATAATTTTCAGAGTATCTGGGTAGTCAGCATCAAATATTCGGTGATGAGGACGAAGATGTGGAAAACAAACGGAAAAAATTTAAGGAAATCGTGCGATATGCCCTAGACAAATATGTTAGAACTAAGGTCTTAAGGTACAATAAGCCGTGTTAGAAAACTACTACGTAAACAAAGAGAGCTTCACCTCAGATTCAAGAAAAGTAAAAACAAAAGCTGAACGAAGCGAAAATGAGCGTAAGGAGAGCAATAAGAGAAGTTTATAATGACTTTTCAAGTAAAACTTTGTCAAGCAATCTGACTAAAAACGCTAGGAGGTTTTAGTAGTACGTAAAATCGGTAAGTGGGTTAAAATAATCTATTAATTCACTCAGTGACCATATTGGCACCGAAATGAAGATAACAGAGAGAAGGCCGAAGTACTGAATTCGGTCTTCCAAAATTGTGTCACCACGGTAACACAGTCCCTCCTTTCAGTTGAAGTACGGCCGTCAAACTGGCAGATACTGAGATAACCGATCGCTGAATAGAGGTTTGGGTTGATTTGGGGAGGAGACCAAACTGCGAGGTCATCGGTCTCTTTGGATTAGGGAAGGATGGGGAAGGAAGTCGGCTGTGCCCTTTCAAAGGAACCATTCCGGCATTTGCCTGAAGCGATTTAGGGAAAACACGGAAAACCTAAATCAGGATGGCCGGACGCCGGATTAAAACCGTCGTCCTCTCGAATGCGAGTCCAGTGTGCTAACCACTGTACCACCTCGCACGTTGCTGAATAAAAAAACAACTAAAATCACTTATATTTTGACTAAAGTTCAGTCTTGATCACATAATGTATGTTTTAATGATATAGGTAACCGGTTTCGGTTTTTTCTACAAAACCATCATCAGACCCATGGCTCCCTTAGGATGGTAGGCGGAGCTTTCCTCGCTGTTACGCAGTCAACTGTTGACTGCGTAACAGCGAGGAGAGCTCCGCCTACCATCCTAAGGGAGCCATGGGTCTGATGATGGTTTTGTAGAAAAAACCGAAACCGGTTACCTAATCATTAACATACATTATGTGATCAAGACTGAACTTTAGTCAAAATATAAAAATTAATTGATCACTGCTTTCCAAAAATGTTTACCAAAATTGTGTAAAATCACTTAGTAGTGTAAAGGTGCCAGGACCAGATGAGATACCTATAAAATTCTACAAAGCTTAAGCGAAAGAACTTGCTCCCTTTCTAGCAGCAATTTGTCGTATATCGCTTGAGAAACGAACGGTACCTAGTGACTGGGAAAAAGAGCAAGTCATTCCCGTTTCTAAGAAGGGGCACAGAACAGATGCACACAATTATAGACCTTTTCGCTGACGTCAGTTTGTTGAAGAATTATGGTAGATGATTTACGTTCAAGAATTATGACGTTCTAGGAGAAGGAAAATCTCCTCTACAAAAATGAACATAGATTCAGCAAACAGAGGTCCTCCATGAGATCCACAGTACCATAGACAATGGCGCTCGGGTTGATGCCGTGAGCCTTAACTCAAGGAAGGCATTTGACACCATCCCGCACTGCCGATTCGTGAAAAAATACAAGATTATCGTGTATCGGACGAGATTTGCGACCGGATTTGAGACGTCCTTGCAAACACAACTCAACACGTCGCTCTTAACGGAACAAAATCGTCAAAAGTAAAGGTAATTTCCGGTGTACCCAAGGAACTGTGATAAGAGCGTTAGTGCTTATAGTATGTATATGTGATCTAGTAGAAAGCGTCTAAGGCTGTTCGCAGATGATGCGGTTGCCTATAACAAAGTAGCAACGCTAGAAGATGGTAATGATTTGTAGAATTACACCCAGAGAATTGGTGAACGGTGTAGGCTCTGGCGGTTGACCCAGAATGTAAGTAAATGTCACATATTGAGCATACATAGGAAAAGAAATCTACTACTGCATAGCTACATATTGATGACAAACCGCTGGAAACAATATTGGCCATATAATATCCAGGAGTAATATTACGGAGCGAACTGAAGTGAAATGACCATATGAAACTAATGGTGGGAAAAGCAGATGCCAGACTCAGATTCGCAGGCAGGATCATAAGGAAATGAAACTCATCCACGAAGGAAGTGGCTTATAAGCCGCTTGTTCGACCCGTTCTTGAGAATTGTTCATCCGTCTGGGGTCTCTACCAGATAGGACTGATAGAAGAGATTAGAAGATCCAACGTGCCGTTTAGTCGGCGCGAGAGCGTTACGGAGATGCTCAGTAAACTGCGTTGGCAGCCGTCGCGTGAGTGGCGTTGTGCATCACGGAGAGAATTAACCGAAATTTCGAAGGAGTGCTTTCCGGGAAGAGTCGGACAATACGTTACTTCCCCCTAAATGCGACTCGCGTAATGATCATGACGAGAAAATTCGAGAAATTAGAGCCAGTACAGAGGCTTCCCAAGCGCTATTCGAGAGTGGAACAGGGTTGGAGGGCTTAGTTAGTGGTACACTGGGTGGCTTCCGGAGTGTGACGTAGATGTAGATATAGCACTCAGTCCTTGTGAGGCCAGTTGAGGAGCTACTTGATTGAGAAGTAGCCGCACCGGTCACGAAAAATGACAACGGAGAGAGCGGAGTGCTGGCCACATGCTCTGCCGTATCCGCGTCCGGTGACGCCTAAGGCTTGAGGATGACTCGGCGGCCGGTCGGTACGGTTGAGCCTTTAAGGCCTATTCGGATCGTGTTTGTTCTGTTGTTTTTCTTTTTGTTTGTTTTGGGTTGTAAATAGGATTTATTGTCATCAGTTAAAGAAACATGGAGTCGTGCGTAAATGGTTTCGTAACGTCATGTCAACCCGTTGTTGGTGCTGATCAAGTATCTCATCTCCACGTTCAGGATTTCAGTATGGGCATTTCTCGTCGAACTGTGATTTCCGGAACGGGATATTTGTAGATATATAAGTTCTGACAAACTGTTCCATATTATAGGTTTTGTTACAGTCTCATTAAAGTTTCAGGATGAAAGATGGGGTTCGCTGAACAGAGCTTTGTACTTAACGTATCTTTTCGACTGCCGTACAATGGGCCTGAAACACATGCATGACATACTTCACTGCGTGTGCAATGATTTATGATCGATGAAAATATCTGTGTCAGCTTCCAGAAAAATTGCATTTCAATTTAAATTCCGGAAATATCAGGAGATAAGCTCTGCAGTTTGTATTAAATATTATTGTACATTGTTATGAATAGGTTGATCGCATTGTACATATAATTGTAACACAGTCACCACAGCAAAACACTGAAAACTACTGACAATACAGAGAAGTGGTTTAGGGTCTAACTTTTAAGATCTAATAATATCTTGTATGGTATCGTAAACAACAAGGCACATGAAACTTCCTAGCAGATTAAAACGGTGTATCGAACCGAGACCCGTATTCGGGACTTTTCCCTTTCGGGCACAGTCCATTGTAGAATGAAAATTCATTGCGAAACCAAGACGCATATTCGACAGGTATGGCATTATCGTTAAATTAAAATATAAACCAACATTCGATACAGTAGTTCAACTAAAAAAAAATTGCTTAAGTATTCACATTGCTATGAACGCAACATGTCAAAAATATTAGCGGCAAGCAAGAGTTTCCTAAATTGTGTCTTTTTTCTTGGAAACCGCTCGTTTCGTGGAAATTAATGAAGAATATTGTCAAGAATGCTTCTTTTGGACGATAGTTCTGCACACTCTTCCTACAGTTACATTGGGTTTGTACAGCATTGTTCAATGTACATAAATTACGCTTGAACGAATTTCACGAGCAATGATGAGCCGCCATAGGAAGAGGGAATTCGAGCTGTTTGTCAATAATTCACAGTCATAATGTAACTTTTTTGACACCTTAATCAAAATGGAGCGCAGATGACGCCATCGTCACTGATAAAAATGGTTCAAATGGCTCTGAGTACTATGGGACTTAATATCTATGGTCATCAGTCCCCTAGAACTTAGAACTACTTAAACCTAACTAACCTAAGGACATCACACACATCCATGCCCGAGGCAGGATTCGAACCTGCGACCGTAGCGTCACTGATAAATTAAACGTTAAATTATATTGGCCGTGCGGTCCACAATAATTTCTTGCAGTAGCGTTGTAAGATCCACTAGCAGGTGAATGCTACGCCAAATGGAATTTGCGTTTAGGTCCTTCTGTGTGTATGAGACATAATAAATATCCTTCCTTACTTCATAAATGTATCGTGTTTCCTTTGCATTTAATCAGTTTTCATCCACTGTTACCATTCACGCATCATACATTGGCGTGGATGATTTACACAGTCTCTGTGTGTGACACATGTATCGTAAAAAAAAGAAAAAAGAAAAAAAAGATTTAAGATTTTCGAATTTCATACCTGATGTAGTCTGTCAGTAATACTCTAGCCTCCCCAAATGTCAGAAATACCCTGTTTCGTAATGAACAGTAAATCGGTAAGTGTCCATAAGGAACAAAGAAGGTTTGTGACATCATAGCTGCTAACGATTCAACTCACGCCACAGAGCTAAATATAAACCCCACTCAAAGGCCATCTGGTCCGCTACAGTCATCACACGCCCATTCATTCAAACCACATTTGCAGAAGCGCGAATATCCTCATTAGGCTCAGTAGCTGCCTTGTGTTAGATCGCTCTAGTGAGTGGGTCAACCACGGAGACACTACTGCTGTGAAGGAATGTCTTCTATATCGATCTTCGGACAGATGCGCATGATTGTAGCCCTATATCGCTGATGTGAGTTTTTTGTAGACATGACTCTGTTTCGTGCTCAAGCGTTATGACAATTTTGAAGAACGAGAATCTGCTCTATAAAATTGAAAATGGGTTCCATAAACAGAGACGTTGTGAAAGTCAGCTCGCTCTGATGGTCTGTGAAATTCAGGGAGCTGTAGACAAAGCCGTTTAGGTTGATGCCATGTTCCTTGAATTCTGAAGTCATTCAATACAAATCAACGCAAATCGCTACTGTAAGATGAGGTGAATAGAAACAGTGGGATGAAAGAAACGAAACTTCCTAAAAAAGTTGTATGGTATCCTGTCGAAAAGCAAACAGGAGTAGCGCTGAATACTTCTAGGGCAGTTGTGAACCAGTCTAATAGAAAAATTATGAATTTCATAGTGTGTGACACAGTTAACCGATGTTCTGCTCACTATATGACAAACATCTGAACTTGTGCTGAATTTGCTTACTTTGAACTTGAGTTGTAAATACTAATCTAAATTCTGCTGCTTTAATTTAAGCACGTGCAGAGTAAATTTGCAATTCCATCTGATTAACGAAACATTGAGTTTTAAATTATAATTGCCTCTCGGCTAATTGAATATATAGGGTTTATATTTTGTTGTTTGTGGGATGAACAGAAACAATAATAGTCAATGTTTCATCAGAAGAAGACCACAAATTTGATTGAAACGAACTCCCAACCAAGGGATTATGCTGCAATTGAAGAGGGGATATTCGCAATTCAGTTTCCTGTTGGTGTCAGCCTTAACAGATAGCCGTAAAAGATACTTATTAGCAAGTATTTCATGCGACGCCCAGCACTTGAAGAGATAACGTTCTAAAATTATTGGAGAACGATCTTCTGTTTAAAGGTATACGTCAACAGGAACAGCAAAACAGAATGACAAACAGGACGCCTGCAGCGAGTGAGCAGAGATGCTGTAGGGTTGTAGCAGTGATTGCGAGGCACGGGTTGGGGCCAAGACGTGTTTAGCATTCCGATGAGTGCTAAAGCGTAACAGAATTCGTAAGATATTTTAATGTTAGAGACGTACAAAAGGAAACACCAAGCCGTTTTGTGAAAAGGTCTAGAAAATTACACCGTATAGGACAATGTTTGCACAGTGTCGATCTGCCTGTCCAGTTCCTCAATAGTGTCAGTAAAAACAAAAGACACCAAAACATCAGCAGTACAGCAAGCAATGTAAATGTTTATCCTAACATTAGGAGTAGATGGTGTCACAAGCGCTTTTCATCCTGGTTTACTGAGAGACTTCTATTATACACAAGCGGTGTTCATGTTTTTCGAAAATTAAATAATAGGAGAGAAAGCTGGAGAGACATCATGACAAAATGAGGTCACTACTGGCTAATTTCATCGAAGACAGTTACTGTTAATTTTTACTAAAAATAAATTGAGGCATTTGTTTTCAAAACTACGAACATTGTGGCCTTTCAAATGTAATGTATTGCAAATACATAGAAAGAAGGATCCTTTATTGTATGATTATATGATAGCGGAACAAACAATGGTAGCAATTACTTCTGTAAAATATCTGGGAGTATGCGTGCGGAACGATTTGAAGTGGAATGATCATATAAAATTAATTGTTGGTAAGGCGGGTACCAGGTTGAGATTCATTGGGAGAGTGCTTAGAAAATGTAGTCCATCAACAAAGGAGGTGGCTTACAAAACACTCGTTCGACCTATACTTGAGTATTGCTCATCAGTGTGGGATCCGTACCAGATCGGTTTGACGGAGGAAATAGAGAAGATCCAAAGAAGTGCGGCGCGTTTCGTCACAGGGTTATTTGGTAACCGTGATAGCGTTACGGAGATGTTTAACAAACTCAAGTGGCAGACTCTGCAAGAGAGGCGCTCTGCATCGCGGTGTAGCTTGCTCGCCAGGTTTCGAGAGGGTGCGTTTCTGGATGAGGTATCGAATATATTGCTTCCCCCTACTTATACCTCCCGAGGAGATCGCGAATGTAAAATTAGAGAGATTAGAGCGCGCACGGAGGCTTTCAGTCAGTCGTTCTTCCCGCGAACCATACGCGACTGGAACAGGAAAGGGAGGTAATGACAGTGGCACGTAAAGTGCCCTCCGCCACACACCGTTGGGTGGCTTGCGGAGTATAAATGTAGATGTAGATGTAGACCAATAAACATCTAAGAACAATCGCAAACTTCCGGTGCTTTTCACGTCGGTGCTATTTGTATCACAACTTCAGCAAGTGTGGTTGACCTCAACATGACAATATAAGGTGTATGAGAGTTCCTAGATGAACCAGAGGTGATATCTAGCAGCGTTTGGCCGGAGAATGGTGGTTAAATGTGGACGGAATAGGAAAGGAACCACGTGTGGACCTTACCTGCGTCAGACATGCTACCGCAGGTGCTTCATCAATGAACTGAAGCGAGATTCCACGCGAGGAAGATGGTCGCTACTATTCAAATTCAGATTCCGTCCTTGGTATACGGAGAGGTAAAAGAAAGTGCTAGCATGCCCATGGACGGTCAAGGAAAGTTTGTCCTTTATCCATCACATTCTGTTATCGTTCACCTTTCCTCTCTCGATCTTCAGCTACTTTCATCAACGGTTAACATTTACTTTTCGGTCCTTCCTCTTTTCATTTCTGTTCTTGTACGAGGTGCAATAGATGGAAACGTACAGCAGAAACTAACAGTTCCCAAATTACAGTGTATTCTCTTATATTTTGCGATGTTATACAACAGAACTTTATTACGGGAAATGTAAAATTTTCTACAAGTCATCTCTAGCCAGTACCCCAGCACCACGCCAAGGCAAGCCAGGCCAACGCCCCGTGTCGAAATCAAATCGTAAAACAGGCAGAACGCCGGCATTGCGGAAAGCAGAACAAACCCGGAGGATATTAACTTTCCAAGCACGAGCGAGAGGCCTGAATCGTAAACTCAGCTACATGACCTTAGTGAAGAGAAGACATCACGTCATTCTAACAGTGCAGCCTTATTTCGTAAGAGAGAGTAAAAGTTTCACCAGCACACCTACCAGCCTGCTGATGAGGCGGAAAAGCAAGACGCTGAAGCCCTGAAAACCATTGGGTGGTGTAGACCGCTGATGGTCCCAGAAAAGTAGGCACATGTAGTCGTTGCCAGCCAAACATAACGTCTTTGCCTCAGACAAGCAGGTTTCCGAACCTTGGTCTCCATCTTTACGTGGCAGAACACAAGCTAGGAGGACGGAAATGTGATGTGCTGCTACAGTTTGCCTAGATGACGTTAAAACTCGAGACTGCTGCTTGTCTGGTCTGTCGTTGTCCGTGGCTGTCAGTGATAAAGTCCTGAAGACCTCCACCTCCGGCTTGCTGAGCTGAATTGATGGTGTTTGTCGCACTGCCCACCTGTCAGAGTATCTAGAAGACACGCCTGCACCCCCCCCCCCCCTCCCCCGACTAGTGCCTGTAAGAGCCATCGTCACCCTGGGATCAAAGGGCTATGCTGTTGTACGTCTTAGCACCTTTTTTTTAGCAATAATTTGCAGCACCTTTTCTGTCCATTTTATCTTATCTGTTCTCCCACATAACAGCCCGAAGTTTCTGGATTTCTAAGCCATATACTGCCACAGATTTGTACAACGTTTAACTACTTTCTATTCAGACCGAAATAAACCCAGTTAATCATTTTATTATTTGATCTCTGCCTATGAAAACTGGGCAGATGGGTTTATTGGTGGTGACAGTGGTGGTGGCGGTGGTGGTCGTGATCGCGTTGGTACTTGAAGTTGTAATAATGGTGCTAGTAGTGGTCGGAGTGGTTTTTATCCGTTCATGCATAACCTTTGCAAGCGTATTGTACAACTAACTAAATTATTGTTTAAGAAAAAAAGAAAACATGATACGGATCTCGTTTGACAGATGGCAGCAGTGGCCTGTAGTAATTTAGGGAAAATATGTAAAACGTAAAACAGGGTGGAGGGTGCAACAAATGTCCCTTTCCAGGTATTAGAACAATGTAATCTCTGCCAGACAGTTCGTAGGACTGTCCTAAGTAAACTCATATTACTTAGATACAGTGAACACTGACCGAAAAATAACAGCAACATCGAAAAGGAGTTATGCAACACGAGACGTAGACGTGTTTCTACATCTGTTCAAATTTAGGTCTAGACTACTGGCCATTAAAATTGCTACACCAAGAAGAAATGCAAATGATAAACGGGTATTCATTGGACAACCAGCTCTGGCCCTAATAACGGCCTTGATACGCTTGGGCATTGAGTCAGACAGAGCTTGTATGGCGTGTACAGGTACAGCAGTCCATTCATCTTGAACACGATACCACAGTTCATCAAGAGTAGTGACTAGCGTATTATGACGAGCCAGTTGCTCGGCCACCATTGACCAGACGTCTTCAGTTGGTGAGAGATCTGGAGGCCAGGACAGCAGTGGAACATTTTCTGTATCCAGAAAGGCCCTACAGGACCTGCAACATGCGGTTGTGCATTATCCTGCTGAAATGTAGGGTTTCGCATATTTCGAATAAAGGCTACAGCCACGGGTCGTAGCGCATCGAAATGTAACGTCCTCTGTTAAAAGTGCCGTCAATGCAAACAGGAGGTGACCGAGACGTGTAACCAATGGCACCCCATACCATCACGCCGGGTGATACGCCAGTATGGCGATGGCGAATACACGCTTCCAATGTGCGTTCACCACGATGTCACCAAACACGGATGCGACGGTCATGATGCTGTAAACAGAACCTAGCTTCATCCGAAAAAATGACGTTTTACCATTCGTGCACCCAGGTTCGTCGTTGAGTACACCATCGCAGGCGCTCCTGTCTGTGATGCAGCGTCAAGGGTAACCGCAACCATGGTCTCCGAGCTGATAATCCGTACTGCTGCAGACGTCGTCGAACTGTTCATGCAGATGGTAGTTGTCCTGCAGACGTCCCCATCTTTTGACTCTGGGATCGAGACGTGGCTGCACGATCCGTTACATCCATGCGGATAAGATGCCGTTCATCTCAACTGCTAGTGATACGAGGCCGTTGGGATCCAGCACGGCGTTCCGTATTACCCTCCTGAACCCATCGATTCCGTATTCTGCCAACAGTCATTGGATCTCGACCAACGCGAGCAGCAGTGTCGCGATACGATAAATCGCAATCGCGATAGGCTACAATCCGACCTTTGTCAAAGTCGGAAACGTGATGGTACGCATTACTCCTCCGTACACGAGGCATCACAACAACGTTTCACCAGACAACGCCGGTCAACGGCTGTTTATGTATGAGAAATCGGTTGGGAACTTTCCTCACGTCAGCACGCTGTAGCGTCGCCACCGGCGCCAACATTGTGTGAAAGCTCTGAAAAGCTAATCATCTACATATCACAGCATCTTCTTTCTGTCGGTTAAATTTCACGTCTGTAGCACGTCATCTTTGTGGTGTAGCAATTTTAATTGCCAGTGGTGTATTTACATAAGAGTGGTGCTAGCAGTGCCACTGTGAGGACGCAAATAGGTTTGAGATTGGAGTTGGTGAACTGGTGTTAGTCAAGAATGCATTTAGAGAGACCAAGACGGCATTATCAACACCTCACAGAGTTTTGACGAGGTCGTGTAACAGGGGTACGAGAAGCTGGGTGCTCCTTCGGCGATATTGCAGAAAGACTTGGCAGGAAAGTAGTCACTGTACATGATTGTTGGCAACGATGGTGACAAGAATGTACAATTGCACGAAGACTGGCTCTGGACGGTCACGTGGCTGTACGGCAGGGAAAACTATCGTGTTCGGCGTATGACCCTGGCGCAGCAGCAGTCTGAGCAGCATGTCACACCACATTGGCCAACGAACTATTAAAAATCGGATACTTTGAGGACAGCTCCAAACACAGACGCCCTGTAGCGTGCATTCCACTCATCCCAAACCATCGCCAATTGTGGACTCTGTGGTGTCAAACGAGAGCTCATTGCAGGGCAGGGTGGTGGTCTGTTGTGTTTTCTGACAAAAGCTGGTTCTGCCTGTGTTGGTTAGCAGGAGGTCAGTTGAGGGCCTGCAACGATCAAGTGGCCTGCTAGACACACTGGACAAAGTTAATGGTCTCGAGTGGGGGTGGGGGGGCGGGGGGATTCGTATAAGCGCAGGCTGTACGCCAGCTGGATGATCCAACCTGCTGCGCTACCATTCATGAACAGCATTCCAAGGGATATTTTCGAACAGGATATCGGTCGCCCACATACCACTGTTGTGACCCAACATGTTCTACAGGGTGTCGATATGTTGACTTGGCCTGCTCGATCACCAGATCTGTCTCCAGTCGAGCACATACGGCATATCATCGGACAACTGCAGCGTTATCCACGAACAGCATTAACAGTCTTTGTACTGACGAACGTTGTACAACAGGCATAGAACTCCATCCCGCAAACTGACATCCATCATCCGTACAACACACAATGCACGCACGTTTGCATGCTTGCATCCAATACTCCCGCGATTACACCTGCTATTGATCTAACAACATTTCACATTTGCAATGGCTTATCTTGTGCCTGTGATCTTGTATTGTTAATCACTTAAATATGTTACCTAGTCCAATCTTTCCCGAAATTTACTCTACATTAATTATATTTTGGTGTCGTGATATTTTCCTTCATGTATTTACTCGAAAACTTTGCTTTCCTTTATTAATTTTCTTAAGATATTTTTCCTCAATGTAATATACTTTCAATTCATGTCCTCATTCTTAAGAAAATACGTAAGTTATGGGCACATCTGATACAAAATGCAAGATAATTACAGGAATATTGAAAATAAAGTAACAAGCTGTTAAGAGAGCACCAGTGGTTCTCCAGATAAGTGTCTACACAAAAATTTCGTCTGTGATTTCATGGGAAGTATGTAGCAGAGTTTTTGTGTTGATCTCATAGATTTTAGGCACTTGAAGCTTTTTGTCTTCATCGACGTCCATCTCAGTCCTAGACCTTTCTTGTATCTTTCGTGGTTGGACGGACGGCGGCGTCACCGGCTGCACTGGGACGGAGAAAGCACGTTGCCCGTCCTTGAAGGACTGCCGGAACTCGTTTCACGAGGAATTGCGTGGCGGCATGATGGGTCCTGAGGTAAGAGGTCTTGCCCGAAATCGGTTTCCCTTCTTCTGGCCGAGACACTGCTTTGTCATTTACCGCTACATCCTTCGGAACATTATTTACAACACTGTATGCGGGAAGTGAAGACACCCTTATCTTAGCTCATAACATAGTGTTCTTTCAGTAAATGATATATATAATATTATATTAACAAATTAAGTGACTGGATACAACCAGTTCTTACAGAATCATTTTCTGTACTTTCCTGCCAAACCAAGTTTCATCACATCCACGCAGGCAACTGCGAATACCCCTCCTGTGACAGTCTCATCTCAGAGTAGCATTTGTACCATTGTCCTTAGTTATGTATTGCATGTATTCCCGTCTCTGCCTTCCGCTACAGTTCTTACCCTACAAAGCTCCCTAAAGTGCAGTGGAAGTTCTTTCTTGATGTCTTCGTTGATGTCTCATACAGTCCCATCTTCTTGTCAGTTTTTCCCACATGGTCCTCTCCTCGGTGATTCTGCAGCGAAGCTCTTCATTTCTAATAGCTTCACCTAATTTTCAACTTCCTTCTGTACTGCACTGCATCTCAAAAGCTTCGATATTCCTTTTTCCTGATATTTCCAGTCTACGGATCGTACATGTACAGGTTGTCATCCTAACATGCATACAAATTTCTTCCTTAAATTTGTACTGACATGTGACGCTAGTGACTTTCCCTGGCCAGGAATCCCCTTTTTGTCTGTGTTGATCTGCTCTTCGTGATTTCATTTCTTCGTCCACACGCGTTATCTTGCTCCTAGAGTTGAATTCCTGCACTTCGTGAACTACCATCGTCTTTCTCCGGTTTACTTTCGATCCACCTCATTAGGCTTTCCATTCCATTTATCAGACCCTGCGGTCCTTCCACACTTGCTTTGAGGATAATACTGTCACAATCCAACCACTGATGTACATTCAGTTTGAATTTTAATCCCATTCCTGAATATGTCTTTTATTTCCGTTATGGCTTCTTTTTGTTCTTCCATTGAACAGTGGAGGCGAAAGAGTACATGCCTTTCTCACTCATACCATTTCCAATCCGAGCACTTCGATCTTTACCTCCTATTCCCATTCACCCCTCTTGGTTCTTTTATGTAATCCATATTACCTGTCATATCCCTATAGTTTACACCTATTTCGAACATCTTGTACCAGATAGCATTGCCAAACGTCTTTCTGTGTTTTAACGTCTTGTTTCTATTAAAAACAACTTTATAAATACCTCTCTGACGCTTAAACTTTCATAAAACCAAACTGATCGTCATCTAATAGACTCTTAATTTTATTTACCAGTTTTCTGAAATTGTCCTTGTCGGCATCTGGGTTATGTGACCTATTAGACTGATTGTCCGAAACTTCGCACACTTCTCTCTCCTTGTTATGTATATAGGACTAAAATTGTTTTGATACGATAGACTGTAATATGCAAAAGAGGAAGTAGATAATGATGAAGCTAATGGAAGTAAATAGTTCTGTTATCCTCTTGCGCATGTCACTGCGATTAAAACTTAAATTTTATCTACTTATACTGTGTTAGAGTTTGAGACTGGGCAAAATTTTAATTGTCGTTTGTTGTCTTCAATCAGAATCTTTAAGTTAATCACATTATTATTCACACAACGCATTTCGATTGATCATTTTCAGACAAAACTCATACAGCGATTTTATGTAGGATGGGTCCACAGCCTTCATATAATTAATCACCATCGTAGTTCTCACGTTAATGTGTAAAATTTTCATCTACTGTGAGATCACTTACGATTATTTCTCATTTTCAAGTAAAATTCACACATGAAATGAGTACATAGGCATATGCAGGAGGGCGTGCTGAAAAGTAATGCCTCCGAATTCTTTATGTGAATTGCCTTAAGGGCTTTAAAACGAAACAATCTTTATTAACCCGATCGAACACTTCTGGGATGTGAGTGAAGGTGGCATCAGAGTTCATTGCCCTCTTCCCGGAATTTAAGGGAATTAGTTGACTTGTGTGTGCAGATGTGGTGCCAACTGCCTGCAGTGACTACCAGGGCCTCACTGCTTCCACGCCATGACGCGTCGCCTCTGTTATCCGTGCCAAAGGTGGACATATCGGGTATTAGGTAGGTGATTTGGCTGCGCAGCGTACGTAGGAAGTGTAGTGTATGCAAACTCTGAAGCCTTTAATTTTCGCTGTAGACACAGAGCGGTCGGAATCGGTTTTTGATTTCAGCAGAGTTGCAGATCTTGGCATCCAGCGTCGTTGCCACACACACAAACGAAGCTTCTGTCTCGCTTCCGTTGCCTTGCACTGTACAACTTGAACAGGAGACTGAAACTCCCATCGGATTCTAACAAAAATTTTTGTATTTTTTTTTTTGGGGGGGGGGGGGGGGGAGGGGAGGAATTCACAGTCTCCAGATGCGTAAGAAATGTAAAAATGGTCCATACTAGGCTTCAATGCAATGTGTATTTAATCGTGTGATTAGTTGAAGTCGACTAAGCGCCATTGTCATACACCCACAAAACCGACATGGAAAAGCACTACATTGTCTGCATAAATCGCCATATATAAACAACACTTTACACACCTCAACAGAACTGTGCAAATTTCTTACTTACGTTTGCAACATCTGTATTTCATGTTCTTTTCAAATCACTCTTAATCACAAGTAAAATGTAGCCAAATCCCTCCTTTTTACGAAAGGAGCCACACTACAGTGACACCTTTTAGGCTCGTATTCTGAACTTTGCTCTGTGTTTAGCAACTTGGTAACTGACAGCAGCTCGTAATTTGGACTGATAGTAAATCGAGGAAAGGCGAAATTAGTGAGAAGATGCAAAAATGATACCAGCGAGATATTCAACATCAGGATTAATGGTGATGAAATGCATGAAGTTACAGAATTCTGTTACCTAGGCAGCAAAACAACCGGTGACGGACGGAGCAAAGAGGACATCAAAAGCAGACTAGCACTGGCAAAAAGGAATGCCTGGCCACGAGCAGTCTGCTAGTATCTAACAAAGGCCGTATTTTGAGGAAGAAATTCCTGAGACATGGACTATGAGAAAACTGGAGCAAACGGAAATCGAAGCACCTGAGATGTGGTGCTACAGACGAATGTTGAAAATTAGGTAGACTCATAAGGTAAGGAATGAGGAAGTTCTGCACAGAATCGAACATGAAAGGAATATGTGGGAAACACTGAGAAAGGGAAGGGACAGGATGATAGGACATCCGTTAAGACTTGAGAGACTGACTTACATGGTACTAGAGGGAGCTGTAGAGGGCAAAAACTGTAGACGTAGACAGAGACTGCCGGCCGAAGTGGCCGCGCGGTTCTGGCGCTGCAGTCTGGAACCGCGAGACCGCTACGGTCGCAGGTTCGAATCCTGCCTCGGGCATGGATGTGTGTAATGTCCTTAGGTTAGTTAGGTTTACCTAGTTCTAAGTTCTAGGGGACTAATGACCTCAGCAGTTGAGTCCCATAGTGCTCAGAGCCATTTGAACCAAGACAGAGACTGGAATACATCAAGCAAATAAAGTGTCTGATTACGAAACTGTCTAACTGTGTAAGTCGGCTGTTTAGGTTTTTATGCTGGTATGCCACTTAGCGCTCTGTATGAAAATCACTGGAAGTGCTGTGTGCAGTCTGTGGCTGGGTGGCATTGTTGGGAATAGTCGCTATTGTATTGTTGCGCAGTTGGCTGTTAACAGCGCCTAGCGTTGCGCAGTTGGAGGTGAGCCGCCAGCAGTGGTGGATGTGGGGAGAGAAATGGCGGAGTTTTGAGAGCGGATGATCTGGACGTGTGTCCATCAGAGACAGTAAATTTGTAATATTGGATGTCATGGACTGATATATATATATATATATATATATATATATATATATATATATATATATATATATATATATATATATATTACGACTTTCGAACACTATTAAGGTAAATACATTGTTTGTTCTCCATCAAAATCTTTCATTTGCTAACTATGCCTATCAGTAGTTAGTGCCTTCAGTAGTTTGAATCTTTTATTTAGCTGGCAGTAGTGGCGCTCGCCGTATTGCAGTAGTTCGAGTAATGAAGATTTTTGTGAGGTAAGTGATTTGTGAAAGGTATAGGTTAATGTTAGTCATAGCCATTCTTTTGTAGGGATTATTGAAGGTCAGATTGCGTTGCGCTAAAAATATTGTGTGTCAGTTTAATGTTGATCAGAATAGGTAAAGAGCGAAATGCCTGAGTACGTTCAGTTCCGCTCAGCTGACTGAAAATCAAATAATGTAAGAGGTTTTCCAGCACATAAATTCATAAATTTTTCTAAGGGGACTTTTCAGCTGGTACGGTGAAAAAAATTGCATTAAAACTCTAGTGTGGTCTGAGAAACCCCAATGATTGAAAATAAGATGTTATCACAAATAATAACACTTACTTGTCAAATAAGATACATATTATTACATGTGAATGTGTTATACATGAATTATGTGCGTATACATAAATTATGTGTTATTACATAATTAAATTGTACATGTAAAATAAGACATGTTATTTTGCACTGTCTGGGCAAATACATACACTGTGTTCCAAACAAAGCAACTTATGGCACTTCCCACAAGAAAATTTTGTCTTTCTGTCTTTTTCTCGAAGGGCGCAGCTGTCAACGCCTCTTTCTGACACGTGGCTCTGGACTCCCCACTCCTTCACCTCTATTTTTTGCCACAACTTGCTACAGCTCCCTTAGAAGATACCTGGTTTCACGCCTATCCTTATGCTCTTTGATAATTGTCATGCCCAATGAAGTCAAAAATTTCCTTCTTGGCATCTTCTGTGCTGTTGAATTAGGCTTGCAGTATGACACAATAGCACTGTTTACAACATTGCGAAGAAAATAGCCATAGGCCATCTCCTTGTGCGTCTCGAAGTAGTGTATGTACCACACAGCTGGTCAAGGGTATCCACCCCACTTTGTCTCATTATACTTGGTTATCATTTCAGGTTTTCCACAGTCTGTTATATTCTGGTCGTGATGAATGCTAGACAATAAAATAACTGCTTTGTTCTTCTTCGGAACATATGAACAAAGCTTGAGGTCTGCAGTATGTCCAAAGAGAATAGGTCCAATTTGTCTAGGCCGACTAGCTTTGAATTCTTGTGGAATTTCACGTTTGTTGGCTCTCACTGTTCCCGGGATAGTGAGCTCCTGTGTTTTCAATTTCTCAGCAAGTTCAGTGGAGGTGAACCAACTGTCAACAGTCACATTTCGGTTTGTCCCTTTGATGGGTTCAATTAATCACAGCTCTGTTTGCGTTGACACTGACATGTTTCTGCGAAGTTCACTTTCTGAACCAATATAAATGAAAGCATTATTCATATAGAAGCTCCTGGAATCTGCAAGGCATAGAACTTTTATTCCATATTTATTAGGTTTTTTAGACATGTACATTTTAAAAGGGCATCGTCCCCGAAGTCGTACCAGCATTTCGTCAACAGTCACAAAGCTTCCAATAACAAAATACTGAATACAAGTATGGATGAATGCATCCCAAATTTCACGAATAGGAGCAAGTTTATCTGTTTCTCTTCACTCTGCTCATGCCTGGGCACAATCAAACCGCAACCTGCAAGAATGAACAAGAATCTCTTGACACTCATATTGGCCCGGAAGATGTCTCTATCTGTACAATCTGAAGCAAAAAGGCTAGAATGATCCTCGTTTCTTGATTTCAATACACCTGCCAGGCATAACCACTGCTTTTATTTCAATCATATCAACATCACCCACAAATGGTGGCTGAGGTTATTTATACCTGCTTCTCATTTGGCGGATTTTGTCATTTGAATGATTCACTATAATTTGTAGCATGGTGTCAGTGAAGTATAATTGCCAAATACCTAAAACGTCACTGTCACGGACATCCTTTGCAGCTCCACGAACACCTGGCAATCTGATAACAATGTTACGCGCATGTGTACGTCCACGAGCAGGGTGATTCCTGCTCCACTTGAAACATTTATTCTTCGCATAGAAATAGTTGGAATCACAAGTCGGCACACAATCATCTTCCTCGCTGACATCAGTTTCATCTGAAGATGATACGTCACCAGGCTCCACTACACCATCTGAGATTTCTGAGGAAGATGATAACTCATTCTCACTGATATCACTGAGAGTTGGGTCATCCAGTAGGCGCTGTATTTCTTCGCCTGTCAAACGCTTCCGCCAAGTCATTGCACCATCACTCCTGCAAATATTACAAAAGCTTAGAGCAAAAATTCACCTTAATGGAAAAAAACACCAACGTTAACGCTCTGGTGGGGGGGTCTTACACACCGCGGACTGCTCCCAACTGACAAACCGTTAGGAATAAATTCAATGTAATGGTGGGCATAGAGTCACCTACAGACCATTAGAGAATACCAAAACCGCCAGCGCCATCTGTTGCCTAGATATAGAGGTACGTGTAGAAAAAAAAAAAGTCCTGGGGTTAGTCAGACCCCACTAGACGAGTTAAGGTTTAATGCCATTATCCACAGCTGCACCCGTACCGATTTCTCGCTTTGTGCTCAGTAGGAATATGAGATTGGAATATGCTACCACTTCTTTCTTCATTTTGACTTTAATGTAGCTCGTCTCACCTCCACATATAACAGATAACCTCAGAACGCCGATCTTGAAGGACTGCCTTTGCCTCTCGTGGGGACACACGGCATTGTCCCGACCGAGTAACGAGACGGCGACGCATGGGACAAAGCGCTGATCTCATTACCGCGTCGCAGCTCGCGTCCTGAGGCGTGCACCCGGCGACACCCGCTGCCGCTTGCTCCTGCAGGCCGCCGTGCTCTTTATTTAATTACTGTCGACTTCCGCCGGCGCGCTAATACGGATTTCGGGCTGCCGTCTCGTTATTGGCTGTCGGCCGTGTGGCGGGGGGGGGGGGGGGGAGGGGGTGGCGGCGCTCGCAAGACATGCCGCGCTGTTCATTACGTCTTAATTAATGCGCCCTTCTGAACTATGTCTCTCTGAATCCGTTCCTCTTCAGCAGTTCACTCCTGAAAAAAATCCCGTTCCCTCAGGATCCGAGATTTCCGACTCATTCCTCTACTCGGTCCCTCGCAGCTGCATTTGCTTTTCACAAAATGAAATCCGGATGCTTGGGAAAAGCAAAAGTGTGCTCGCTCGGGAATGGGGGGAGTATGCAACTTGGGGATAACTATCACTGAATGGCGAGATAAAACCAATTAACCGCGCGGTCTGGGGCGCCCCGCCACGGCCCGCGCGGCCGCCCCCATCGGAGGCCCGAGTGCCCGCTCGGGCATGGGTGCGTGTGTGTTGTCACTAGCGTAAGTTAGTTACATTCAGATTATTACGTGAACCCCTTTATGATAAGTTGTTGGAAGCAACAGCAGAAATGTTTCGTTGACTCATTATTACAAAACTTAAAAAATCTAAGTGTCATTTATCTTTCGTCATTTTTAAAATAAAACGGTTCAGACAAAATCCTTTTTGGTTCTAAGTTTAGGTAGGCGCCAATAATTAATTAAGAGAGGTCTATTTCAGTTGTACAAATATTTATTCAACCATGCCTAATGAAGTCCAAAATTTCCTTCTTGGCATCTTCTGTGCTGTTGAATTCAGGCTTTCAGTATGACACAATAGCACAGTTTACACCAGCAGTGTCCAACATTGCGAAGAAAATAGCCATAGGCAGCCTTGTGCGTCTCCAAATGATGTATGTACCACACAGCTGGTCAAGGGTATCCATCCCATCTTCAAGTGTATGAAATTATTGAATTTGGTAACACGTAATATGCGGTCGGCCAACGTGCAATGATTGGAATTCTTACACTGATTGGCGTGACTGCACGTTATGTGTTACCACATCCAATAATTTCATACAGCTGAAGATTGGATCTTAAAATCCCGAAACCGGCTGCGGTTTGAAAAGTATTAGTTCAACTGAAGCGGATCTCTCTAAATTAATTGTCACGCCTCTCAATTGCCGATTCCTAAGCACCAAATTTAATAGGCGCAAATTTGATGACAGTGGGGCTTGTTCTACTGAGGGATAGCGTTCTCAGAGAGGTTGCGAACCTCTGTTATAGGGTGTATGCCACGTCATCTTCCTTCTCGGATTCTTTTTATACAACTGTCGTTTCGACCCCCGTGTTAGAATCATCTTCACGGTCTCCGGTTAGGTGAACGGATGCGGCCGAACAATCTAGAAGATTTTACCTTTAAAGACAACGGCCACGAGAGAAGTCTGCCGGATTATTTACATTACGAAATGTGTTTGCACAATAGGTGTCGAGAGCAGTATGTAAAGTTTTTATACTTTCAACACTGCAGCCCAGTCAGAAATCGTGATAATCTAATATATAAGAAACTACCAGCTTCGATTGCAGTAATGAAACCAACCTTTACCTAGTTTTCAGCCTAAATAATTGAGCCTTCTTCGGAAGATATACCTGAATCTATAATTTGTCTAGGAGAGCATGGTCTAGACTGTTTTAGTTTTATTTCTAGACCATGCCCTCTTAGGCAAAATATAGAGTCAGGTATATCTTCTGAAGAAGGCTCAATTATTTGGGCTGAAAACTAGGTAAATGGGTTTCCGTATTAGATCTCTCTCTTTGTTTAGATTATTTGTTTAATTACAAACGCTGCATCTGTTGTCGACCTGCCCCTCCGAAACCCCATTCGTTCTTCATCTTATGAGGTCTCAGCTACAACATTTAACCCGAGTAATACGAACGCATTTTCCATAACGCGCATTACTAAGTATGAGTACTTAGTTCCCAACTTAAAAATTTTATAAAACGAAGCTCATTAATTGTTATTGTTAATTGTAGCTGATGTTATATTCCCAACATAATGTTCGAAGAGATCCTGATTGGTAACTGGGGCACAGAAACTGAAAATTTATTTTAGCACACTCTTTATGATATCTACGCATGCACAATTACGTGTACTACCAAGAGTGTGTTAGCTTATGACCAACACATAAAGTCACTTAACAAATGCAATGTTCGTTAATTGTTGTTAACTTTCACTCGCAACATGCTTTTCAAAGCAACACTGACGTTGAAGTAAGGTCCTGAAAATGAAAATATTGCAAGGTCCTTTACATGAAACTATTGAATACGACATTCACTAGGGAAAGTAACATATAAAACTAAGACTTAAATTTTTGGGTTGAGTTTTACTGAAAATTTTTAAACATTTATGGCATCTGGCAAGAGAATTCATGGAAAGCAATAGATTTATTTTTAAAATTTTAAAACGCGAAATATCTGACTAGATTCCAATATTTTAAAAAGGTGGGCATAAACTACCACCCCGCTCTTCGTATTGGTTAATCTCTTGCATATTATTCTTTCATGAACTTTCAACACAGTGTCCAGTAAGTTGATTCCGTTGTAGTTCTCGCAATTACTGCGGAAACCTTTTTTTTAAACGGTGGTATTAACTTGACTGCGACCGTGCTTCTCTCATAGCTCGATTTCTGCAGCACATATTAAATATGAAAGACAAATCTAAGAAACAAACTAGCGTGCACTGCTTTCTGACCCTTCCGCGGCCTACGTGTGGATGAGGGTAGCAGGTGGAGTGCATGTCAGCTGTTAGTGCCAATAACAGACCAATTTTGCGGCGGTGGCTGTGTAGGCGCGTTAACGACTGCTTCGCGCCAGCTTCATGAATGATTCAGCGTTGCATCTGAGCAGCGCTCTTCGCAGCATCTATCGCGCTTAATGTCCGATCCTCGATTATAAATATAGCTCTTCCCTTCCCTTGCTGCGCCAACTGCGGCTACTGCTGGCATCAAAACAGAAGAGGGCAGCCAAGTGGACGGGTCAAGTGGAAACCCAGATCACTAGTGACGTGCAGCTGACTCGCCGTACACGGAAGGACACCTCGCGGTATTGTTGTGGAGTCTTATTTGGTGTCTCAGTTTTGGGGAATGCCTCTGATTATTTTGCATGAACGATCTGAATTATATTTGTACTACTAAGGGAATTTTATTAGTATTCATATGATATTAGTACTTTCAAAGTTTTATCCATCCTCAGGAACTGTAGTTGTGTGTAACGAAATAAGCAACCAGTAGCATTACGGTATTTTATAAAACGAAGCTGATTAATTGTTTATACTGGTTTCTGCCACTTACTACTCTTCTTCAGAAGGTTACTCCTACAGCGTTATTTGCGAATGTCAACATTAAGAGGCATGCAGCAAAATGTCGTGCTCCTGTATCCTTTTAGGACTACGGCATTTTGCTCTATGCCTCTTATTGTTGACACTTGCAAATAATACGACAGGTATAACCTTCTGAAGAAGGACACTAAGAGCCCGAAGGCGGTAAAGAAATTAAATTTATTTTTATGCAACTGGTTGTTTATCATTCCGTTATATGATGTTATTACTCCTGAAATGATAGAATTTGCCCCTAAACTTTCATCCATGTGCCCATAACTCAGTGTAACACAACATGACTTTTGGCTGTCTAATTTTTGTATAACACGTTATCTATTCTAATTTTTGTATGTGCCGGTTTACCCAAACAAGGTACAAAAATGTCTCATCGAGAGGGCTTCAATAATACATCGTATTTAATTTACTGAGTAATGCAGTTTCTTTTACAATTCCATTTTGTTTTAATGTGCTAAATTATTAAAATCAAACTGAATGTAAAAAAAAGAGCTAATCAGTATAAACTATAGAAACATTGCAAAAAGTTCAGTGTTGAAGAAGTTGAATCAAAACCTAAGAAATTATCGGTTTGCGTGAAGATAAGTCACATAAATATTTGTGTGGACACCCTCTGCTCTTGCTCTCTGAATGGATACCGTACGAGCAGGATACACAACACCACCAAACCTCTCTGCGTTTTCAGTTGCATCATACACTAAACGAACTTCTTGTTTCGAATCAGCATCTATATCATCTAGTAATTTGTCGTCATATAAGTTGGTCAAATCTATGTCTGATTCAGATTCAGATGATGAAAATTCGGTTTTTCCCCTAAAATTCGTAGTTTTTGTCTTAGCTGTCCCAACTTTCTTCTTCGCTCATATTTTGTTTTGAAATCTTCTCATTTACTTTGATCATCTGTTCTTGTTTAATTTTCAACGTAGGCACCAAAGTTGTGACTACAGTCGCCATCAGTACAATTCTGGAAGTCGAGATAGTTGGGAGTAGAAGGTACTTCAGCTATTTCAGCTATATATGCCATGAAGTCAAGCTGTCGGTGGGGATCTAAATGATCATGTTGGCGGAAGAAAAGATGGGGAAGAGAGGTGGCATGGAGGATGGTGGTATGACGAGAGAAATGAGGAAGGAAAAAAAAATAGTGGAATTTCCAGTGGCTTTTGATCTAGTGATTACGAATACCTACTTCCAAAGAAAAAAAGAAAAACTAATAACATACAGGAGTGGCGCAAATAAAAGCCAAACTGATTACATATTATGTAGAAGAAAAAATAGTGGCGAGGTGCGAAATACTAAGGTCACATACGGTGAAGGAATAGCAACACAACATAAGTTGACTGTAGCGGATTGTGAGATGAAAGTATGTAAAATACAGAGGTACATTAATCAATGTGAAAGGAAAATTTAGTGGTGGAGATTAAAGGATAAAAATTTGAAACAGGAGTTAAGTGAAAAACTACTGGGAAAGGTAAAATTGGCAGAGAGTGTGCAGGAGTGGTGGAAAATAAATAGTGCTGTTATAAGGAAGACCGGGGAGGAAGTGTTTGGGTTAACATGTGGGAGAGGGGTGTCAAAAGGTATGGAAGCATGGTGATGGAATGAAGAGGTGCAGAAGGTTTTGATGGAAAAGAAAGAAGCTAAGAGGAAGTGGGATATGTACGGAAGTGCTGAGGATTGGCAAGAATACAAAAGTGCAAAGAAGGGGTCAAAACGAGCCGTGGCTAAAGCTAAAACTGAATCAGTAAGGGAGGCATACGAACAACTACAGGAAAATCAGGACATGAGACAGCTGATACGGATTGGCAAATCAAGAGATAGAGCTTCCAAGGATCTAACAGCAATAAAACAAATGAAATATGAAACAGGAATAATTCTGTATGACCATGGAAAAATAATCCAAAGGTGGTTGAATTATTTTGAAAAATGTAAGAGTGAAAACTGAGGAAGGAGGGGCAAACGAAGGATTAACGATGGATATAAGTAGCGATGAAGTTGACCGGGCAGTTGAAAAGATGAAAAATGGGAAGGCAGTTGGCCCACACCAGATCCCCGTTGAGGTATGGAAATGTCTCGGTAAAAAGGGAATTGAGCTCCCTTGGGATTTAATGAAAAAGATTTGGCGACAGGAGTAGATGCCAGATGAGTGGAGAATTAGTGTATTGATCCCAATATTTCAGGGGAAAGGTAATATGCAGGACTGCAGTAACTATAGAGGTATTAAACTGATGGCACACACAATGAAAATTTGGGAAAGAATTATAGAAGCAAGATTACGCAAGGCGACTGTGGTGTGTGAAGAACAGTTTGGGTTCATGCCTGGAAGAGGAACGACTGATGCAATACATGCTTTAAGGCGGATAGTGGAGAGACACGGGGAGCTACAAGCCGATCTACATATGGCTTTCATTAATTTGGAGAAAGCATATGAAAGAGTCCCAAGGGACGAAATATGGAGAAGCATGAGAGAGCAGTGCGTGCCAGAGAAGTATGTGAGGTTAGTCAAGGAAATGTACAGAGGAGCAATGACACAGTTGAGAAGTAGTGTGGGCATGACAGAGGAGTTCCCAGTAAAAGTAGGGTTACATCGAGGTCTGCGCTTAGTCCCTACCTGTTTTATCTGATTATGGATGTGCTGGTGAAAGATGTGAAGAAGAAAGCGCCGTGGAATATGATGTGGATCTTTGTGAGCAGAGCATCGACAGACTTGGAGATGCTGTAAGATTGGAGGAAGGCACCAGAAGAAAGAGGGATGAAAATAAGCAGCACAAAATCAGAATATTTAGCACTGAAGGATGTACAAATGAGGTCTTGCAAGATCCAGGATGATGAGCTGAAATCGGTCTGCAAATTTAAATACCTGGGGTTGTACATACAGAGGGACGGAGGACTGGAAAGCGAGATACAACATCGAATAAATTGCGGTTGGAACAATTGGAGGAAAATGAGTGAAGTGTTGTGTGACAAGAAGGTCAGCATTGGGTTGAAAGGGAAAGTGTACAAGTCGGTGGTAATGCCTGCTATGATACACGGGGCAGAGACATGGGCAATCACAGTAGCTCAGGAAAGGAAGATGGAAGTGACGGAAATGAGGATGCTGAGGTGAATGTGTGGGGTAACAAGGAAGGACAGGATTAGAAATGAATTTGTTAGAGGAGCTGTGAAAGTGGGACCAATGGGGAAAAAGATACAAGAGAGCAGACTAAGGTGGTACGGACACTTACAGAGAAAAGGGGAAGAGTATATCGGAAACACAGTTGAATATAAAGATTGAAGGAGCGAGAAGGAGAGGAAGACTGAAGATGAGGTGGAAGAATAAGATATCCGGGGACCTAAGGGAGACAGGATGGAAGAAGGAAGAGACAATGGATAGAGTACTATGGAGGAGAAGGATCCAGAAAAGCAACGCCGACCCTACGTGACGTGGGACAAGGCGACGATAAAGAAGAAGAAGAAAGAAGATGCCATGAAGTAAAGCTGCAGTTGCCATATTGTTCATTTTCTTGACATTCAACCTTAGTCCAGCCTTCGAACTTTCATCTCTCAGCCTCAGTGAGAGGATCTTTAACTCATCTTAAGTTTCTCGCACTAGGATGATATTTTCCGCATATGTAAAGCTATTTCTGTTTATAGTTGTTGTCGTTGTTGTCTTCAGTCCGAAGACGCAGCTCTCCATTTTATTCTATCCTGTGCAACCCTCTTCATCTCCGAGCAACTACTGCAACTTAGCCGGCCGCGGTGGTCTAGCGGTTCTAGGCGCTCAGTCCGGAGCCGCGCGACTGCTACGGTCGCAGGTTCGAATCCTGCCTCGGGCATGGATGTGTGTGATGTCCTTAGGTTGGTTAGGTTTAAGTAGTTCTATGTTCTAGGGGACTGATGACCATAGATGTTAAGTCCCATAGTACTCAGAGCCATTTGAACCTACTACAACTTACATCCTTTTGAATCTCCCCTTACGATTTTAACCCGCTTTGTGGTGTCACCGCCAGACACCACACTTGCTAGGTGGTAGCTTAAATCGGCCGCGGTCCATTTAGTACATGTCGGACCCGCGTGTCGCCACTGTGTAATCGCAGACCTAGCGCCACCACCAAGGCAGGTCTCGTGATACGAGAGAGCACTCGCCCAGTTGTACGAGAACCTAGCTACCGACCAGATGTACGAAGCCTTTCTCTCTCATTAGCCGAGAGACAGAATAGCCATCAGCTAAGTTAATGGCTACGAACTAGCAAGGCGCCATTAGCCATACAGTGATTGTACTTAAAGTCTCCCGTGTATCGTCAAGATCGATGTACCACCATGATTGAGTAAAGTTAAGTATTAAACCTGCTCCGTACTTTCTTCCTAACATTAATTACGTATCCTGTTCCAGTACTTCACGCCCGTCTGCGTTAGTCTAGCTTGCCTTTTCAGCCATCTCAACTTCACGGTGTCGGCCCAGCTACCGACACAACACGCTTCCCTCTCCCCCCCCCCCCCCTCCACCGCTTCCACATTTCCCTCCAGTACTAAGCTGCTGATCCCTTGATGTCTCAGAATGTGTCCCATAAAACGATCCCTTCTCTTAGTAAGATCGTAGCACAAATTCCTTTTTTCCACAGTTCTGTTCAGTACCTCCTCATTAGTTACGTGAAGTGCCCATCTAATTTTCAGCTTTTTGTGTAGTACCACATTTTAAAAGCTTCTATTCTTTGTCTAAACTGTTTACCATCACTGTTTCACTGCCGTGCATGCTTACACTCCATATAAATAATTTCAGAAAATACTTCCTAACCCTTGAAAATATTAACAAATTTCTGTTTTCAGAAAACTTTTCTTCCAGTACACATTTTATACCCTCTCAACTTTTGGTGGCTATATAGCAAAACTCATCATTTATATTTACCCCAGCTATTTTAATTTCAGTTTCTTCTTTACCTAACACGACAGTCTTCAGTATGCGCTCTGCATACAGAGTGAATAAATAAGGTGACGATATATCACCTTGCTGTACTCCTTTCAGAATACTGACACATTTAGTGTCATCATACAGGATTCTGGTCACAGTATAAGTTCCGCATTAGGTAAATGAGACGATGTGGTACTTCCATGTTTTTCAGTACTTTCCACAGTTTATCGTGGTCCACAGACTCATTGTCTTTAGCATAGTCCATAAAGCAGAAGTACATGTATTTCGGAAGTGCTCTTGCCTTTTCAATAACTCATCCGATGTTGGAAATTTGACTATTATCCCCCATGAATGCCTGGACCCTGCATGTCAGCAGGGAACTGTTCAAGATTTTGGAGGCTCTCTAGTGGTGTGACAGGTGACACGTGGGTAAGCATCCTATCTGATCAGCTGAATCCATTCATGTCCATTGCGCATTCTGACAGACCTGGACAATTCCAGCAGGACAATGCGACACCCAACAAATCCATAAAATATATAGAGTGGCTGCAGGAACACTGTTTTGAGTTTAAACACTTTCGCTGCACACCAGTCTCCCCAGCCATGAACATTATTGAGCATATTTGGGATACCTTGCAACGTGTTGTTCAGGAGAGATCTCCACTCCCTCGTACTCTTACGGACTTACGGAAAGCCCTGCAGGATTCATGATGTTAGTTCCCTCCAGTACTACTTGAGACATTTGTCGAGTCCATGCCACGTCGTGTTGCGGCACTTCTGCGTGCTCGCGTGGGCCCTACGCGATATTAGGCAGGTATATCACTTTATTTGGCTCTTCAGTGTATATATAAAAGAATAAAAGCATTATGCTCTTTAATGTACGTTACGACTATACTCCCATATTTGTCGAAAATCTCATTGTTTATCGAAATTTTCTCCCCACACACTATATTGTTTTTCGATTAGACATTTGACTAACAGCAAAACGTATAGCGTTATTAATACCAAATTCGATCATACAAGATGAAGTGCTATTCCAAAGACGCTTTGTCAGAAATAAGCTAGAAATATCTCTGTATCGCTGTAGGCACGCCCAATGTGTGTCCACTTCAATGCTAGTTATCATATTGGGTTGTCTAATAAGTCTTTCCCTGATAAACACACTCTAAATGTGTATTCTGTATACGTTATTTTTATATATATATATATATATATATATATATATATATATATTAGCTTTTAATTTTGTGAAGTGTAGGATATCTTGCATTTGTGTTTTCTTTTTACATTTTGTGTATTCTTTTTTTTATTTCGTTTCAAGTGGTAACCTATTCAGATTTAACTATGCTATACTTGACATTGTTTGAGAATTACTGTTGCCATATTAATGTAAATCTGTACAGCAGTTAATAAGCGCCTAAAAGTTCATGACAAGAAAATAATGCAGACTCGAAGGCGATTTCGGAAAACGACTTTTTCGACAGATATGGTTGCACCATTGTAACGTATGTTAAAAGTCATGAACATTTTATGTGAAGTTTTGTTTCTAATATCTGTGACCGTTTCTAACGATATTCAGTCGTAAATATTACACTGAACTTTTTACAGGAGATTGATTCGCCCCCCTAAACAGCGGTATGGGCACAAATAAACACTAAAACATATTCAATGCCGATCAGAATCGAAGTGTATCATTTGGGTAGGTTTATATGTGAGTAACACTAGCTGTCCGAAATTAGAAAATATTTCACTTTCATGTTTTCTTACTAATTTTGTGGCTAACAATACTTTCTAAAATATGAGGTTCTGGTTTTAAGACTGCATTAACGTCTTCTACACCAGCACATAGTTTTCTTTTATAAAGACCGTCAGATCGTCTACATATTCAATTCATTTTTCCTTAAAAGTCCTCTGCTCATTGATTATTGCGTTATTTCAATTACAGCTCTACTATGAGTACTGTACACCCCCCCCCCCCCCTGGGGTCTGACCAAAAGTTGGACGCGGCAGTGGCAGCTGCGCTGGACTCTCGAACGGGGAGGTCCGAGTGGGATTGCCAATCAGCAGAGAGTGCACGGCGCGGCGTTATTGCTCGCCGGGCCCGGAGCACTGTGAGTCCAGAGGCAGCCCTCTCCCTCCTCCCACCGACCTGCCGTCTGTCGACTAATTGGCCGGCCTGCAGCCGCAGCAAAAGAGGGACGTTCGCCGCGTGATCGCTGCTGCCCTCTGGTGGAACATAAAGAGAATGCCGTATAAACGTTTTTGATCAGCCTCGCCGATACAGTGGAAGCGCGCTATGGATTACTGTCAATACGTGTAGGGAAGCACGCATTCCTCTTGTAGTGCGAATGCCCTGTAGTACCAACGAGAGAGAAGCAGTTGGCAACGATATCTGACACCGGAGCCTACACGTGGTTCGCGTCTCTAAAGAACCACGCATTCGCTCTGGACATGGAATAAGTGAGTCAGTTGTCATAACCTTTTTTAATTTTTAATGTTTTTTATGGGCTGTCGCCCTCTATCGTAAGTAACATCGAGTCCCATGTTTCCCTGCTTTAGTCTGACACTCAACGTAGTTCATAACAACATTCTTTCTGCAACACTTTTTTAAAAAAAATATTACAATCATTTCTTGTTTGTTTTCATACAACTGTTCGTTCTTCACTTAACGTAAAGGACCTCTGAAAAAACAGAACGTAGTAGACAAGCTATTCCATAGATTTGGCAGCAGCGACTAAAACAATACATTACTGATGGAATTAGAAATTTCATACCATAACATTATGCAAGGCGTTTTAGCGCATTGGAATTAAAATGAATGGAAGTTCATATGATCTCATTCGCAGTTTGTTGTAAAAGTTTCGAAGACCCATGACTGGTTTCGCACCTTAAAGGTGCATCCTCATTTGAATTTAAGTAATCACTTCATGCATCGAAATAATCAGCAACCAGTTACGTAAAAGAATTTAATCTCCTTAGTCGGTTTCAGATACTCAAGGCCCTTCTTATCTGCGAGTATCATAGTATGATGGAAATAATACGATATTTAATTACAGGATAAATGTACAGCCACCTCGGTTGCACAAAATTATTGTTAAATTGACCATGGTTTAGACAGCATTAAGACGGCCTTCATCAGAATAAAAATTACATAGGATGTGAAAAAAGTCACAAGAATAAAAATTAAAATTTAAAACAAGTTAAATTTTCACATTTTAATTTTTATTCTTGTGTCAATTTGTATTTGACGAGAGCAATTTTGCTTTGATGTTTTTCACCCATGGTGCGATTAAACGTAATCCTATGTAATTTTTATTCTGATGAAGACCGCCTTAGTGCTCTCGGAACCATGGTCCAGTTGACAATAATTTTGTGCAACCGAGGTGGCTATACATATATCCTCTAATTAAGTTAACGCACGGTTGCTGGACCTCAGCCAACGAAAATCTTTAAAATTTCAGTATTACGATAGTTATAACCTAAGTGTCTGAAACCGGGTAAGGGAATCAAATTTATTTTACGCAGTTCAAAAATGGGTCAAATGGCTCTGAGCACTATGGGACTCAACTGCTGAGGTCATTAGTCCCCTAGAACTTAGAACTAGTTAAACCTAACTAACCTAAGGACATCACAAACATCCATGCCCGTGGCAGGATTCGAACCTGCGACCGTAGCGGTCTTGCGGTTCCAGACTGCAGCGCCTTTAACCGCACGGCCACTTCGGCCGGCTTACGCAGTTCGTTGCTGATTATTTCGATATGTATAACTTCAGTTGCTGGAGACGACAAAATACTAATCACTTCACGTTAGATGAGAATTAAGATAATCCACCAGCTATAAACGAAAGTGAGTGATCCATCAGCGATTTTTATCGAACTGAAAGGTTGTTAAATACCGACGGTGGGCGTCCTAAATGTGGGTGTGGAAATTTCAGTAAGCATAAGCGGTACGAGTGCTCACTAGCATTCATACAGCAACGCATACTGTTATTCTCGGTGGGCTGATCTGATGCAGACGACGAACGGCGTTATCGAATTTTGTACATTCATTACTGTCAGACTAACCGTATGCGTTGTTGTGCGAATTTTAGTGACCACTCCTCCCGCTTATTTGAACTCGCAGACCCACATTTTCTCAGCTTATGGATTTTATTTAGGACCCCAACCTTTTAGGTGGACGTCAACTGCTAAACGATCACTCACTTTAGTTTAATGCAAAATCTCAGAGCTTCGTAATTCTCATCAGGCATGAAGTTTTTACTTAAACGAATGTGAAGATGCAACTTTAAGATGCGAAATCGGTCATGGGTCTTTGAAAGGACTACAATAAAGAGCCCGTACGGGCATATAGAATTTCACTCATTGCAATTCTAATTTGCTAATAGTGCCGTGCGTAATATTGTGGTATGAAAGTTCCAATTGTATTAATCACGAAGTAAAACTGCAATACTAAAATGGGGACTCTGCGATAACCAAGACGTGTATTGTTGGTGGGTTAGTAAGCAGACCATGATCGATTTCCTTCAGTGTTTCATTTACACCGTCTCCTTAAGCATTGTGACGCCAGAGAATCTGGCATCAGCAGGCCTTACAGCAGTGCGTCTTGCTTAGGCGCTACATCTCAATTAAATGAGATCCAACTGGGTCTCATCGACACACTACGAAACATAAGACCTCAGGTCAGTTTGTTTCCGTCTCGAAGAGAAGAATCCAAACAACCTTGCAAAGGAAATCAAATAAGATTCGGCAAGTAACTTTCTTGAAGTAGTTGGTCACTGGGAAGGATCAGCAGTGAGACTGCAAGAAAGAAATCATATCAAGCACAGGCCAGGTGGCAGTTAATTTGCATGAAAAACCTTTTCAATACATCGGATCTTAGTCTACAATTGAGAATGCGTATGATTTGTTGCTACGTGTTCACCACATTTCTCAGTATATGCGAAAGCTAGATCCTTAACCAATATCTACAGGAAAGAACTGATGCTTTTGTAATGGATCTATATCGCTGTCCCTCAAGCATACCTCAGGTGCTAAAAATGTCAAACGAAGAAGCAGTTCGCCGCGCGGGATTAATCGAGCGGTCTGAGGCACTGCAGTCATGGACTGTGCGACTGATCCCGGCGGAGTCCTCCCTCGGGCATGGGTGTGTGTGTTTGTCCTCACGATAATTTAGGTTAAGTAGTGTGTAAGCTTAGGGACTAATGACCTTAGCAGTTAAGGCCAATAAGATTTCACGCACATTTGAACATTTTTGAAGAAGTCGTTCATCGGATGAAGATGAAAAAAAGAACTATTTTTCACTATAAAACAACTGCTCCAACATCACCTCCAATCTCGGTCAGGAGAAGGCGGCTTAAGAATAAGATCTACATTTATTTCTATTTCTATACTGCGTGTAGGTCACAAGTACAAACAGGTTGATTTTGATGGATTACTAAATATTATCGCAGATAGGAGTATTGACTAATTCACATAAAACATTCCATGTAATATGCTTCCGACTGTCATTGCTTACAGAGCTATAGCTCGTTACAAAGATAAATTTTGATTTTGCATGTCGTACTGGTGCTGTTCTTTGTTTACTTATCGATTGCCCACTTTGTTTTGAAGTTTAAGATGTGAAATTGTGCTTGACTTATGCAATTATATTATTCAATTGTGACAGTCATTGTTGAGAACTTTACTGTATCATTTAAGCGCATCGCACGTAATTACAAGTGCTGAGTATTACGATACTTTGTGTGTGTACAGGTTTTGTAATGGAAGCGCTGCTGCTACATACGGCAATACGGTAGACTGTTACCTAACCGCTGAGTATCTAGCAAAAGGATGATTACTCTTGTTTTCCCTAAACCACATGAGACTGGTGCACTGCCCAGCAGTCATATTTCATCTCGAACGAGAGAATGAACAAAATGTGAATCAAGTAGAAGGCGTTATTCAGGAGGTAGAACCTTCAACAAGGACGTGCAGAATTTCTACCCGTACTGCTGTTACACAAACAAGTTACTGGCGGACACTATATCTGCAAGATCTTTGCCCTTATCCCTATAGCGGATTCAGCACCTTCGAAAAGGAGTTGAAGGTAAGCGAATGAAATTTTGTTGTTAGATAAGTGCAAATTAACCTTTAATATTACTACTCTTTAATTATGAAGCAATTATCACTCATTATGGTGTTATTAACACTCGTAGCTCCACGAAAACCCAGATATATGTTTGGATTCACTTTTTCAAGACTGTTTCTCTGTCAATGTTTCTTGTGGTATGATAGACAATCAGTTACTTGGTCTGTTGTTTTAGCGAATCGTCGCAAAGTATCCCATCATCAAGACTTGCTTGGAAACGAGCCTCCAACATTGTTGGAAGAGGTTCGTTTGGTGACAATGATGGGTAAGTTCTTTCATGATGGCGGTACACCGACACGTTACAGTCGTCAGGCGACACCTCATATAAACCTAACATTAACCTGAAGGCTGATCAGCAGAAGTGGTAACGTTTCGTGGGTTTCCGAACGCTACTCCTTTAGATTTTTTTCCCGTGGGGATGGTTGAAAGGCGAAATCTGAAATAAATAAAAAACAATAAAGAAACCAAAACACGTTTTCATCGTTCGGAATGTGATTAGTGGTGCCTCTGAAAGAGAACAGATAGAGGAACACAGAATAGTTACATTTGGTTGTGCCAAAAGAGATCGAAAGTGCACTGAAGTCGGAAGTGGAATGTATGAAGAACAACTTTGAACTTTAGTATTTGTTTGTGTCATGTTGAAACAGTAGTATCTCTGTAACCAACAAGGCCTGGACACTGGTTATGTGAAATTTATAGAATTACGCCGTAGTACCACCTCCTAAAATAATTACTGTTCTTCGTGAAACGCCGTTGTCACTCATTTATTACTGTTAAAGTAGCAAGTTACGAGTTTTTTTAAAGTTACTCTGTCTGTGATACACGGAAATTCAGTCTTCCGGACGTGATGCTGAAGGATGCAGCGTTACTGAATGCTTCTTCCACAGTAATTTACGAAGGATTAGCAGTGACTTAGAAGGCATTGGTAAATGGACACGGAACAATATCTGACGACACTTCTGTCGCAAATTGACAAAAAGTTTACACTTTGTTTTGCAGTACTCGTTTTGACGGAAATGTACTCAACGTTTTCTTATCTTTTGATGATATACTACACCCTGCATCTTCTATAGTTCTTTGGTGTACATATTGTCCTTGTGCGTCCCTACTATTTTTCAATTAACTGGTACTTGCCTTTCCAGCACGACATTAACTATTACGGAATGCCGTAGCCAATGGCCTCTGACATATCCCTTCTGTTGGGATGTACGTCACTGCCATCGGGAGACAAATGTTGAAATGGTGAGTTCATAGAACAGGCGCCGCCATTGGGCTTTCTCTCTCGTCTCATTAGCAAGATGCATAAGTTGCACAAAATAGTTTCTGTTCTTTTTCCTCGTGACAGCAGTATCTCTCTTCGCGGTAGCACAGGACGTTTGTAAGTTCGGCATCGACCAATAGGAAGAGAAATACTGGGTTTTAATAGGAAGTGACATTCAGGTTCAACAGTGGGTACCATTATGTGTGGAGCCAAGTTTGTGATCAATGAACAGCGTAAGTATTTGCCGAAGGGACAATAAACAGCGCAGAACACGTTTAAAGAGGTGGCCTCCCGGTATTGTTTCAGTTTGTAAATGTCAGGGAAAAACGCTCTTCAGGATGTTTGTGGATTCTCCGCAGCCCATGCTACGGTTGCAGGTTCGAATCCTGCCTCGGGCATGGATTTGTTTGATGTCCTTAGGTTAGTTAGGCTTAAGTAGTTCTAAGTCTAGGGGACTGAAGATCTCAGATGTTAAGTCCCATAATGCTTAGAGCCATTTGAACCATTTCCGCAGCATATACAGTCGACTGAGCTTTCCTCCAATGAGTACATGTCACAAGTGATATAAGGCGTAAATCGTAGTCTGAATTACTGGTACTGGAAATTGTTGTTTAAAGTTGAGAAAACAGTGGAACGTAACGTTCGACATCATTGTAATCATTTCTGCATGACAGCAAGTCTGCAAGTTACTAAGGTTATGGTCCAAAACAAAAACTTGTAATTTGACCGTATAAATTGAACAATATTTTCATAAAACGTACGTATTCATGCACTTCAAAATGGTTCAAATGGCTCTGAGCACTATGGGACTCAACATTTGAGGTCAGCAGTCCTCTAGAACTTAGAACTACTTAAACCTAACAAACCTAAGGACATCACACACATCCGCGCCCGAGGCAGGATTCGAACCTGCGACCGTAGCAGTCACGCGGTTCCGGACTGAAGTGCCTAGAACCGCAAGGCCACCGCGGCCGGCTCATTCACTTCCCTCGAGTATATAACATTATAAATTAAACTGTTTAACAGTCTCTTAGTGGATAGCTTAAGGCCGTGAATTTTCATCAAAAACAGCGATCAAAGACGTTTCAGCTCCCGTTCCTTGTAGAATTTTAGATTTTATCAGCTGTTGATAATTGACAATCGAGCGGTACCAGCCAGAGTCGAAAAAGTATAACAAGAATAACAGAGTGGTTTTCTGTTATTTGAATCTACTCGACTATTTGTTTTGAGTCAGGAAAGTTAAACGCGCTATTCTTATCTAATGTGGTTCCCAACCCACAACGGAGGAATGCAGTTATTCTCTCGTTAGTAGTTAAACTCACTGATAAATGCTGCTGATTGAGCACTTTAGAGCTCCTTTAAGTGTACACTCTAAAATATCTATAGACGTAACTGCATAGCGAATTAGCGTCACTAGGTGATCAAGTCTTTCTGACAGTAGGTGATGTGTACACGGAAGAAGTCAGACACGAAATGTACGAAACTACTAAAGCCAGTAAGGCGCCAAGGAACGAAACTGACTTCCCTCCCCATTTTGCTCGAAGTTTCAGAAAAGGTGACCCAAATGGTGTTTCGCTCTTTACGTGTCGGCAGACGCCTTACACCAATCATAGAAAGACAACAGTTAAATAGAATTATTCTGAGGTAAATACAGGTAAATACAAAAACACAGTGCTCAGGGTCTATCACTGAGCTAACGATAAATGCACACATACGTAGAAATTCACAAACTTCGAATTTGGTTTGAAGTGAAAAGTTAATAGGTGTATCGAAACATATGCGCCTGATAAAAAAAGTGAGAGAAAAAAAAGTGTGGAATGGATAAAATTGCAGGCATTGTTATCGGTGATTAAGGACAGTGTACTGAACCACATTACATCAGTATTTACACCATTTGTAGACTAATAATTACCGCTATTAGGAGCAGTATGTTTTCAGGTTGGTTAGTACCTCCAAGCAGAAGTGTCGGGAGTACGTCGTTAGTGCATATTTCCCCTGGGCAGCAGGTCAGGTGTTGACGTGTAGTCCACTCAGTGGTGCAGTTACGACCACTCAGAAAACTTCAGGTCGTATCGTTTCTGACATGGTTGTGGGGACAGCTCGATGCAGAAAACAAAAAACCAACATACTGAGGTGTGTTCCATACCAGCATCCAGCCAATTATTTTCATGAAATGACATAGCATTTGTTTCAGTCTTTGCATGAAATTCCGCAAGAAGACATTCAGAGCCTGTTTCCTTCCGCACTACAACGATACGAGAGTGTATCGGTGCCTGTTGAAGATCGCACCTCAAACTGATGTTAATGCTGGACACCACTTCCGGGAGGATGGATGGCTAATCATTAGGTATCTGTATTGTGGCGAACATGTCCACAGTGTTAGACTAATATTGGACTGTTGCTTTCTGATGTAACACTTTATACTTCGATTTGTGTAATTAGATTATGTTGCTGATGCACTATATAGTTACTGATTAGAAAATCCCTTGGTTACAGTTCAATAGCTCTCCGATGCCACAGACACTAGATGCTTAACCCTATGTCAACTGGAGGAGAAGTGAATGTGATGCCTTTAATCTCACAACAATGTGCACTGCGAATTTGCACCATACCAAAGCGACGTTAGTAAATGGATGGTTAATTGTTTTCCAGTACCAGTGATGGTAGGTGTAGATTCTACACGAAGCTACCACTGCCCTGTCTTGTGCTTCCGTCTCGTGAGTGCTTCTGTCACTTTTAGAGTGACTTGCTATTCGCGCATTTGTTCACGACACAGACTCACACACACACACACACACACACACACACACACACACACACACACACACACACAAACACACACACGGGCGGGCGCGCGGGTGCATTTCTGAAAATTATTTGCTCATTTTATAGTATCTGTGATGCGACGCAAATTACATTTTGATGTAATAAACTATTTGTAGATGAAAGGTCTAGGGGTAACGTCTTTGATTCATAATCAAAACGTCTTCGGTCCCAGGTTCGATCCCCGCCACTGCCTAAATTTTGATAAATAATCAGCATTGGCGGCCGAAGACTTCCGGCATAAGAAGTCAGCCTCATTCTGCCAACGGCCTTGTCAAAGAGGGCGGAGGAGCGAATAGAGGTTCAGGGCACTCTCTTGTCCTAGGGGTGGGAAATTGCCCCTAAAGGCGGAAGAATCAACAATGATCAACGACATGAGGATGCAAAAGGCAATGGAAACCACTGCATTAAAGACACGTAACATGTATCCACAGGACATGTGGCCTGTATTTGAAGAAGTGTAATGATGATCTCTCCACTGGCAAAAGATTCCGGAATAGTCCCCCATTCGGATCTCCGGGAGGAGACTGCCAAGGGGGAGGTTACCATGAGAAAAAGATTGAATAATCAACGAAAGGATAACGTTCTACGAGTCGGGGCGTGGAATGTCAGAAGCTTGAACGTGGTAGGGAAACTAGAAAATCTGAAAAGGGAAATGCAAAGGTTCAATCTAGATATAGTAGGGGTCAGTGAAGTGAAGTGGATTTCTGGTCAGATGAGTATAGGGTAATATCAACAGCAGCAGAAAATGGTATAACAGGTGTAGGACTCGTTATGAATAGGAAGGTAGGGCAGAGGGTGTGTTACTGTGAACAGTTCAGTGACCGGGTTGTTCTAATCAGAATCGACAGCAGACCAACACCGACAACGATAGTTCAGGTATACATGCCGAAGTCACAAGCTGAAGATGAAGATTGAAAGTGTAATGCAGTATGTAAAGGGGGACGAAAATCTAATAGTCGTGGGCGACTGGAATGCAGTTGTAGGGGAAGGAGTAGAGGAAAAGGTTACAGGAGAATATGGGCTTGGGACAAGGAATGAAAGAGGAGAAAGACTAATTGAGTTCTGTAACAAGTTTCAGCTAGTAATAGCGAATAGCCTGTTCAAGAATCACAAGAGGAGGATGTATACTTGGAAAAGGCCGGGAGATACGGGAAGATTTCAATTAGATTACATCATGGTCAGACAGCGATTCCGAAATCAGATATTGGATTGTAAGGCGTACCCAGGAGCACATATAGACTCAGATCACAATATAGTAGTGATGAAGAGTAGGCTGAAGTTCAAGACTTTAGTCAGGAAGAATCAATACGCAAAGAAGTGGGATACGGAAGTACTAAGGAATGACGAGATACAGCAATAAGGAATAGCGCAGTAAGCAGTACAGTTGAAAAGGAATTGACATATCTAAAAAGGGCCATCACAGAAGTTGGGAAGGAAAACATAGGTACAAAGAAGGTAGCTGCGAAGAAACCATGGGTAACAGAAGAAATACTTCAGTTGATTGATGAAAGGAGGAAGTACAAACATGTTCCGGGAAAATCAGGAATACAGAAATACAAGTCGCTGAGGAATGAAATAAATAGGAAGCGCAGGGAAGCTAAGACGAAATGGCTGCAGGAGAAATGTGAAGACATCGAAAAAGATATGATTGTCGGAAGGACAGACTCAGCCTACAGGAAAGTCAAAACAACCTTTGGTGACATTAAAAGCAACGGTGGTAACATTAAGAGTGCAACGGGAATTCCACTGTTAAATGCAGAGGAGCGAGCATATCGGTGGAAAGAATACATTGAAAGCCTCTATGACGGTGAAGATTTGTCTGATGTGATAGAAGAAGAAACAGGAGTCGATTTAGAAGAGATAGGGGATCCAGTATTAGAATCGGAATTTAAAAGAGCTTTGGAGGACTTACGGTCAAATAAGGCAGAAGGGATAGATAACATTCCATCAGAATTTCTAAAATCATTGGGGGAAGTGGCAACAAAACGACTATTCACGTTGGTGTGTAGAATATATGAGTCTGGCGACATACCATCTGACTTTCGGAAAAGCATCATCCACACAATTCCGAAGACGGCAAGAGCTGACAGGTGCGAGAATTATCGCAGAATCAGCTTAAAAGCTGATGCATCGAAGCTGCTTACAAGAATAATATACAGAAGAATGGAAAAGAAAATTGAGAATGCGCTAGGTGACGATCAGTTTGGCTTTAGGAAAAGTAAAGGGACGAGAGAGGCAATTCTGACGTTACGGCTAATAATGGAAGCAAGGCTAAAGAAAAATCAAGACACTTTCATGGGATTTGTGGACCTGGAAAAAGCATTCGACAATATAAAATGGTGCAAGCTGTTCGAGATTCTGAAAAAAGTTGGGGTAAGCTATAGGGAGAGACGGGTCATATACAATATGTACAACAACCAAGAGGGAATAATAAGAGTGGACGATCAAGAACGAAGTGCTCGTATTTAGAAGGGTGTAAGGCAAGTCTGTAGCCTTTCGCCCCTACTCTTCAATCTGTACATCGAGGAAGCAATGATGGAAATAAAAGAAAGGTTCAGGAGTGGAATTAAAATACAAGTTGAAAGGATATCAATGATACGATTCGCTGATCACATTGCCATCCTGAGTGAAAGTGAAGAAGAATTAAATGATCTACTGAACGGAATGAACAGTCTAATGAGTACACAGTATGGTTTGACATTAAATCGGAGAAAGACGAAGGTAATGAGAAGTAGTAGAAATGAGAACAGCGACAAACTTAACATCAGGATTGATGGTCACGAAGTCAATGAAGTTAAAGAATTCTGCTACCTAGGCAGTAAAATAACCACTGACGGACAGAGCAAGGAGGACATCAAAAGCAGACTCGCTATGGCTAAAAAGGCATTTCTGGCCAAGAGAAGTCTACTAACATCAAATACCGGCCTTAATTTGAGGAAGAAAATTCTGAGGATGTACGTCTCGAGTACAGCATTGTATGGTAGTGAAACATGGACTGTGGGAAAACCGGAACAGAAGAGTATCGAAGCATTTGAGATGTGGTGCTATACACGAATGTTGAAAATTAGGTGGACTGAAATTAGGTGGACTGATAAGGTAAGGAATGAGGAGGTTCTACGCAGAATCGGAGAGGAAAGGAATATGTGGAAAACACCGATAAGGAGAAGGGACAGGATGATAGGACATCTGCTAAGACATGAGGGAATGACTTCCATGGTACTAGAGGGAGCTGTAGAGGGCAAAAACTGTAGAGGAAGACAGAGATTGGAATACGTCAAGCAAATAATTGAGGGCGTAGGTTGCAAGTGCTACTCTGAGATGAAGAGGTTAGCACAGGAAAAGAATTCGTGGCGGGCCGCATCAAACCAGTCAGTACACAGATGACAAAAAAAAAAAAAAAAAAAAAAATGCAAGTTAAAGTCAAAATTACTGTCCGTGGAAAATACGCTTCACTAGGCGTTTTTGTACCTGTTTGGGTGTATGCAAGAGATGAAATCGACAGAAGTGAAAGCAAAGAAATACGTTGATCTGCCGCATCAGACTACTGACGTGACCAGCAGTGTTCACTGTTTACTTATACTTAATTTAATAAATTACTCCAAAGTTTTCAGTGTATTAGGGATGCATCTTCGAGGCTTTATGATTCAGGAAATGCAAATGCATATTTCAGAGTTAATGTACCACCTGTGAACAGCGACTGTGACTGTTTAAAAAATTCTCTTAGTAAATAAAATTATCTGCTCGACATCGAATCCAGAACAGCATAGATACTCTGCAAGCAGGGAAAATACATGACAAACAAAAAGAAATACAGACCTTGAGGTATTACAGTCATAAAACTACTGTGCAAGAAACATCACGTCCAGCAAATCCCTTTCTAGATCATTCTACCAGAACCGATGTAGTTAAATCATTTGCTTCAGGTTATAGACACAAGCATAGATAATTCTACCCAAACCGATGCAATTATGTCATTTTCTCACGGTAAAGTCAGGAAGCAAAGATGTGAAACACAAAACAGTAACAGACACACAGTATTTATGTATAACATTCATATGTGTCTAAACAAAAGAACAAAATGATTCCGGTAATTTCATGAGATAGGCTATGTTGTATTACTTATAAGTACTTAAAATATATGCCACCAAGTATTTTTCATGTCGAATTGTTACATAAAGACTTTTCACTGAATGAAATGTGTGTGTTCAGTTGCTCAAATGCCTGTTCTCACAAATACGCGACATAAGCTAGTATATCTGTGAGCCGTAGCACTTCCTAAATTTGACCTCATGTACTGTACATCATTTCATTACTGGTTACTAAATATAATTTTTCTTTCTAGCAGACACATGCGGTGGTATTAAGGGTTAAAAAACTATTCCCGCTTCAGAAGCAGTTCAACGCAGTTTTGGAAAACTTCAATCAGGAAATGCAGCGACATTGCCTCTTAGCCCCTCTGTAAGAAGAGAGCAGCGAAGTTTCGAGAACCATTTTCTTAAATCTTCTGTCAAAGTTAGAATCGATACAAGAAAGAAATGAATGCTAGAATATAAAGTTTCTTCATTGTCGAGATTATCATAGTTCGAGCTCTAGCCTTAACAATTTTGGGATACGACAGAAAACCCAAATGTGAATGGTGAGACGGGGTTTCAGGCTCACCATTCCAGAAAACTAATCATGTTAAGGAATTGAATGAGGGTTCCATACCTGCTTGTTAAATGTTTACGTAGGTTTTGACATCAAGAAGATAATTTCCTCCGTCTGCAGCTGCCTATCTGAAATCTGCGATGGTATCATTAACAGCGTAAATGGTTTTATTAAATATCCTCGGATTTTCAGTTGAAGATTAGAGACTTCTTCAAGCAATTCTGTCAGTCATCTTCAGGCGGCCAGCCGATTCCTGTTGGAGACAATATTTTACAGATTCTTGGCGATATCTCTCTTCTGCTAAGTAGAATCCAGTAGACCAATTATTCTTCGGAATAGTGTACCGCAGCTGGTGACGCTTATGAGATAGTGGGCAATAGGGACGTCACGCCCTGGTCCTACCTGACAACTCCGCTGCAACAGCACACTCAGCCGAGAACATAGTGTAAGAATATTCACCACCAGAAAGGAAATTTTTTGTCAAATTATTTAATATCGTATTAAATATTACAAAATTATCTTTTTGTACTTCAGAAGACCATAATAAACTTCTCTTCAATGGAGCATAAAGCAATAATTTATTTCAAAATTACAATAATAGGTTACATCACAACCAACTATTTCTTCAATGGGAGTTTATTTCCGTTTTCATGATACACTTTCCTACAGAGATTTTTGTTACTTGTGTACAGTGTATATTTTCCTCTATTATTTGTATATACAGCGTGTAACAGGCGTAAATTGCAGATAGTTTTACATTTGGTAGCTGAATATTTACATACTTCAGTGTGATGATTGTTTTTTGTCTGCATTTACAGTCTTCCCGTGAACAGGTCACATAATTTACTACCAGATGTTTTCTGATGGTTTACACTACACCACTAAGTGGACTATGCCTGTCAGTATAGACTATCCATTTTCAATCCACATGTCAACGCCTGAGCTACTGTGCAGGGAAAAACAAGCAGTAATAGTTTGCTCTTGACACATGTAGTTGGAGGTACTAACCAACCTAATAGCTATAATTATTAGCCTGCAATCGAAGTAATTATTGATGTAATGTTGTCCAGTACACCGTCCTCAGTCAACAATAGAAATATCTGGACTTCTACCTGTGTATTACATACACACAAATATGACAGTGAAAAACCTGGCATGCATATTTCCTAAGCATCTGCTATAAATGTTTTTTCAACTGTCAGGAAGAAATTCTGACCTTTGATTTACCTGATGTTTTACTGCAAATTATAGGAAAGTCACGTGATAAATAAAAATATGCAACCGAAAATGTTAGCAAGGAGCTTCAAACTCATTCTTTTTACCTGCTTACGAGTTATAAAGTTAGCAGTAATAAATCTTGTTCCATCAAGTGAGACGTTTTCATGGAAGAACTTCAGCAGCAGGATGTATCAGGCGCTGCGTTTCGTAACCTGTAACTTGAAAAGTTTTCGTCCATGGCCCGAAAGTTTCTTCTCTGCCCGGGACAACGGATGTATACCGGCCAGAAATCGAAGTGGACGTGACCAGAAAAAAAGAGAGGTAAGAAACTTGGCATGGATACGGAGAAGAGAGAAAAGCGAGAAATTCATACAAGTTATTAGGAAATTCTAAGTGAGACTTGATATTTTACAACACAAACTGATAAGCATTTAATTTTTCATTGTTAAGTAGACATATCAGCATACTTTTTCCCTATCTTCATCAAAATGTTACAACGTCCGTTATTCTATACAACCTGATCAGTTTATCAATTTATAAATTTTAACTGTCTAAAAAAAGCCCTCATTACGTGGTGACAGGAAATATATCCTCAAGCTCTGAAAGTGAAGCATTTATCCATTGCCAACACGCTCAGTCATTTTTCCATTGACATAATCGGGCGCATAATGAAGTATTAAACAGTTTTGCAAATTCATGTACACGTGATTATTACCCTTCTAAACGTCGTATCGTTGCTTCTATAATTTAAGCACTTAATTAAAACATTAACTCATTATTTCAACTCAGTGTAGGTATTTTGGATATGTATATACTTAATTTAATTGACGGAATGGTTCAGTATAAAACTACAGCTAATGAAGCAGGCAAAAGTGAATACAGACATGTAAATTATTAGATTGGCAGAAAGTGCAAAACGGCTAAGCAGAATCGATAAACGATAAATACAAGCCTGCAGAAGCATGTATAGGCAGAGCAGTTATAAATGTTGCGTATAGGTAAATTAAAGATACGTTTGGAGAACAGGGAGAAATATTTGTGAATACCAAGAGCTCTGATGACAGGCCAGTACTCAGAAGCAAAGGGTGTAAGACAGAATGAATGGATCGAGTAGCAAAACAAGAGAAACGAACTTGACGCCAATATTACAGTAAGAGGAAGCAGATGGAGACAGAAGATATGTTATTACGGGAAGAATTTGACAGAGCACTGAAAGGCCCAAGTCGAAACATGGTCCTTTGAGTAGACGGCATTCCCACAGAATTACAGAGATCCTTGGGAGGCTCAACCGCAAGGAAACTATTCCACCAGGTGCGTAAGATATACGGGACAGCGAAATATCCCGGACTGTACGAAGAACTAATAACGTCGGCTACCAAAATTAACAAACTATCAGTGTAAAAGGAAATGTTGCAAAATACTCACACAAATTATGTACGGAAGAATGGAAAAAAATGTCAGTAGCCGGTCTGATGTCAGATTAGTTCGGTTCCCGGAAAAAAGTGGAAACATGCGAGGCGGTACTGATGCTATGGCTTTATCTTAGAAGACAGGTTAAAGAAAAGCAAATCTAAATATATCCTTTGAAATTCTGTGGACAGCAAGGGAAAAATACAGGGAACGGAAGGTCATATTCAACTTTTACGGAAACCAGTGGAAGCATAAGAAACGGAAGCAGTTGAGAAGTGAGCGACGAAGGCTGATTGTAAACTATCCATGATGTTATTCAATCTGCACGTCAAGCAAGCAGTAAAGGTAACCAAGGAGAAATGTAGTCGATGAAATGAGGCTGTGCTGAGGGAATTACATTACGAAACGAGACACTAAAAGTAGCATACGAGATTTAGTAATTGGGCAGCAAAATAACTGGTTATGGGCTGTGCTGAGGGAATTACATTACGAAACGAGACCTAAAAGTAGCATAAGAGATTTGCTAATTGGGCAGCAAAATAACTGGTTATGGAAGAAGTAGACAGGATTTGAAACAAAGAGTGGTCATAGCAAGAAAAGCATTTTTGAAAACAAAGCATTTCTTGAAATCTAGTATAAACTGAGGTGTCAGGAAGTTTTACCTGAAGCTTCGTACTAAAGCGAAACATGGACGATAAGCAGGTCAGATAGTGAGGAAACAGAAACATTTCATATGTGGTGCAACAGAAGAGTACTGATGTTTAGGAGGGTAGGTCAAGAAACTAATGAGGCAGTACTGAAAAGAATTAGGGAGAAACGAAATTTATGGAACAACTTTACTAAAAGAAGAGATCGGCGATAGTACACATTTTGAGGAACCAAGCAATTTTCAGTTACGTAGTGGAAGAAGTGTAGGGGAAAAAACTGTAGATGGAGACCAACTGATGAATAAACAGGTTTGAGTGGATGTAAGCTGCAGTTCCTCAGAAATGAAGAGGCTTGCACAGGATACAGTAGCGCGGAGAGAAATATAAAACCAGTCTTCGAATTGAAGGACGCAACAACCACAAGAAAAACATATTTTTTGTTACAATAATCCCTTTGTTTATTTAAGTTCGTTTGGTACTCTGTGTGTTCACATTCCTTTTCATGGCTGCAACAGTGTTCCGGCACCAAGGCTATACCGCAAGTCCGTAGTTCATATTCTTGTCGCTGTATTTGTGGAATACTACAATATTTGTCCATTCAATACGCCAGAATATTGTCAATTTTTGAGTTAAAATTAGATGTTAAAGGTTAAACTTGCTGCTCTGCAGATATTTGTCAGCATCAATATGAGCTTGAAGTAAGTAACTTGTCCTTTTTTCATGGTTATGACAGTTGATGTATTTGGGAGCCTTCATATGTCAATTTGACAGACGAGATATTCAATGTGAACTCCAGTGTTTACGTAGCTTACAAATCCGGTGGAACCATAAGGTTCATGGTTCTGTGGAACCTTACGTAAAGTGGACGAAACATTATCTTACTAAGGTTAAAATGTTTTAGGGATTCGAAAGGAAAGGAAATATCTCGTCTATGGGACAGAAGACCACAGCATAGTCTGTTGAAACTGTCTTAAATAAAGAAATATTTTATGCGATCTTGGCCGTTGAATGGTTTTTAACAGAAGAGTAAAGTTAATGGGTAATCTAATTTCTAAACAGCCTATACAGGTATTCTTCTCATTCATTCCGGGAAAGCATTAAAAATCGACGTCCGCATGGATCGACGGGCTTTTGAGGCCCGCTCTTCCTCCCACAAACATGTTTCAAATACAAACTAATCGAAGTGCCTTCTTTCCGCATTCTGATTATCGGACGTAACATATCTGTCAAGAAACAAGAGTATGTAGTCAATTTGAAATAGATTCATCCAATCTGACAATAATTTTTTAGAAGAATAAAGGCAGAAATTTGAGATGAAGTTGATCTTACGCATAGGACTATAAAATTTGTATTTTGAGTAGAGCCATCCAGTTCCACGAGTGTATATCTTTTACTTACACACAAATTTCGGTATCTTAAACAGTTAAGATAAGTATCAAAGGTTTCATTTAGCTTTCACAAATGTTCAGTGTGCCCTTCACGGCATGCCGAACAGGCATTAAGAGTATTGCTTTTGCAAAAATGTATGGGGTTATTGAATTTACTGTTGCTGACATGCGGCGTTGCTCTTCGTCCCAGGTTGCTAGAAGGGGCTGGCACTTTTACGGAATTTTTACAAACGCCCATGAAAAAATTACTTATGTATGCCCCTTATGGTCGAGCAACCTTTGCCGCGCCTGCATGTTATAAAACGAGGGGTGTCCAATAAGTAATGCAACAATTTTTTTCTGGGTTCCAGCACGCCATAAAGCCCACATGGTACTTCTGTAATGGTCTACATCTACATCTACATCCATACTCCGCAAGCCACCTGACGGTGTGTGGCGGAGGGTACCTTGAGTACCTCTATCGGTTCTCCCTTCTATTCCAGCCTCGTATTGTTAGTAGAAAGAAGGATTGTCGGTATGCTTCTGTGTGGGCTCTGATCTCTCTGATTCTATCATCATGGTGTCTTCGCGAGATATACGTAGGAGGGAGCAATATACTGCTTGACTCTTCGGTGAAGGTATGTTCTCGAAACTTCAACAAAAGCTCGTACCGAGCCACTGAGCGTCTCTCCTGCAGAGTCTTCCACTGGAGTTTATCAACTCCGTAACGCTTTCGCGATTACTAAATGATCCTGTAACGAAGCGCGCTGCTCTTCGTTGGATCTTCTGTATCTCTTCTATCAACCCTATCTGGTACGGATCCCACACTGCTGAGCAGTATTCAAGCAGCGGCCGAACAAGCGTACTGTAACCTACTTCCTTTGTTTTCGGATTGCATTTCCTTAGGATTCTTCCAATGAATCTCAGTCTGGCACCTGCTTTACCGACGATCAACTTTATATGATCATTCTATTTTAAATCACTCCTAATGCGTACTCCCAGATAATTTATGGCATTAACTGCTTCCAGTTGCAGACCTGCTATATTGTAGCTAAATGATAAGGCATCTTTCTTTCTATGCATTCGCAGCACATTACACTTGTCTACATTGAGATTCAATTACCATTCCCTGCACCATGCGTCAATTTGCTGCAGATCCTCCTGCATTTCAGTACAATTTTCCATTGTTACAACCTCTCGATATACCACAGCATCATCCGCAAAAGGCCTCAGTGAACTTCCGATATCATCCACAAGGTAATTTATGTATATTGTGAATAGCAACGGTCCTACGACACTCCACTGCGGCATTCCTGAAATCACTCTTACTTCGGAAAACTTCTCTCCATTGAGAATGACATGCTGCTTTCTGTTATCTAGGAACTCTTCAATCCAATCACACAATTGGTATGATAGTCCATATGCTCTTACTTTGTTCACTAAACGACTGTGTCGAACTGTATCGAATGCCTTGCGGAAGTCAAGAAACACAGCATCTACCTGGGAACCCGTGTCTATGGCCCTCTGAGTCTCGTGGATGAATAGCGCGAATGGTCAATGTCGAAGCCAACGTCTTGCTGCACCTATCACCATCCCATCCCCTACGTACTGCTTGCCGTGGAATTTATCCATCATTGGGCCAAACGGGTGGTAGTAGGAAGGTATGAGACGTGGCTATGTGGTGGATGAGGAAGAACAGTTTAATAAAGTTTTGTGACCTCCTCTCGAACTCACGGACTTGGGTGAGGTTTTGCTTTGTCATGGAGAAGGAGAAGTTGAGCGTTGATGTGAATGATTGTGGCCCGTCGATCACTTCGAATGAGAGGTGAGTGCGGCCGGCCGACACGCGTGAGGGCGGACGGGGTTACGCGACCTTGTTGCAGTGGTGACACACGTCTTGCAGTGGTGACACACGTCTCGCCCAACGATTCACCGTGCTCTTGTTCACTGTCAGATCTCCGTAGACATTCTGCAAGCGCCTATGAATATTGTGATGAATTTTCTTTACTTCACGTCCATGGTTACAAATTTTTTGTCATCAGACTACCGGTTTCTGTCTATAACGACCATCTTCAGATCTGTTTTATAAAAACATGTACTAAACATTTAACAAAACTGATGTGATGAAAGTCATTATAAACCGAAACCGGTAGCCTGATAACAAAAAAATTTTGCCCTTAGACATGAAGTAAAGGAAATTTATTCTGTAGCCGTGTCACGTTCAATTCGAAACTATGTCGCAGCTTGTGAATATAGCGATGCTCTGATTTTCCGCCAAAAGATACTCAATGACACCTCTCTGCTTCGAACGCACCTCCGTTAAAGGCGCCATTTTGAGGGATACGTATAGCGGCACCACCTATTGGAATTTCGTACTGGTTGAAGCGAGAATATTCCACGATGTCCCACAATACACTTCGTATTTTTTCAGCCGAGGTTGGTCGAGAAAAATTGTGTTGCATTACCTACTGAACGCCCCTTGCAATTATGCTCTTACAGGCAATTGTCAGAGCTGTTGTCCTCCATATTGCTGAAAAATGGAAATTTCGGCATGTTCTTCAATTAGGGAAGGAAGCGAATCTCCAACACATCCAAGTACGTGGTTCCTATAATTGAACGAGCTAAATGCACCAAGAACTTCCCCATCGACATCTACATGTACCGGAAACATACCAATGGCGCCAAAGAAAATTCTTAGTCCGATTCAAAAACTAAAATCCCCTGCAATTCCCATCTTCATTTATGTAGAAGATACATTATTGGGAAATCGAATGAATGTAATTTGTAACATCCTGCACTTTCACGTCAAGCTACACAATAAGGAAAAACTATAATGCGAACAGAAAAAGTTACTCATATGAATATACTAAACGAGTTGATACAGTGATTACGATGCGGCAATGGATTTAGAATTAACGAGAAATCTCAATTCTTCCAGGCTTTCGTTTCTCTCGCAACGGAATACTTGAGGTTACCTATAGAGTGAAGGGTTCCCTGGAGCGCCCTGCAAGTTACACACGACTATGGGACATCCACTGGCTAGTGTTAACAGCACTGACAGCACTAGCATGCACCGTGTTTCATACCCTTTCCGGGATTTGATAGGTTTCTATAATTACGTAGGCTTTCACGGTCAGAGTCAGTTGACATAAATGTTTTCTTGCCAGTACACCCAGAAGAAGGCCACCACTAACAGCTTTTTTTATAACATGACGCGGTACCATACAAAGAAAACTTTCATGTCAGTTGATGGATTTAGTAGGGTGCTATCGAATACCTCACAAGTACTTTTCTATGACATAAACAGGTACAACATGTCATTTAATATAAGGTGTAGGGCAAGCTGGAAGTCTGTTACTTACTTCAGGTATTCATTTTCATTTCACCTCAATAATTGTATTTTACTTCTATGTGGAATTAATTTTAGCTTAAAAGGTTAAAGGGCTTGTGTAGATGCAGGTCCTGCTACAGGAATTAAATTTTCCAGTTGTTTCCTTGGGCTATTGCTTTGACCAAAACGGATTGTGATAAACCATAAGCAGTCCTCATTTTTATTAAAGTTACCTATTCAAGTATGTGTCTTCTTTCATTACCTCGGTCATACAAATGGAATGTTTTGGCCGTTTGTGTCATATTGACGAAGAAATTTGCTATCTGACATCTTTTTTTCTGTTTTACCTGTCATATTCATCTAACTGACGTGAATAATCTCACAGAACAGCAGCTGTGATTTGTTCTTCATTACTTTTTTTCCCTATAGCACGGAATTTTATGTTTCCTTAGATATTGCAGTTCTGAACAATATCAGGATTTTTAATTCGCATCTTACATGAGAGCTTTATACATTGCAACAGGAAGGTGAATATGACACCTAACTTAAATTAGCAGTAATGATCAAATTTGCCTAGCAGTATGTAATGCAAAAAGGGCTGACACTCAATCAGTGGTAATTAACACACAGTTCCTATAATGCATGTTTGAGTGGAAGGTAAAACAAGCAGTGAGAGGTGTATTCTTTGGAATTCAGAGGGACAACGGGGTACCAGGCCAGGGAAACCACTTAAAGGGGTGTCCCATGTAGAAAGTCAACAGGCAACTAGGTGACTCAGATGGGGGAGTGAGTATAACGGCCCGTCTGAGGGAGGACAGGAAAGAAAGCTTTTAGAAAACTGCATTTGGGAATTCCAGATGGATACGAAACAAAACAAGTGACGTATTTTCGATCACATGTCCAGCAAGTGGTGCACACATGAGAGAGTTAATGTATGCATTTAGGCGTCTGGAACAGGTACAAACGTCCGATTGGAGGGAACGCGCTAGGAAGGACAAAAGAGCCAAAGTTGTGACTGAATTTAAGGGTAGGGACCTTGCAATTGGTAGAGGGAGTTTCCACAGAATAAGGGGAACGCTCCTATTGGTCGTAAAAAGCCGTGACATGAAGAACGAAAGAACCCAGGTGAGGAGACAGTTGGTCTATGAGTAAGACAAGACGAAAATTTGGGAGGACTCTTCTCTGAACTTGTGTCAAGTGCAGAACCGAGCGCATAACGCTCTGTACGATGCAGATGACTAATTTGTGTGAACACTGCGTTCACAGCAGCTGATGTACAGCTAGTAATTAGCTGCAGCGTTGTTTAGCTCCAACTATGGAGAAATCAACCGGCCAATTAGTTAATTGTTCTTTCGAGAACTGAGAGGGAATTATAATATGCACACTGCTCCACCCATTTGCGTGTATATCGCCACATTCTAAAACTAGGGATGAGTACCATGTTGTCTCGCATAACGAGAAACATAGCGAGAGTTTCTGCTGGAAAATTCAGCAAAGGTGTAATTAGTTTTATAGGAATTTCAGCGGAAGAGAGCGGCCTACCAGACGACATCTCATCGCAGCTTAAGGTAAATGATGCATGCAGAGGCGAAAACTTGTTGGTTCACCAGCTTGCATCCAGTGTAAACTCGAGCGACCTTAGGTAATCTTTTGTTCAATTTGTCACATAACTAACCATGCACCGTAGACTTGACTGTCATCCTAAAAATAGTACCGAACTTTGAACTGGAATCGGACGATTTTCGTAGTACTGACCAACATCATAATCTAAGTGTAGGCACAATTTTGTAAGGAAACTTCTAGTTAAACATTAATATTGTCGTGTTGAGAATAATTTAACCTCCTGAGAGTTAATATTTGATATTGATGTGTTTAGGATTATTACACTTTTTTACGTTGACGAGATGCGTTACCCTGACAACTGTTATTTGTTGTCACATTGTAAACTGTGCAAAAACGGGTATTTTTGTGCTAATATTGCGACATTAAACATGTCATTTCAACTTACACAGTCGTCTTCAATCCTAGAATAAGTTAACCAAAAATATTGCTCCTTACAAGATAATCGCTTTTCCCTCGCCCATTTTGCAAATAAAGTAGGAAAGGGAATAGTTTATTGTGGTACGAGGTACCCTCCACTATGCACTTTTTTGGTGCTGAAAGCTTTTTTGCTAAAAAAAAGTTGAAATAACCTTACAGTCTGTTAAAGTCTGTTAATACTGTCTCTTCCCAGATACTGTCTCTTTGTTGATGACATTCGGACAGCTAACTTTAATGTTAACGTAGGGGTATGGTTCACTACCCAGGATTCACTTCTGCTGTCATCCGCTCTGGTTCGGGGCCCACGAGAAACACTGAGCATGTGGCATCAAGCCGTACTTTGCGAACGCTCAGCTCCATGCAGGGCCCACGGGAAATATGTCAACGGAGAGGTACCCACTGAAAATCTTAATTTTATCGTGTTCTATTGAGAGCTTGCATGCATTTAATAGCGCAGTTTAGAATTATTAAACTCGCCTGAAATATTTACTCGCTCCCCGCCGGAGACAGTTGCTGGCTGTCGCAAGAGCTGAGGTGTCAAGTGCTGTGACGTACGCGCTACGGCCTGTCTTCCTCGTAGGCCTCGACTAGCTTCACCGCTGAATGCGCCTTTAACCTAGCCTTCATTTTACAACTATGTGAATATTCATCAGAAATGACTCGTGGACACGCAAGTCGTCGACGTGGAGTACATAGGAAGGCTTGCACAAGGCCACTGAGCCAGACGAAGTTAATACTGTTATTACTAAGAAAATCAAACCTGGTGAATCTTTAAGTATGTCAGACCGTTTAAAGTCTCTCAAATAAAAAGTAAGCGGCCGTTCCGGCACGCTGTTGGTGTCATAACCGAGCCAATGATTAAAAAGGATGATGACACGGCGGAGGGGGTGGGCCAGTTCAAAACGTTCTTTTTCTTTAGGATGACTCTCGAGCTGCCGGCCAGGGTGGCCGAACGGTTCTAGGCGCTACAGTCTGCAACCGCGCGACCGCTACGGTCGCAGGTTCGAATCCTGCCTCGGGCATGGATGTGTGTGATGTCATTCGGTTAGTTAGGTTTAAGTAGTTCTAAGTTCTAGGGGACTGATGACCTCAGAAGTTATTTCCCATAGTGCTCAGAGCCATTTGAACCATTTTTTGACTCTCGAGCAAGGTGTGTTTGTCCTCCACGAAGGGCCTTCAGTCAGTCTGATTTTGACGCCGTATTTTGCTTCGGGAGCTGGACCAGCAGTAGAGGTGTCGCCTGGAGTGCCTCCACCGGCACATGTTTCACGCTCTCCCTCGCACCCTGCTTGCCTTCGAGGGAGGCCGCTGCTCGGACGATAACGGAGTGAATTACGACGCTGCCTTAGAAGTAATATCGGCGGCGAATTTCCTGAGATATTCGATCTGTTGTCGGAAATAGACCGCGTCTGGTTTCGACAGCGCTCCCAAAGGTGTGAGATATGGGGGTGAACGATTGCCGGCTGGCGTTTCGCGTGACCCTCCTTTTCCCGCACTTATACGAACTCTCTGCAGTGCCAGGTCTGCGCAGAATTTGGATCCTAATCGTTTAGGCGACGAATCGATTCGTGTTGTCCAAACGTAGAACGTACGTCAGACTCTCTCGGGAAACGTGTCAGTAGAGGGAGTCACGAATGTGCACCGCACGAGACTCGTAACAAGAGATATGAAGCAATGTAGGTGTGAAACTTCTCCTCGTTTAGAGATTCTCAGATACAGGGTGTATCAAAAACAATCATCCAGTTTAAAAAGATCATAGCTACTATGTTACTGGACATAGGTGCGTAAACAACGCTCTGTTGGAAGGAGCAAACTGTCGAGTTTTACATGGTTTCCGTCAGGTAGCAGCAGTGTGCACCCCCTTCAGTTCTTGTAAAAATGGTGTCGGGACAACAGAAAGCGTTCTGTGTTGTACGTTTGCTGCAGTGCGGGCCGGTAACATCTGTTCATCGCGACTTTCGTACTACGCATTGTGTGGCTCCTCCTACAGCATAGACCATTAGACGATGGCATGAACAATTCCGAGAAATATGTTAGTTGTGTGAAGTCAAATCGTCGGGCTATCCCCGAGTGTCCGCAGAAAACCGTTCGCCGTTCAGCTCGACAGCTCAACATGCTTCCGATGTCCGTCTGGCGTGTGTTGCGTCGACGTTTACGCATGAAACCATACAAAATTCGGCTACTGCAAGCTCTTCATGAAGGCGACGAACCACAGTGTGTGTAATTCTGTAATTTCGTTCGTGGCAAGATGGAAGATAACAGATTTCTTCCACGCGTAGTGTTCAGTGACGAGACAAAATTCGATTTAAATGGAAAGGTGAAACGTCATAATCTGAGAATATGGGGTACGAAACACCTCTCCCAAATTTAATGTGCTTCGTGCAGTTTCAAGGAAAAATGTGTAAGCTCCATTTTTCTTTTCCGAGGACACTGTTACAGGAAGCACATATCTCGATATACTTAAGAACTTTCTTTTCCCACAGTTCGAGAGACTGGTTCGAACGACTTCATTTACCAACATAATGGGGCAACTCCACACTGGCATCTGGAAGCGCGGTAATTTTTTAAATCAAAGGATTACTGAATAATGAATGGGTCGCACTGGACCAAATGATTCAGGCTTGCATTACTGGCCTCCAAGGTCACCGGACCTTGTATATGATTATTTCTTCTTGGAATTTATAAAAGACTCTGTTTATTTGTCTCCGTAACCAACAACAATGAATGTACTGTGACATCCCATACCAGCAGCTGTGGAAGCTGTAACTCAAGACATGCTCGCTGCAGTGTGGGAACTATTTGAATACTGCAGTGACATGTACTGTGCATCTCAATGTGGTGTATTGAATACCTACGAAAAGGTGCGAAAAAATTTTTTTTCAGTTTCCCGTTCATTACAAAATAAAATTCGTTGTACGTGTTTATTAGTTTCACAAATATAGACATACCAAACTGGATGATTCTTTTTGATACACCCTGTATTTGTACAGTTAATCGTAGTATGTATTACACAAATCTATTACATTGTGCATGTAGTAAGAACAGTATTCCTGCGACGGAAAATACCGCAACACAACAAGTAGTTATTGATGTTCAGCCGTTTTCGAGCAACGTAGTTCCGAATAAGTTCCATTCCCTTACCATTTTTACTGCGTTCTGTAAGAGCGAGACGTAAACTAGACAATTCAGTACTAACCGGAGGGCACTTCTTATTATCGTTGAAGAATCGATCGCTTGATAGGAACAAACCATTCGTTCTTCAACAAATTGTATTGCATTTGGAGCGTAGCCCATTCTCAACATGTAATCCAAACGAAATACGAAGTCATGACTGCTCAAGCATACTGTACAGCAATAATTAAGGGTAAAGATATTACGGGTGTTACTTTCAAAATAAAATACACGTACCGTAAAAAATGACATTATAAAAAGTACAGCGTCACATAAGTAGGATCACACCGTCGGTTCTGAAGATGGAACTATTAAAATAGACCACCAGGTGGGATGGTGTACGATAGTAGAGGCCTTAATAGCATACACAGGGGTACAGGAACAAAGTGACATCAAAATGTTATTTGAAAGCTATAGGACAAAAACCGATAAGAGGCCTGGCTGTGAAGTATGCCTGCGACTTTTTATGTGTAGGCTCTTATAGCATTTTAAATAAAACGAACTTTGTTAACATTGCAAATCTTTATTCTTCGTGTCTACATTTTTCAGAATTCTGCCACTAGAGGACTCCGAATTTTAGTGCGTAAAATGGCAGTATGTAACGTAGGTTGCAGCGTGAGAAACAGCGTGCTGTAATCGAGTTTCTCCAAGCATGAATTCGAAGAGTTCGTCCACACATGGAGCACCTTCTTCTTGATCATGACAGTGCCACATTACGCACATGCGTTGCGGCAGCTGCAACAATCCGACGCCTTCGGTTTACTGTCATCGATAATTCTCCACACAGTCCCGACTTGGCCCTACTGATTGTCATCTGTTTCCAAAATTTGAAGATCACCTTCTAGTACTTCACTTTGATAGTGAAACGGTGCAAGCAGAGGTAAGGCTATGGCACTGTCAACAAAGTAAAACTTTCTACAATGACGGTATCAACAAACTGGCCTTTCATTGGGAGAGAGAAGTTCGTAGGCAGTGTAACATATTGTGCAGTAAATACGTAGATATGAAGAGTAAATGTGATAAATGTTAATAACGTTTGTTTTATTTAAAGAGCTTTAAGAGTTTTCTCGTAAAAAATTCGGAGACATTTCTTTTCGGCACGTCTTTTCTTGTGAAATTAATGCAGCAATATAGATTGTACATGCAAAAGTACAATATTAAATACCATAATTCAATAAAGATGCTTCTCCTTATACATTAATATCTCGCCTTCTCCATCTGCCTCGTTGAGTGTATGTGTCTTTCAAACAAAATATTTATTGCGTTTTACATTATTGTTTCTTATCGTAGGAATCATCATCTATTAGTTATCATTACACTGCTTATAAAAGCGGAAGCGTCACCGGTCTACGACAGTCAGTTTTACCTGTGACGAAGATGACGGCGGTAGTCATCGAAAGTTATGGATTTTATCTAAATTGACGCGGCAAGTAAACCGAGAACTTTTCATGCAAGGACTCCGTCGCGAAAGACTTCGTAGTCATCATTGCACTATGTTGTTCCCCTCTCCTGTCTTGTTCTCCTTCCATCCACTTCCGCTCCTCAAATGAATTGTGCGATTGATTATTGTATTTTTCCATGAACGATTTTAATTATTGCATTTAGTTTTAGTTTTTCATATCATTTACTTGCTACTAACGCCACTACAATCATACAACAACGCCATATAGTGAGATGCTTCACTAGTTACTGTATGTCTTATAACAAGGACTCACCATTAGTTGAGAACTAATAATGACGACGGACGTATACGATCCTGTACTTTGTGTCAAAACAATTTGTATGGTAAGTGTATTCTATCTGCAAACTTTTTGTATCACCTTTAATATCTCTGCTCTTAATGATTATCGTCCGATATGGTTGTGCTGTCATGTATTTGGCTTGGTGGACATTCTGAAGATGAATTACGTTGGAAACGCGCCGGATATGATTTGTTGAACATTTAATGATCAGCTCATTTCAAGCGCCCCATTCATCAGTGCTACACCATGTGTTCTCAGGCCTCCCAGGCGACTTCATATCCCAAAATACATTTTTAGTAGCTCATTGCGCTAGTGGAGAGTGAAGATTTTGTAGGGATGACAATATCAAGAACTACTCCAGAAAGTTGAATACCGCCGTTATTTTCCTGTTGCTTCCGTATTGTATCTAAACCTATGGATTTTTATAGATTTATTGAGCCTCTTTCTGTATGCTCACGCTGCGTTCGTGAATGTCGTTGTCTGAGGTAACACCTACTGCTTGGCTGTCGCAACCGAAAGCTATAAACAAGAGCGTATGGCAGTGTCCTGGGTGTTGGTGTGGCGGGGGAAGGGGGGGGAGAGATCGGGTGAGAGTCGTCTGGGCGAGCGGAATGGCAGGTAGTGCCTGCAATTTTACAGCCCTTGGAGGAATGGAATAATTACCAATAAAGCATCCGTCCCGCATGCTATCAAAGAAGGCACATGTCTTTCAGTAGTGCTACAGACATTCCACATAACCCGAAAACCCATGTTAGTGACAAGGTTGCCATTTAACTCATTTAACCTATGGTTGTACTAGGAAGATTAGTTATGCCGGCCGGTGTGGCCGAGCGGTTCTAGGCACTTCAGTCTGGAACCGCGCGACTGCTACGGTCGCAGGTTCGAATCCTGCCTCGGGCGTGGAAGTGTGTGATCTCCTTAGGTTAGTTAGGCTTAAGTAGTTCTACGGGACTGATGACTTCAGATGTTGAGTCCCATAGCCCTTAGAGCCATTTGAACCATTTGAACAATAGTTATAAAAATACACAAATAAAGTGCTTAACACAAAATATAGACAAAAATTAATGACACAGAGATACAAGCAGTCACTAATACAGAAGACATGTCAGACAGCAGCTGAAGTAGTCAGCTGACTACACTGAGCATCAAACACAAAGTGTAATCAATACTACAGTTTATTTAATTTAAATCCCGTTATGGGAATATAGCAGAAACAAAATCCTCCACAGAGGACTCTAATACGATTACAGTATTGGGCAGTCCGGACCAATCACATTCTCTCCAAGTATCATAATTGTAGATTTAAGTTACATTTAGTAATTAATCAAGTAGTTGTTGATTTGGCCATTTGAGATTTTGCCGGCCTGAGTGGCCGAGCAGTTCTAGGCGCTACAGTCTGGAACCGCGCGACCTCTACGGTCGGAGGTTTGAATCCTGCCTCGGGCATGGACGTGTGTCATGTCCTTAGATTAGTTAGGTTTCAGTAGTTCTAAGTTCTATGGGACTGATGATCTCAGAAGTTAAGTTCCATAGTGCTAAGAGCCATTTCAACCATTTGGCATTTTGAAAATAGTTTAAGATATGTAAATTATGAGAGCATAAGGACGCCCTCTGTAAGCAGGATATGGTACTAGATATTTCTGTATCTATTTGACAACTATCTGGTCACCCATCGAAGAACATTCAGATTATTTCTCCACCGTTCCGCTTCCGAATAGAGGCCCGATAAATCGAACACTTAAATATTATCCTGCGAACTTTGATTTATTTTGTTTTATTACGACAGTCATTTCCGTCTAAGTGCTTGGGACTCACTATATTTTCGCATTCGGAGGAGAGAGTAGATGATCTCATCGCTACCAAAAACGCTTACGTTTTAATGATTAGCTTGTCCGTGACAAACTCCCCATATTTCACGATAATACAAAACCAACAGCCCTTCCTTAAACGTTTCCGATATCCTCCGTCAGCCTTATCGAGCAAGGATCGCATATGGCGCTCCAACATTCCAGAAGAGAGCGGACATGTATAGTACAGGCAGTCTCTTTACTAGTTTTGGTACATATGCTGTGTTCTGCCATCGGTTTCGCCAATAACACGAAGTATTTGGTTCTGCCATCGGTTTCGCCAATAGCACGAAGTATTTGGTTCTGCCATCGGTTTCGCCAATAACACGAAGTCTTTGGTTTGCCTTCCCCACAACGTCTTCCTTGTGATCGTTACTGTTACAGTTGTTCTCAGCGGTAATCGCTAGGTATCTGAAACGTAGTTGATGCCCTTCAGATTTGTATGACATGCAGTGTAACTGAAATTTAAAGGATTACATTTAGGACTAATGTGGATGAACTTACACTTTTATTACTTAGAATCAATTGACACTCTTTGCATACCGATGATATATTGTCAAAATCACTTTGCAGTTTCTTCTGACCTTCTGATGTCCGTACTAGGAGGTAAATGATAGCATCAAGACTTTATGAGGGCTACTCAGATTGTTTCCTAAATCATTTATATGGATTAAGAATAGCAGAGTGTTTATTTAACGTCCTTGGGGAACGCCACATATCATTTAACTTACACTTTTATTACTTAGAATCAATTGACACTCTTTGCATGCCGATGATATATTGTCAAAATCACTTTGCAGTTTCTTCTGACCTTCTGATGTCCGTACTAGGCGGTAAATGATAGCATCAAGACTATATGAGGGCTACTCAGATTGTTTCCTAAATCGTTTGTATGGATTAAGAATAGCAGAGTGTTTATTTAACGTCCTTGGGGAACGCCATATATCTTTTCTGTTCTACTCAATGGCTTTCCGTCATGTACTACAAACTGTGACGTTAGGACATTCAGTTACATGCTTTTGTTTAGTTGTGTGCGTGGAATATGTAGCTTTTTTGCATCCTTCGGTGATGTTTCTTTTATGGGCCATAGGCCGTGCTCGAAGGTGTACTTCCCTGTCTTACGTCTCGTCTTCATTGCTGATTCATCATCAGAGACGATAAGAACTCCGATAGGAATACAAACTTAAAAATGCTTCGCAAGCCCGACTGTTTATACGAATCCATGCGAAGGTCAGTTTGTGAATTCAAGAGACAGCTGCCTAAGATCGCATAGACGCGCCAAAGTGTGTTATGGAGCTTGTAGTGGCGAAGAATTGGCGCTGTTTGGGTTGTTTACTACATAGGGCTCCAATTTGTCTAATGTCAATCCCTGATGTTTTCTGTTCAAGATGTTTATGTGATTCTGAGTTTCTGTGGCCTCGCTTGCCATTCTAGCATATTAATGATTGGATATTGACAAAACGATAGTATAGGAGAAATGAATATAGTGGTTACACGATTCCTTTGCATGACCTACTACATCGAATTACACGTGTTCCGCAATGGCAATTGCTCTTGGTTACTTTTGTAATTTCTATGTACACTTCATCGTATGTGCAAGGGATGTTTTCAAACGTCTTCTATAGCAAGTGGCGGGCGCTGGTACTTATATTCAATATTCACGAAAATGCTTGTTTTAAAGATCATGTCGATATTGTAGCTTCTTATAACTCTATTGATATGACTTGTGTCTGTTTTCACCAGTGGAATGAAAGCTTTCCCATTAGTTCGTTCTTTCCCACTTCTCTTAGCGTGGAGGTCCTGTTTATCTCTTTGTCAGAGTACACGTTTCTTATGAAAACAATTTTTCTATGATTCAGACCATCCTACAAGTACAGTGGTGTATAGATTTTTTAGGGCCGGTCCACCAATGTACAGATCACCTCTCTTTCCTGCTTGGAATTATGACTGAAATTTCGGTGAAAGTTTTATATGTCCGCGTCTTTCTGTAGGCTTTGTGCCATAAGGTTCCGTTAGGTTTTCTAAACACTTGTACAGTCAAAAATCAAATTTGACATTAAAAAGAATGAAAAAAGTTGCTAGAACTGAAGATGATAGGATCCCCATTGGAATCTGATGCCGTGGCTATGGGGAATGAACCAACAAGACGGAAATAGCGGCCGTGAGACAGTGCTTTTTGTAACGTATTCTTATTGCTCAACAGTGAACTTAGAAAGCCCTCTGAGGTTAACATATGACGCAAGGATTTGTTGTCCCCTCAAATTGTTAACTGAAACTTATTTTACAGTAAATATTAGTGGTCGTTCATTTTACCACAGTTTGGCTCTCGTGTCAGAGCTTGGTGCTGCGCGAGGAAATTTATGGCCATCAAATGACACGCTTATTGTCTGTCGTTGTTAGTCACCTTCGGAGGTCCATTGATTGATTTCAGGAGATGCACCTACTTCAGACTTCAGAACTTTACGAGCTATTGTCTCTGGACATCAGTTCAGTACTTCTGATTTTGTTTCAGTGATAGCACTTGACCGTGAAGCGACAATTCAACGTTTACGCGAGTGTTAGACTTCGAGAAGTTGCTGAGACTTGAATATATTTGTGCTTGTTAATGTTATTCTGTGAATGTGAATGTGTTTCCTGTTTTTAACGTTTCATGTGTGAATCGTAGGATACTGCTATAAGACATTACACTATTCTCTCAGACTACCTGTTGGAGTTAAATGGAGTCGAGGGGCTACGAGACTTTGCATTTACACGCCAGTTAAAGAAATAACTAATTGAGAGAATCTGCTAGTGTAGGTTCGCATATAAATGAGCTTCATGAGAGATTGTTGTTTTTCATAATATGTTTAATTAGCGCTCCATTTATGTTCGCTATTTGTTTTACTCCACGGCCGTCACGAAACGTTTGATTGCTTTCAAAGGAAATTAAATATCTGATTTAATTTACTCACACATTTTTTTGTGTTGGCTGCCATTATTGTCCCGATTACAATTATTAATTCATTATTTACATTTGCGAACATGCCTGACTAAGGACTGAATCATACGGGATGTACCGTACATTCAGGTGCTAGCCTGCTTAACTGAGGGTAACGTGTTTGCCTACTGTACAGCAGGCCCTGGTTCGATTCCCGGCCTAACTGGGGATTTTCTCTACTCGTGCACACGGTGTTGTGCTGTCCTCATTTTAATCACACAATTGCAAGTCGCTCAGAGTGGCGTTACCTGAAATAAAACTTGCAAAACCGCGGTCGAACTTCACTAGACGGGACAGCCGGGCCATCAGTGCCATACCATCACTTCATTTGTCTTTTTCGTCGTGTGTGTGTGTGTGTGTGTGTGTGTGTGTGTGTGTGTGTGTGTGTGTGTGTGTGTGTGTGTGAGAGAGAGAGAGAGAGAGAGAGAGAGGGAGGGAGAGAGAGAGAGAGCAAGAGAGAGATATCAGCCAAATACAGCAAAGGCTACGAGCTACTATTACTCAGGGTCGCACGTTAACATATCTTACCTTAACGGACCGCTGGTTGCTCTCGTCAGTAAGAGGTGACCTGATAGCAAAGATAAATAGGTGGTAACCTTCATCTGTCAGCGTAAATATTAAAATAAGAGAATTCACAATGAAATATTTACCGAAGTACAGCCTATGTTTCATAGCGCTAACTCTTTGTGTGTAATTAAGAGTTAGAAAAAATTCTATATTTGTGTTATCGGGTTGGTTTTACTAATTAGTTCCCGCCAGAGTAACCGAGTAGTCAGATGTCTGAGTGCCGTGCGGAGAACCCGAACCGAGGACTTGTGTTCCTTATGCTGAACAGCCAGGGAGTTTTGTTTGTTCTGAGGACTGGGGCGGGTCCACTTATCATTGCGATGCCAACTGAGGAAACGCTTGAAGGAAAAGTAGCGGCTCCCAAGGTCTGGAACGAAAGCAACAACCAGGAGAGCATTGTGATGACATCATGATCTTCCACATCCTGTACTAGTGACGCCATACCGCAGACGATGACGCAGCAACAGGTCAGCACCACGTCATCCTCTAGCACTGATTGCAGAGTTTAGTTTGCTGACATGTCGCGGTAGTGGTGGAGAGTACTTAACTACAATATTATTGAATTTCTTTCCTAGCGAATTTGCGTATGGAGTTAGATAAAATGTCTACGAATTCTGTAAAAAAATGTAATGAGACTGGTTTTGTGTCCACCAATGTTTTTATTTATTATTATTTTTTTCAAACGAGAATGTCGTTACCTTCCGAGTAGTTCCCTTCTGTAGCTATACAGCGTCGTAATCATTGTTCTCGATCTTGGTAGCAGTGCTGAACGGCTTCAACTGCTATGGCATTTAACATTTCGGGCACATTCTATTGAATATGGTACACAGTCTGAAAGTTACGGCCTTATAAGAAATTTTTCAGTTTCGGGAAAAGAAAAAAGTCACAAGGAGTCGGATCAGGCGAATAGGGGGACTGTGGAACAAGAGGAATGCCTTTCAGAGTAAAAAAATTCCATGGTGGGAAGGGGTGTGTGCCGTGGGGCGTTGTCATGATGCAGCATCGACTTGGCTGCTATGTCTGGTCTCACAGGATTCAGCTTTTCGCTCTTCAAAGACATATCTGTGAAACTCTTGGTTGGCATTTTATCCAGCAGGGACAAATTCCGTATGCGTGACACCCCTACTATCAAAAAAGCAAATCAGCTTTGTTTTAATCTTTGTTACGCTCATTTGAACTTTTTTCGGCAGAAGAGATGTCTTAGTGCGCCACTCCTCACTTTGCCATGCTTAACAGGTCACCATCATCCATATTGTTAAACATCGGTCTGATCTCAGAAGAGCACATGCATGTTCGACGTTGTAGATCTCTCTGAGCATGCTCGTGGCCCTTCATGAATGATTTGTGCCCAAGAAAAACTGGTGCTCATGATAAGGAATGTTTGCCCACTTCAACTTCTCAAAGTTCGCACTTGTTCGAATGTATGTGAATTTCTAAGGGACCAAACTACTTAGGGCTTCCGTCCCTAGACTTACACACTACTTATACTAACTTATGCTAAGAACAACACACAAACACCCATACCCGAGGGAGGACTCGAACCTCAAGCGGGAGGGACCGCGCAGTCCGCGACATGACGCATCAAACCGCTCGGCCACTCCGCGTGGCGTCGCACTTGTGGATTCCCCAAGTTTAACATAAACCATGATGGTAAAGCGGTGCTCTAAGTTCCCCTGTTCCAGTTTCGTAAGACACAACAAAAACACAACTTCACTGATGGCGCTCTCAAAAATCACATGGTGGCTGTTCGGAGCTGAAACACGGAACAACACAGCCTTGTCAGATCGCTCGCAGTGTTGTCACTCTCATCCCTTTTCTCACACGTCTCCTACATACCTCGATACCACCCTGATCTCGTACCTTATGACACCAGTGCGAGTTACACAACGGAGGCAGTGAAATTGTTACACACTCACCTTGAACATCAGTTCATTATATTTTCTCAGTAGTATTTTGTGAAAAGAATATCGTCTTTCTTCCAAACATACACTCCTGGAAATTGAAATAAGAACACCGTGAATTCATTGTCCCAGGAAGGGGAAACTTTATTGACACATTCCTGGGGTCAGATACATCACATGATCACACTGACAGAACCACAGGCACATAGACACAGGCAACAGAGCATGCACAATGTCGGCACTAGTACAGTGTATATCCACCTTTCGTAGCAATGCAGGCTGCTATTCTCCCATGGAGACGATCGTAGAGATGCTGGATGTAGTCCTGTGGAACGGCTTGCCATGCCATTTCCACCTGGCGCCTCAGTTGGACCAGCGTTCGTGCTGGACGTGTAGACCGCGTGAGACGACGCTTCATCCAGTCCCAAACATGCTCAATGGGGGACAGATCCGGAGATCTTGCTGGCCAGGGTAGTTGACGTACACCTTCTAGAGCACGTTGGGTGGCACTGGATACATGCGGACGTGCATTGTCCTGTTGGAACAGCAAGTTCCCTTGCCGGTCTAGGAATGGTAGAACGATGGGTTCGATGACGGTTTGGATGTACCGTGCACTATTCAGTGTCCCCTCGACGATCACCAGTGGTGTACGGCCAGTGTAGGAGATCGCTCCCCACACCATGATGCTGGGTGTTGGCCCTGTGTGCCTCGGTCGTATGCAGTCCTGAATGTGGCACTCACCTGCACGGCGCCAAACACGCATACGACCATCATTGGCACCAAGGCAGAAGCGACTCTCATCGCTGAAGACGACACGTCTCCATTCGTCCCTCCATTCACGCCTGTCGCGACACCACTGGAGGCGGGCTGCACGATGTTGGGGCGTGAGCGGAAGACGGCCTAACGGTGTGCGGGACCGTAGCCCAGCTTCATGGAGACGGTTGCGAATGGTCCTCGCCGATACCCCAGGAGCAACAGTGTCCCTAATTTGCTGGGAAGTGGCGGTGCGGTCCCCTACGGCACTGCGTAGGATCCTACGGTCTTGGCGTGCATCCGTGCGTCGCTGCGGTCCGGTCCCAGGTCGACGGGCACGTGCACCTTCCGCCGACCACTGGCGACAACATCGATGTACTGTGGAGACCTCACGCCCCACGTGTTGAGCAATTCGGCGGTACGTCCACCCGGCCTCACGCATGCCCACTATACGCCCTAGCTCAAAGTCCGTCAACTGCACATACGGTTCACGTCCACGCTGTCGCGGCATGCTACCAGTGTTAAAGACTGCGATGGAGCTCCGTATGCCACGGCAAACTGGCTGACACTGACGGCGGCGGTGCACAAATGCTGCGCAGCTAGCGCCATTCGACGGCCAGCACCGCGGTTCCTGGTGTGTCCGCTGTGCCGTGCGTGTGATCATTGCTTGTACAGCCCTCTCGCAGTGTCCGGAGCAAGTATGGTGGGTCTGACACACTGGTGTCAATGTGTTCTTTTTTCCGTTTCCAGGAGTGTATTTAGTTAGTTCCCTCAGTATAAGTGTTGCCCGCCTCTATTGATTGTACTGGCATATTACAATACTTGTACCACTCTGACCACATTTTATATGTGCGTAAGTCCACTTGGTAAGGCAGCCAGATGATAGATAACTCGAGAACTAAACGCACTATCATCTTGCATGCGGTTATCATTATCCTGCCGATAGAAATAAGACTTTCATTCATCTTCCCTGCTATTGATTTGTTATTTGTCTCATTTTGTATCGCTTCGTAGTATTAATTCCTTTATTTGAGCGCTGTGATGGGCTCCACCAGGACTTCACCACTGAATGTCGTGCTATCTGTTACGGAGATTCATTTACCTACATTGAAATATAGCCGTTACTCATTGCACCAAACGGAAATATTGTGTAAGTTCGTAAGAGTATTCTTGAGCATAAGTTCATAAATCTCTTATATATTATGTCCGGAAATGCATAGTTCCCATTTATTCAGTCATGCATTTTTACAGAGACTGCGTTATAATACGGGCTGTACCATGCAGCCACAGCTGCAGTACGTGTTGAAAATGGTTTCCATGTGCCTGAAATCATGCATGTACGTGCTGTAGCATGTTCTGTCTGACACATAGACATCGACCAGGCTGCATCAGTACAGTGACAAAGGGAGCATGAATACACTGATACAGGTCTCCACTTCTGGAATGGGCTCTGCATACACGATACCTTCCAGATGGTCCCGTAATGAGAAATCGCTCAAGTTAAGATCCGGTAAACGGGTCGACCATGCAACTGGACCCCTCCTCCGATCGAACGGCCTGGGAAGACTCGACTGAGATGCGTCCGGACGTTAACAGCGAAGTGGGCTGGAGCACCATCATGTAGCAGCCACATAACCCTTCGAATCATCCGTGGCACATCCTATAGCAGGCGATGCAAAGTCACCAGCAAGAAACGCCAATAACCCCGGCGTGTTAGGCGATATGGAAGAAAGACTGGTCTCAAAATACGGTTATCCCAGCCCACACATGACGGATGCACCGATGATGATAATTTGCTGTCGCCATACCTGGGTGTTCTGCACACTATCCCACTCCGCGTAAAGGTGGCCTCAACTGTATACAGGATGGATGACCCAAATACCGGAATCGTGTTTTCCTGGTGAAGGAAACAATAACAATACTGCTCCCGATGTGGAAAGTCTGCCGCTAGTAAGCCCTGCACACACTGTAAATGATAATGGTAGTAACAGTTATGGAGAATGTTCCACACGATCGTGTGGCGTACCCTGTGCTGGCGGGCCAACTACCTACCACAGTATTTATTACATTTTCTTCCAAGTCTGGTGTTCGAACATTTCGGTACGCCCTTCACGATTTCCTGTTTTCTGAAACAACCCTGTCTCAGACAACCGGCAAAACAATGTTGCTAACATTGAATTCTGTGGTTGTTGTCAGCGGTAATAGGACTCCTGATACAATCTTGCAGCCCGCCGCTCGTTGCCATTTGCCTTACCGTGAGCAAATACCATGTCGGCTGGCTCTCGATACGAATACGAAACCGTTGTGTACAGTGCTGTATCACATCCACTAGAAGGTGAATCTGCAAGAGAAGTGAATCAGACACAAAGTTACCAATTATTATGGCAGAGCTGGCGCAAGGGCATGACGTATGCGGAACAGTACCATCCTGCAGGTGAAAACCGTTTATGCTGTAACTATGGCTGAATGGTACAGCGTGTATTAGACCTCAGTCTCTGTAACAAAGTCTAGTTGAATAAATGGTCTCTAGCACGTAACCCATCCATTTCCGGACGTAAGTTCATTAGACCTTTTTTAGTATTTCCTCATCGATGAATCCCCAGAGTATGTACACGGTGGAACAAATCACCTTTTATATACTTCCTTGAAGCCCACTCGATGACGCTACCATTTCTTCCGAACATTCGCCGCCCAATATAACGTATTAGGTTTTCTTCTTCTTCTTCTTTTTCTTCTCCTTCATGTTCTCCTCTTCTTCCTCCTCAAAGGTTGATGGTCTCACATATTTTCTCACTTACGGAGCTAATCTCTTGATTGTGTGTACCTGCCAGGTATAGTTTCATGCTCGAATACCTGTCGTGACCGTCCTCTCTCTCTCGTTCTCTCTAGGAATGCCTCAATTAGAGCTATAAAATGGCATAAACTACAGTTGTATCAGTAACAAATTCTGCAAGCCCATCAATTACTTATGAAACTAGTCAGTATAAGTGTACTCGGGTTATTAGTGCAGTTAACTGCCAGACCATCCTAGTCCAAATCCTCCTTAAAATCGCTTCAAGAATCTCACTGACAAAGAACCATGGTATTTTACAGAACTCCTCACCATTTTATAGAAATGTCCTAAATTTTTCAAATTATTCATACAATAAGACATTAACAAACACAGACAGTTGTATTTCCATTATTTACACGTAACCATTAGGTAGCGGAAGCGCCACTGTATGTTTGGTCGATCAAGCGATTACGTTTATTCCTAGCTTGCTAATGCCACGACGGACTTTCAACTGCCAAACATAGTGCGACATACTGGTATGCAGAGCGATAGAGTGCTATGTGTTCGTTAAAAGCCGACACATTCAGATACCGCCTTCGGGTTCTAAAAGTATGAAAGACTGCCCCGGCTACATGATTTCTGCATTAGCTGCGCACTGCACCACAGCTCCGCACCAGTGCACTCCAAGAGCCATATTTTAGTCCCTCTCTGTAGAATCATGGTACGAATCAGAAGTAGTCTGATTATGCGTAGAAAACAATTCCTGGCTGTAGAGAAGCTAGGCGTGTGATCAGTCAGTTTTCGTATGACTTATAGCTTTCTTATTATTTGATAATCATGTTGAATGTGATGCTTTACGTTCGTTTCTTCGCCATATGAAAGCAGCTCAGACCTTTCTAAATGTTTCCTGAACGATACTATTCAGTCTGGTCTCACGTCACTATGTTGGTGAAAGAATTTTTCTTTAACCAGTTATTCATACTGTTTGATTTCTTGTACTGAATTTGGTGTTTTCGTAACAGGGGCAAAAATTATCATGCTATATTCTTATTGTGGTGTCACCGCCAGACACCACACTTGCTAGGTGGTAGCCTTTAAATCGGCCGCGGTCCGCTAGTATACGTCGGACCCGCGTGTCGCCACTGTCAGTGATTGCAGACCGAGCGCCGCCACACGGCAGGTCTAGAGAGACTTCCTAGCACTCGCCCCAGTTGTACAGCCGACTTTGCTAGGAAAGGTTCACTGACAAATACACTCTCATTTGCCGAGACGATAGTTAGCATAGCCTTCAGCTACGTCATTTGCTACGACCTAGCAAGGCGCCATTATCAATAGATATATAACTTGTGATGCCTGTACAGTCAGACCGATGTACACCACTTATGTAGTAAAGTATTCTACCAGTTACCTCTTGTTCTGCTGGTCTTATTTCTCTGACCTGTTCCAGACCTCACGCCAGACTGCGTGAGCTTAAAAGCGTGCATTTTGGCCTCCTCTAGCAACACGGTGTTGGCTCTTCTGCCAACACAGTACATGGCGACGAGTCTAAAAACGGTCTTCTTTATACTTGCTTAATTTACTTGTGTCATGGCTTCGCCACAATCTCCAGATGTACTGTCCGAATTTTATCGCTTGCAGAATCAGCAGGCGCAGGCCTTATTGGATGCCCTTGGACAGCTCGTCCAGGGTCAACATGCACTGCAAAACGATGTGGCAGCCGCCGCTCCACCGCTACCGCAGCCACAACATGCTCTTGCACCACCTTTTCGTCCTTTTGATGCGGCACTGGAAAGCTGGACGGAGTGGTCACGCCAATTTGGATTCCATCTCGCCGCCTACAGAATTCAAGGTAATGAGCGGCAGCCTTTTTTGCTTGCGTGCGTCGGCGTGTCCACGTACCGAGTGATAGTGAAATTGTTTCCCCGATGCGACGTAGCAACTCTGTCCTATTGTGTTTGCAAAAAGGTATACGTTCTTTCGTACCAAACGTACGGCCGGTCAAACTAATAGGGAGTGGGTTGCAACCTTGCTAGGCCTTACTAGGGAATGTGCTTTTGAGTGTGAATGTGGACTCCCTTATTCAGATACTATGGTACGTGATGCAATTACACAGAACGTTTCTGATGTTCATATGCGGAAACAGATTTTGAAACTAGTCAATCCCTCCCTTCAACAAGTGATGGACATATTGGATAGGCAAGACACACTTGACTTTGCTCAGGAATCTTTTGCAACTTCGGCAGCTGTGTGTCACATTAACCGGCCCGCCGGGCGAGCTGCACGGAACAGTAAACAGCCCTCGCGCCCGTCCGCGCAGCTGCCGCCAACCTCTCCGCTACGTCTGCCGCCCAAGCAAGCAAATGCAGTGCTACAATCATGCCCGCGGTGTGCTACTAGACAGTCGCACGAGAACTGCCCGTCACGCCAAGCTATTTGCTTTTTCTGTAATAAAAAAGGACATGTTCAATGTGTTTGCCAGAAAAAGCTCAGATCGGACACTAACAACCATTCCAGGCCCTTTGCTTCACGCAGAAATCGAACCAAGAACACTCAGGCTAGTGGACTTTCGCCCATGGAAATTCATGTAGTTCATTCCACTCCACCCAGTGCCACTCTCTCTAGCAGTGACTGTGTTCGTCCCACAAATAGTGTGCATCGCCGTCGACAGAAATCCCGTCAAGTCGCAAGTGATTCTGTACCAGTGTCGGTTCCCGTTTGCATGAGACAGTAGCTCTTGTCGTCAGCAGGACAATAAACTTTTTGTAGACTTGGACATTAATGGCAACGTGATCCCATTCCAGCTCGATACCGGAGCTGCAGTTTCTCTGCTCAATCACGACACGTACAAACAGCTGGGCACACCTCTGTTGCGTGCTGCAAATGTTAAGTTGACTAGCTATTCCAGTCAGAATATCCCTGTGTTAGGACAGTGCAGCTTTCTTGCAACATACAAGGGACAAACAAAACTTGCGTCATTTTACGTCCTTTGTTCTTCTTCTGCGGTGAACTTGTATGGTTTGGATTTACTTCAGTTGTTTAACTTGTCTATGGCCAATCAGGTCCTATCAGTGAACCAGACTGTGCCTTCAGCCAGTGTTTCTCGTCTATGTGAAGAATTTGCAGACATTTTTGCACCGGGCCTTGGTTGCGCTAAGAACTATGAAGCACATTTGGAACTAAACCTAAAAGCGCAACCGAAATTTTTCAGAGCGCGCAATGTTCCCCACGCATTGCGTGATGAGGTCGCAAAAACATTACACGATTTGGAATCACAAGGTGTAATTGAACGTGTGCAGGCTTCTCTCTGGGCATCACCCTTAGTAATTTTGCCAAAAACTTCCGGAAAATTGACCTTGTGTGGACTTCAAAGCTACAGTGAATCCACAACTAGTGATTGCAACTTTTTCTTTACCCCGCCCGGAGGATCTTTTTGACAAACTGTGCCCGGATAAATATTTTTCGAAGTTGGACCTAGCAGATGCGTACTTGCAAATACCAGTGGACGACGAATCCCTGCGCGTCTTGGTGGTTAACACGCATCTTGGTTTGTACCGATTCAAAAGACTGCCATTCGGGTGTGCATCCGCCCCTGCATTGTTTCAGCAATATCTGCAAACTGTTTGTGCGTCGGTCCCTACTGCAGCAAACTATCTGGACGATATTGTGATCTCCGGAAAGACGGAAGAAGAACATTTAGCCAATCTCAGAACATTATTTCAGATTTTGCGACAAAATGGTCTTCGCTTGCGGAAGGACAAATGTGTGTTTTTTGCTCGTGACTTACCCTATCTGGGACATGTAATCAATGCCCAAGGCATACATCCCAGTCCTGAGCACCTCTGTGCCATACAAGACTTGCCTTCGCTGCAGAATTTGAAGCAGCTACAGAGTGTGCTGGGAAAAATTAATTATTACCACAGATATGTTCCACATGCCTCTTCCATTTCAGCTCCGCTTCATCGCTTACGCCGTAAAGGTGTTCCGTTCGTCTGGACGACGGAATGCGAACGCGCCTTTCGCCCGTTGAAATCGGCGTTGCTTTCCAATACTTGCCTTACGCCATTCGATCCCCAGAAACCCCTTTTGTTGATGGTAGGTGCATCGGATTTCGGGATCGGTGCTGTGCTTGCGCACAAAGATGGTTCGCACGATCGTCCTATTGCCTTTGCGTCCAAATTACTCTTGTCTGCGCAAAGAAATTATTCACAGATCGAGAAAGAAGCTTTGGCTCTCGTATTTGGTGTTACTAAGTTTCATGATTTCTTGAATGGTCGTCACTTTACCATCATCACAGACCACAAACCTTTGACGTCACTTTTTCATCCGAACAAGCCTATACCTCCACGTACAGCGCAGAAATTAATTCGCTGGTCAATTTTCCTCTCGCAGTACCTCTTCGATATCTTGTATCTGTCCACTGCTAAGCACGGAAATGCCGATGCGTTGCCCCGTTTGCCTGTTGCTGAGGATAGAGCATTCGATTCTTCTGAACTTGCTTGCCTGTTCATTGATTTGGAAACCGATGACGTGGTCGAATCGTTTCCGATTGATTTTCGTCGTGTAGCTACAGCCACTGCTGCTGACCCTGTCCTTGCTACCGTTTTGCGTTTTGTTGCTATTCAATGGCCCTTGTGAACGTCACGGATCGAGGATCTGTTGGTTCGCCGATTTTTTGCTCACAAGGAGAGACTTTTTGTACGACGTGGTGTTTTGCTGTTGCGTTCTGATAATGATGAGTCCCGGTTCGTGGCCCCACGTTCGTTACAGTCCTCTGTCTTACGGCTTCTCCACCAAGGACATTGGGGTATAGTGCGAACGAAACAACTTGCTCGTCAGCACTGTACTTGGTTCGGAATCGATGCTGCGATTACGAATATGTGCTCTTCTTGCATGGCGTGTGCCGAAAAACTGTCCGCACCACCGCGGAAATTCTTTGCATGGCCGAAAGCCTCTTCCCCTTGGCAACGCATACACATCGATTTTGCTGGTCCATTCTGGAATGCTAGATGGTTGGTTCTGGTCGATTCTTTCAGTAATTTTCCTTTTGTTGTCCGGATGTCGTCCACGACGTCATCTGCCACCATCCAAGCGTTATCCGCTATCTTTTGCATTGAAAGTCTTCCACAGACTATTGTTTCCGACAATGGCCCACAATTCATGTCCGCAGAATTTCAGTCATTCTGCAAGGCCAATGGTATTCAACATCTGACATCCGCGCCGTTTTCGCCTCAGTCAAACGGTGCCGCTGAACGATTGGTCCGGACTTTCAAGTCACAGATGTTGAAGTTGAAAGAGTCGCATTCTCAGGGGGACGCGCTATTGCTCTTTTTGTCCTCGTATCGCTCTCAGTCCCGAGATGGTCGCTCGCCAGCTGAGTTGCTCCACGGTCGTCCTCATTGAACCTTGATGTCTTTGCTACATCCGCCGCGCCAGGTTCCTGTGCAGCAGCAGCCACCTGCTTTTGCTCCAGGCGACGTTGTATACTATCGCGGTTCACGGCGTTGGCTCGCAGGGCGCATTCTTCGCTGCCTCGGCCGCGCTATGTATCTGGTTTTGGGGGCCTCAGGTGAGGTGCGACGGCATCTCAATCAGCTGCGCCTCTGTCGTCGCACGGGTTCTGTCGCTCCCCGTCTGCTTTCAGCGACAGTGCCGTCCGGTCAGCGCCCTGGGGACCCATCTACTGGCTCGCCTCATCCCCAGGTGTTACCGACGTTGCCTTCCATTTTGCCCCCTGGGTCACGCGCCGCCGATCGCTTCCCGTGACCAGCTGTCCTTCGAATGGAACTCTTGCCCGCTCCGGACCAGATGTCGTCTTCGCCCGTCGGCTGCCCCGCCCCGATGGAGGTCGATTCCTCGGCCCCTCCTGTCTCTCTAAGGGCGCATACACCGCATGTTGGCGTGCACCCTGGACTAGGTTTTCAGGCTCCTAGCTCCCCTCGGACCGAATGGCAGGGTGCGGGTGGCACAGCCTCGCCTGTTGTTAGGCTCCCCACCTCGTCGCATACGTCAACATGGGGTCCTCCCCACGGCGGGTGGAAGCCTTATAACACAACCGTTCGCCGATTTACGGGGGAGGAATGTGGTGTCACCGCCAGACACCACACTTGCTAGGTGGTAGCCTTTAAATCGGCCGCGGTCCGCTAGTATACGTCGGACCCGCGTGTCGCCACTGTCAGTGATTGCAGACCGAGCGTCGCACACGGCAGGTCTAGAGAGACTTCCTAGCACTCGTCCCAGTTGTACAGCCGACTTTGCTAGGAAAGGTTCACTGACAAATACACTCTCATTTGCCGAGACGATAGTTAGCATAGCCTTCAGCTACGTCATTTGCTACGACCTAGCAAGGCGCCATTATCAATAGATATATAACTTGTGATGCCTGTACCGTCAGACCGATGTACACCACTTATGGATTAAAGTATTCTACCAGTTACCTCTTGTTCTGCTGGTCTTATTTCTCTGACCTGTTCCAGACCTCACGCCAGACTGCGTGAGCTTAAAAGCGTGCATTTCGGCCTCCTCTAGCAACACGGTGTTGGCTCTTCTGCCAACACCGTACTTATGGTCCTTCTGACTTTGGCCTATAGTTTACAATTCAGTTACTGACAGATAAATTTAAGTTTTAGTTCAAACTCACATTCTGTGTGGCTCGATACATCGTGAATTTTGACACGGTATTGCCTTTTGGTTTAGTTATTTGTGTGCTAACAACAGCAGCAAATTTCAAAGAAGAATAGAATACGCCCATCACTTGTGAGAATTGGAAGGTGATTGGTATTTTGACTGCACAAAACATGTCTTTGCCAGCAAATTTGTGTCGTTAACTGGGGGATAGTGATATCCTGTATATATTTTTTCCATAATATTAAAATTGTTACTATGAATAGCTGATCTGATGTCTACCTGTAGTAACTGGGAAGGTGATGGTTAATAACGACGATGGTTCTTCTGTATTATTACTCTGACTACTTACTTACCATATACATATTTGATTGGCTTATTTTAAGTCGCTTCGGGGCTTGTTCTCCGGTGACGTTCCTACACAAGTAAGCGTGCTTTGCTATGAAGGAACTGCAACGATTTCAAGAACCGCTGGGTTTCATGAGGTATCTAATCGTGTCGTGGAATATTTTCCCCTTGTTTAGTGTATATTGGGCCATGAGAGCTGGCTTGTGTTTGTACGAGACGATCTGTTTCAAACTAAATAGCAACGTACGAATAAGAGCTGCTATCTTAATAGTGCACGAGAAGAGACTTTATTCACGTGGTCACAAAAGCTGGTTTTCAAAAAAAAAAAAAAAAAAAAAAAAATTCTGTTTCTTTTAGGAGAGTTACAGATATCCATTTCTTTGATATGGGTCTAAAAAAGTCTCTCATTCTCTTAACATAATAGTACGTTTAGGGTACCGTTGTTGGTACAGACTGGGAAGAATCAAGAAGAAGTGAAGAATAAAGAAGAGAAGTATTCATTAACGGCTCTCTGACGATGAGTTCAGACCGTGTCTTTCAGCAGTTGAGCTGTGCTATTCTGGAAACCAAATAGCAACAGCAAAACAAAAAGGGACTTTATCACCGAGTTGCAGTCATCCTCATCATACTAGGCTTCTTAAATGGATCACAACAAATCAGTCGAAGTGTCGTTTTTAGTTTTATACATAACAGGGTGAACCGAATGTATAGGGTCGAAACTACACAGATGTCCAAGTTGGTAAAGTGAGGATTTTGAACTCACGTCAGGAAGTAAGTGTTTCAGTTCTTGTTGCCTGGAGTAACTTGAACGCAGCAACATATGCTCAAAGCAGCTTTGCAGATTAATGCTCGCATAATCCATTGACAGATATCATCTTCACATTCAAAACCACTTGTCTTAAATTCTTTAGAAGTGTTCTTTTATGTCTCACTACATACGTGTGAATTTTACAGCCAATTTAAAAGAGGTGTTGCACTGCAGAAGGGCAAGTAAGTGAGGAATAAAATTTTGTTGAAGCCAACCGGAATGAAGCTGAGTGGAGCACACCTATCGTGTACGCAACGATAATGTAATCATTGTTAACACTAAGAAGAGCCGAAGTACAGACAATCAGGGAGCTCAATGACTCAGATTATGCAAGTGAAAACATCAGGAACATCTGATTCAGAACCTAGACAACAGTGCAGAGGCGACACAAAGCTCTCCCGTACCAGGGTTACTTATGATACCTGCAGCAAAGGATGACTCAAGATCGATTTTATGGCTGCAAACTTTGCATAAATGAGCAGTCTGAAGCTGTGAAATTAAACATTCGGCGAGACAAGGGGGCTGACAGGCATGGAAAACGGGAGCACATTCAGCCACCAGACTCTTATAAAACCCTTACCTTCCTCACACTCATTTTCAGAGTCTAGCTACTCCATGTGCATCACTGATATCGACAGAAGGCCAGCTCTACTAGTTGCAGGATGCACTGGTGAACAGAACGAAGTTTACTAACTGCCACCAAATTGGAGACTACTGCTCCCAGTTTGCAGCTGTCCATCTGTGGAGGGCAGTTCAATTCTGCGACCTTCATTCCTGAAGGCCACATCTGTGACTACCCAAATATGACGGCCAGGTCGATCTTCTATGAATGAAAAACCAATACATCCACTGCGAGCTGCTCAGTTTGGGAGTTGGCAGCCTGTTTTGACACTTCTGGGCAGTTCAAGTGCTGCCTTACCGTCTGTATGCCGAGATTGCCTTTAGCGCTATCCTTTGTGTCACTATTGGTTCTTTCACGTGCGAGCAATCGTAACGACTGACAACAGGGCCACGCAAATTTCTGGAGCCGAGCCTAAGTGGATCTACACTTAACGAGAGCGGTGAGGCTCCGACAGACATCCACAGCCATGCCAGGCTGCAGAGACGCTACTGTCGCAGTATCATCCTTCAACGAGGTCAGGTCGTTGACTGCAGACAACGCCATTGGCAGCGCCAGCAGATTCCTCGCACTTCCCTGTGCCTCCGCTCAACGAAGGCTCAGCACAGCCACTGCTAAGGCACACTGGGAAGAAGGCAGATGAGCCGTACTCCGGATCGCCTTCGTGCCATTGACAGGTTGGCATCGTGTATAGGGACTGTGACCTCTTGTTTTGTTTGTCTGCTCACTGGCGCCACTACGTTTGGTCGCCTTGTCCGTCCGTCAGTGGCAGCACCAGCGTTTATCAATAACAAGTCCTGTGATACTATCTTCAGAGCAACCTCTAGTTTTTCCGGGTCGTCATGTGTCCGAGCTCACTTAGGACGGAGGAGCAGTGAGGTCCTCACAGCGCCAGTACTTGTCAGGACAGCTGGCGATACATGCACTGCCAGATGGAAGGATGTGGTCGCGAGAGTGCACGACCACGTCGAAGTCTGATTCAGTGAGTTTAAGTTGCATGGATCGTTATATTCGAGTAGTGCAACCTTCAGTGATGTGTGTGTGTGTGTGTGTGTGTGTGTGTGTGTGTGTGTGTGTGTGTGTGTCCGTCCGTGGAAGTGACCTCATGGCAATAAACTGTCAGTCGACGATTCATAATGGCACCTTTCCCTTGCCTGACTTGAGCGCGGACGACCGTGGGTTGGTCGTTTCGTCGGTCGTCTCGTCGCACGACGTGTTTTTGGTCTTCCGATCGCTTCTGGGCCCTCTGTGTTTGTGTCGACTTGTGGTTCGTGCTTGTTGTTCCACAGCGACTGGTTTTAGTCTTGTTTAAGTTGTTGGTGGAATTGTTCCATCGTTGTACTGGTTATCAGATGTCAGGTGGATTTGGTAAGAGGGTTGGTCGACCTTTAAACTGTCCCTAGTTTGAGTTGTCGTCCTGTTACGTGTGCATAACGCTTTGCTGCCTGTCTCACCGCTTACGCAGCAGTAGGGAGTTTTCTCATGTTGATACTTGGAGCTCTGTATGTTGGTCACTCCCTTCTTTATTTGGTCTGATTGTACCAATTGTTTAAGAAATAATATTTTGTTTGAATTATTCCTATTATTTGAGGCCTTCAGCCGACAAATAATTTGAATTCTTCTTAATAAGGCCTTCAGCCGTCACCGTAGTTTGTGTTACAGTCAATTTTTTAATGATTGTTTTAAAGATTTTTCTGGAATTTTCAACGTGTAGTTGACTTCCTCACTTGCAATTAAGGCATTCAGCCGCTAATTGTTCTGAAGTATTGCTTGTTGCCCTCAGCCGACAAATAATTTTGAATTCTTTCTTAATAAGGCTTTCAGCCGTCAGTGTAGCTGGTGTTACAGTCAATTTTTTTAAATGATTGTTTTTTAAACAATTATTTCCTTAAGTAAAGTGTACGTGTTTACTGAGCAACCAACGGTAGCTGAGTAAGGCCCCGTCCACACCTTTTCCTGTCTTCCCTAAGTGCCACGTCTCAGCAGAACGACTGTAAAACTCTCAGAAACAAACCTTAATTGCATGATGCGTCATTATTGCCTTGGCGCACCCGAAGGCTACACTTCCACACTTTCGCTCGACTGTACTACATTGGTGGTTCTAGGCGCTAGAGTCTGGAACCGCGCGACCGCTACGGTCGCAGGTTCGAATCCTGCCTCGGGCATGGATGTGTGTGATGTCGTTAGGTTACTTAGGTTTAAGTAGTTCTAAGTTCAAGGGGACTGATGACCTCAGAAGTTAAGTCCCATAGTGCTCAGAGCCATTTGAACAATTTTTTTTGTACTACATTGGAGAAGGAGGCTGCATCGATTTATGAATCTTCACCCATACGATTTGTCATTTCACGCCTCTGTGAAGTCACTGGATTTTTTGTAAGCATCTATTTCATACATACAAAAAATAGTAGGCATGACTATTGTATATGTGTGCGCTAGTGGAAGAGTATATTAACGTTTACGACGAAGGTATGTTATATTATGCTAATAAGAGTTGCTGAATTTTTCTGGAAAGTAAAGAACAAAAAAATCATTCATTTGCTTTCTGAAAAAGTATATTGCTATCAATGTCTTGTTTGTGGGGAATGGTTAGGCAATGGACAATGTGGGCCGAAACTTGTCACCCCAAAAAATATCTCTGAATGCAACAGTGACAGAAACCGAAAAAAAAAAGACATTTAGTAATCGAGGTTGCTGTTCCTCGTTGCTACTTTATTTTGGAACTTCGTAAAATAACCACTTATTTAGCTCATAATTATCACATACCGATACCACCCCACAGGTGTCATAATAGCGGAACTGCAAGTTTCCGTGTGATGCCGACAGCGCTCGCAAAGGATCTGGTCGAGACAGTTGCGCGCGCCCTCTGCGCCACACCTCCAGCAGCTCCGTACTTCAAGCGCCCTCTGTCACTGCAATACAGGAGGGCCGGCGGAGGCATCACAGCCCAGTTGCACTTGTAGCCACATTACTACAAGAAGCTATGCACATGCAGCCTAGTCGTGGCTCCATCAGCGTTGTTGTTGCTGTTGTAATAGCTAAACTCCACTTCTTGCTGTATCATTTGTAACGAACCCCCATGCCTTTGAAGAAATAAAACTTAATTAAATCTTCAGTTTGACTATGTTAAATCGCTCGCTAATCATTTCTACTCCTGAAACTTCCTGGCAGATTAAAACTGTGTGTCGGACCGAGACTCGAACTCGGGAGCTTTGCCTTTCGCGGGCAAGTGCTCTGCTACCTGAACTACCCAAACACGACTGACGCCCCGTCCTCACAGCTTTACCTCTGCCAGTACCTCGTCTCCTACCTTCCAAACTTTACAGAAGCTCTCCTGCGAACCTTGCAGAACTAGCACTCCTGAAAGAAAGGACTAGCTAAGGAAGCAGAGCACTGGCCTGCGAAAGGCAAAGCTCCCGAGTTCCAGTCTCGGTCCGGCTCACAGTTTTAATCTGCCAGGAAGTTTCATATCAAAAAAATGGCTCTGAGCACTATGGGACTTAACATCTTAGGTCATCAGTCCCCTAGAACTTAGAACTACTTAAACCTAACTAACCTAAGGACAGCACACAACACCCAGCCATCACGAGGTAGAGAAAATCTCTGACCCCGCCGGGAATCGAACCCGGGAACCCGGGCGTGGGAAGCGAGAACGCTACCGCACGACCACGAGATGCGGGCGAAGTTTCATATCAGCGGACACTCCACGGCAGAGCGAAAATCTTATTCTGGATTTCTACTCCTGTCCAGCTTTCCTACAACGACAGTTGCCACAGTGCTCAGTGGCTCACCTTTCTCGCCGTTTCGAATGGAGTCGTACACAACAATTTTTTCTTTTTGCAACAAACAGATCATGAGATAAAGCTTGTGGTCGGAATTTATACTCCCAGTTCAAATTATGCTCGCTGTTGAGGAATTCAACACTTTTCCATAATACATCTATATCCAAACCTTAATTCGATAAATATGCATAGATATTTAGTTAATCTGCCTATATTGCATGAAAAGTGATGCAAAGGCTGACTATCGATTACAAACCATACACGACACGTTTCGGAACATCTTTGATCTTCCGAAATCCAAGTGCAAACGTAGCACAAGACTAGTCTGTCATCTCATATCACATACACAATTGTTAACCCTTTGTGATCAACAGTGTCACCTGCTGCATGAATTTTTATGCGACCTAGTCAGCTTAGCTACAGATCTACGCATTTTTACTGAAAGGTCGCTCGGCTCAAACGTGACTTTAGGTCACACCTTTATTAATTCTATATGTTCTGATATTCATTCCTTCCTCGTATGACTCAGCCGTATCCAGTGACTACCTTGGCCTCTTCTAGGTATAAGAGGCGGCTAGGTGGTGAGCCAGTAATAGGCGTACGCGAACAAATTATATTTTATGGCCTTTCTGGCCAGCCGGTTATGGGCGTTAATCAGGCGTAAGGCAGCCATTCCGCACGTCGCGCCGAGGTACGTGCCTCACGACGGAACGCGGGCCCTGCGTAATTGGCGGCAGGTAAGCAGTCGCGTTCCGTGAGCTGGCGGCGCCGGCCGTGTTTTATCGCGAGGCCACAGCCGGCGCATTTGAGGACCTCACGCGTATTCCCCCCCCCCCCTCCCCCCCCCCCCCCATGAACCATGGACCTTGCCGTTGGTGGGGAGGCTTGCGTGCCTCAGCGATACAGATAGCCGTACCGTAGGTGCAACCACAACGGAGGGGTATCTGTTGAGAGGCCAGACAAACATGTGGTTCCTGAAGAGGGGCAGCAGCCTTTTCAGTAGTTGCAAGGGCAACAGTCTGGATGATTGACTGATATGGCCTTGTAACAATAACCAAAACGGCCTTGCTGTGCTGGTACTGCGAACGGCTGAAAGCAAGGGGAAACTACAGCCGTAATTTTTCCCGAGGGCATGCAGCTTTACTGTATGATTACATGATGATGGCGTCCTCTTGGGTAAAATATTCCGGAGGTAAAATAGTCCCCCATTCGGATCTCCGGGCGGGGACTACTCAAGAGGATGTCGTTATCAGGAGAAAGAAAACTGGCGTTCTACGGATCGGAGCGTGGAATGTCAGATCCCTTAATCGGGCAGGTAGGTTAGAAAATTTAAAAAGGGAAATTGATAGGTTGAAGTTAGATATAGTGGGAATTAGTGAAGTTCGGTGGCAGGAGGAACAAGACTTCTGGTCAGGTGACTACAGGGTTATAAACACCAAATCAAATAGGGGTAATGCAGGAGTAGGTTTAATAATGAATAGGAAAATAGGAATGCGGGTAAGCTACTACAAACAGCATAGAGAACGCATTATTGTGGCCAAGATAGATACGAAGCCCACACCTACTACAGTAGTACAAGTTTATATGCCAACTAGCTCTGCAGATGACGAAGAAATTGAAGAAATGTATGATGAAATAAAAGAAATTATTCAGATTGTGAAGGGAGACGAAAATTTAATAGTCATGGGTGACTGGAATTCGAGTGTAGGAAAAGGGAGAGAAGGAAACATAGTAGGTGAATATGGATTGGGGGACAGAAATGAAAGAGGAAGCCGCCTGGTAGAATTTTGCACAGAGCACAACATAATCATAACTAACACTTGGTTTAAGAATCATGAAAGAAGGTTGTTTACATGGAAGAACCCTGGAGATACTAAAAGGCATCAGATAGATTATATAATGGTAAGACAGAGATTTAGGAACCAGGTTTTAAATTGTAAGACATTTCCAGGGGCAGATGTGGACTCTGACCACAATCTATTGGTTATGACCTGTAGATTAAAACTGAAGAAACTGCAAAAAGGTGGGAATTTAAGGAGATGGGACCTGGATAAACTAAAAGAACCAGAGGTTGTACAGACATTCAGGGAGAGCATAAGGGAGCAATTGACAGGAATGGGGGAAATAAATACAGTAGAAGAAGAATGGGTAGCTTTGAGGGATGAAGTAGTGAAGGCAGCAATCAAGTAAATAAAAAAAACGAGGGCTAGTAGAAATCCTTGGGTAACAGAAGAAATATTGAATTTAATTGATGAAAGGAGAAAATATAAAAATGCAGTAAGTGAAACAGGCAAAAAAGAATACAAACGTCTCAAAAATGAGATCGACAGAAAGTGCAAAATGGCTAAGCACGGATGGCTAGAGGACAAATGTAAGGATGTAGAGGCCTATCTCACTAGGGGTAAGATAGATACCGCCTACAGGAAAATTAAAGAGACCTTTGGAGATAAGAGAACGACTTGTATGAATATCAAGAGCTCAGATGGAAACCCAGTTCTAAGCAAAGAAGGGAAAGCAGAAAGGTGGAAGGAGTATATAGAGGGTCTATACAAGGGCGAGGTACTTGAGGACAATATTATGGAAATGGAAGAGGATGTAGATGAAGATGAAATGGGAGATACGATACTGCGTGAAGAGTTTGACAGAGCACTGAAAGACCTGAGTCGAAACAAGGCCCCCGGAGTAGACAATATTCCATTGGAACTACTGACGGCCGTGGGAGAGCCAGTCCTGACAAAACTCTACCATCTGGTGAGCAAGATGTGTGAAACAGGCGAAATACCCTCAGACTTCAAGAAGAATATAATAATTCCAATCCCAAAGAAAGCAGATGTTGACAGATGTGAAAATTACCGAAGTATCAGCTTAATAAGTCACAGCTGCAAAATACTAACACGAATTCTTTACAGACGAATGGAAATGCTAGTAGAAGCCAACCTCGGGGAAGATCAGTTTGGATTCCGTAGAAACACTGGAACACGTGAGGCAATACTGACCTTACGACTTATCTTAGAAGAAAGATTAAGGAAAGGCAAACCTACGTTTCTAGCATTTGTAGACTTAGAGAAAGCTTTTGACAATGTTGACTGGAATACTCTCTTTCAAATTCTAAAGGTGGCAGGGGTAAAATACAGGGAGCGAAAGGCTATTTACAATTTATACAGAAACCAGATGGCAGTTATAAGAGTCGAGGGACATGAAAGGGAAGCAGTGGTTGGGAAGGGAGTAAGACAGGATTGTAGCCTCTCCCCGATGTTGTTCAATCTGTATATTGAGCAAGCAGTAAAGGAAACAAAAGAAAAATTCGGAGTAGGTATTAAAATTCATGGAGAAGAAATAAAAACTTTGAGGTTCACCGATGACATTGTAATTCTGTCAGAGACAGCAAAGGACTTGGAAGAGCAGTTGAATGGAATGGACAGTGTCTTGAAAGGAGGATATAAGATGAACATCAACAAAAGCAAAACAAGGATAATGGAATGTAGTCTAATTAAGTCGGGTGATGCTGAGGGAATTAGATTAGGAAATGAGGCACTTAAAGTAGTAAAGGAGTTTTGCTACTTGGGGAGCAAAATAACTGATGATGGTCGAAGTAGAGAGGATATAAAATGTAGGCTGGCAATGGCAAGGAAAGCGTTTCTGAAGAAGAGAAATTTGTTAACATCCAGTATTGATTTAAGTGTCAGGAAGTCATTTCTGAAAGTATTCGTATGGAGTGTAGCCATGTATGGAAGTGAAACATGGACGATAAATAGTTTGGACAAGAAGAGAATAGAAGCTTTCGAAATGTGGTGCTACAGAAGAATGCTGAAGATTAGATGGGTAGATCACATAACTAATGAGGAAGTATTGAATAGGATTGGGGAGAAGAGAAGTTTGTGGCACAACTTGACCAGAAGAAGGAATCGGTTGGTAGGACATGTTCTGAGGCATCAAGGGATCACCAATTTAGTATTGGAGGGCAGCGTGGAGGGTAAAACTCGTAGAGGGAGACCAAGAGATGAATACACTAAGCAGATTCAGAAGGATGTAGGTTGCAGTAGGTACTGGGAGATGAAAAAGCTTGCACAGGATAGAGTAGCATGGAGAGCTGCATCAAACCAGTCTCAGGACTGAAGACCACAACAACAACAACGCGTATTCCATGCTGATTGTCGCAACAAATTGTGAAGTTTGGAAGGTAGGAGACGAGGTACTGGCGGAATTAAAGGTGTGAGGAGGGAGCGTGAGTCGTGCTTGGGTAGCTCATTCGGCAGAGCACTTGCTCGCGAATTGCATAGGTCCCGAGTTCGAGTCTCGGTCCGGCACACAGTTTTAATCTGCCAGGAAGTTTCAAGAAGAACGAAATTTAAGTGTTCTCTAATCGAAACACTGTTTTACCTTGTTTCAAAATATTTTATTATTTTTGTACAACCTAAATTTCAGATTGTAAACTCATTTTCCAATGCACAACTGATTCTAAGGAGGTCAGTCAAGTAGACAAATACCAGCTTCTTAATTTATCAGCTCCTCATATTAGTTATGGAAGTTATCTCTGGCGACTATATTGGCATAGTTAGATTTATGGTTAACTGGTATGATCATTCAGTGCAGGAGGCTATCTGTAACTTTGTATTGTAGTCTTCTTTTGCCGAGATCCGTATGTTAACACGGCAACAGGATTACTAGCTCCGGCAGTACGTATTGCCATCCTCAGATTCGCAATACTGGACAGTGGCAGTTACAATGCTTTCACTACTCTGACTATGCAATATGCACAAAAAAGTCGAGATATTACAGTGACATGTCAGATGTTCTCTCATAAAACATGTCGGCATGGCACGAACAAGACTGAAAAATGCCTTATCTTGTTGCTTCGTGGTATAACGCCGTGCTGTCTGTGACAGAGTAACTGGTATGTTTCTGTCTTCTTCGTGCCATGCGTGCTGAGAATTGTACATACTTTCTGATAGAACATCTGGCGTGTCACTGTAAAGCCCCGACTTTTTTTATGCCTATTATTTAATCCTCGTGTGACCGTAGTGTAAGCATTGTATGATGTAATTACCACTGCTCAGTGAAAGGCGTGTTAGTGAATAAGAAAGCGTGCGTTTGTTTCTCATTCACTAGCACGCCTTTTGTGGTGTCACCGCCAGACACCACACTTGCTAGGTGGTAGCCTTTAAATCGGCCGCGGTCCGTTAGTATACGTCGGACCCGCGTGTCGCCACTATCAGTGATTGCAGACCGAGCACCGCCACACGGCAGGTCTAGAGAGACTTCCTAGCACTCACCCCAGTTGTACAGCCGACTTTGCTAGCGATGGTTCACTGACAAATTACGCTCTCATTTGCCGAGACGGTAGATAGCATAGCCTTCAGCTACGTCATTTGCTACGAGCTGGCAAGGCGCCATTACCAGTTACTATTGATGCTGTAAAACATGTACCGTCAAGAGCGATGTTCACCAATTCTGGATTAAAGTTAAGTATTCCAGCAGCTACTACGTTTTTTGTTAGTCTCATTTCCTTGACCTGTTCCAGACCTCACGCCAGCCTGCGTGAGATAAAACGCGTGCCTTTCGGCTTCCTCTCATAGTGGGTTGGCTGTCTTGCCAATCCACAACACCTTTCACCAGTTTTATGGATATGTGGATGGCACTACGTACTTCCGAAACTAGTAACACACTAATTAAGGAAACATATAGATCTTGGCAAGTAAATTAGCTTTCCAAAGAAAACTATAGTACTCAGTTGCATTGCACTTCATGACGATAGCATTTACTGCAATTACGAATGAACATATATTAGAGTAGAGTTATGTGCACAAGAAAGGCAATTTGTTTTGTTGCCTATTTATGAATTAAGACACCAAGGTTTCGCTACTCTCTAGAAGTTGTAGCAGTGTCTAAAAGGGACAAATGATTAAAATGAGCCTGTTCGTACTGATACGCATAACAAATTTCGCTTTAAGAACGTGCTATCTGTTATATAAAACATTTCAACCTTTGCCTGGATAAGCAAGATCCAGTGATGTGACAACGTTTCTCTAACAAAATCAGAGGGAATCTAAGATAAGTGCTTATTATGAATCAGAAGCGGGCCACACACATACATAAAACGGACGATTATGTTAAGGGAAAGTTTTATAGGTTGTGGCACAAGAGCAAGCGTGACACTCAGAAATAGGGATTTTTTAAAATTTTGCTAGCAATATATCTGCCCTTGACAAAAATGGAATACCACCTGCAGTATTATTAAGGATAATGCGATAACGGAGTCCTTACAAATGGTAACAAAACTCACAAGACTCTACAATAATGTTTTGGATTGACGGAAATGAGAGCTAACACTTTACATTGTGAAACTTTGACCACTAAAAGACTAATAGTACTGAACCCCGTCCAAAACAAAGAGGACGATAAGAGCCACTGTAGTAGGTCGAGAAAAAAAATTCGTAATCGCCGAGATTTTAGTTAATGAATTATTGGTGTACCTCTAGCAGAAGTAATACAGCGAAAATTGTGTAGTGCATTTTATGAAAGTAAATTTATTACTTATGAAGTTCGTCTATGATTTTGGTTAGAACCACGAATTACTGATAGAGAGGTTACATCAAAATACCTTAGTTCGGGATCGAATGGAATTCATTGTAGAACTTGATTATGAGAAAATACGGGTAGCATGTTGAAAGCATTTTAATTACAGACCAGAGACGTATTGAGGACTGCTTCACAAATTTTTATCCGCCAGGATAAACTGCGTTTTGGATTCTCGCAGATACACTAAACGTGAACCTCGAACTCAGGTGGCTTATCAACAACGTTAAAAACATGTATTATGTAATAAAAGCTGCAAATTCAGCCAAAAGTACTTAAATGTTTAAGCAGAGCAAAGATGCGCCATTGCGCCGTTGCTAAAACGCAAACAGTATGCAAAATCTTTCGCGGTCGTTCAGAATAATATTTGGTTTCCATAGTAGCTATGTCCGCAGTATCCAACAAGTGTAAATAACTTCACAGTACTCTGTCGAAAAAGAGTTATTAATGTGACAGAACTTTAACCCACGATACTAACAAGTAATAAGATGAAACACAATCACCGAGCTTGTTATTATAACTATTCGCAGGCTAAATTAAACGTTACTCACTCGTATTACAAATTTGTACCGTGACAGTAGTATGAACTGTTTGATCATTGGTGTAATCAGTTGCAACAAGGTGCACTATGATGAAGAAGTGAAAGCCCACATCGATGATGTTTCGTTGAATGATTCGCACGCTGACACCTGTTGACGACCCAGCACTGAAATTAGCAACAATTTGTGGATGGGAGACACTTCTGTCACGTTGAATGATACTCTTCAGTCGTCATTGGTCCCGTTCTTTTTCCGGCCGCAGCAATGTCGGAGATTTGATGTTTTACAGTATTCCTGGCATTCATGGTACACTCGTGAAATAGTCGTACGGGAAAATTCCCAGTTCATCACTCCCTCGAATAGGCTATGTCCCATCGTTCGTGCACCGACTATAACACCAGGTTCAAACTCACTTAAATCTAGATAGCCTACCTTTGTAATACCAGTAACCGATCTAACAACTACGGAACAAACTGGACTCACGGAATTCACAGAGCGCCACTGATCCCCAACCTTAAAACACAGCAGGAAATACACAAAGAATGCCCTTACAGGGAAATCGTGCTAAGCACAATACTGTAAACAAGAATATGTTGTGGAAATTTACGTCGCCGGCAAAGTGAACGCGCTACAGCGTCCTTTGAACGCAGAGCAACCAGAGATGTTTCCTCCCTCTCTCTTACCAATCAGTTAATAAC